>NC_083381.1:12327500-13527500 GCF_031755915.1 Ziziphus jujuba
GCCTTAGTGGATTTATTAGCCCCTCGTATCCCCTCGTGTATAGTTCTGTTGAGTAACATGATATGGCATATATACAAAAACAAGTCCAGGAGCCCAAATCTATAACATACTTATCAGGCGATATACCCACTTCATATAGGTGATCACCAGCTTAAGTTGACAAGCAACTTCTGCTGTCAATCTTCAGCTTCTCAAACTTCCCCAACAGTCTAGGACAAAACCTTCTGGAGTGTGTTCTCATTTTTCTCTTTTCTCTCTCATTCTTACCATCAACTTAACCTTAATATCCTCCAATATGGCAAGGATTGGCTTCGATCTAGATTCCCCCAAAAGCTGATATTTATTTTCATATTTGTGGAAGTACTGATGAAATTTTTCCGACAAAATATTTTTTTCCTCGGCAAAGTTACTATTGTCGACAAATTAGTAAATTTTTTACGGCAAATGGTTGAACTTTTAATAAAAATTTTTGGCGCATCCCCCTCCCGCCAGACCTTTTTTTTTTTTCTTTTTTTTTTAGCAAACCCTCTCGCCAGACCTAAAATTGGAAAATAAATAAAAATACAAATAATCAATCTCACATACATTTTTCTATCTAACTTTGATCTTTCTTTTTTCACTCCACATCCATTGCATCTCTTTCCTGCTTTCTGTTTTTTTTTTTTTTTTTTTTTTTTCCTTCTTCTGTAAATATTTTGAGGCAAAAAAGAAGAAAATAATCTGAGGCAAAATCCTTTTCCACCGCAAACCCGTATGCCCAATCCATTTTCTTCTTGCAAAGGTTGAAGCAAATCGGCAGGTTCTCTTTGAATTTCTCTTTGATTTTTTGTTTCTTTTTTTGCCGTTCTGTTTTTTTTTTTTTTTTTTTTTTTGCCACAGAAAATTGTTTGTTCTTACCCCTCTCTCTCTCTCTCTCTCTCTCTCTCTCTCTGTGTCTGTCTTTCACATGGGGAAGGGAGCTCTCAGAAGCCTCTGCTATTATTTTTAGTTTTCTAGTTCTCTTTGCTTCCCATTTCTTTCTCTTTTTTCTTTCTCTATCTCTCTCGGTATTTCTTTCAGATCTGCCATTTGTTTGCGAATTTCACTGCTAGATGTCATTAGGTTTATGGATTGTGCAACTTCTTAATTTGTCCCTCAGATTTACAGAGCGAAAGAAATCCCTTCGCCCTTTCTTTCTCTTTTTTTGTCCTTCAGAAATACAAGCGCTTAAAAAAAAAAAAAAAAAAAAAGTACTGATGCTTTTTTCTGTTATAAATATGCAGAAGGGGGATCAATCAGGCCATGTTAATGCCCTTATAAGGAGACTGGGGCCGACTCTTCCAAAGGTTCATTGCATAACGCTCTGATGCCTAACTCTTTTTAACTTCTTCTTTTCCTGTCAAAACATTCTAGTATGCGCTCCTATTTATTTGCTTGATGCTTTTATCTAGTTAAGGTTAGTATTGATTAATTTGTCCATTCCCATATCTGCTATATAGCTAGACATTAAGAGAACTGAGTTCAAAATAATTACGAACACAAGAGTTGGTTGATGCCATCATGGAGCCCAATCAAAAGATATTGGCATCTTGTAGTCGGTGATGATACAATGTGCAAACTAGACTCTTTGATGCTTCTGCATTGCCTCCTCATTTGGTGCAAACTGTATTTTTTAAATAGCATCTTTTATTTGAAAATATATATCCATACCAAGAAGTTTGAGGATATATTGGCTGGATTGGGGAAAATTGTTTAGATATGAAGATCTTTGGTCAATATGGACCTAGATGATAAATGTTGGTAGCCATAGAGATATAATTTTCAATCCACAACAGTTAGGGACAGGTCTCATATGAAGTCTCTAGAATTTTAAACAACTCCAAATATTAGTTTACCGCAAAAACATGCTGCTTAAATGATGATATGTTGATAATTTGGATTAGTTGCTCTTTTCCTTTTCCGCTAGTGAAGGATACCAATGATTCTTGTGGCACTCTATTTTGTTGATTGGCGGCAACAATCCATGGGAGTAATCACAGCATTTGTTCATTTTTTCCTCTTTATTTGGTAATATAATGCACATTCTCTAACTTTGATGATCATCTGGCAGTGACAAAAGATGAATCGTCATTTTAATCATAGGGATTGTCTTTTCAATGATGGCTGGCATATAAGATTAATGATTTAAAATTTAGTGCAGCCATCTGAAACCACAATTGACCTCCTGTTTACGTTGTCTTCAATCTATGTGCCAGGACATGTTTAAGAATTCTTCTCACAAACGTAAAAGTGGGACAATCAGTGTGGATTTTGTGCACAATAATGAATCAAAGAGAGGTCTTGGTTTATACTCAATTTTTCTAAACTTCTGAGAATTTCCTCTTTTTTTCTTAACCCATCCTTTTAGGAAGGATGTGATATCCAGTTCTCAATAGGATAAATTTGTGGGCTCGAATTTTTTAATCAGTAGGATAAACATCACCAAACATGAGACAAGGATAGCTTTGTCCAGTCTTGCCCCCTTATCCCTCATGCCAAAAATTGCCATTGGCTACATTTAGGATGCAAGATTGGATTAGATCCGATATAGATGATAGAACTATATTAGATTGGAGTAAGGATGATTGAATATATATAGCACTGTCATCTGTTTGGCGTAATCTTGAATTAGAAGACAGGATATGATATATACCTTATCTGGTGCAATCTTGAATTGAAGTATAATTATATTATAAAAACTTTCAATTAGTATACAATTTAACAGATAATATAACAAAAATATACTTATTATTTGCCCATCCCAAATTAGTTAAAAATAAATGAAAGAAACGGAAAAACAAAATAAAGGAATTTAATTATATCGTATAAAATTATTTTTTTCTCTTCAAATTAAAGAAATGATTTAAAAAATATATAAATTTGAATGTTTGCTGTTGCACGAATATTGGCTGGCTATCTTTAATTAATAAATAAATGAATAAAAAGATAAAAATAAAAACTATTTTGTCCCCATTTTTTTATAGGATATTTTATCTCCAACTTGAAACAAATTTTGTTAGAATGGAAGATATTGACTTTTATATTTTTCAATATTGAAAGATTCCAAGCATCAAAACTGATGAGAATCTACCCATACCCATATAACCGACAATCTACTTGGGTGTTGATCCGATACGGATGAAGACCGGGCCAACAACTAGAGCTCAAGTTAAGAGATTCAAGGATAACCTGGTTGCCTTTATATAGGGGGTAATCTATTCTCAAAAGGGATTGTCAATACTCAAAGATACAAAGCTCGTTTTAAGCATCCAAGTGGTAGAGGCCGATACAGATCCGGATAGCTGTTTTCGTGCAAATATGGGCTCTGGGTAGTAAGAAATGATTCTAACACTTTATACGTTAAATGAATAATATTAAGAGGCCATGGAATCAAGTCAAGGCACCTTCAGAGGCAATCAAAAAGGGCTTGTGTGCATGAGAGAGAAAGTTGGCTGGTTTTGCTGTATTATATGTTGGCTTTACTGTATTTTGCTGAGTTGGCATTTTCTCTTTGTTCCAATTAAGGGCAACATGTGGGACTCAACAATAATCCTATTTAGTAACCTACAAGGCATATGAAAGCTGATTTGGAGCTTAAAAGTAGTCAATGATTGGTCAAAGATACCTTAGTAGTCAAACTAGTCAACTAGTTTCCTAATTTATTTTTGACTTATTGTTTTGTTTTTATTTGTTTATTTGCTGGAAAAATCAACTTAAAAAATTTATAATTTTATTATTTTGCTTCTAAATTAATTAATTCCTATTTCAAACTAAAGGAATTAATTAAACAAATTTAGTTTTGGAAAGAGTAAGAAATTCGGCTAACAAGTTTCCTAATCAATTTGATGGCCAATTTTTGTCTTAGTTCTAAGGGTTTATTGTTTTGTGACTCTAGCATATTTAAGGACTTATTTTTCAGGAAGAACACAACCTTTAATAAAATACTATTAGAGAGTGTGTGTTTTAGTTTTGACTTATTAATAGGGCAACCATAACCTATTGTGGCATATTCATTGTACTAAGATTTCTAATTACAGGTTGGTTAGTGGTTGAGGTGACAATAAGAACTTGAACTTAATTAAGATCTGGGCTAATATAATACAAGTTTAGAAGCATGTCATTCTAGGTTCGTATCATTTGGTATCAGAGCCAAAATTTTGTTCCGGTTTGATTTATCTTTATTTGTTTTTTTTTTTTTTTTTTTGTTAATCTACAATTTTAGCATTAGGTTAAGGTTGCATCCATCTCTTACATGTTCTACAGTTAAATATATATATATATATATATATATATATATATATATATATATATATATATATATTTTTCCAAGTCAGATTAGGTTTTCTTGTTTTGCCGTATTTTTGTTTCCTAATTTATTGGTTACTTTTTATCATTGTTCATGTTAATTTGGTTTATTGTTGATTTTTATTTACTATTTTAATCTTAATTAATTGCATTCATTTATTCAAAAAAAAGAAAAAAGAAAAAGAGAGAGATTTGAAAGCATATTGCATAAAATCTAAAAAAATTGTGCAATTTGTTCTTGTTGGAGTGTAGTCTCAGGTTTGGTGGATTTTTGGTGTTGGAATTGCAATTTTTGGTGTTGATCTTTGCTACTAGGGTTGTTTTATATTCTGTGAAAAAAGAAAAAGAAGAAAAGCCGAATAAAAAAAAATAAAAAAAGCCAGTTTTGGTTGAAATTGAAGTGTGGAATTGTTTGCTGGAAATTTGTTGGAGCTGTTTAGTTGTTGCTTATTTATTCAATATTTGGAGTTGCTGGACATTCAATTTTTCTGCTGGATATTTGAATTTTGGGTGCTTAAATTATTTGGATTAAAATTAGCTAAAGGATTTGATACAAAAACTCGAATTACAAAGAATAACAACCAACAACTATTCTATAATTTTGTTCAATTTGATTCTTGTTCATGTTTGAATTTCTTTTTCTAGAATTTTATTTTTGAATTTTAATTTCTTACCATCTGATCCAGTTCTTATTGTTTTCGAAATTTGCTTTGTTAAATTGCCTTATTTTTGCTTAGAAAAGCCGAGAACTAAGTATTATTAATTCACTTAGTATTACTTGCTTTTTGTTACTGTTTTATTGATAACTTTAATTAAAACATACTTGTGATCTAATTGTTTAGTGGGTGTTTTAATTAGAAATTTGAGTTAATTCTTTTAGTGGAAAAAGGCAAGAGTGTGTGAGCTTAAAAGAGGATCAAAAGCCGAAACTAATGTACAAACATAAGTGTTGAGACCTTATTTGAATGAAACACGTAAAGGAGTGATTTTAGTGAGGTTCTATTTTATTTTTGTGCTATTCATACTAACATAGCAGATTCAATGGTGAGAAGAGGAGATCCACCAATAAGAATTAATGAAGAGGAGTCCATAGGATTTAAAGGTGATTCCCGAGGAAGGTTATCTTGGAACAATTACAGTGAATGAATGCTCAATTTGATCATATAAATCAAAGGACGGACAAGTTAGAAACATCACAAGAAGTGCTGAATATAAGGTTTGAAGCTCATGGAGGTCGAGGTCGAGGTCGAGGAAGCCGAGGATGACCTAGAGAAGAATTTTGGGAAGGTAACTTTGAAGATGACTTAGAGGAGGAGTTTGATGAAAAGTTTGCACTCCAAGGAAGGCAAAGCAGTGGGAGACCAGCAAGGAATGAAGACGATGATCTTTGGAATATCAAGGTAAACATTCCACTTTTCATGGGAAAAAGTATAACACCCCATCCCAAATCACATCGGAATTCGTGCATGTTGACCAGGTTGACCGAGCGGGTCAAAAGTTGACTTTTTGTTCCAGTTGAAATTTCGAGTTGACCAGGGTACCGTGGCGAAGTGCATGATGCCCCGAGTTCGTAGACTAGTAGCACATCAAAAACAGAGCTACGGTTTGAAAGTTATGGGCAAAACAAGTCGAGGTGCAAACTGTCCAGAAGATGCTGGGAGTTGACTTTTTATCATTGTATAATTTTGCTTTGACTTTTGTATGGTTGTAAAGTACTCGTCGATACGAGTTCATAGACTAGCAGCATGCTTAAATCGGACATCTGGTTAAAAAGTTATGGACGTTTGAAGTTTGCTGGATATCGTAATATTTTATTATATCTGCTTAAGTGCACAGTAACACCACTTGTCGGCACCTGATTGGTCCACGTGGGTGAACAGTATCACCCACGGTGGCTTTTATTTGACAAAAATCTCGGGAAGTAGAAAGAAAAAGAGAGAGATAGAGAGACGACCGGCCGCCGGATTCCGACCAATTTTCCGGTCGATTCTGGTTACACGCGCCGACCAGACGGAAGCCTCTCCTCATTTCCGGCCAAACCCCAAAATCTCATGACCGCCGGCCCCTGGATGTGCCCAGATCGAGGCGGCGAAGCTCGGAGGTGATCCCTCCACCGCCGTTTGACCCCTTTCCGGCTGTTTTTCGACCACACGCGCCAGCCACCCCTCACCACCTCCTCATGTCAGGACCCATCCAGAATTTCTCCCCGGAACCCTAGACAAGCCCTGATCCCAGGGAAATACCACTGAACCTTCCAACGGAAAATCCGGCAGCACTCCCTAAGGGTAGGGCTAACCAAAAATTACCTGCACTGAAAACACACTTCTAAAAACATCCCCTTATTTCTCCCACGTTACTACAATTTGATTCCACAAATATGACAGCACTTCAGAGAAATAACAGCAACTCAGTGCATAAATAATAACTACACGTTCAATACAGTATACAGAGCATTATACAGATAAATGTGGAATTTATACAATGACAGATAAGAAGTAATACAGGATGGAGAGGAAAAAGAGAAGAAATACTTCTTGAACTTTCGGCAACGAACTGAGACGTTGGGCTCGCCCCGGACAATCAACGTCTCCAACGTGGACCTAGGGGAATGAAATTTAAAAACGTGAGATGCTAATCATCTCAGTGAGTGACCCTAACTACTGAACACCTTTAATATTAATAATATACCAAATAGAGGGATTTAATTAATCAATACCAAACAACTAAATAAATAAATAAATAAACAATTGAAGTAATAATTTCTCTCAAAACCCTCACTATTCACTCCGTTGGAAAAGTTTCCCTTTTAAAACATTTTCACAAAACCCGATATTCGTACCTCCCGAAAACCAAGGGATCAAACCATTTGATAAACAATAAATAAATAAATACCCCAATATATAATTAAAATGTAATAAATTATAATAAATAATTTTTGAACACCTTTGGGGTTTGAAACTTTATCTGAAAATTACACTTGACTCACCACACCATATACCAGTGATGCCCTCCGATACCCAGTGTCCCGAGCACCGACTGGCGGGGAGATTAAAAAGAGAAACTTGCAAACGGCACTTCGGCGTCCCGACAGTACCGCTGCTGAAACCGTCATCCCAGCCAAGGGAGGGGCGGCTGTGGCCAATATCAAACTTGTCTGCCCACAGTCCAATGGCAACCACGGGAGACATAATACTTGCGCGCTAAACCACATAATACTTGCGCGCTAAACCACGTCTACATACACCAGAACACCAATACTGTATGAGTGTGTCTAAAATAATTATTAAACCAACCGTACCGTTTTCCAAAATTACCGTGGGAAATATATTAAATTTTCACACTTACCATCCCACATATTTTTATTTAACAAACCGGTACGAAATCATCGATAACAAATAAACCATAATTTTTCTCGTAATACGATGTTCAACAAATAAAATACCGTGGGCATAATTATAAAATTAAACCACCACTTTAACAAATATTTTCATAAAATATTTAAACCAATTATGCCCAAAATAATACTTAAAACCACGTACGACTATTACCGAAATATACTTTGCTCATGCATAATAAATAAATTAAATCACAATAAAACCATAATTAAATTGTATCACATGAGCACAATTTAAATACCAATTAAACACCAATTAAACATAATTAATTGCCCAAAATATTTTTAAACGTGGGTCACTCACCTGGAGCACGCAATTAAACCATGATCCACCATGCGATCAATTCCATGACTCACCCGTGCTCCTAGAACACAATTCACACACAATTAAATAAATTAATATTTTAGGTGTTCAGTAGTTAGGGTCATTCACTGAGACAATTAGCATCTCACATTTTTAAATTTCGTTCCCTTAGGTCCAGGTTGGAGACGTTGATTGTCTGGGGCGAGCCCAATGTCTCAGTTCGTTGCCGAAAGTTCAAGAAGTATTTCTTCCTTTTTTCCTCTCCATCCTGTATTACTTCTTATCTGTCATTGTATAAATTCCACATTTATCTGTATAATGCTCTGTATACTGTATTGGACGTGTAGTTATTATTTACGCACAGAGTTGTTGTTATTTCTCTGAAATGCTGTAAATTTGTGGAAACAAATTGTAGTAACGTGGGAGGAATAAGGGGATGTTTTTAGAAGTGTGTTTTCAGTGCAGGTAATTTTTGGTTAGTCCTACCCTTAGGGGAGGTGCTGCCGGATTTTCCGTTGGAAGGTTCGGTGGTATTTCCCTAGGATCATGGCTTGTCTAGGGTTCCGGGGAGGAATTCTGGACGGGTCCTGACAACTCAAGTCCGGCCTACCCATCAAATTTCAAGGCCACCGGACCTCCGACGCGCCGGGATCGGAGCTTTTTCCGGCGAGGGGCCGAAAATCTTCAAACCCCGATTTCTCCGTTGTCCGGCCTCCGTTTGCCTCACCGCCGGTCCCGTTGGAACCCTCTCCCCTTGATCTACAAAACCCCCAAAAATCTCAGCCAACGACCACCGCACGCGCCGCCGCAGGGGACGGTTGCTGGTGACCGCGGCGGCTCGTCGGAAATCACTGTTCCGACGAGTACCCAGTTGCACCGCCGATCCCTCCCGACTGATTCCGACCCCCTGAATCCAAATCCGGGGTCCTTTTCTGCCAATTCGTGATGGATTGAGAGGATTGAAGAGTTGAATCCCGAAAGCTTTCCGGCGAAATTCCGGCCACCACCGGTCCGATCTCCAGAAAGTAAGACCGGATTTGTAATCCTCGTCGCTCAAGTTTCGATTCAGTATATTACTTGTCAACCTTAGTTGTCGTTTGGTGTTCACTCCCCGGGTACCCATTTGGGAGTTACCCGATTAAAATATTAATATTTGTGGTTTGGTGTATTGTGGATGTTTTAGGTGCACGTGCGAGTAGCGGAGTCGATCCTACGGAGGATCTTGATTGAGATACGTGCTTAAGGTGAGTGACCCACCTTCAAATTAATTTCGGAAATTAAATTGGTAAATATTATGTGTGATTTGAATATTTGAAATTTAAATTCTATGTGCCAAATATTTAATTGTTTTATTGTGGAATTATTGGTGAATTTATTTTGATTAAAGAAAATATGCATTATATAAATTTATGCAAATGTGAAAATTATTTTATGGCATTGAGGATTGTGAAATTCTTGTGGTTTTAACATTAATTTGGGCATGATTTGATTTTCAAATATTTCAAGGAAAATATTTGTTTAAGTTGGTGACTTCAATTTTTATAAGTATGCCATGGAATATTATGTGATTCAATTTATTATATTTCAAAAAATATTTTATGCTATTGGAAGAATTGGAATATTTAAATTGGTGGATTTGGGAGTTGGTGGATTTGAAATTCATGGAATTTATGACGTTGATTATAAAGAAATTGTGGAGAATTTCCGGGTTTAATTGGATGGAATAAACCCGGTATGTTTATGGAAAAATTTGAAATTTTGAGATGTATTGATTTATGATTTTTAGATGCACCGTACACGTACTGGTGTTCTGTTTATATGTGATATGATAAGTGTGCACACGGATATGATTAGTGCGGGTGGATGTGAGTAGCGCGCAGGTGATTTTATGGGGTTGTCATGTGGTTGCCATCGGATGAGGGCAGGCCGCCCCTCTATGGCCGGGACACCAGTTAGCAGTGGCGCGGTGGGACGCCATGCGACCGTATGCCGGTTTCTCTCTATAACCTCCTGTCTGGCGGTACCTTGGAACGCTGGGTACTATTGGCACCACTGGTATATAATGGGTGCATCAAGTGATTTTCAGAACTGGGATTTTAAAATAAATATTTTGAAATTGTATTGGAATTAAAAATATACTTATTACTGTCAGGACCCGCCCAGAATTCCTTCCCGGAACCCTAGACAAGCCCTGATCCCAGGGAAATACCACCGAACCTTCCAACGGAAAATCCGGCCGCACCTCCCCTAAGGGTAGGACTTACCAAAATTCACCTGCACTGAAAACACACTTCTATACTCATCCCCTTATTCCTCCCGCAAAACTACAAATTGTTTCCACAATTTACAGCACTTCACAACAATAACGGTAAACTAGTGCAAAAATAAAACATAAGTATCCAAATAGTATACAGAGCTTTATGAAGTGCTAATCAACAGAAATACAACAAAGATGAAAGAAATAATACAACTGAAAGGAATGAGTACAAAAGTACTTCTCGAAACACGATAGCGGCGGAGAACTGGTTCGCCCCGGAAGAACTTCTATCACCCCTTGCACCTAAGGGAACGGAACTTAAAAACGTGAGATGCTAATCATCTCAATGAGTGACCCTAACTACTGAACACTTTTAATGATAATAATAATAATAATATAACAAATAAGGGAATTGAATTAATACCAACAATTAATAAATAAATAATAACAGTTGGAAATGAAATTTTCCCTGAAAACTCTCACCAATCACTCCGTTGGAAATGTTCCCTTTTTAAAACGATTTCACAAAACCCGATATTCGTACTTCCCGAAAACCAAGGAATCAAACATTTGATAAACAATAAATAAATAAATACCCCAATATATAATTAAAATGTAATAAATTATAATGAATAATTTTTGAACACCTTTGGGGTTCGAAACTTTATCTGAAAATTACACTTGACGCACCACACCATATACCGGTGATGCCCTCCGATACCCAGCGTCCTGAGCACTGATTGTCTGGGAGATTAAAGAGAGAAACTTGTAAACGGCACTTCGGCGTCCCGACAGTACCGCTGCTGAAACCATCATCCCGGCCAAGGAGAGGGGCGGCTGTGGCCAATAACAAACTTGCCTGCACCGATTGGCTGGGAGATTAAAGAGAGAAACTTGTAAACGGCACTTCGGCGTCCCGACAGTACCGCTGCTGAAACCATCATCCCAGCCAAGGAGGGGGGCGGCTGTGGCCAATAACAAACTTGCCTGCCCACTGTCCAATGGCAACTCACGGGAAAAATAATAATACTTGCGCGCTAAACCACATATACATATACCAGAACACCAATACTGTATGAATGCGCCTAAAATAATTATTAAACCAACTGTACCGTTTTCCAAAATAACCATGGGAAATATACCAAAATTTCACACTTACCATCCCACATATTTTTATTTAACAAATCGGTACGAAAACATCGATAACAAATAAACCATAATTTTCTCGTAATACGAGGTTCAACAGATAAAATACCGTGGGCATAATTATAAAATTTAACCACCAATTTAACAAATATTTTCATAAAATATTTAAACCAATTATGCCCAAAATAATACTTAAAACCACGTACGACTATTACCGAAATATACTTTGCTCATGCATAATAAATAAATTAAATCACAATAAAACCATAACTAAATTGTACCACATGAGCATAATTTAAATACCAATTAAACATAATTAATTGCCCAAAATATTTTTGAAGGTGGGTCACTCACCTTAAGCGCGTAAATCAGCTAAGATCCTCCGCAGGATCAACTCCACTACTCGTACGCGCACCGAATCGAAGCTTGAGTGATGAGGATCACGGATTCGGTCTTACTTTCCGGTGATCGGACCCGAGGTGGCCGGAATCTCGCCGGAAAGCTTTCGGGTTTCGACTCCTCAATTCTCCTAAACCATCACGAATTGGCAGGAAAGGATGCCGGATTCGGGTTCAGGAGGTCGAACACAGTGGACAAGGACCGGCGGTGCGACTGGGTACTCGCCGGAACAGTAACTTCCAGCGAGCCGCCACGGTCACCGGCAACCGTCGCCGGCGGCGGCGCGTGCGGTGGCCGTTGGCTGAGATTTTTGGTAGTTTTGTAGATCGAGGGGAGAGGAATCCAATGGGACCGGGGTTTGAAGATTTTTAGCCCCTCGTCGGAAAACGCTCTGATCCTGGCGCGTCGGAGGTCCGGTGGCCGTGACATTTGGTGGGTAGGCCGGAATTGAGGAGGTGGTGAGGGGTGGCTGGCGCGTGTGGCCTGAAAATGGCCGGAAACAGGCCAAACGGCGGTGGCCGGCGGTGGAGGGAAAAATCATCGCCGAACTTCGCCGCCTCGATCCGGGTGCATCCGGCGACCAATGGCCGTGAAATTTTGGGGTTTGACCGGAAATGGGGAGAGGCTTCCGTCTGGCCGGTGCGTGTAACGAGAATTGGTCGGAAAATTTGAAGATTCCGGTGGCCGGTCGGTTTCTCTCTCTCTCTCTCTTTCTCTCTCTTCCCTGAGATTTTGGTCAAATAAAAGCCACCTTGGTGACACTGTTCATCCACGTGGACCAATCAGGTGATGACATGTGGCGTTACTGTACACTTAAGCCAGATATAATAAAATATTACGGTATCCGGTGAACTTCAAACGTCCATAACTTTTTAACCAAATGTCTGATTTAAACGTGCCATTAGTCTATGAACTCTATCGACGAGTACTTTACAACCATACAAGAGTCAAAACAAAATTACACAACGAAAAAAAGTCAACTCCCGGAACCTTTTGGACTGTTTGCACCTCAACTTGTTTTGCCCATAACTTTCAAACCGTAGCTTCATTTTCGATGTGCTACTAGTCTACGAACTCAGGGCATCATGCACTTTGCCACGGTACCCTGGTCAACTAGAAATTCCAACCGGGATAAAAAGTCAACTTTTGACCCGCTCGGTCAACGGTCAACATGCACGGATTCCGGTTTGATTTGGGACGGGGTGTTACATTACTGTTTCTGGTATTTATTTGATTGGGGATTTTAAATTGGTTTAATTTTCTCCTTAATTATTCAATAAATTAATTTCCTTTAAATTATAATTTTTGGATGATTGACTTATTATATTTTATTTGATAATTAGTGAATTAATTGATGTCTTGGTTTTCGGGGAATACGAACAAAGGGTTTTGTGAAAAGGTTTTAAAAAGGGAAACTTTTCCAACCGAGAGAATTGTAAGGGTTTTGAGAGAAATTATTATTTCCAATTAATTATTATTTATCTACTCTACTACCGTGGTATTATAATTGTATAGTAGATAGGGTCACTCATTGAGATGATTAGCATCTCATATTTTTAAATTTCGTTCCTCTAGGTACCAGGTTGTCGGTGTTCATCCGGAGTGGACTTGATCTTCATCGCTGTCTTAGTTCGTGAAGTACCCTATTCTTCTTTTATTGCAGTTGTAATACTTCCTTCACTCTTGTTGTATTCTATACTTAGTAGTACTTCATGAAGCTCTGTATACTGTATGGGATACTTATGTATTTATTATGCACTGGATTACTGTTATTTATTTTTGAAGTGCTGAAATTTGTGGAATCAACTTGTAGTATCGTGGGAGGAATAAGGGGATGTTTATAGAAGTGTGTTTTCAGTGCAGGAATCTGTGGTAAGTCCATCCCATAAGGGAGGTTCTACCAGATTTTCCATTGGAGGGTCCAGTAGGGTTTCCCTGGGATCAGGGCTTGTCTAGGGTTCCGGTGAGGAATTTTGGACGGGTCCTGACAGTTGGTATCAGAGCATAGGTTCTTGTAATTCTAAGAGACTGTGCATTGCTGTACAGCCCATCCGTAAATTTCTTCCTTTTGTAATCGTGCTTAAGTGTCCCTGTTTCTAAACTCTTGTTTGTTTCCTCAAAATTTGCTACGATGAGTAGGCGGGACACATGTAGAACTCGGGAATGCTAAGCTGAGAGCTCCGGGAGTCGAACGAGCCTTAGGCAACTTGTCTCTCAACTAACTAGAGCCTTAGGAGGTTCAAGCTCTAGTAATCGATCCGTGGATCAGGCTCGACGTTTAGGAGCCGTGAATTTCGATGGAAGCCAAGGCCTAGCTGCAGCCATGAATTGGCTATCCAACATGGAGAAAATCCTGGAAGACGGGAGCAAGCATCATCAACTCTAACTCACACTTGGGTGATAACTGACTAACAAATCCCTCATAGCCAAAACAACAACACCAACAAATAATAATTAAATATGATGATGCTATATAATTTTATTGATATATTATATGGAGGATCCGGTAAAATATAATAATTTATAAATAAATATTGTTATTAAATATGTGGCCTCGGAAACCAATTTTAATTGGTTATAAAATTTGAATCCACCAATAATATTGATATGGCATGTGGAAGTAATTCAAAGTTGCTAAACATGAATGATGCTATAAACTCAAACTTGTGTGATAACTGACTAACAAATCCCTCATAGCCAAAACAACACCACCAACAAATAATAATAATAATAAAATTTAGAGCCTGATATTTACCCAAATTATATATAAATTTAAGGCCCAAGAATTCTTTCACATGGATATGTTAGTTGATTTTAGTAAATGGAAAAGAAAAGAAAAGGAAATGGATTTGCCTGGAAGTTTAAGATTTTGCACTCATGACCTTGTTCGCTTCAATATCCCTAGGGAACTTAGGATTTGTTATTCAGTCAACCCAGGCAACTTATGGTTAGATTTTTCACCAACTTGACCCATATTAGATTTTTCAACTTTAAAAAGAAATACCGGTAAAATTATGTGAAGTTTATTCGTTGCTAATTAATATTATTGTTGTTGTCAATATTTTATTAAGCTTTTAACTGATTTTAACAAATAGTTAAAAACATGAAGTCAACATAAAGGTCTGAACAAGGCTTTTTTTTGTTTTTTTTTTAATGATAATTAAAGTTGGAGGTTGAATGATGGTTTCATGTTTGGTGTACATTAATTCTCAACAGAGTACAAAACCTGCTATTTATATCCCTGTTTGTCGTTTGCAACTTGCAATTGACAAAGAGGTTTGAGAGTCTTTCTTCTATTTGTTTAGTTATTAAAATGTTTATACAATGCCCAAGTTGTGCTTGAGATCAGTACAAAAACATTCAAATTATTGAGTCTGTTCCACCTCTCAACTTCAACAGTGCAATCAATACATTGTAACACTAAGGACGGTAAATTAGAACGCAAGAAGGATCCCAATTTAGTCCGCCGTTAGAAAAATGGATTCCTCAAGTTTGCATGAGGCTCAGAAGGAGTACCAGAAAATAGAGGATGAAGAAATAGTGGAAACAGAGGCCGAAAAAGTGGAAACAGGCGACAAAACAGAGCAGCAAACAGAGACCTACATGGGATATGAATTATACTGGGCTGCAGAAAGAGGGGAAATCAACGATGCCATGCTGGAAAGGAAAGACAATCTCCAAAGCTCACTCACTCCCAATAAGAACACAATCCTTCATATCTATATCACATCGAGAACCACTGAAGATCGAGAACCAACCAAGTTTGTTAAAGAAATTCTTGCAATTTGTCCGGCACTGCTGATGCAGACCAATGCAAAAGATGAGACTCCCCTTCACATAGCAGCAAGGTATGGGAATGCTTCCATAGCGGAGATGCTCATTCAACATGCAAAAGCTCTTCATCCTGAAAACCTTGAGAGAGGTGTAGAAGAAGCCAGGGACATGATGAGGATGACCAATCAAAATAAAGATACAGCTTTCCATGAGGCGGTTCGATTTAACCATCTAAGAGTGGTGGAGATATTGGTCAACAAAGAGTGCGATTTCGTCTATTTGGCTAATAAGGAACACGAGACTCCACTCTACATGGCAGCCGAGAGAGGATACAGTGACATAGTGTTTAAGATGTTAGACAAGTGCAAATAATCAGCTAGTGGTGGTCCTATTGGCAGAAATGTTCTGCATGCCGCAACTACAAACAAGGATAAAGGTATTGTGAAATTCTTCATATATTCAATGAAAATTGTTCATAAAATGCTAATCTATTCATTCAGCTATGTCTAGTGGAACAACAACTTAAATATATGTTTTTTATGGTACTACTGCATGCCGATATATAAATCTTCAAACTCAGGCTAAACAGGTTTAGCCACAAAGAATGTGGTTGCATATTTTCACAGAAGATTAGAGTTTCTAATCGGTTTAGGTTCGTATTATATATAAAGCTCCAATATAATTTATTTCACAAAATAATGAAAAGAATTTATGTACTTTGTTTTTTTTTTTTTTTTTAAATCCTCTTTCTCAGTTGATATGATTATTATATATGCTAATTCTGTTTTCTGGGACTAATATATTTGATTTTTCTTTAATTTAGATATGATAAAAATAAAAATAATATAATATTAAAATAATAATATAATATAATAAAATAATGTAATATTTAATTGTCTGAAATGTGGCATTTCTTTGTCGTGACACATGGCATCCTTATAATACCACACGTGGCGTCGTTGTTCACGCACACTCACAGATCGATGAATAGTAATAACTGTCTCGGAAAAACTTCATAAGTCCGTAACTTTCCAATCACATGTCCAAATCAGACGTGCCACTAGCCTGCAAGCTCATATTGACGAGTACTTCACAACCATAAATAAGTCAAAGCTCAATTTTACAAGAATAAAAAGTCAACTCTGGTACCCTCGAACAGTTGGGACCTTAACTTCTTTTATCCATAACTTTCAAACCGTAGCTCCATTTTTTACGTGCTACCAGTCTACGGACTCGGATCGATACGTACTTCGCAATGGTGCCTCGGTCAACCTAGAATTCTTACTGAGTCAAAAATTTAAAATTTGATCCTTCTCGATCAACGACGGTCAACTTAAGAAATTTCGAATGTACTTCGGGACAGGATGTTACATGTAGACTAATGTCACGCTTAATTTGGACCTATGGTTAAAAAAATATGAATATGTAAAGTTGCACTTATTTTGGTGAGATTGAATTTACAGGGTAGTTTTACTAAAAGTGTGCGAAGGGATTTTGAAAAGTATCCTAAGGGGTGTCACATCTTACCAATCTACAAGTGCCACATGGTATTTCTTTTTTTTTTTTTTCATTTTCCTCTCTCTCTCTCCCAACTCTAACCAATTTGGCCGTTGTTCCGGCCAACTTGCAACAGCCCTGAGGAAAGCCCACCTCACAATGATAGTGATGGTTAAAATTCACGGCCAGCCACCATTGGATGCACCTTAAAATGATTTTACCATAGTATATTTTCTTAAAATTATATCTTTGGGTTTTATAAATATCTATTTATTTGTTAAAAACATTTAATTATGACTTTAAAATGTAATTATGAGAGTTTATATTTTCGTAATTGTAAACTTTTGTGTGGCCATTTAGTCTATAAATGTACCATACAATATTGATATTCTATACCATTATGTGTATTGATTAGCTTGCAGGTTATATTTAATCTTCCTTTATGAGCTGTGGTAAGCGAGGGTAGGTAAGTAATATAAGGTGGTGGTAATAGTTAGCCTTCCCATAGCCAAAGGATAATAGATTTAGCCATTCCTATGGACATTAAAGTCAACGAAGGTAGACGAAGATTTTACTGTGCTGACGTTAGCCACCCCCTTGGTCATATAATGCCAAATTATTTAGCACTGGCACTATTGGGACACTAATAAGGCTGTGTGCAGGTTCTCTTGTCCCCCATCTATCAAATGATATTTGGGATGCCAAGCATTACTTCGCAGCACTAGTATATCATATGGTACATCAAATGTATTTTCGATGTATATATATATATTATGTTATATGTTAGGTGTACCATACCATACAGGGTCAGTAATTAGGTTAAACTCATAAATGGTTAGTATCATATTTCTGTTGCTTATGAGATCAACGGGTTGGATGGTGCTCATTCGTAACCACCCCTAGCCATATTGGTAGTAGTATATCTATGATCGGCATACATCATAGGACTGTGCCTTGGTATGTCATATGATACATTAGGTGTATTAGCCTTCAGGCAGATATTGTAGCTTTCTGATAGGTATTGTAACATTTGGGCATTTATATTAGCTTTCAAGTAGGTATAGTAACCTTCGGACAGGATTATTAGATTTAGGCAAGTATTGTAGCCTTTGAACATGTCTATTAACCTTCGGATAAGTATTACAGCCTTTGGATAGGATTACTAGCCTTTGGATAGGTGTATTGGCTTTTGGACAAGTATCGTAGCCTTCAAACAGGTATTCAGGTAGGTATCATAGTTCTCAAGTAGGTGTCATAGCCTTCCGGCATGTATCGTAACCTTTAGATAAGTGTAATAATTTCATATAAGTATCATAGCCTTCGGGTAAGTACATTAGCTTTCGAGTAGGTATTGTAGTCTTTAGGTAGGTACTTTAACCTTTCGGCAGGTATAGCCTTCGGACAAGTGTATTAGCCATTGGGCAAGTATCATAGTTTTTGGACAAATATCGTAGCCTTCAAGCAAGTGTATTAGCCTTCGGACATGTGTATTAGTCTTTGGGCAGGTATTATTGCCTCTAGGGAGATACTTAAGCTTTTAGACAGGTATTGTAGCATTCAGGTAGGTATTTTAGCCTTCGGATAAGTATTGTAGCCTTTGGGTGGATGTATTAGTATTCGAGCAAGTATTATAGCCTTCTGACAGGTATATTAGCCTTCGGATAGGTATTCAGCCTTCAGATAGGAGTATCAGCTTTTGGGCATATGCTTCAGCTTTCGGAAAAGTATCGTAGCCTTCAGATAGGTATTGCAGCTTTCAGACAAGAGTACTAACCTTCAAGTGAGTACTTCAGTCTTTGGACAAATATCATAGCCTTTGAGCAGGTATGTTAGCCTTTGAGCATATGCATGTTATTCAAAACCTTCAAGAGATTGTATACATATTTATATTTATGTAGAAAATATATATATATATATATATATATATATATATATATATATAGTTACGTTGGTTTTGGATAGTGGAGATGTTATCAGAGTTACCATTGAAATCTCAACTGTTTAATTTAAAATATTGTTTCTTTATGTGCATTACAAAAGTAATTTATTTTATTAAAAGTTGTCTTGTAATTTATTAATTATTAGCGGTACGTATAAATTGTATTTGTATATTTTCTATATGTAAAAAATTAGACTGTATGATTTAGGGTATAGAATCCAGGTTTTTTTTTATCTATTATTATTATTATTATTATTATTTTATTTATGTGTTTGGTATATTTATGAGGTGCTGTAAAAATGTGAAATTATAATAAGTGGGAAGTGTGGACGACTATGAGCTGTAGAAGTACATATTTCCAATGTTAAATAAAAATTTGGGGAGAGATGAGGCCATCCCCGATAAATAGAAGGGTACTTACGATTTATCATTTGTTATTCATATTTATATTCCTATGCCACAGTTATCCAAGTCCCGTAAAATGATGAACACTTATAGTAAGGTAGGAAGAAATAATGCAGATGTACACTTTTAGAATGAGTTTTCTGTGCATGAAATATTTGAAAGAGTCTAGCTTAAAGAGGAAACGTTGTCGGATTTTCTATATATTTTATGGTGAGGTTTCTTCTAGTCGATGTCATCCTAGGTTCTGATAAATAATCTTGGGAGAGTCCTGACAGGTTTAATATGTACAATAAATGTACGAGTAAAATAATGATTCCGTATAATTAACAATTACTATATTTGATAAATTTTAAATTTCAAATGAAATATTTGTTCTCTCATTTTAAGAAATATATATTTATTTGAAAAAGTTTAGAATTATTGTTTTTTTTTGGATAAATAAATATTGTTATCATATTTAAAACATATTCAAATATTATCCTAAACTAACAATATATAAATAATTATAAAATTTACTTTTAATTAATTTTCATCAAATTTGATATTTTGGAAAGACAAATTTTATAAAAACTAAACATTAAACTTAATTCAATATAATAATTGAATATATGAATAGAAATATCTATTATTTTTCTCCTTTTTATTTCTTATAAATAAGTATTCTTATTTTATCAAGAAATGGCCATTATATATGCCAAATGTGATCTCAATCTTGTCCACAAGAGGAGGTACTTAATTATCCATCAACTGGCGGGTTTTTTAAACACATAATGATTAAAATTTAACCACAGAAAGCTTGTCTTCAAGTGTACCATTACTGTGGTCTCCCTTTTTGGAGGAGCAACCCATAAACTGTCAACTTTCTTGCAAGGAATGAGTGATTGGAATGAAATTAAACAGAGAAGTAGTGATGAAGAGAGAGGGAGAGGAGGCTGAGAAGCTTGTAAGAGAGTTAATGGAGGGAAAGAAAGCTTGTAAGAGTGATGGGGGGGAAAAAGGGTAAGAAAATGAAAAAGAATGTGATGGAGTGGAAGAGACTGTTGGATTAATGCTCTTGGAGCAAGCTAATCCATGATTAGGAGCCTTGATTAATAATGAGCCATAGGATCCCCAAACTAACTCATTAATTGACAGAGCCCATTTAATTGATTATTAAGATACAAGAAGGAGCCCATTAATTGGGCCCAATGTGTTATTAAACCTTAGGAGGATTAGGATTAGCAATCTATAAATATACTGTTTACTAGCCTCTAGTTAATAAGTTTTAACGTATTATTTTCTAGAGATTTAGAATCTCAGTAGAAAATAAAGCACCTTGAGAGAAAAAAACAGAAATTGTGAGTTTCAGAGGTTTTTTCAGATTAATTTTCTTGTTTCTTTTGTGATCAGATGCGCCCACACGTAGATCTGTTCCTTAGAGAATAGTTTGGAAGGTTCTACGCTAAAGGTTAGTAAACTTATGGATAATGACATAATTTATTGCACACTTTATTCAATCTCGATCAGGCTTCCGCTGTGTATATGATACTAGCAATTGGTATAAGAGACGTGATTGAATCAGTGTGTGATAAAACGAATTCATTTTTTATTTTTCATGTACATATGATGTATATTAGATATATGGCACCTAAGATTCTATTATTCATGTTATTTATATTTTTTTATTATGAATGAATGATTTGGTTTTGGCCTTAATTCATGGTATATTTTTGCTTGTATATTTTTTTTTTAGGATGTAACAAGGAGGCTAATAATAAGATTAGGGTTTCCTCCTTGATTGATTTAATTTACTTATTTATTTTTCCTGCAATTTTATTTGAATTTTTTTTTATGTAAATTCAGGTTTATTGGAAAGATATGTAAAAATACCCAAAAAAAAAAAAAAAAACTGTATACTTGTTGTTGTTCATCATTTTTCGTGTGTATTGGGGCTGCGGCTTGATAGATCAACATCATAAGAAGTTGAAGGACATGAAGGAGGATCGGTGGGAGGAGAACGGTCACCGGAAACACCTACACGCGCCCACACGCGCCACTCAAAGCGGCTGAGAGTGGGATTCACGCGCCTGAATTAATCAGGCGTGTGGAGGTGCATATGTAATCGGATTTTGATGATTTTTTGTGGGTAGATTCCTTATTTGGGTATCAACCTTCGTCTAAAAGTTCATGGTGATCCGAGTTTTGTGTGGCGACTGGCGGCAGTTTTGGTGCTCGGGATCAATAGGGGACTTGTTAGGGTTTTGTGTTTTTTGGGCTAAAAACCCTAGAAACCAATTCTAACTTGGCCCACACCCCATTGACTTGTAAGATCTAAAGAAAAGAAGAAGTACGGGCTAGATATTAAGTTGGGTTTTTTGGGCCTATTAGGCTTGTAATTTTTCTTTTCTAGGAAACCATGGATTAGGGCCTATTAATTATTCTATGTTTATAATTGTTTAAATTATATGGATATAACATGTGATATGTGCTTAACATGTCATTTAGAATAGGTGGTGCCATATAATTGCATCATTTGATATATACATGTGCGTAATAATATTTGTTTTATCTAGATAATATTATTATAGAAAACCCTAATTAATTAATGTAAAATATTGAATGGATGAAGGTTTTAAAGAATTAATTTAATTAATTTGAAACATGCGGGCTCCATTAAGGGTCCAATAATAAAATGGTTATGTGATGCCCCAATGGATAAACATGACCAGATTTTATTGGATTGGATCTAAAATAATTTCAAAATTTTAATAAGGTTGTACGGACCAACGTCAACAGTACATAGATATTAAAGATAATTTTGAAATTAAAATTAATGGTTATTACATTCAATTTTAATGACATTAATAATCCTCCCAACGAGGCTCTGTTAGTGTTATTAAAAGCCCAAAGATTATTGAAACAATGGTTGATTTTAAAATTAATTTTGAATGATGTGTGTTTGTGTTATCTGAGAAGGTTCTATCTAAGGAGGTAGGTTTTTAAGGAGTCTGAGACCCACGTCACCTTTCCTAGGAGCTGACTTAGTAGGACACTATACATATCGGGTTCAAAAGGTTTTAATTTTTTAATCAATTTTGAGTGGTATATTTTGGGGTTATCTAAGAAGGCTCTGTCTAAGAAGGTAGGTTTTTAAGGAGTCTGAGACCCACCTTTCCTTTCTTGGGAGCTAATTTAGTAGGACATTTAAATATACCATGTTCAAAATTTAATTTATTACAAATGTTTTACCCAACGTAAGTATTTGTAATGAAAATTATATTATTGTTACAATAAACATTAATAATAAGTAGTTTAAGGGATCTACATATTTGTATTTTTGTTGTGTTGATTACGTGTTAATATGTGTGCATTTTAATTTTCAGAAAATGGCATCCTTTAATCCTCTAGCTACAATTTTGAATCAAAAACCATTGGATGGAAATAACTACGACCTATGGAAAACCAATTTCTATATTGTCCTTGATTTTGAGAGAATTAAATTCATTACAACAACTCCGAAATCCCAGGAGCCCGCTACTAATGCTTCAGAGGAAACTACGAAGCAATTTGCAAATTGGCAACGAGCAAATATAACAGCTCGCTGTTATATTCTTGCCAGTGTTGTAGAACGTTTGCAGAAGCAACTTGATAGTCTGGAGTGTGTGTCAGAAATGATTCAGACTCTAGATGGGATGTTTGCTAAAAGTAGCAGTATTGCTAGACAAGCAGCTATAGGAGCATTAATGAACACTCGCATGACTGGAGGAAGTGTGAGGGACCATTGTTTAAAGATGATGGCGCACATCAGTACTGCGGAAGTGATGGGGGCTAAGCTGGAACAAGTGATGAAGATAGACATGATCTTGGAATCTCTGCCGAATAGCTTTAGTCAATTCAAAATGAACTATAATATGAACAAACTAAAGCTTACTCCTGTTGAACTGATGCACGAGCTTGAGAGTGCTGAAAAGGTCTCTGGGGAAGCAAGAAAGTGCTTATCATGCTGAAAGTTCTTCAAAGCCTAAAGGGAAGCCTAATGGTGGAAAGAAGAACAAGAAGCATAAGGGAATAGGTCCAGCTGTCAAACCGGCTGCAATCAAGAAGCCGAAAGGCAAATGCTTCAAGTGCGGACAGAAAGGTCACTGGAAGAAGGACTGTCCTAAATCAGGTATGGGTAGTCTAAATGTTGTTAAGGCTTGTTTAGTGGAGAATTACAATGACAAATGGATCATTGATTCAGGAGCCACTAACCATCTTTGTTACTCTTTGCAGTGGTTCAAACAAAGCAGCCCACTCAATAAATAACAAAGAAGCTTGAAGTTGGGAAACGGAGAATATGTCTCTGTAATGGCAGTAGGACTAGTGGAGTTATATTTTGATAATAAAATTTTAAGTTTATTAGACTCTTTACTTGTTCCGGATTTTAAGAGGAATTTGGTTTCTGTTAGTTGTTTAGTTGAACATGGTTTAACAGTACATTTTAATTCCTTAGTTTCAATAAAGAGTAATAATACTTTTATTTCTTCCGGATTATTGATGAATTATCTATATTTTTTAACTCATTTGTCTTATAGTATTAATGACATTGAAATTAATGATGATAACCAACTTCCCTTATCTAAGAAAAGGAAGGTTTCAAATGAAACCTATCTATGGCATTTGCGATTGGGTCATATTAATTCTAGCAGGATTTATGGTTTGGTTAAAAGTGAAATTTTAAATTCCTTGATCTTTGAACCTATACCAAATATGTGAATCATGTTTAAAAGGTAAAATGACAAAGAGGCCTTTCAAGGTCAAAGGAAATCGTGCCACCATACAATTGGAATTGGTACATACTGATGTATGTGGACCAATGAGCGTTCAAGCAAGAGGCGGGTATGAGTATTTCATCACACTTACTGATGACTACTCAAGATATGGTTATGTTTACCTAATGCGCCATAAGTTTGAAGCTTTTGATAAATTTCGAGAGTATAAGGCTGAGGTAGAAAAGCAATTAGGTGTCCATATCAAACAGCTTCGGTCTGACTGAGGCGGTGAATACTTGTCTGGAGAGTTCAAGTCTTACTTGGCTAAAAAGGGGATCATTTCTCAATTATCATCTCCTAGAACGCCCCAGCAAAATAGAGTCTCTGAAAGGAGAAATAAGACCCTTTTAGATATGGTGAGGTCGATGCTTAGTTATTTATCATTACCTAAATCGTTTTGGGGATATGCCTTAGAAACAGCTGTATACATACTAAACTTGGTTCCATCTAAATCTGTTTCAAAGACACCTATAGAATTACGGAAAGGGCACAAGCCCAGCTTAAATCATATTCGGATTTGGGGTGCCCCAGCACATGTCTTAGCACAGAAATCTCATAAATTGGAATCTCGTACAGAAATGTGTATATTTATTGGCTACCCTAAGGCAACGAGAGGTGGAATATTTTATAATCCAAAGGAAAAGAAGGCGATAGTAAGTACTAATGCCACTTTCTTAGAAGAGGATTATATGAATAATTTTAAACTTAAGAGTAAAGTGGTTCTTGAAGAGCTTGACTCAGTTCGAGATCCACCAAAAACTCCTATTTTTCCACCCCTGTTTCCTGTTGATGTTCAAAGAGGGAAAAATATACAAAATGTACCCGAAGGTGAACAAACACAGGAAATAGCTCAGGACCAAATTCAAGAAACTAAAGAACAATGATATAATGAAGAGATTGATAATCCACTTGAACCACAAAACTTGGATCCTCCTGTACATGTACAACAACCAGTGCAGCAAACTCATAGTGGGAGAATGATATGTAAACCTGCAAGGTATGCCTTGTTAGGAGAGACTTATCAAGTCGTTTTGGATAATCCTGATGATGACCCTACCACATACAGAGAGGAATTGGAGGATGTTGATGTGCAAGAATGGAGAAAGGCCATGGACCGTGAGATGGAATCTATGGATTCTAACTCAGTCTGGTCTCTTGTAGAAGCACCTAAAGGGGTAAAACCAATTGGGTGTAAGTGGATCTATAAGAGAAAGAGAGGACCAGATGGGAAGGTTGAAACCTTCAAAGCTAGATTGGTGGCAAAAGGTTACACCCAGAAAGAGGGCATCGATTATGATGAAACCTTTTCGTCAGTAGCCATGCTTAAATCTGTCCGGATTCTCTTAGCTGTAGCAGCAGCTCTCGATTATGAGATCTGACAAATGGATGTCAAAACATCTTTTATAAATGGGAAGCTGGAAGAGGATATTTATATGCAGCAACCGGAAGGGTTTATAACAAAAGGTCAAGAGCACATGATTTGCAAGTTGAATAGGTCTATTTATGGACTTAAGCAAGCATTCAGATCATGGAACATCAGGTTTGATCAAGTTATCAAATTATATGGTTTTGAGAAAAGCCCTAATGAACCATGTGTGTATAAAAAGATTCAAGGAATAGTGGTTATTTTTCTGGTTCTTTATGTAGATGACATTCTGTTAATTGGAAACAGTGTGAAAGTGTTGTCAGACGTAAAAGGTTACCTAAAAGAATAGTTTGATATGAAGGACTTGGGTGAAGCTAACTATATTCTAGGAATCAAACTTTTACGAAACCGGAAGAAGAAGATGCTAGCTCTATCCCAAGCTTCCTACATTGATAAAATAATGACTAGGTTCGGCATGGAAAATTCCAAAAAGGGACTTCTACCTTTCAGACATGGAATTCATCTTTCTAAGGAGCAATCACCAAAAACTCCTGAAGAGAAAGAACTCATGAGTAAGAAACCTTATGCTTCGGTTGTTGGTAGTCTCATGTATGCCATGCTATGTACCAGGCCAGATATCTGCCATATGGTGGGAGTAGTAAGCTAGTACCAATCAGACCCCGAAATAGAACACTGGACTGCCGTGAAACATATACTCAAGTATTTAAAGAGAACGAGGGATTATATGTTGGTGTATTCCAGTGAGAGTCTTGAAACCCTTGGTTATACGGACTCTGATTTTCAAGGGGATATTGATTCTAGCAAATCAACATCAGGATATGTGTTTACCCTAAATGGAGGAGCCATTTGTTGGAGGAGTGTTAAATAGACTTGTACTGCTGACTCCACAACTGAAGCTGAATATGTAGTTGCATCTGAAGCTGCAAAGGAAACTGTATGGCTTAAGAAATTTCTTTGGATCTCCATATGATACCAGGTTCAGATCGGCCCATTACCCTTTACTGTGATAACAGTGGGGTTGTAGCACAGTCCAAAGAACCCAGATCTCACAAAAAGCAGAAACACATATTAAGAAAGTACCACTTGATCCGTGATTTCATTGATAGAGGAGATACAGTGGTTATTAAGATAGCATCTAAGGAGGACCTAACAGACCCTTTTACTAAGACTCTTCCTGAACGTGTGTTTAAAAAGCATGTAAATTGTATGGGTTTTAAGAGGATTCCAGACTTACTTTAGAGTAAGTGGGAGTTGGTTACATTTATGCTCTAGGAGCAAGACTAATTGTAATTTCATTTTCTGATTTAATGTATGGATTTTCAATTCTTATGCATGTTTTATTTTACGTACAAGGTCCAAATTAATTATGTAGTATATGATCATATGGATATGTCCATAGAAGACATGGTCATAGGTTCTCATAATTAATGAATTATCTCACAGTTGTTAAATAAAGTTGGACACTTTATTTAGACTGTAATACTTTATGAAGTAATCTGTCTTGGTTATTATAAAATATTGGAATGAATTATGGTCATTCTGAGAGGATCGGAAGAGATTTAATTAAGGATAAATTTCTGTGAAATGTATTAATTCTCATGCGATATTAGATATGTTATTTTTCTTAATCCTGAATATATTATAAATAGGTAATTAAGTGACTATGATTCTTTGAATTATCAATAGGTGAGGTCTATTTTTGAACGGCCAATATCTTGATGATTTGGGAATTATGGTCCTTTGATTGCTAAGTATTTATGAAATACACAAAAAGGAATTTGTATGAAATATCCTCTTGACATGTTTCGGTACTCGGATGTTTAAAGTCACTGGCCAGTGCATTGGATCCGTTAGAGAAACTAATATGTTAAGAGAATAAATAATTAATTGATTGACAGAAATTATTATCAATTAATTATTAATATTTTACAAAGGAAAAATACATTTAATATAAATATTATTAATCTTGGAGTTCACATCTGGGCTTTTAGTGGAATAGCACCAGATAAGATCACGGTCCCAGACTTGCTCAGAGTAAGTGGGAGATTGTTGGATTAATGCTCTTGGAGTAAGCTAATCCATGATTAGGAGCCTTGATTAATAATGAGCCGTAGGATCCCCAAACTAACTCATTAATTGACAGAACTCATTTAATTGATTATTAAGATACAAGAAGGAGTTCATTAATTGGGCCCAAGGTGTTATTAAACCCTAGAAGGATTAGGATTAGCAGTCTATAAATATATTGTTTACTAGCCTCCAGTTAGTAAGTTTTAACGTATTATTTTCTAGAGATTTAGAATCTCAGTATAAAATTAAACACCTTAAGAGAAAAACAGAAACTGTGAGTTTCAGAGGCTTTTTCAGATTAACCTTCTTGTTTCTTTTGTGATCAGGTCCGCCCATGGTTAGCCATTTGATTTCTTGAATTGGGTTGGAACCGGAGACAGAAGAATATCAGAGTATTGGTTTTTTCAGTATACATGTACACGCGGGCGATTATTTTAGTTAATTTCTTTTATTTATTTATTTTTTGGATTTGTTTTTTCTCTCTTTTTTTTTTTTTTTTTTTTTTGGCTTTTGCTCCTAAACATGTTGAAGATGGGTAAGAAATATGAAGATATGCTCTCATATTGCACACTTTCCCTTATAGTACTAACAGTTATATATGGTTATAGAAACTACTAATTATTTTTCTCCGGTACAAAATGTGTCAAAAGTAATACCAATACCAAATTATATTTTACTACATATGTCACTATTATGTTGAATCTTAAGCATTAATGAATAAATGATATTAAATAAAGAATAAGGCTAGAAGTACGTATCAAGAAATCTATTAAAATATTTACCAAATTGTCATTAATTGGTTAGCTTATATTTAATTAAATTTATCCATTTATTTTTGTACATTTTATGGTACCTATAGTATTACTCCTTAGTAAAAGCTAATTACATCTAATTTGGCCGCATCACTTGATAGTAAGTTAGTATCTATAACATTATGGTATTTAAAATATATAAAGTACTGGTTAAATTACACAAGACCTCATAAATTATTTGACACTTATAAATGGCCCTTGATATTATAAAATATTATTTTTAATTTTTTATCAAGAAAATATTATTTTTAATAATTTTAAAAAAAACTGTTATTCTTAATATATTTTTTGAAGAAAATGTTATTTTTAATATTTAAATAATAAAATTATTTGGACAAAATTATTTGGAAACTGGTATATGGGTAAGTTAGAAGGTTACTTTTGTCAAATTAAAATATATTTTAGTATTTAATTAGTTTAAAAGGGACATTGTGATATATAGTTGAGGGTCTATTTGTTATTTTAATAGTTTAAAGAAGTTATTTGTAAGCAATGTTTAAAATTTCGACATCGATGGGAATATTGAGAATTCAAAATATGAAAATATTCACGAAAATATGAGAAATTATCAAATATCGATAAAACTCATAACAAATGATAAAAATTGATGGAAATTTATTTTTTTTTAAAAAAAAATTATTGAAATTTTACGATTAGTTTATTTAATTAATTAATTATCAAATTGCATATTAAAATTGCAAAAATATTGAGTGAATGTTATAGTTCTTAAGAGTCAATCAATTTATAATAAGCGAAAATAGTTAAAAATATACTATTATTAATAAAAAAAATGTAAAAAAATATACATATTTAATAAAATTATTTATTAATTAAAATATATAGAACAATTATTACAATTATATTATATTTTATAAATGTAATTTCAATACTATAAATACCTAGATGGTTGAGAATTGCTTGTATTTTCCTTATTCTCATTTTAAAATGTAAAAAGTAATTAAAATGTATATCCTTGATAATTTTGTATGTAATTGTTAATATATCATTGATATAGAAATTTTAAACATTGGTTGAAGATAATATATTTTCTGCATATCTTTCAATTTTATCTATGCTTTGAATTTTATTTACTTTATAATATTTATATAAATATTAAATTTATTATCATAAAAAAATAATAATAATAATACATAGATAAATTTGTAATTTGTGATACTTATTTCCTCTAAAAGTATAATATAATTTTGGACATTATTTGTTAAATATGAATTTTTTTATTTTTATTTACCTAAATGTTGGAAGACAATTAAAAGGTTAAGAAAAAACTATCAATAATATTAATTTGATAAAAAGTTTTACTAAACATCAATAATAACTATAAAATATTTTTATAAAAATTTAACAAAAAAATTCATAAATATTTTCAAAATTTCCATAAAAATTTCATGAAAATTTTAGAAATTTTCATAAAAATTACGGATTTTTTTAATCAAATTGTAAAGGATTAAATGTGGATATTATGATAAAAATTATGGAGAAATATTAGAAATTTCAACAGATATTATAGAAATTATACCCCTTTCCACTTGGATGTTAAATTTCTTTTTGAAGTGTTTAAAAAATAAAAATTTCATGAAAATTTTGCAAAAAAGTTCAATATTTAAACTATGTTTATAAGTATCAAACAATTCAAAAAAGAAAAGAAGTATCAAATAGTTTAAGAGAGTTTTTTGTAATTTACCCTTAAATAATTTTACAGCATCCAAATCAACTTTTATTTATTTATTTTTTTGAAATAAAGCACCCAATCAACTTGAAAATTTATTTCACACTTTCATGATATTTATTAAAATTTATTTACCTAATGACTTGATAAAATGATGTGTAAATATAATATTGGTTCAAAAATTAATATTGCTTTGTTATGTTGTAAATGATTTTGATATTTCTTGAATTATTAATATTGGTTTTCTGTATATATAGCTGCTTTAAAGTCTAGTCTCCGTAATATGCCAACCCACTCTTGGACCGCATGTATATGTAGTTTCCTTTACACTGCCATAATTTTTTCCAATAATAGTTTATCAAATTTTGTAGATATATAATTTCGGTTTAATTGTATATAGGATTTTATATATTTATATAGTTGTAAATATATTAAATTATTTATCATCATTGATATATTTATATAATTTAAATAAAAAAATAAATTTTTAAATAAATTAATAATTTTAAAAAATAAATTAATAAAATATTATTATATTATTTAATAAAAATTTTGATAAATCTGATCTAATTGCTCTTCTTTTTAATTTGCAAAAATTTTAATTTGAATTTACTTATTATGCTTCTGTCAATTTTTAATGATATTTAGAATCGTCACATTAATTCGTATTCAAATTTGTAGCTATCGCTAGCATCACTTTCTCATTCATGGTGTCTCGTCTTTTTCTCCAACGTCATGGCCACTCCTTGATTTCTGTCGTTTCAATGTCATCCTTCATTTTTTGTCAATTCTGTGCGCAATTAATTACATGCTGCAGCGTTGATGAAACGTTTACCTACAATACTGAGTAAGTACAATAATTGTATATAGCAATTAATGTGTGCCCCTAAATCCATTCTTAGTTATCATCATCCGTACTAAATCTGAATTCAGATTTTTTAAAATTTTCTGTACGTTCAAATTACCTGATAAAAAATAATAATAATAATCATAATAAAAATTCAATCACCAGAAAATTTATTATTTATTATAATGAAAAGTCACATTATTAAAGGTTTTAGTTATAAAAGAATTAGAAAAATATATTCTCAAGTTTTGTTTTTTTTTTTTGGGGGATACTTTTAAACTTAAATAAATAAGTTAAAAAAAGAAAACATATTTCTATAACAAACTCGGTAGTTTGTGACAATTTGTGTTAAATTAATTTACATTTTTTAACATTCGAGTATCATGGCCACTTTTTTTTTTTTTTTGGGAAGGAAAAAAAATTCAAGTTTGAATCTTTAACCCCAATATAAATATATATATATATATATATATATATATATATATATATATATATATATATATATATATATATATATGTTCCAAATCGATCTTCTATAATCAAGATATATATGACAAATATTATTAATTAGCTATACATTCTTAGAAAGCATAAATAAAGCTTAAGATAATAAGAATATCCATATCCTTTAAGCTTATGCCCCCAAAGGAAGTATATAGCACATGGAAAAGACTACCTTCTCTAAACCTTTTTGAGTAGAAAGTAGAAACTATACAGAAAAACCATAAACACAAATGAGTTCTAGGACAGAAGCTGATAAACCCCATGTCCTCTGTATTCCATGCCCAGCTCAAAGCCATATAAAAGCAATGCTTAAATTAGCAAAGCTTCTCCATTCTAGAGGTTTTCACATCACTTTTGTCAACACTGAGTACAACCACCAGCGCTTTCTTAAATCTCTTGGCCCTGACTGCCTCAACGGCTTGCCTGACTTCCGATTCGAAACCATTCCGGACGGCCTCCCTCCATCAGATGCTGATGCCACCCAAGATGTTGTTGCTATTTGTAAAGCCCTCAAAGAGAACATGTTGGCTCCGTTCCATGACCTCCTGAAAAGACTCAATGATAAGGAAACCTCCAACAACCCCCCGGTGACAAACATTGTTGCGGACGGTACCGCGTTGTTCGCTATTACAGCCGGAAAGGAACTAGGAATTCCTGTGGTGCTTCTGTTTCCTATCTCTGCTTGTTCATTCATGGGCGTCAATCAATATCCTACTGTAGTGGAGAAGTTAGGCCATCCACCAAAAAAAGGTGAAAACGCACAAACCAACATATTATGAATTAATAATTTTGTCCTAAAAGAAAGAAAAATTAAAAAAAAAAATTATATGAGTATCATTTTTGTTTGAGTGGTGAACCATTACAAGTTTTGCAGTTTCCGTCTTAAATTATAGCAAGTATTGCATCGCTTTTGAACTAATATATTTTGATATTTATTCTCTATTTGGCATAATTTTTGCTTCTGCTTTTTCCTTTTTTTCGAAAATATTTTATGAGAAAACCATCCTTTCCTTTGGTTAGAAATACTTAGGAAATCCAAAGCACTTATTGAAAATTGACCAAATACTTTCAGAAGTAGTTTTTGAGGATTATCAAAAATCATAACAAATACAACCTTAATTCAGTCCAATTATGCACCTTCTATGTCTGAATTTGATGAAATTAACCATACACAACTCATATAATTCAATTAGAAAATTGTTTTAGTAGTTTTATTTTATATTTGATCAGTGGTTATGCCTAAGTTTTCAAATTTAGTGGATAAAATTGTTTTAGTAGTTTTATTTTATATTTGATCAGTGGTTATGCCTAAGTTTTCAAATTTGTTGGATGAAATTGAATGAGTTGACTAATGTGAAAAAAATAAAGAAGGAAAGTTTAGGGGTAACATGGCAGTTCCTGTTGTTGTTGTTAATTCCTTTTTTTTTAATTATTATTATTAATTTTTTTTTTTTCAATTTAAGGTCAAAGTGTAAAATATGTATAATTCAAGGCAGAAAAATATCACTAGCGCTTTGTTTGATAATTAAACTGTAAAGACTCTCAAACTTTTTCTTTTTTTTTTTTTTCCCTATTTCTATGAATGGATTTTTTAGACACAGTTATAGACTGGATTCCGGGAATGAAAGATATAAGCGTCATAGATCTACCAAGCTTTTATTGGGCGACAAGTCCAGGGGATGAGAATATCTTTTATAATTTTTGCTTGGAATCAACTATTAGAGCTCATGAAGCTACAGCAGTTATATTCCATACCTTCTATGCACTGGAGAAAGATGTTTTGGATGCTCTATCAACCATGCTTCCACGCGTGTTTGTGATTGGCCCCCTCCAACTTCTTCTAAATGGCATAAAAGAAGACCCTTTGAAGCTTAAATACAGCCTCTGGAAGGAAGAAACCGAGTGCCTCCAATGGCTTCATAACAAGGCACCAAACTCCGTTTTGTATGTGAATTTCGGGAGCATAACGTTGTTGTCGCCACAACAACTTATGGAGTTTGCTTTTGGAATTGCAAATAGCAACTACCCTTTTTTGTGGATAATTAGGCCAGACTTGGTTATTGGTGAGTCAGCCATTTTACCACTTGAATTTCTGACTGAAACTAAAGAAAGAAGCCTAATTGCTAGTTGGTCTCCACAAGAGGAAGTTCTTGATCACCCTTCAATTGGAGGGTTCTTAACACATAGCGGTTGGAATTCAACCATTGAGAGTTTGTCTTCCGGTGTTCCAATGCTGTGTTGGCCAGTCTACGGGGACCAACCAACCAACTGTCGATATACTTGCAAGGAATGGGGGATCGGATTGAAGATTGATAATGAAGTGAAGAGAGAAGAAGTAGAAAAGCTTGTTAGAGAGTTAATGGAAGGAGAAAAAGCTAAGAACATGAAAAGGAATGCCATGGAATGGAAAAGACAGGCTGAAGAAGCCAATGCTTCCAATGGTTCTTCATCCAAAGACTTTGATAGTTTGGTGAGGCACTTGCTTTCATGAAAATGCTACCTAGCCATCTCCAAAAGAAAATATTAATATTATTCTTGACATGTTAGTTTCCATGATGATTATTCTGTTATATAAATCGAATTTGTTATTAATCATGTATTCTTTTTTTTTTTTTTGTTGGCTGAATTTGTTATTGATCATGTACCATTATATATAGATATATATATATATATAGATATATATGAATTCTCATGGCCCAACCATTTTGATGAATAACAATTAAAATGTCTGTTAGCAGCGATTAATTGCTTTGAAGATTCAGATTTAAATATATATTTAGGATTTAAATATCTTGATAGGAAAATGACTAATAATCATTTCTAAGTTATAAATAACTTTATTTGTCCTTCATTAGTTACATGTCAAAGATTGACAAACTATCTTTTTGAATTGTTTTTTTTTTTTTTTTTTTGAGTAGTGTTAATGCAACATCTCACCGCCACTGATAGCCCTGTCATTTTTTATTAATATTATCTTTAACTTAGCTACCGCGTTGGGTATAGGGTATGGAATTTTTTGTTGATTATTGAATAGTGTTAATGTAATATCTACTTCCACTAATGGATCTGTCACTCTCTGTCAATATTGTCCTCAATAGGGATTTTTTGGTTAGAGGTTTTCAAGAGGTTACTCATCCTAAAATTGCTCTCATCTAAGCACATTTAACTTGGGAGTTCTATCGAACCCTTAAACCAATTCCTTTGAAAAAGCCTTGATATAATGAAAATGAGTATTATTACATTTGATCCACCGACTATGTAAGATTGGATACCAAGTAGCTTACCAATGTCCCGTATCCACCCACACTGGTCATTATAATCCACCCCCCTTGAGCCCAATATCCTTACTAGCACACTTTCGATCAGGTACAGACTCTTGTATATCATTTGTAAAATCCTGGTTCAATGGCAGATGTGTCACTCTCTACCGATATTATCCCAAATTTAGCCATCGCATTTGTTATAAGATTTTTTATTTAGAGCTTCACAAAAGGTTATCTATTCTTAAACTATTCTCGCCTGAATACCTTAACATTGAAGTTCTTTCGAATCCTAAAGCCAACTACTCTAAAAAGGCCTTGGAATTATGAGAGCAACTATTATTACATTTGAACCATCCACTGATTTATACTCAAGCGATGTCGAATTGGATACCAAATAGATTGCCAGTGCCCCACAACTACCCACAGTGGTTGTCACAATCCACCCCTTTTAGGTATAAACGTCCTCGACGAATACAGGTTCTTATAACATTTTTAACATCGCACCTTCACTGCGGACCTATCATTCTTTATCGATATTGTCTTCAATCTAGCAACCACACTTAGCATGGGATGTTTTGTTCAGAGCTTCTTAGGAGGTCATCCATCCTAAGATTTCTCTCGCCTGAGCATGCTTAACTTCAGAGTTATTTCGAAACCTATCACATCAGTACTATAAGAGTGATTATTATTATATTTGAACCATCCCCTAATACACACCTGGACAATATGGGAATGAACACTAGATGGTATGTTGGTGCCCTGCATCATCCACACTAGCTATCATAGTTAAACACATGTAAGATATTATTAGTCAGTATATCCATATAACTAAATATAGATAAGTGAATGCTTAAATAAATAACTGAATATAAAATAAACTAATCACATCATTAGGTAAATAGATTTGATGAATATTTTAATAACTTTTACATTATTGTAGAAACTATATGTTCAAATTAAGATGTTATCTAAACAATCTAAGGCTTTGATTGGAGTTACTATAGATTATGAAAAAATCAACAAAAACTCTACTGAAGTAAGAATCAATTTTTTGACAAAAAGATTAGTATATTTCAAGATTGCTAAAAGGACAAAACTAGAATTTGAGTATCTAGTAAAAAACCTACTTAACTGCTTTAGTTGTATATATTGACTAAAAATAGATATAAATGATTTTTTCTTTTTTTTTGGTTTTTGACAACGAGGTGTTCCAATACCCAATTAGGTAGGGGTCTAATCCTTGTTCAAGGATTCGAGTATTAATAGGCATTTTCTTTTCCAACAAGAGCTACTCCAAGATATGAATGATTAGTTCCTTTTGTATATTTATTATTACTGTATGTATATGGATAAAAAGAAATTTTATTATTAGTTGAAGGATATATTAGTAATTTTAATTTTAAAATTCTGATTATGCTAGAAGAAAAATATACGAAATTATCCCTATATGCTTCTAAAATTCTAGCTTTTGAAGCAGTAGATTATCGGGAATCTGTGACTTTTGCAACACCCGAAGGTAGCCGCACAAGCCTAAGAGAAAATGTAGGAGATGCTGGTTCCTTCATTATTTTAGGTAAAGTTCCTGCAGCTCGAGCCACCTTTTCACCTTGACCTGGATGGCATTCAATATCATGTTTAAAGAATGTAAAATCTATAGGTTTATCAAACAATATATTTAACAAAAAATTCTTCCATAATTTGAAAATGAGGATTTAAAAGCAATCAAAAATATACACTAAAAGTGAAAAATATTTAAAATTTAATTTTTTAAAAATAAAATGTTAACACTTTCATTTAGTAATATTGTTAGTTGCAAGTTTTAACAAACTAAATTAAGAATAGAAAAATTAATTAAGATAATGAAATTTTAATAAAAAATTTATTGATATAAAGACAAATTAGCAATATTGAAAAGGGCCATTTTAGTATTAAAGGAGCAATAAAGTAAATAAGTAAACAAACAAAAGGAAAATTTGAAAGAGAAAGAAATAGAGAGAGGCAACTAGGCCATACCTAGGTCGGTGCTCATGATTGCAATATTGAAGAAGCTTAACTACATTAAGCACCAAAAATAAATGTTTTTTTTTTTTTTTTTTTGGTTAAAGCACCAAAAATAATTATGTGTAGTCAAAATGTGTGAACCTAAATGTAATCTTTGTTATCGATCACCCTAGAAGTATAAAGGCCGGATTTGGATCTTCTGTTTTTATCGATGTGCACTATTAATATGATGAGACATTATTTGAAAAATATTAGCAAAAAAGTATAAAATGAGATAGTATTTTATCACTAATCAAATATAAATTGGGACTGAAAATAAAAGATAAAAGATCTTTATCAACATCAAAAAAAAAAAAAAACAAAACAAAACAAAAGTTTGCAACCTTTTATCTATGATAAAAGCTGTCCCTCTATTATTACCAAAGCGAAGAAAAAAAAAAAAATGCTGTCCCTCTCTTTATGCATCGATGTAGCCAAAAGCTGTCCCTGTATTATTACCAAAAGCCAAAAGCTGTCCCCTTATTTTTCAACGATAGCCCACAGTCGAAGTGCCTTTTGAGATAAGGAAAACGAAATTTTGACGTAAACTTGATGGTGCATATAGCGATCAATTAAGGGAACCATATAGCACAACTAAAAGTCTCTACCTTCTCCACACCATTCTGTAGAAACACATATAAACCATATACACTAATGGATTCCAGGACAGTACGTGAAAAATCCCATGTCCTATGTATTTCAATCCTAATTCAAAGCCATGTAAAAGCAATGCTTAGATTAGCAAAGCTTCTTCATTCGCATTTGTCAATATTGACTACAGCCACATCACATGTGTGGATTCGAATAAGAGATCATTATTTTAAAAAACAATGATTTTGCCGCTGAAATTTTTTCACATGGACATGAAAATAAAGCTTAAGACATCGTATTGTTTTGTGTAACTGACCATCTAATATAAACACTACATTTAAAATTTGGTCTTGGTAAAAATATAAAAAAATAAAACCAGTGACTTTTTTTTTTTTAATTAACAACCAAAATTTGGTGACCAAATTTTGGCTCATACTTACGGTTTCTAAATTGAAATATTTTTACAAAATCTATTTATTGACAGGTCAAAGTAAATTTCCGACCCATAATGATGTTGGTCTATTTAGTAATCCATGGCATCCATATTGTATGGCTGTAGTTTTAAACATTCCTCTATTTTAAAGTACAAATTATTGTAACCCGATTTTTATAAACTACAAGTAAACCACAAAATCAATTTTTGAACATTGCATTCTTTACTAGAACCACAAATTCCCACCAATATTTTATTTTTTATATTAAAAAAATTTATACTGATTAAGCAACTTGGTTTATTGAGATTTGAGATGTCACGTGAGCATTGTTAGTATCTAGTATCTACTAATAAACCTTTGACCACTCAACAAATTAACTTAAATATAATAAAAATAACAATTAACTTCAATTATTTGCATGGAATTGTAGCACCCTAATCCGAAAAAAGCTCCGAATTTGAATTTTTGACCAAGTTTATAAGAGTTGACAAGGTTGACCAAGTGGATTTCATAATTGACTTTTTGCTACAAGAGAAATTTTTCTTTAACCAGGGCACCATGGCTATAATACCCCGTTCCGAAATACATTGGAAATTTTTTTGCGTTGGCCAAGTTTGACCGCCATAGACCAGGTGAGTCAAATATTGACTTTTGCACAAGATAGAATTTTGCGTTGACCGAGGTATCATTGCGAAATACGTGTCCATCCAAGTTCGTAGACTAGTAGCACATCGAAAACGGATCTACAGTTTGAAAGTTATAAGCAAAACAAGTTGCGGTCCGAACTGTCAAAGGGTGCTAAGTTTGACTTTTTGTTTTTTAGAATTTTTCTTTGACTCATATATGGTTGTAAAGTGCTCATCGATACGAGTTCATAGACTAGTAATATGCCTAATTTGGACATTTGGTTAGAAAGTTACGAACCTGCAAAGTTTTTTCCAAAACAGCATTTAAGCTGCATTAATCTGAGTGTGCGCACAGTGCCCAATGACACCATGCCACATGTCACTTTTTGGGCCAACCCATGAGTGCACAGTGGCACCCATGGGCATTTGATTAGGCGAAAAAGGAGAGAAGGAAGGGAGAGAAGAAGAAAGAAGAAAGAGAAAAAGGAAAAAGAAAAAGGAGAGAGAGGGAGGAACGGGCCAACCGCGTATCACCCTTTTCCGACCACCCCCTTGCTACACGCACCGAACCACCACCACCCACCCTTTAGTTTCGGCTAGCCACCCAAAACCCACAGCCAGATCGCCAACGACGCACCCAAATCGAGGCTTTTTTGAGTGACGACCTGTTTTCCTTCCACGATCAATTTCTCCCAAACCACCCACCCATTTTTGACACTGCTGGTTCCATTGGCTTACCCATTCTTCAATCTACCTCCCTATAAAAAATCAGAGCCATTGGCCACCAGCGGTGAGCTTTTCTGGTGGGCATGGTGGCTCGTCGGAAAAGTTGATTCCAGTGAGTTCTTGGTGACCCCACCTACCTTTTCTCACTAATTCAACCTCCTTGAATCTCAATCCGAGATCCTTTTTCCCCAATTCTTGACAAATAATGAGATTCGAGGACATTAAGTCCGAAACATTTTAGGCAAGATTCCGACCACCACAGGTCCGATCTCCAGAAGGTGAGACTCAATCCGTGATATATTACTTGTGAATTTTGGATACCATTTGTATTAGCTCACTCTGGTACCTCTGTGTAGAATATCCAAATAAAATATTAATTTATTTGATCTTGTGTACTGTTGATATTTTAGGAGCATGTGTGAGTCGTGGGGTCGATCCCGTTGAGAATCTTGATTGATTTGTGAGCTTGAGGTGAGTGATCCATGTTCAATTTTTTTTTTGGTTGTTAAATTATATATATTTTATGTTATTTAAATATTTGGAAATTATAATTTATGTGTTGAACATCTAATAAATCTCTATTTGGAATTTTAATGCCAAATTTAGGTTGAAATAAAATATATGCACATAAAACTCATATTTTGATTTTTGAGAAATTATGAATTTAATTGTTATTAAATTATTGTTGAGTAAATGCTAAAATTATGATGCACAATAAAGGTGTTTTCATGATTTTATAGATTTAAAGAAAATTATTTATTTTAAATTTATTATGCATCGATGAATTGTGGAATTTAACTATGCATGAATTTTATGTGGTTTTAATGATATGTTTGGTTTAAATTGATTTGAGTATTTGAGAAAAATATTGTTTTAAATTATTATGTTTCAAAAATATATTTAAGCATTTAAATATTAAGGGTTTGATTTTATGCCATTGGAAATTTCGTGTATTTATGCTGATGGATTTAAATTGGTGGATTTGAAATTCATGGATCTACATTGATGGATTTATAATGATGATTTAAAAGAAAGGTGGAATTTTGCGAGTTTAAATTGATGAAATAAACCCAATAGTATTTACACAAATATTGATTTTATAATTTTTAGATGCACCATGCAGTATTGATGTTCTATATTATATATGTGGATATGATTAGCGTGCATGTATATAGAGTTGTCTCGTGGGATATTGTGGAGTTGGGAGTTGGTAGGTATAATGCGTGGTGAGCATCAGTGTAACAGCCCAGACCACCCGCGTCCGATATTGTCCTTTTTGGACCTAGGGAATCTTCTTACAACCCAGCCCTCAAGGTTTTGTCAAAACGCGTCGTACGGGAAAGGTATCCACACCCACTTATATGGCATGCTTCGTTCCCATTTTCCACCGATGTGGAACTTCGCAATCCTCCCCCTTTGGGGTCCAGCGTCCTCGCTGGCACACCGATCTGGGTACTGGCTCTGATACCAACTGTAACAGTCCTGACAACCCGCGTCCGATATTGTCCTCTTTGGGCCTGGGAAATCCTCTTACAACCCAACCCTCAAGGTTTTGTTAAGACGCGTCGTACGAGAAAGATATCCACACCCACTTATATGGCATGTTTCGTTCCCCTTTCCAACCGATGTGAGACTTCACAATCAGCCGCCCTCCATAGCCCGGATGACTGTTGATAGCAGTGGCGCAGTGGGATGCCACGCAATCATATGCCGGTTTCTCTTTTTAACCTCCCCGTTAGATAGTGTTTGGGATGCTGGATACCATCAAACATCACTGGTATTAGGACCCGTCCAAGACCCTTCACCGGAACCTTGGACAAGCCCTGATCGCAGGAAAACACCATCGAACCTTCCAATGGAAAATCCGACAGCATTTCCCCTAAGAGAAGGACTTACCATAAAATTTACCTGCACAAAATTACACTCCTATATGGTGCCACCTTATCCCTCCCACCTTACTACAATAATTTCCACAATTACAGCACTTCGATAACAATTTATATAAAACACATACGTATATATATGCAATAGGAATATTCAACTAAATAAACAACCAATTATACCTTTAATCATTCATGTCCGCCCACACCACCCACTGATTGCCGTACATTTCAAATATTGTATTACAAAATATACCGATGCGTAATATAAAAAGAAAGTAAAACAATCATCACATCAACAACAATAATAATAAGAGCAATCATTTTCATGATAAAAATAGTACTCATATCATCTGTCATATCTACTCGAAGGTAATCACTTGTTCAAGAATTATCACATAATCACAGCTGTCCCAAGGACTATCTCACCTGCCCAAAGGCTACCACTTGTCCAAGGACTATTATACTTGCCCAATGGCTATCTTTCTTGCCCGTAGGCTGTGATACTTGTCCGGATATATCATATGCTAATAATAATAATAGAAATAATAAAAATAAGTAATGGCAATAATAATAAAAATAACAATCATAATCATAATGATGATGATAATATTAGTAATAATGAAAATAATTGTAAACATAATTCTGACAAATAATAATTGTAATATTAATAACGAGAATAATATTAATAATAGTAAGGACAATAAAAGCAATTAAGTATAATGCTAGAAAATCAGGTTATGAATAGATAGAATAATACGAGATCAAATAATAATTTAAAATTCAAAAAAATATTATCAAATATACACTCGTATCAAGGGTAAAAACGATACCCTCCAACATGTTGCGCAATTCATGATTCCAGCTGTCACTAGCACCCTGCTACCAATACAGTCCGGGGTGGTTGCCTAGATTGGCCGTCCAATCCCCTGGACTCGTAGGCAACATAGTGACGAGGCTAGCTCTTCATGGACCATATCGGATCACTATCCCCGTATGGTGTGATACATACAAATATAACATATATATATATATACAAAAGATACTTGATGCACATACTATATACCAGTGGTGTCCTACGATGCCCAGCGTCCCAAAGCACCGTCTAACGAGGAGGTTAAAGAGAGAAACCGACATACAGTCGCGTGGCATCCCACCTCGGCGCTGCTTAAACCGTCATCCCGGCCATGGAGGGGGGCGGCTATGGCCAATATCAAACTTGCCTGCCCTCGGTTCGATGGTAACTCACAGGAGACATTACAACCTGCGTGCTAATCACATCCACATTCACCTGCACGCTAATCACATCCATAACTACAGAACACCGGTACATGTATGGTGCATCTAAAATCGATAAAAAAATTTATAATATCATATTTTTATGTAATATAATATAATATTATAAAATTTGAATTTATAACAATGTACATTCAAATTTATGCATTTTTATCAAAACCATAACACTCCATGCATAAATAAATTATTAAACTCATAAATATAGTTTTGATCACAATAATTTAATATAATCAATTCCTCAAACCTTCAAGTTAATTCATACCAAAAATCAATAGAACCATATATAATTAAGTATATAAAAAAAAACATACATTCTATTAGATACCATAACCTCACAGTAACTTCACAGTAAAATTAACAATAATTTAATAGCACTTTCAAAATTAACAGCTTTCCAATTTCAGAAATATTAATCCAACCCATATTTATGCAATTCAACACAATTCAACATCGTCAATATAAATAACAATTATTTCAGACTACCATATTAAAATAATAATATTTTATCCAAAAATGGCATCTTTCATAATACTCAATCATAATTCACAAATAAAGTACCAAATCGAAGCTTATGATGAGGACATCAAGAATATACCTTCAATTTTCCCCACCGCGCGTTAGCCACTCCACCGGCCGGAGATTCAGTGGCTAAGGTCGTGCCATTGTGGGTCGCCGGTCTGCCCAATGCGTGTGGCCTGCTACCGTCCGCACTGTGGTCAATCGACCAGAGATGAGGGAGAAGGAAGGCAGACCCGTCGGGGGGGAAAGGAAGGAAGAGAATGAAGAAGAAGAAAAGAAAAGAAAAGAGGAAAAAAGGAGAGGTGTTTTTCTCACGTGGGGAAAGAAAGAAAAGAAGGAAAACAAAGGAAAAAGGAAGAAAATTAATAAAATAATATAAAATAGAATAATAATAAAATAATGATGTATTAGAAAACTTTGCTGGTCTACAACTTTTTAACTAAATGTCCAAATTGGGCGTACTATCAATCTATGAACTCGTATTAATGAGTACTTCACAACCATACATGAGTCAAAGCTCAATTGTGAAAGAATAAAAAATCAACTTCGACACCCTTAGACAATTCGGACCTCAATTTGTTTTGCTCATAACTTTCAAACCGTAGCTCCGTTTTTGATGTGCTACTAGTCTACGAACTCGGGTTAACACGTACTTTGAAATGATGCCCCGATCAATGTGAAATTCCATCCGATACAAAAAGTCAAAATTTACCCCTCCTCGATCAACGACGGTCAACCTCGATCAACGTGCAAAAATTCCGATGCATTTCGGGATGGGGTGTTACACTGGTATATAGTTTGGTGCATCAAGTGGTTTTCTCAATACGATTTCTAAAATAAAAATATTTTAAAAGAGTATTTAAAATTAAAATGTTGTTTTAAAAGAGTGTTTTAAATTAAAATATATTTAATTATATTTTTATCATATATTCAGATTAATGTTTTAAAAATGCATTTTACCATGATTTTATTATTTAAACAGGTTTGATGAATTAAAATTGATTTTATTCGTATTTTTACCATTCATTTCAAATAAATGTTTTAAGATATTATTTATCTTTAAAATGTATTCAATTGTGTTTTTATCATTATTTTAATGATGCTTTAAATTGTATTTTATCACATTTTATGATTTATTTTAATTGATGCGTACAATGCGTTTTATCATGATTTTAATATTTATTTTAAATTGGTGTTTTAGAATTTCATCTTACCATGTTGGTATTATTTATTTAAATTTGATATTTTAACATTAATTTTATTGTATTCTATTATTTATTCTAAATTGAGGTTTTGAATTAATTAAAATAATTCTTCGATTACTTCATTGATTTAATTAATAAACTTTATAATTTATATAGTAAGCTTAATTTTGTTTTATGCCAAATTTCTCTAGTACAAGTTTAATTATGATTTTATTTTACCTTATGACATTTTATCCTAAATTTTATAATTTGTTCTTAAAGTATTTCCAACATAAATTTAAGTTCTAAATTATTTGTATTTTATGTGTACTTTAATTATTTAATATTTCCTCAATTTTTTTGGAGTTTACAAATATTGGGTTTTGTGAAAATGCTTCTAAAGGGGAACATTTTCAACTGAGTGAACTATGAGGGTTTTGAGAGAAAATATTATTTTCAACTATTTATTATTTATTTACTTATTTATTAGTAATTAATCAAGTTTATTTTATTGTTATATTATTATTATTATTGTATAGTAGATTGGGTCACTCACTAAGATGATTAGTATCTGTATCTCATGTTTTTATATTCGTTCCCCTAGACCCAAGTTAGTAGATGTTGATCGTCTAGGGCTAGTTCGACGTTTTAGCTTGTTGCTAAATTCCAAGGAGTTCTCCTTTCTATTCCTTCCATCTTGTACTATTTATTTCCATCCTTTATTGTATTAGATTTTATATTCAGATGTATCTTTATAATACTCTGTATACTACATTGGATATTTATTTTTATAACGTTGCGCTGATTCCCTGTTTATCATTTTGAAGTGCTGTAAACTTGTGGAGTAAATTGTAGTAAGGTAGGAGGAATAAGAGGATATTGCTAGAAATGTGTTTTCCGTGTAGTAAATTTTGTGGTAAGTTCTACCCTTAGGAGAGATGCTTTCGGATTTTCCATTGGAGGGTTCGGTAGGGTTTTTCCTGGGATTAGGGCTTGTCTAGGGTTTTGATGAGGGATCTTGGATGGGTCCTGACTGATGAGGACATGACCAAGAGCCCTTCAAGATGGAGCCCAAATCCACTTTAAATGTCTATAGGACCCACAACCCGAGCACAAGCAAAGAGATTGAAAGAGGCACTAAATAGTTTAATCCAAGAGGTGTTTTCAACCCAAGGAAGCAAATTCATTAGTAAAGATGAACTAAAATTGGTTCATATGATTGGGATGGTGGATGCCAACGTGAAAGAGAGTTTAACGCATGGACTTCTATAACATGGTGATGTGGCATCATATGGTGACATGACATCCAACTAAGCTTGGCCAAATTTTATAATTAGGAAAATATTAATTTTTATTTATGTTTTGATTGGATTTTGGCATGTTGCCTATTTACTTTCCTAATTTAGTTTTTATTAAGTTTTTAAATTACTTTCCTAATTTTATTAGAGTTGAATTGGTCAAAGAGTTAAAGGCCATTCAAATTAGGAAACTAGGAGCTAAATTAGGTTTCCTAAGCCTAACCACATTAGGTTTCCTAAGTCTAACCACATTAGGTTTCCTAAACCTAACCAAATTAGGTTTCTTAAACCTATCAAAATTAGGTTTCCTAAACCTAATTTTCGTCCATTACTATTCCACCTTTACTTTTAGCAAATTTAGGAAAGCTTTATAATTTATTTTGCCTCTTTAAAGGCATATAAGTCATGAATAAAGGAGAGATTACAATTTTGATTCAAAGTGAGAGTGATTCTTTTGGTTCTCTAAGAACTATATCGAACTTTTTCAAGCTTTGTTTGTGGAGTTCAAATTTGACTTATCAATAGGTTATTCCACATCCTATTGTGGCGTCTTCACCATACCAAGGTTCTTACCTTAAATATAGGTAACGGGTCGAGGTCTTCCATTGATAACTTGTAATTAGACGGTCTAATTCAATCTTTGTTACGGGTTTAGAGGCAGGTCGCTCTACGTTCGTATCAATTTGGTATCAGAGCCAAATTTTGTTCAGGTTTGATCTATCTTTATTTGCTTTATTTATTTTTGTGTTAATCTGCAATTTTAGCATTAGGTTAAGGTTGCTTCTATCATCATACACATTCTACATCATTAAAAAAAAACCAAAAAAAAAAAAAATCATTCCTAGTTGAATTAGGTTTCCTAGTTTTATCGTATTTTTGTTTCCTAGTTTGTTGGTTGTTTTTCATCATTGTTCTTATTAATTTTGGTTTTTATTGATTTTTTTTCGCTGTTTTAGTTTTAAATATCTGCATTCATATATTCAAAAAAAAAATAAAAATTTGAAGAGCGGGGTTCGCGGAATAAAAATAAAAAAAAAAAATCGCACAATTTGAATTTTTGATTGGGATGTCATGGGTTTGGTGTTTGTTTTGGAGTTGGAATTGCAATTTTGGTAATTATTCTTGATACTGCAGTTGTTTATGTTCTGTGAGTGAAAAAAAAAAAAAAAAAAAAACTTCACTTTTGTTTTTGTTGGAGGCCATGTGTTTGGTGGATTTTTGGTATTGATCTTTGCTACTGCAACTGTTTTATGTTGTGTGAGTGAAAAAAAAATATATATATATATATATATTGTTCTTGTGGTTTATGGCATTGAATTATTAAGATTTCAAGAGAAACCAGGTAGTGAAATTTTTTTTTTTAAGCTGATTTGAGGAGTACCAAAAACAAGCCAAAATCAATACCGAAGATAAGGTTTGTTGAATATTCACTAATTCCATTTTGCAAATCTCATTCCAATTTGTTCCTCACATTCTAGTTTCTTTTGTTCTCGCTAAATTTCTTGTTGAGCTTTCATCGTTGCCTTTTTTCTTGTTACTTTTCATTCTATTTGTCTTGTAGCCTTATTTTCATAACTGTTTGGTAGGTCTATTTGGATTGTTACTTGCTAGTTTGTTTTAGTTTGAAATTAGTTTACAAAGAACCAAATAGAATTACTAGAGTGGTAAAAGCCAAGAGAGGTGAGAATTATAGAGGGTAAAAGCCGAACTATAACTAGAGTACAAACACAAGTGACCTTGAATTTGAGTGAGACACGTGAGAGAGTGTTGTGAGGCCTTTCTTTTTTACTAACAAATTTTGCAGAAAAATCATGTCACAAGACAAAAGCAAAGAAAGCATGGATGAAACTCCAAGTGTGGCTGATCCGAAGTTATACATTCAAGCCATGGTGGGAGAACTTCAAAAAGCACTACGGTTGGAGATGGGGCAGATCCATGATAGGTTGGATAGGATGGAATCATCAATCTAAACACCGCAGCCACAACCTCCACAAAGGTTTGTTCATGGACGTGGTAGAGGAAGAAGAGGAAGACATTGGTTCGGGAACCAACCAACTCCGTGGGAGAGAGAGGTTAGATCGAGGCAGTAACTATGGAGGAATTAAGATGGAAATACCATCATTCCAAGGTAAAAGTGATCCATAAGCATATCTCGAGTGGGAGAAGAGGATTGAGATGGTATTTGATTGTCAGAACTACTCCAAGGCAAAAAAGGTGAAATTAGCCGCTGTTGAATTCACGGACTATGCTATTGGTTGGTGGGACAAAGAGACAATTTCTAGGAGGCGAGCAGGACAAAGACTTATAGATACATGGGAGGAGATGAAGGCTTTGATGAGGAAGCGTTTTGTACCTAGCCATTACTATAGGAGCATTTTTCAGAAATTACAAAGCTTGTCTCAAGGAAATAGAAGTATGGAGGACTATTATAAGGAGATGGAAATCCTTATGATGAAGGCTAATGTTGAGGACGATAGGGAGGTTACAATGGCACGTTTCTTGGCTGGTTTGAATAAGGAAATAGCAAATCAAGTGGACTTGCACCATTATGTGGAGATTGAAGAGATGCTACACATGGCCATCAAAGTAGAGCAACAACTCAAGAGGAGGGGTACCACAAGACCTAGTATTGCTCAATACACTTGGAAAGCAAGCCCATCCACATGGAAACCAAATCAGCCCAAGTTTGAAGATAAAGCCACCACACGGCCTAAATTCGAAGTTAAGGCTGAACCATCCTTATCTAAGCAAGTAAGTAAATCCGATTCATCTTCAACTAGAAATCGAGATATCATGTGCTTTAAATGTCAAGGCAGGGGTCATATTGCAAGTCAATGTCCTAATAAGAGGGTCATGATGATTCGGGAAAGTGGAGACATTGAAACTAAAGAAGAAGAGTCGGACAATGAATCCATGCCACCATTGGAGGACGTTGGTGATGAAGATGAAGAAGATTACAAGTATCTAGTTTGAGGGGACTCGTCATTGGTTGCTAAAAGAGCTTTAACTATGTATAAAGATGAGAAGGAAGTGCAACGAGAGAACATCTTTCATACCAAGTGCAAAGTCAAGGATAAGGTATGTAGTATGATTATTGATGGACGAAGTTGTACTAATGTTGCTAGTCTTACTATGGTTGAAAAGCTAGGTTTACCCACTATGAAGCATCCAGAACCATATAAGCTACAATGGCTTAATGATTGTGGAGAGTTGAAGGTGAATAGGCAAGTGAAGATTGCATTCTCTATTGGTGATTATGAAGATGAGGTTATTTTTGATGTGGTACCAATGCAAGCTGGTCATTTTCTTTTAGGATGTCCGTGGCAATTTAATAGAGATACTAATCATCATTGTCGAACTAATAAGGTTGTCTTCAATTTCAAAGGTAAACGAGTGGTGCTTATGCCAATGACTCCTAAACAAGTTTTTGATGATCAACTGGCTTTACAAAGGCAGAGAGAAGCTGAACAACAACACAATCAAACTATATCCAACCACCAAGAAAAGAAAAAGAGTGGTGAGGATGAGAGTGTGAGTGAAAAGGAAAAGAAAAAGAGTGGAAAGAAAAAAAAAGAGTTTTTATGCAAAACAGAGTGAGATGAAGAAGCTTTTTTGTTGTAGAAAGCCTACTATTGTAATGATGTACAAAGAAGCATATATGAATCATTTAACTGACCCTGATGAATCTGTTTTGCCTAGTTCTATTGTTTCTCTTTTGCAGCACTTCGATGATGTCTTTTCCGAGGAGATTCCAAGTGGGTTACCACCGATTAAAGGGATCGAACATCAAACTGATTTTGTTCCGGGATCAACAATTCCAAACCTACCGGCTTACAGGAGTAATCCAAAGGAGACAAAGGAACTTCAAAGGCAGGTAAGTGAATTGCTTGAAAATGGGTATGTTAGAGAGAGCATGAGTCCATGTGTTGTACCTGTGTTATTAGTCCCTAAGAAAGATGGAACATGGAGAATGTGTTTAGATTGTAGGGCTATTAACAATATAACTGTCAAATATTGTCACCCTATTCCTAGGTTAGATGATATGCTTGATGAATTGTATGGTGCATGCATGTTTTCAAAAATTGATCTTAAGAGTGGTTATCATCAAATTCGCATGAAGAAAAGGTGATGAATGGAAAACAGCATTTAAAATAAAGCATGGTTTGTATGAGTGGTTGGTTATGCCATTTGGGTTAACTAATGCCCCTAGTACTTTCATGAGACTTGTGAATCATGTTTTGCGTGCTTACATTGGAAAATTTGTGGTTGTGTATTTTGATAATATCCTTATATGTAGTAGGAGTTTAGAAGAGCATGTAGGGCATCTTAGGTTAGTTTTAGATGTTCTTAGGAAAGAAAGACTTTATGCCAATCTTAAAAAGTGTGACCGTTGTAAATCTGAGCTTGTTTTTCTAGGCTTTGTGATTAGTGCTGCAGGTATCAAAGTTGATTAAGAGAAGGTGAAAGCTATTCAAGAGTGGCCCACGCCAACTAGTATCATCCAAGTTAGAAGCTTCCATGGTTTGGCTAGTTTCTATCGAAGGTTTGTTAAAGATTTTAGTACTATTGCTGCACCTTTGACAGAGGTTATTAAGAAGAGTGTAGGTTTTCAATGGGAAGAAGCTTAAGAAAGGTCTTTTAATTTGTTAAAAGAAAAACTAACAAATGCTCCTTTATTGGTGTTGCCTAACTTTTCCAAAACTTTTGAAATTAAATGTGATGCATCAGGAATAGGAATAGGTGCTGTTTTGATGCAGGAGGGAAAACCAATTGCTTATTTCAGTGAAAAGCTAAGTGGGGCCACCTTAAACTACCCAACTTATTATAAAAAGCTATATGCATTGGTTAGAGCATTGGAGACATGGCAGCACTACTTATGGCCTAAAGAGTTTGTGATTCACATAGATCATGAGTAGTTGAAGCACATAAAGGGACAAGGAAAGCTTAATAGGCACCATGGCAAGTGGATGGAATTTATTGAAACATTTCCCTATGTTATTCGCTACAAGCAAGGTAAGGAAAATATTGTAGCTGATGTATTATCCCGCAGGTATGTATTACTTTCTACCTTGGATGCTAAATTACTTGGTTTTGAACAAATTAAAGAATTATATGCTTTAGATCATGATTTTGAACTTTGTGAAAGACATGCTGAGGGAAAGTTTTATAGATTTGAAGGATTCTTGTTTAAGGAAAATAAACTTTGCGTGCCAAGTTGTTCTTTGTGTGATTTACTTGTTAGAGAATCTCGTGGTGGGGGATTAATGGGACACTTTGGAATAGCTAAAACCTTAGCTGTTCTACAAAAGCATTTTTATTGGCCACATATGAAAAGAGATGTAGAAAGAATTTGTGATAGATGCATTAAATGTAAGCAATCTAAATCACAGCTGCAACCACATGGGTTGTACATGCCACTTCCTATACCTAACCACCCTTGGGTAGATATTTCTATGGACTTTGTTTTAGGGTTGTCTAGAACAAGAAAAGGTAGGGATTCGATTTTTGTGGTTGTGGATAGGTTTTCTAAAATGGCACATTTTATTGCATGTCATAAAACCGATGATGCATCTCATATTGCTGATTTGTTGTTTAAAGAAATTGTTAGATTGCATGGAATGCCTAGAACAATAGTGTCTGATAGAGATGCAAAATTCTTAAGTTACTTTTGGAAAACATTGTAGGCTAAGTTAGGTACTAAATTGTTGTTTTCTACTACTTGTCATCCACAAACAGAGGTAGGAAATAGAACTTTGTCTACTTTGTTGCGTGCATTGATAAGTAAAAATATCAAAACTTGGGAAGAATGTTTACCTCATGTTGAATTTACTTACAATAAATCTGTACATTCAGCCACTAAATTTTCACCTTTTGAAATTGTATATGGTTTAAATCCTTTAACTCTATTGGATTTAACACCTTTACCTTTGAGTAAGTATGCTAATTTAGATGGAAAAAAGAAAGCTGATTTTGTTAGGCAACTACATGAGAAAGCCAAAGCTAACATTGAGAGGAGAACCGAACAATACATGAAGCAAGCAAACAAAGGGCGCCAACAAGTTGTTTTTGAGCCTGAAGATTGGGTTTCGTTGCATTTGAGAAAGGAAAGATTTCCGACACAACGAAAGTCTAAACTCATGCCACGTGGAGATGGTCCCTTCCAAGTAGTGGAGAGACTTAATGACAATGCTTACAAATTAGATCTTCCAGATAAGTATAATGTAAGTGCTACTTTTAATGTCGCTGAGTTATCTCCTTTTTGTGCAAGTGACGATTTGAGGACAAATCCTTTTCAAGAGAAGGGGAATGATGAGGACATGACCAAGAGCCTTTCAAGATGGAGCCCAGATCCACTTTAAATGTCTACAGGACCCATAACCCGAGCACGAGCAAAGAGATTGAAAGAGGCACTAAATGGTTTAATCCAAGAGGTGTTTTCAATCCAAGGAAGCAAGTTCATTAGTGAAGATGAACTAAAATTGGTTCATATGATTGGGATGGTGGATGCCAACGTGAAAGAGAGTTTAACGCATGGACTTCTACAACATGGTGATGTGGCATCATATGGTGACATGGCATCCAACTAAGCTTGGCCAAATTTTATAATTAGGAAAATATTAATTTTTATTTATGTTTTGATTGGATTTTGGCATGTTGCCTATTTACTTTCCTAATTTAGTTTTTATTAGGTTTTTAAATTACTTTCCTAATTTTATTAGAGTTGAATTGGTCAAAGAATTAAAGGCCATTCAAATTAGAAAACTAGGAGCTAAATTAGGTTTCCTAAACCTAACCACATTAGGTTTCCTAAACCTAACCAAATTAGATTTCCTAAACCTAATCACATTAGGTTTCTTAAACCTATCAAAATTAGGTTTCCTAAACCTAATTTTCATCCATTATTATTCCACCTTTACTTTTAGCAAATTTAGGAAAGCTTTGTAATTTATTTTGCCTATTTAAAGGCACATAAGTCATGAATAAAGGAGAGATTACAATTTTGATTCAAAGTGAGAGTGATTCTCTTGGTTCTCTAAGAACTATATCGAACTTTTTCAAGCTTTGTTTGTGGAGTTCAAATTTGACTTATCAATAGGTTATTCCGCACCCTATTGTAGCGTCTTCACCATATCAAGGTTCTTACCTTAAATATAGGTAACGGGTCGAGGTCTTCCATTGATAACTTGTAATTAGACGGTCTAATTCAATCTTTGTTACGGGTTTAGAGGCAGGTCGCTCTAGGTTCATATCACTGACAATAGCAAAGTATACATTGATCAAATTCGCAAATTAGTAGCACATTAAAATTGGAGTTGAGATTAGGAAGTTATGAACATAATAATGTATGCTTCGAACTAATCGAGTAAGGCCATGGTTGACCTTTTATCCATATATATTGTAGCTTTGACTTCTATACCATCATATGGTGCTCCTCGACACGAATCCGTATACTAGTAGCACGCTTAATTTGAATCTAGGATTGATAAGTTATGGATCTATAAAATTGTACTTATTTTTTTGGGACTAATTCTACTATACAATTTTTATCAAAAAGCATCTAAAGGGATTTTGAAAAATATCCCTAATGGGCACCATGTGTCACCAATTTACAGGTGCCATGCAACATATTTCTTTTCTTTTTTCTTCTTTTTCCTCTCTCTCTTTCTCTAGTCTTCCCCCATGGAAAATGTTCTCTCTCTCTCTCTCTCTCTCTCTCTCTCTCTCTCTCTCTCTCTCTCTCTCTCTCTCTCTCTCTCGGTTTGGCTGAAATTGATCATTTTTTTATCACCCAATGTTGACATGCATAGGCTGCCGTCAGAGCCCAGTCATTGGTGAGCTTAGCTGCTAAATTTCATGGTCGACCTATTGGCGATGCGCCCAGATTGGGCATTTGAATCTAACAATGATAGCTTTTCAAATTCTGACAATTTTGTTGTTTCCCGATTGTCCAGCACGACCCATATCTTTATCCCCATATTTTGAACCCCTTGATTCCAAATATGCTCTCTATTCTTCTTAATTCCAAGCTGTTTGAGAGTTATTTTGATTTAATTTTTAGCTGAAACTTTCCAGCCACTAACAGCGAGTTGGGTCATTTAAGTTAAGTATTCTAAATCCTTTTCTGCAATTTTTTATTTGGTATATAGTTCTTCAATTATGATTGAGTATTAAAATTTTACTGTTTTTTAGCTAATTTTAGAAATGATTATAAAAATTGGTCTATATGGTATGTTTCTCTTGTAAAATTTATTGCACATAGGTTCCTAGTGACTAATAGGGGTTAATGAAGTACTTAATTTTGTAAAATTGAGCATAACTAGGATAGAAACCAAATTTTCGAGCAACATATCATTCGGGATTACTATATAGCTAGAGACTCTTGAAATCAAACTTTGGAAATCTGAAGTAGTTAAAGTGAATTTTAAAATTGTTAGTGCATTTCAATAACTTTAGATACTATATTTGATATCTAAGCAATATTCATGATGTTTGTTAAGCACCCGGTGGAACTTGTGGCAGACCATGTTTTAGGACAAAGATGAGCAAACATTAGTACTGTTAGTGATATATTTGTCCTTTCTAAATTATTTTTTGGGATAAAATATCTACATATATTTTATTGTTAAATTTTGGATGTAATATGTTATTAATAAATTAGTAATAATAGGGTATTTTATGGATTTCAAAAAGGTATTATTAATACGGTTCATTTTTTTAATGCTTTAGCACCTAAGTTTTGATTATAAAGATGTGTATATGTGTGTATGTGCAAGGTATATAAATGTGAGTGGTATACCATTTCCAAAAGTATATTTGAGTTGGAGAAACCATTATCATATATTTTAGTGTTGATAAAGTGAATATATTATTATAATATGTTCATATATGCATATATATATATATATGTGTGTGTGTGTGTGTGTGTGTGTGTGTGTGTGTGTACATTAATAAATACAAGTATATGATTTTGTAAGGCTATTTGTTAATATTTATTTAATTACTTGCTTATTTATATATTTATTTATTTATCTATGCTGATTTAAGAAAATTAAGAGTTAGTAAAAATATTTAACATTAAGATGATGTTAACATGGTATATTTTCTTAAAATTATATTTTAGGTTTCAAAATTTTTATTTATTTATTTTTATTATTAATATTTTTGATTTTTGACTCTTAGGTGATGCTTAAATGGTTAGAGTTACACTTGATTTTTTGTGGCATTTGTAAGATTATTCATTATGTTTTAATCATATTATTTTTCTTATTTTATTTGTTTATTTATTTGTTCATTTATTTATTTATTCACTTATTTATTTAAAACATTGATTTACATTTTTTCAAACGTAATTATGAGGAATCGAAGTTGTTCATAATTATATGTTTATACATGATTAGTTGGTCTATAGATGCACCATATGATACCCGTGTTCTTGACATATACGTGATCGATTTTAGCATATTGGTTATATGTAGTTGTCTTTTGTGTGCAATGGCAAGCAAGGGTAGGCAAGTATTTTGCAATGATAGCATTAGTCACCCTGCCATAACCTAAGGATGATAAGTTATATTTAGCCATCCTATAGGCACTAAAGTGAGTGAAGATAGGTAGGTATTTTTAAAGTGATGATATTAGCCACTCCCTTAAACGTAGGGTGGCAGATTATTCAGCAACAGTACCTTTAGGATGCTAAAGGAGCTGCACGCAGGTTCTTTCCTCACTCTCTCTTCTATCAAGTGATGTTTGGAATGCTAAACATCACTTGGCAGCACTACTATATTGTATGATTAGGTGTCCTTTCAATATATATATTTATATATATTATGTTATGTGTTCGTTGTGCCATATCATACAGGAGCAGCAACCCGATTAGGCTCATGAATGGGTTAGTATTGTAGTTATGTTGCCTATGAGATTAGCAAGTTGGATGGATATTATAAGCAACAACCCCTAGCTATACCAGTAGTAGTATATCTACAATCAGCCAATGTCATGGACTTGTGCCTTGGTATATGATATGGTACATTAGGTGTTTTAGCTTTTGAACAAGTATTTCAGCCTTCCGACATGTGTATTAGTTTTCAAATAAGTATTACAATCTTCAAGTAGTTATTTAAGTATTTATGCAGGCATGTTAACCCATGAGTAGGTTACTTAAGTCCCTTGAGGGACCGTATACACATTCATATTAGGGTGTATATGTAAATATAGAAAGAAAATATGTATTTACATTGGTTATGGGCTATGGTAATGTTATTGGAATTGTTGCACATACACTATGGTTATATCCTTTATTGCTACGTATGTCATGGACTTGAGATGGTTCGTATTATTATTATTATTATTATCTTTTTATTTACATTTAATTTTTGGTATATTGATAAAGTACTGAAAAATTATATAACAGTAGCAAGTGAGAAGTGTGGGCGACTATGAATATTATAGAAGTATGTATTTCCTATATTGATTTAAAACTCAGGGAGAGTCGAGGCCATCTCAAGTTAAGGTACGGAGCTTTAAGATGAGTTTGATACTTTAAGTGGCACTTATATTTCATTATTTATTATTTATATTTCATATTTATATTTTTATACTGTTATTATCGAATTCTTGTAAATTTGTTAAAACTTGTAGTAAAGGGAGGAATAAGATAGATGTACAATTTGAAGTAAGTTTTTTGTGCAAAAAATATTTGAAAGAGCCTAATTTACAAAGGAGATGCTGTCGAATTTTCTGTAGAAATTCCGATGGGAGTTCCCCTAGTCATGGCTATCTTAGGGTTTCGATAGATAACTTCGAAAAGGTCCTAATAGAGTACTCTAATATACATTAGAGCTAGTCAGAAAGTTCGAAAGTTTAAATTTCCCGTTCTCATAGATATATATATATATATATATAATCAGTATATATATATATATATAATCAGATTCCTATTCGACTTGATGATTTTACCATCAAAACTTTCAATCTTTAGATTCCATAGTGTTGAGATTTAAAAACATGTTTATAGTTCCTTAGGTTTTTATGGAGTTCGCTTTGCCCAAATAAGATTTTAGCATGTTTTTTAAACTTATTTAACTAGGAATTGAAATTTGAATACTAACTTTTAATGTGATCCAAAAGTTAACAAAGGAAGATATGATGCTAAAAAGTATCAGGTCGACTTTATAACATCCCGTTCCGAAGTACACCGGAATTTCTTTCACGTTGATTGAGAGGGGTTAAATTTTGACTTTTTATTTCGGGTGTAATTTTGCATTAACCAAGGTACAATTGCTAAGTATGTGTCATCTCGAGTTCGTAGACTAATAGCATGCCTAATTTTGTTCATGCAAAATTAAACTTTGACTCATGCATGGTTATAAAGTAATCGTCGATACGAGTTCATAGACTAGCGGCATGCCTAATTTGGACATTTCGCTGAAAAATTATGGACCTGCAAATTTTTTCTAACACTGTAATATTTTATATTATTTTATGCTTGTGTAAAACATGTGCACAGTACATGCCAAGTGTCAAAATCTCAGCCACTCCCGTGAGTGCATAGTGGCATCCACGGGATGGTTTCTTATTGGCCAGACCGCATGTGAGCCAAGGGGAAGAGAGAGAAAGATAGGAGGAGAGAGAGGGAGAGACCACCACCATCGGCCACACCCGATTTTCCATTTTCCAGCCACCATTTCCATACACACACCACCCCACCACCTTTACCTCCTCATTTCCGGCCAACCCACCAAATCCCACAGCCAGCCGACCGCCGACGCGCCCGGATCGGGACTTTTTCTGATGATGGTGCCGATTGCTTCAAACCCATATTTCTCCCTATCCGAGCATCCGTTTGCCTCACTGCCGATCCCATCCGTTCACCCATCCTCCTATCTACATTTCCTCCAAAAATCACGGCCAATGGCCGCTGGCAGTGACGGTTTCCGGTGACCACAGCGGTTCGTCGGGAAATCGATTTTCGGCAAGTTCCTAGTCACATCGCCCATCTTCTCCCACTAGTTCCAACCCCTTGAACCCAAATCTGATGTCCATTTTCCCCAATTCTTAGTGGATTGTGAGAATCGAGGGCCTAAAATCTGAGAGCTTTCCGACGAGATTCTGACCACCACGGGCCTGTCCTCCGAAAAGTAAGTCCAGATCCATAATCCTCACTTCACAATCTTCGATTCAGTATATCATTCATAAATTTTGGTTGTCATTTGTGTTCGCTCCCCAGGATATCCGTTTGTGAGTTACCCGATTAAAATATTAATTTAATCAATTTTGTGTAATGTTGATATTTTAGGTGCACATGTGGGTAGTGGAGTTGATCCTGTGAAGGATCTTGATTGATACACGTACTCGAGTTGAGTGACTTACCTTCAAACTTAATTTTCGGGTGTTAAATTATATTTATTTTGTGATAATTAAATGTTTGGATTTAATATTTTATATGTTAAATATTTCAAAATTATATTTGAAATTTAAATGGCACAATTTGAATAAATTGAAATGTATATGTGCATTAAAGAATATTTTAATTTTGATAAATTATGGAGATTTTATTTTTATGAAATTCAATTTTAAAGAAATTGTGAATTTAATTTTATTTGAATTCTTGTTGAATTTAATTGTGAATTTATTTATGTTTAATACAAATGTATTTATCTATTGATGAATTGTGGAATTTAATTATATTTTGAATTTTGAGGAATTGAAGGAATATTTATTTTAGATTATTGTTAATTTCATTGATGGATTTATTATGTGTTTAAAAATGTATATTTATGAGAATTTTGATTATTGTGGATTTTATGAGGTTTAAATGACATATTTGATTCAAATTGGTTTTTGAAGATTTGAGGAAGAAATATTGATTTAAATTATTATGTTTCAAAAATATTTATGCCATTTGGAAAATTTGTATATTTAAATTGATGGAATTGAGAGTTGATGGATTTGAAATTTATAGAATTTATGCGATGGATTTATGATGATGATTTTAAAAAGAGATATGTGGAAAATTATGGGTTTAAATGGATAAAATAAACTCAGTAATATTTTACATAAATACTGATTTTATGATTTACGATTTTTTAGATGCACCACACACATACTGGTGTTCTGTATATATGGATATGATTAGTGCACATATGGATATGATTAGCGCGCAGGTGGGTGTGAGTAGCGCACAGATGATTTATGGGTTTGTCCTATGGTTGCCATCGAACCGAGGGCCAGCAAGTTGATATCGGCCGTAGCCACCCCCCTCCATGGTCAGGATGCCTGTTAGCAGCGGCGCGGTGGGACGCCACGTGATCGTATGCCGGTTTCTCTCTTTAACCTCCTGTCTGGCAGTGCTCGGGACGCTGGGTACCATTGGCGCTACTGGTATATAGTGGGTGTATCAAATGGTTTTCACGACATGATTTTCAAATATGAAATATTTTAAAATCTTATTTTAAATAAAATGTATTTAACGGTATTTTATTATTTATTTATTTAAATTTAAAAGTTTACACAATTTTTATGAAAATGTTTTTACGAATTTATTATTCAAATTGTCTTAGTATTTTGAAATCAATTCTAATATATTATATTTTCTTTCATTTTATTTTATTTTTACCATTTATTTTAAATGGGTGTTTTATTTTGATTTAATTATTCCTATACTTAATTTATTCAATTAATTGATTTATTCTAATTATTTGATTATTTCCTGAATTGTCTTAATATAAGTTCATTGATATTTTTGTATTATTTGTTTATGATAGGTTATTATTCTTTTAGTAATTATTATAAAATTTTATTTTATTTTCTTTTCTATTATTATTTCCATTATAACTTTGGATTCTTAATTGTTATGTTTTATTTGTAAATTATTTGACTAGTTATTTTCTGAATCTTGGGGCATAAAATATCGGATTTTGTGAAAACGTTTTAAAAAGGAAACATTTCAAACTGAGTGACTGTGAGAATTTTGAGAGAAACATTATTTTCAATTATTATTATTATTAAATTATGTAATTATTATTAATTATTCAAGTTTATATTATTGTTATATTATTATTATTTATTTCCTTGAGTAGTAGATTGGGTCGCTAACTGACATGATTAGCATCTCATATTTTCAAATTTCATTCCCTTAGGCTCAAGTGGTAGATATTGTTCGATCAGGGTGAGCTCGATAGTTTGATCGTTTCTGAAAGACCAAGAAGTCTCCTTTTCTTCATTCCTTATTATGTAATATTTCTTTCTACTCTGTTTGTAATAACTATCATACTTAAAATTTTATTAAAGCTCTGTATACTACGTTGGATGTATTACTTAGTTAGTTATGCACTAATTTCCTGTTATTCATTTGAAATGCTACAAATTTGTCAAATTAAATTGTAGTAAAGTGGGAGGAATAAGGTGGTGTATATAGAAGTGTTTTTTCAGTGCAGGGAATTTGTGGTAAGTCCAACATTTAGGAGAGGTTCTGTAGGATTTTCCCTTGGAGGGTCCAATAGGGTTTTCCTGGGATCAAGACTTGTCTAGAATTCCGATGAGAGATCTTAAACGGATCCTGACAGACTTAATGTGAGACGGATTCTATATATATATATATATATATTCTTAAAACATGTGATCTCTTAAGATAAAAAAAGACATATTTTTCTATTGGGTTTCAATAGAACAAAGGGGTTGTTTTGATGCTTAAAACATGGGTGATCTTGTTTGTTTTTAATCCTCCATTCTCAATGAATATATTATGATACGCCTTTTGCTATTCCATAAATGTAGGTTGTCAATTTGATGACTAAACCAAATTAAATACTTGTGTCTTTGTTGGTTTTCTCTTATCTAATTTTTGGTATGATTGTTGGTATCTTTTTCGACGTGTTTGTTGATACATGTTGCTGGTTTCTTTAAAGTTGTGCTGATTATAGTTATATAGAAACCAGAAATATTATTCCTTTATATTGAATATGACAACAAGTGTGGGCGAACAGGGGGCACTGGCAAGCTATCTGGTATCCAATCGTACATCGTCCAGATGTAGTTCAATGATGACTCAAATATAATAATAGTAACTCTCATAATGTTGAGGCCTTTTTAAAGCAATTGGCTTCATGGTTCAAGAACTCCAAAATTAAGCCTTCTAAGGTGAGAACAATCCTAAGATGGGTAACTTCATGAAAAGCTCTGAACAAAAACCATTACATATCTTCTCTTCCCAAATGATGCCTCTATGTTCTTTAATTCTTCTGATAATGGAAAGCCAATGCATATGGACTCGTGTGCTGCCCTTCCAATAGCCAATTCCATCTCTAAATTTGAAATGGTTTTATCCAATGTCATACTGTATTGCATTATGAGTCATAAAAACTTCACCATAAATGTCCTTAGAAAAAAGGAAAAAAAAAAAAAAAAAAAAAAAAAAAGCAAGCGCAACAAAGAAGGAGACTTCAAATATATATTTATGTAGTATATACTCTTATAATAATAAAAATATATATATTTTTGGATACAACCAATTAAAAGCAAAAAATCTTATATTCTTAAATAGTAGTTACATTTAATACTTATTGATATTTTGAAAAGGTTATAAATAATAAAGAAAAAAAAGAGATATTTTTTAATGATTTTAGAGGAAATTTAAATGAATACTGTAATGACACGTGGCAATTTTTTTTATACTAACTATTCTACTTTCAATTACTAATAATTTATAATTAAATATATTTGATTTATTTGGTAAATAAAATAAAATTAAAAAATTTGTTTTGAATGTAAATTTTATTTTATCATGTTTAACAATTATAGTTTGAAAAAGATATCTCAAATTTTTTCTACTAATAAAATAAAATTTATTATTTATACAATTTTTTAATGTCCAAATAAGAAAATATTTTTATTATTTTACATATAATCACATTTATATATTAATATCATATGGAGACTTTAATGCACGTTATATATATAATATATGTTATATATGTACATATATTTTAATTTATTAATTTATAAATATAATATTATATTTTTGTCATAACTATACATTTTAACATTTTTGTCCCAATTAATATAATATTATAAATATGATATTATATTTTTATATTCAAATTAAAATATTATATTTTATGATATTATATTTTTATATTTAAATAAAAAGATATCTTTGTTAATTTCCATATAATCATATTTGCATATGTAAAAATGATTAAAATATATTTAATTAAGAAAACTATATATACAAATACATTTTACGTATTTGACTTATTTGGTAAATAAGATAAAATCAAATATTTTATTTATTTTAAATTTATTTTAAAATTGTTATCATATGTAATTTTATCAATATTTTGATAGTTATGGATAGTTATATCAAAAATTAATTTTATATATATTTGGTTATATTTATAAAAGATAAAATAATAAATAAATAATAAAATATAAAATATAAAATATGTTTTGGAGGGAATTTAAAAAAATAATATGCAGATACGTACCGCATACTATTCTTCTATTATATGTTATATAGATACCCACCCTTTTAAGGTTTTTTGTTCTTTTTATTTTTTAATATTTCCAAACTATCATTTTTAAACGATGAGTAGGGATGTCAATTTACCCCGCCCATCCCCGAAACCGCGGTGCACCGCCCCTAACGGGGCGGTTTTTCCCCGAAAATTTGGGGATGCGGGACGGACTCGGGGCAAATACCTAAAAATCGAGTCAGGGACGGGGAATAATAACCCCGCCCCGATATATATATATATATATATATATATATATATATTTATTATTTTCTTTTATAAAATTTTATTTATGTAAAATCATTTTTTTCTTTTTTTTATTTATTTTTCTAAATATGTATTTTATTATAATTGTAAATTTGTTCCTTGATGTATTTTATTATATTTTTATTGCATTGTAGTCATTTTCTTTATATTTTAATCATAAAATAATTTTTTTATATAAATTTTTTAAAAATATATCAATTAAAAAATAAAATGGGAAAAATCGTCCCGCCTCACAAAATCCCCGATCCCGCCCCGCATCTAAAAAAATGGGAAAAATCGTGGGGATAGAATGTAAAATTCCCTGCAAGGACGGGGACGGAATTTTAAAAATCGACCCCGCCCCGCCCCGTTGACATCCCTAACGATGAGCAAGTCACCATCCTCCAACTACAATGATCCACAGAACTACCATCCCAATTCTCCATAACATTAGAAGACTGTTTTTACTGGCCATCAAAGCTACCACTGTTCAGATTTCCAGAAGAAAAACACATGGTAACTGCTAAAATCTTTGTGAACCATTTATGTCCTACTGAGCAAAAGCTAGCAAGTAGCAACAGAAGCGAAACAAAGGGCAAAGACAGTTTAGAAGATTATCTTGATTCAAACTATATAAATAAATTGTTCAGATATTCTTTCGAATGAACTAAACATTATCCATAAGAGAAGAATCTGCTCCACTCCAGAAACTTAAAACTTCTACGACTAGTATTTTCACCGTTCCAAAAAAACTAATAATAATAGTTTTTAAAAATCCATTCTGTAATTCTAATAAAAAATTCATTTTCCTTCTTTTCAAGTCTAATTGGAGAAAACTAAAAAGAAAACAGCAGGATCCCAAAAGAAACTGACCTTCATGGTTTATGCCATTTGGAGAAAGAGTTGCATAAGAGGCTTCAACTAATAATTGAAACTGACCCGAGTGGAAGTTGAAGGAGTATAGCTGTCTGTATAGCTCTCAAAAGAAACTGACCTTCATAATTGAAACTGTGCTTTTGTGGTACTCTGGAGAAAGGGGAAAATAAAAGGATATGGAAGTTATTTTCAATTTTCATTGAGGTTATAAAAGGTATGAATGGGTAAAACAAGATAAACAGAAGGATGGGTAAATTTTGTTAGATTCCCTTAAAAAAATTAGAGTATTGGGACAAATTACCGATATCAATCTACAGCGGCCCATTAAATCCACCCACTACTTCTGCATCTAAGGCCCATTAAAACATGTAGTCCCTTTCCCACTATTATCTCCATGTCTACCTCCATGCAACAATACCAATATTTCATCCCAATCCCCTTCTCTCTCAATCCCCCATTTTACCTTTTTGTTATTTTTCAAAATATGAAAGTAGGCAAGTTTGGACTGAGAGTTTCAGATTTGCTTTCACGCATAGAAACGTTGTGATTTTCCCATCAGCAGGTATGATTTTTGGGTGTAAGAAAAGGAACATATTGTTACCAGCAGAGTACTCAGAAAACAACCAAATGCCCCTGTTGTGCATATATATATATATATATATGTTCAAATTGTTAAAAGTACTTTCCATTCAGATCTAAAACATGTGAAATTGGACTCGTTCATCATTACTGTTAGCCCTGTACTCCAGAGCTTTTCAACACTTGTTTAGCTCTTTCAAATCTCAAAGTTCAAATGTTTGGCTTACCAATAAATTTTATACTAGCTTGGCCCCGCAAGAAATCAATATTTTGCTCCTTCTTTCATAGCCTCCAAAACAAAAAAAAGAAAAAAAAAATCTTCTTTGGAATTTGTTTCTTTAGTCATTGCATAATGTAAAATTTTGCTATAAAATGTAAGCGGATATTAAGAATATACTCGATCAATTACATATAATATATAAATTATATTCAATGGATTACATGTAATTGGATCATATAATCTATATGAGTTAAATATAACATATTAAGTACGTTTTTAATATTTTACAGCAAAACTAACTATATGCAAATGCTTTTATTATAGTGATGAAAACAAAATAATTCTTATCATTGCTTCTACTTGTCCACATAATATAAGTGAGTTAAAATTCTGGATTCTGCTAAATTGGGTTATACTATTTTAAACTTGGCAAAATAATTCAATCCAATCTATAGAGTTTAAAAATATGAATGAATAGTTATATACTCACAATTTACTACCTAGTATCAATAAAGTAAGGAACTAAGAGTCAGTCGTGATATACTTTTGTCCTAAAGCAAAACTTTGTGGCCAAATGTACATATGATCACAATAGCATATTGTAAATACCAATTACATGTTTTTATATTATTATTAAATACAACTGGTACTAATCAAACTTCATGACTTGCAGCTACAGGATGCAAACTTGATGCTAATTCTGATCGAAAATCGACTTTAGAAGATGGTAGTTTCGTAAACAAAATCCCTTTAAAGTTATTTAGAACTCCTTTGTCATAAGGATTTTTGCGATTCATATAACATTCTCGGAAGTTCTCATAAGCAGTCTACAATAAAATAAAGGGATTAGACAAATATCAAATACCTTTCTGAATTATGAAAACCACTTGCAATGAACCAACAAAAAAAAAAAAAAAAAAAAGGAAAAGCACCAAAATTAAGATTAATTTGCTAAACTAAACAAGATCGAAGTCAAACCTGGTTTATTGAAATAAGATAGGCATGAAATATGACAAGGCCACTTAAGAAAAAGCTGGCTGCGAAACTAAATGATGCCAGTGCAAGTGTTTCAGGGCAGTTCCTCAACAGCATGGCTAGCAAACTGGAACTACTATTGCCGCTAATTCGCTGAACTGTTTGGTGGATTCTCCAGCAAGAGAAGCCAAGTATGTATATGAAGAAAGCCAAGGCCCATACCACAAATGAAAGGTAAAACCTGTAGTTTCTCTGCACAAATTAAAAAAGTACATTAAGATTGTGCAGTAATTAATATATAAATTAAAACTAGCTGTTTTTAATCTTTATGTATGGGACACAATAATTTTTACCAGTGCTATACATTGACCAATCCAAGGACAGTGATGATCAAATCTCTCTACACAATTATCACAAACAATGCAGTGGCAACTCCTGGGTGGCCTAAAAATCTTACATTTCCGACAATACTTTAGGTTCATTTCTACCCCATTAACATTGGTTATAACCCTCTTCCTTCTAATCCCAGGAGTGCAGTCCACCAGATCTTTCTCATTTCTCGGAATAATACCTGGATCAATTGCACTAACCAGTACCAAATTGACAAGAACCTGAAACAATTGAGATGAATATTATTCATTTTTGGGTTTTTGCTTGGCTTTTTCTTATTAATTGGGACTATACTTACAATTATGGTTAAAATGAAGGAAAATGTGACAATAAGAGTGGAATGGTTTGGAAGATCTTCACCAATATAAACCGAAAATACCCAATCAGAAACTAGTATAGAAACAGTCGTTAAGATCAACCCTCTTGGATCCGGCCCACATACAAGACGGCCATGGAAGAAAAATACCTGCAAGTATTAATGATTTTAGTTTGTGTATATATACATACATACACTTGTAAAGTTCCAATAATTACAATTTTACAGTTAAATAAAAAATAAAAATAAAAAGCATATAATAACTTACATTTTTCCCGGGCCAAACTTGGTAAGTCCTAGTTTTTTCCAATTTGCCTCCACAAGAACCAAATCGTAGCAAATAATCCTCCATAACCCTTTTAATGGCAAACAAATTTCCTTTAAGAATCATCATAATTACATTACTACCCCGATCTCCAACAATGTCCTTCTCTTCGATGTGTGATTTCTCTTCTACTTTCACATTATTATTCTCAGTCTGAGGTTCCATTACTTTCATATCCTCTGAAGCCATTACAACTGCTTTGAAAAAATGATTTTCCATGGAAAAGAAGCAGAAAATTAACCATCCTTCAAAAGATAAAAATAACCACCATTTTGAAAACCGAAAAGCAGTTAATTAGACCAGTAGGCTCAAGTGAGGCCCATAAATTCTTATTGGGCTTCGAAAAAGCCCAAACAATTATTCATAACGTAAGCCACATAATTCCTTCAAAGTTTTAGTGGATAATTCCTAGTCCGCTTTCAAGCATCTGAAAATCAACGACGAAGACTCTGCTAACGGTACTCATTTCTACATTTCCGTAATCCAAATTTTATTTTTCATTTTTTGGTTATTCCCAAAGTTGTGTTTGGTTTGGTTGCCTAGAAAATGCGAAAAGAGGTTAATAGTATATATTTCCAAAATATATATTTAAATAATAATCTATATATTCCCAAAACGTATATTTATACATATATATGAATATATATATATATATATATATATATATATTAAGTTTGGTACGCATTGGTGATTGCCTCTCACATACAAAGTTATTGAATTCAATCATTAGTAGCTAACATATATCAAATCTAGCCATTGATTTTTTAATCACCATGTCTTTTTTGTTTTTTTTTTCTTTTTTCTTTTTTTTTTTTTTTTTTTTTTTGGGGAACATTTAATTACCAAGTCAAATCAAAATAGAGTTCTAATTAAACTAGTAGTGTGTTTTTGGTTGAAAAACTAAGTAATAGTCTAACAACATATAATTCCATTCCATTCAATATTATCCAAAATCAAAATCCAACCAAAATAAACAATAATAATAAAGCGGAAAATAAATAAATAAACAACAACAACAACAAAGACGAAAAAATTTCACACAATGCTCGTAATTATTATTATCATCCAAACCAAAATTTCCTTTTTTAACAATTCCTCAAAATTATGAAATTGCAATAAAAATATATATTTTTTAAAACCAAACTTATATTTTGTTACAAGATTAAGTAATATAACTTTTGATCTTGCTTTACAACTTTTAATTTTTCATAGAAGTTTTATAAAAGAGATTATATTGGATTTTGAATTCTTTTGAAAACTTTTAGCTGCTTAAATATCAAAATATTTATTAAATTTATTTATTAAAAGATATAAAAAATAATATATAACATTTAATTAGTTTATTTTTTAATTTATTTATACAATTAACATTTAATTTTTTATATTTAAATTATATAAATATGTTAATTAGTAAAATTTTAACATATATTATTCGATAAATAATTTAATAAAAAGTTTAATATCTATAAATAATCACTCTTATGTTATCAGTTACATTAACTCCGTCACATTATTTGTAACCTATCAAAATATATAACAATATTGCATATAAAAACCGGATATACCTTTTTATAGTAAAACTATGTAAATAATTATTTATCACCATTTTGTTTGTTAAATTCTCTTCTTCTAAAAATTCGATAGCCCCAAATCACTTTCAATCCTAATTCTTTTCTATCCCAAAAAAAAAAAAAAAAAAAAAAGATATTTGCTCTTCCGTTCCCTCCCTTGTAATCCTCGCCTTCTCCTTTAATAATTTGAACATTATTGTTTGTTTGAGGTTCTCTGAAACCCAGGTCAGTGAGCTTCTAAAACTTCTATTCTGTCTTTTATATATATATATATATATATATATATATATATATATATATATATGTTGGGAAATATCATAGATGAATATATGTAAATACATGTGGACAATTTAATACAAAATAAATAAAAATAAATACATATAAATAAAGTATTTTTGAACCTGTAGGTCTTTGAAATTGATCTACTTTCTAGAAAGGTTGACCGAGGCCTATGTGATACCACAGTGTTCTTAAGACGTTTTACGCCCACCGGCGCAGGAGTTTTGTAGCGAACGTCTCCCAGGATACAACGGCTGCAAAAGCTTTCAGATTCAGCACCTCTGAAGCTTTTCTCTTCGAACACTCTGTGTATCTTCACTTTACCACTATTTCTTTTCTTTTCTTTTCTTTTTTCTTTCTTTTCTGTATTTCTCTCCAAAAATTAAATTGAAAAAGAACATTTTTGTACGTGCAACCTTCAAACTCTCATAAGGAGTTATTCTCCCGTAAAACTCTCTCCCACTATATCAAAAATATTATTTTATTTAAATAAATAAATAAAAATATTATATCAAAACTCAACAACCATAAACCCAAATCATTCACACTAGTGGGCCTAGGCCCAACTCTAACAATCCCCCACATGAATGATTTGATTTAAAAATACAAACATGACTCTAGTGGTAAAGCTCTACAGTCGGAACCTGCATAGGATAGATAGATGTTACTCTTTGAACCTTCCCTTGAGAGACTACATTTTCTTTACTGACTTATGGTAGAAGCGATATCTTTGAACCATTTCGTCTTTTGTGTAAATGACAACATAGCCCACACATGATTCTTTCCTGATACACTTCAGTTCTCACTATTGTGTTCATTTTGGCCCTGAACACCTCCCTGGTTCTGCGAGAGTTTCTAAATAATTGTGCCCTAAATAATTCTCCTTTGAAGCGGCCACTCTTCTCTCTCACATAGGTGATACCTATTTCTTTTATAATCAGCATACCTATGCATAGATTACTAAACACACTCTTATAGGAATCATTAAAAGCATACTTTTATGCTTAACCTCTATTTATCACTGTTTCATCATAAGAATGGACAGAGGATTAACCCCCCACAGTGATCCATACTAGTCTTTACAATTGAGTTGTCCCATTGAACCTAGATCTTGGGATCTCCAGTCAACTAGGTTGGGTTTCCATCGTATTGACTTTATTCACGGGCTTCAATCCCATTCCCCTCGATGACTTCTCAACTAGTTCTCTATTTAACCCTTTGGTTAACGGATCCGCAATGTTATCTTTTGACTTTACATAGTCTATTGAGATAACTCCAGTTGAGATTAATTGTCTAATGGAATTGTGTCTACGACGAATGTGTCTAGACTTTCCATTATACATAATATTCTGTGCCCTGCCAATCGCAGATTGACTATCACAATGTAAACTTATTGCTGGCACAGGTTTAGGCCACCTCGGAATGTCCTCTAAAAATTGGCGTAGCCATTCTGCCTCTTCACCACATTTATCCAGAGCAATAAACTCGGATTCCATAGTGGATCGAGCTATCACAGTTTGTTTCGAGGACTTCCATGTCACAGCTGCACCTGCTAATGTGAATACATAGCCACTAGTGGATTTTGAATCCTTTATATCTGATATCCAATTTGCATCACTGTATCCTTCTAATACAGCAGGATATCTTGTATAGTGCAGTCCGTATTAACGAGTATATCGTAGATATCTTAGTACTCTAACGATCCCTTTCCAATGATCTTCATTTGGATTACTCGTGTATCTACTTAGTCTACTTATTGCGTAGGCTAAGTCTGGTCTGGTACAACTCATCAAGTACATCAGACTTCCAATCACCCTAGCATATTCTACTTGAGATACAACTTCTCTTTTATTTTTGGATAAGCGTAAACTCATATCTATGGGTGTTCTGGCTATACTAGTATCATCATTACTAAACTTAGCCAGTATTTTATCTACATAATGAGTTTGACTAAGAATGATTCCATTCGAAGTTCTCGTGATTTTCATACCTAAAATCACATCTGCAAGCCCCATATCTTTCATGTCAAATTTAGAATTTAACATGGCTTTTGTAGTTCGAACCATATTGTCGTCACTACCCACTATGAGTATGTCATCTACATACACATATAGAATAACACATTCATTCTCTGTATCTTTTACATAGATACACTTATCACATTCATTTATTTTGAACCCATCTTTTAGCATGGCATTATCAAATTTTTGATGCCATTGCTTTGGAGCTTGTTTAAGTCCATATAAGGACTTTACCAATCTACAAACTTTCCTTTCTTGTCCTGGAGCAGTAAAACCCTCAGGTTGCTCCATGTAGATCTCTTCCTCTAGATCTCCATTCAGAAAGGCTGTTTTCACATCCATTTGATGTATTGCAAGATCCCGCAATGCTGCGATTGCCAGTACCATCCTTATGGAATTTATCCTCGTTACTGGAGAATAAGTGTCAAAATAATCAAGGCCTTCCTTTTGCTTGTATCCCTTAATTACAAGCCTTGCCTTGTATTTATCTATTGTTCCATCTGCTTTCATCTTTCTTTTAAAAATCCATTTGTAACCCAAAGGTTTACAACCTGGAGGAAGATCTACCAACTCCCAAGTGTGATTCTGCAGGATGGAATCAATTTCACTTTTAACCGCTTTTTTCCATAAATTCCCTTCAGGAGAATTTATGGCCTCTTGGAAGCTTTGAGGTTCACTTTCTAGCATATAAGTAAGAAAATCCGGACCGTAGAAATTTTCAGTTCTTACTCTCTTGCTACGTCTAAGCTCAACTTCAGTTTCTTGTTCTTGATCACTATCATGATTATCATCATAAATAGTATCATAAGTTCGTTTAGACGTACTCGGTCCTTCTTCCACTTTATATGGAAAAATGTGTTCGAAAAATGATGCATTTCTCGATTCCATTATTGTGTTCTTGTGTATATCAGAAATTTCTGACCTATACAAGAGAAACCAATATGCATTACTATTCTGTGCATATCCTATGAAGATGCAATCAACAGTTTTGGGACCTATCTTCACCTTCTTAGGTGTAGGTACTACTACTTTAGCTAGACACCCCCACACTCGTAAATATTTGTAGGAGGGTTGTCTTCCCTTCCATACCTCATAAGGTGTCTTTACTTTATCTTTTCGGGGCACCTTATTTAAAAGGTCATTTGCCGACAAAATGGCTTCCCCCCACAAGTTCTGAAGTACTCCAGAACTTATCAACATTGCATTCATCATTTCTTTCAAGGTTCTATTTTTCCGTTCAGCAACACCATTTGATTGTGACGAATATGGTGGAGTAACTTCATGTATTATGCCATGTTAAGCACAATACTCTCCGAAATGAGTTACATACTCTCCACCACGATCACTTCTGATCACTTTAACTTTCCTGTTGAGTTGATTCTCAACTTCCGTTTTATAGAGAATAAATTTCTCTATAGCCTCATCCTTGCTTTTAAGCAAGTATACATAGCAGTATTTCGTGCTATCATCAATAAAGGTGATAAAATACTTATTACCACCTCTAGTCGGTGCGAATTTTAAATCACATATATCACTATGTATTAAATCCAAAGGTTCGTTATTTCTATCAATTGTTTGATATGATGACCTCGTTAATTTTGCTTCCACACAAGTTTCACACTTATGATTGGAATCAATTTCAAATGTGGGAATATGATTTAAGTTAATTAATCTCCGCAAAGAATTAAAATTAACATGTCCTAGTCTATCATGCCATAAAATGGAAGACTCAAGCAAGTAAACAGAAGAACTACTAGCTTTATTCATTTCTTTAGGCTTTACAGTCATTACATTTAGTTTAAATAAACCATTGACTACATAACCCTTTTCCCACAAACATCCCAAATTTAGACAAAATGACCTTGTCTGACTCAAACACTAAGCGAAAACCATGTTTGCTCAGCAGCGATCCAGATACCAGATTCTTGCGAATGTCTGGAACATACAATACATTATTCAGAGTCAGCTCTTTCCCTGAAGTCATCTTCAGAATTACTTTGCCCTCACCTTGGATTTCTGAGGTAGCGAAGTTACCCATAAATAGCTTCTCCCCATTCTTCTTTGGTTCGAAGGAAGTGAACATACTCCTATCCGAACACACATGGCGGGTCGCACCAGTATCTATCCACCACTCTCTAGGATTAGATCCCACCAAGTTCACCTCAGATATCACAGCACTTAGGTCAATATCGTCAACCTCTTTAGTGATGTCCTCCATCACTTGTGCCTAGTTCCTCTTTCTTTTTGGCAGCCTACATTCAGTAGCTCTGTGACCCATCTTGTCACAGTTGAAGCACCGGCCTTGAAATTTGGCCTTCTTGGAGATTCCTCCTTTTGGCCCTAGCTTAGAAGCTTTTCCAATTTGCTTCTTATTCTTGGAGCCCTGACCATGCTCCACAACATTAGCCTTCAACACGGCCTTCGAAGTTCTCTTATCAGACTTCCTGTTGTCATGTTCTATGCGGAGCTTGCTAATAAGAGCCTCCATATCCATCTCCTTTCTCTTGTGCTTCAGATAATTCCTAAAGTCATTCCAACTCGGAGGTAGTTTCTCAATCATGCAGGCCACTTGCAATGCTTCATTCATTATCATCCCTTCAGCAAGCATTTCCTGAATCAACACTTGCAACTCATGTACTTGATTCATTATTGGCTTTGCATCCACCATCATGTAATCCAGGAATCGGCCTGTAATAAACTTTCCTGAACCCGCATTCTCGGTCTTGTACTTTCGGTCCAATGTTTCCCACAACTCCTTTGCTGATTTCGTGACACAGTATACACCATACAGGGCATCAGACAGGCCATTCAGGACATAATTCCGACATAAGTAATCGGAATTATTCCATGCATCCACCGCCATGAGAGTCTCCTTATCACTCTCTTCATTACTGGGTGGCGTATCTTCAGTCAAGTACCGCGCAAGTCCTAGGGTGGTCAAATAAAATAGCATCTTTTGCTGCCATCTTTTGAAGTTTGCTCCATTAAACTTCTCAGGTTTCTCTGCATGACTAGCAGAAGGAGGCATCTGAATTCCAGAAGTCTGAGTGGGCACAATCCTGTTGTCTCCACTTGCCATTTCTGTAACATCACAAAACAGAAATCAATTAGTTGTTATTTTCTATATTAACAAACTAATTATATGCAATTTCCATAAGGAAAACACACAAAAAATGATTTTTAGGGTTTCTGAATACACCACAAAAAATTACTGTATACACCCCAAAGACACTATTCACAGTCACTATTTATATGTACTGTTCATGCCACGTGTCACTATGCTGACGTGGCACCTCTACCACGTCATCATGCCACTGACGTGGCACCTGCCACATAATCACAGTGCTGCCGTGGCACACGCCATGTCATCGCTCGGCCACATGGCACCTACCACGTCATCAATCCGCTGACGTGGCGCACAACCACGTCATCATCCTGGTGACGTGTCGCCGCCACGTCATACCCATGCTGACGTGGCACCAGGCCACGTTATCACATTGATGACGTGGATATGCCACGTGGCGATCCTGTTGGCACTATTTACGACACGTGTCGCTACTAGAGACAGACACATGTCACCTGTAGTAGGTCGACACGTGGACTGTCCAGAGCATGGAACGTGGCCATCCGAGAATGAGACAGGTGTCATCTGTATCAAGGCGACACGTGTTCCATCCATTGGGCGACACGTGGCTCATTGTTTTGGCGACACGTGGTAAGCCCATTTGCCATTGGACCGGTTCTCTTGGGCCTTGATCTCAATCGGGCCTGAGTCCTGGGTTGAACAGTAACCTGTTCTAACCTGGTCTGGGCTTTAGAACTGGGTCTGACCCAATAACATTAGAAACACCGGCCCAGCCTTTCAGATACAGCCCAAACCCTATTTCTTTTCTTCTTCAACCTTCAACCGGGTTATTTTGACCCGGTTTCTCTGGTAAACGGGTCATACGATCCAGCAATAATTTTCCTTCTCTTTTCCACTCTCCCAGTGGCCAAAAAATTACCAAAAAATACACCAAAATGTTTAAAAATTTATGGGCAATTCAATTTTGGAAAGATTTTTGATCAAAAACAAAAAAATTAATAATTACCCATAAATTTTTATACCCACGGGTTTAATAATTTTTTTTTTTCTTGTTTCAACAGTGAAACACACATGGAAATATTTAACAGTAAACAATAACATAATAAACAACTTAAATTTCCACATTATATTTACATATATAAAAATTATTAAAACGTCTTAAGATTGTTGGGAAATATCATAGATGAATATATGTAAATACATGTGGACAATTTAATACAAAATAAATAAAAATAAATACCAATAAATAAAGCATTTTTGAACCTGTAGGTCTTTGAAATTGATCTACTTTCTAGAAAGGTTGACCGAGGCCTGTGTGATACCACAGTGTCCTTAAGACGTTTTACGCCCACCGGTGCAGGAGTTTTGTAGCGAACGTCTCCCAGGATACAACGGCTGCAAAAGCTTTCAGATTCAGCACCTCTGAAGCTTTTCTCTTCGAACACTCTGTGTATCTTCACTTTACTACTATTTCTTTTCTTTTCTTTTCTTTTCTTTTTTCTTTCTTTTCTGTATTTCTCTCCAAAAATTAAATTGAAAAAGAACGTTTTTGTACATGCAACCTTCAAACTCTCATAAAGAGTTATTCTCTCGTAAAACTCTCTCCCACTATATCAAAAATATTATTTTATTTAAATAAATAAATAAATAAATAAAAATATTATATCAAAACTCAACAACCATAAACCCAAATCATTCACACTAGTGGGCCTAGGCCCAACTCTAACAATATATATATATATATATATATATATATATATATATAATTTTAGTTTTGAGTCTTATTTTCATTTAGAGTATCTCATACTAAAACCCCTGTTTGCTTGCTGGATTTGCTTTTCACTTTCATGGACAAATAGTTTGCTAGCTGGAAATTTCTTGAAACCCCATTTCATTTTTTTTTTTTATTGCTATGATCAGTTTTTCTTTCTAAAAATACTCGAACTTATAATTTTGTCTAAATTCCAATGACTAATCTTGCTATATACATAATGCATTAACTAATCTTATCTCTGTTTAAAAGGAGTAGGTGTTTTTATTTTGCCAAAAATATATATTTTCCTTCCTTAGCCTTTGCATTTCATTTCATTCATTTACTTTGGCTATTTATTTAATTTCTTCCAAATTTCAGGGGAGTACCTATTTGGTTCTGGTAATTTTATAATAACTTTTGGTTCATAGTTTGTATTGAGAAATTTTCTGATAAAGAAGTTGACAATCCTTTTAGGATTTTTTAGTCACGGCAACAAAAGGAGTAATGGGAGACAGTGGAGTAACACTAGACATTGTATACAACGAGGGCAAAACCATGTCGGAAGACCGAATATTACAGTTGCCAGCAGCTATATATGCAAATTCCAAATCCGTTCACAATAGGTTTTAAGTGTGACACACTTTATAGGTACGCAAACAGCAGCAATGCTGTTAGACAAATAGATGATTGATTAAACTTTGTTGTTAAAAGTAAAGGAGTTAGATCTCCATCTCAATGGGTATCTTTTACCTCAGTTCGTTCTAAACGCGAGCTCATTGACTCTCTTGAATTTGACTTCGCTGAGGTTGGTTGCGCTTTCTCTTTTAACCTTTTCCTCTTTGGGAGTTATCTCTTTGATGTGTGTTGAATCTGATACGTGCCAAGTCACTTCAAAATCTTATTTCTGGATGCCCTATTATTGAGGAATTGCATTTAACAGGCTATAAGCTAGGGCGTGTTGTTTTTGTTGTTAGTGGAACACTTAGAAATCTCTCATTATCGTCTGTGGATCTTACTGACCCGTGGTTGGACTGCCTCACTTCTAAACTTCCTCTCCTTGAGAGATTAACTTTAAAATGGTATATAGCTTGAAAAATATTAGCATCCGCAATGATAGCCTGAAATATTTTCTCAATGAGACAGTGACTAGCATTGAGGCTGCACTTACAACACCAAATCAATTTAGCTTGCTTGCACTCAAAATGTGTTTCCTAGTCAAACATTTCAGTTGAAGCTTACAATGTGTTAGAAGCCAATTTGAGGATTGCTGATTGCAATATGGATGAAACTTCATATATGGTGACTAATCAAAAATACAGTTATGACCAATCGTTTGAGATGTCGAGAGCTAATCGTTTGAGGTGTCACTCATTTTATAGAATTTTGCAAGCAGAAGCAGTGCAATCAGACAAATAGATGATTGGTTAAACTTTGTTGTTAAAAGTGAAGTGAAGGAGTTAGATCTCCATGTCAAACGGTACCGTTTATATCAATTCGTTCTTAATGCAAGTTCATTAACTATCTGAAGTTTAGGGAGCTGAGGTTGGTTGGACTTTCTCTTTCAACCTTTCCCTCTTTGAATTTCTCCGTTATCAAATGTGGGTCTTAATGATCAAAGCCATTTGAGGCTTTATGACTGCTGAATGTTTGAAACTTCATAAATAGCTCTTATACATCTTCTTTCAAATATGAGTTTCTTGAAGAAGTTAATGCTGACAATTTGGAAAGAAGAGGTATTTACAATTGCTTAATTTGACTATTTTATCATTAAAAATTTAATAAAGTGCTCTCCCTGCCTCTCCTATCTCTCCACTCTTTTTTTTTTTTTTCCTTTTCTTGTGCCTTTATATTTTTAATATATATATATATATATTTTTTTTTTTCTCTCATTTATCCACATATATATACTTATAATCAATTCTCTCATTTGGAATCCTAATTAGTTACTACAATTATAAGATATCCATTCTATTTTAACAATATGCCTATTTAGCTTAATTTAAAAAAAAAAATATATATATATATATATACACATAAAATTATTCTATACACTCAGTCAATGATAACATAATATTCTAATTTAGCTTTTGTTCCAATTAATAAAATTTAAGCTGCACTTTTTTTTAAATTACACACTTTTCCTATTAATTGTTTTGTTTAGTTTTCAGTTACTTGTTTAAATCCCAACAAAATCAAGATTATTTTTTTTTTCTCAATGAATATGTTATTTTATTTATTTTTATAGATTGACAATCAATTTATTGTGTATTTCCATTTAAATTAATATTTTTCTCCCAAAAATGTTTTTTAAATTTTTTTAAAAAATTAATTCTTAATTCAATTTCGAATTAGTTGGACTACAACTATTTTCCACACCATAAATTAATAAAATGATATTTATAATGGAGCCCCCGAACAAATTTTCTTGGCCCATCACTGTTTCTGAATCATGATAACATGTTGTTGAAGGTCTTTTCTATATGTCCTTGCCCATCTTTATTTGACTCACTGTGTATGTGAAATCTTTTTTTTCTCTTCTTTTGAGGTAAATATGTCTATTTGAAATCTAGTAACCCAGTTAAAAGCTCATTAACATAGATGTAGGAAGTTATCCCAAAACTTCAATTTTTTTTTCTTTTTTAATATTAATAAGTTGCAATGACAATAAAAATAAAATAAGATTTCCTGCAGAAAAAGAAATATGGACCAAAATTTGCATGACAGAAGGAAGAAAGCAAAGATTGTCAAAGTCGGCAATAAGGCAGTTTCCCATGATGACCACCTCAAACTGAAAGCATATTTTTAGTGTTTCAACAGTATGTGCTCCACCTCTAGTACATTGAGGTTGCATCCTTATATTAGAGATGGGACCATGTGCATGCTCACAGAGTAGGGACTTCCAGTCCCGTAGTTTTTGTTGCCTATGTAGGCATGCCATCAAACAGCTATGTCATGTACTGAGGTGTATGATTTTGACAAAAAGGAGATCAATATAATTAAGTGTATGATTTTAACAAAAAGGAGATCAATATAACTAAGGATTAATATCATTTTACTGCCCAAACTATAACATGTTTTACTCATATTACCACCTCAAACTATTATATTCTTGTTAAATTAGTTCAGTCGATCCTATATTTTCTATGGATGAAAAAATCACCAACACATAACTTCTTTAACTTTGTTCATAAATCGTTGGGATAACTTCATTTTATCATCTTTGACTATGCAATTTCTTATAATTTTTCCCTTATACTTCAGAATCCTTCACACGCCCAACGCATTACTTTATTGGATCTAGTCATGCATTTTAACAAATAAACTTGAAAAAAAAAAAAAATATATATATATATATATAACTCGTGCGACTTTATTTTGAATTATTTAATTCTATCATATTTTATGATCACCTTTTTCCAAATTTATTAAGAAAAATTGTGGAGATAATAGCTTAGAGGGCCATAAAAAGAGTTTTGAGGCTCTAGCCAAAAGTAATAATAATAATAATAATAAAATATAAAGAGTTTTAAGAGTAAAATGTAATTATCCTTAAATAATTTTAAGATTAATCATACTTTAGTAGTCTTTAATTTTAAAATTTTGTAAATTTAGGTCCTCGGTTTTTTTTACCATATTGAGCCTTCTATTTTTTATATAGTTTAAATAAATCCACGTGACATCATGTTAATGGTTAATATGATATTAAATGTTTTATCAAATTTTCTTTAATTACTACAACAATTTCTTATCTAAAGGGAAAGGAGTGTGGTGTCTAAGTATAAAGGGCTATACAAACTAAGTCAACATGCCAAATGCTTTATGAAATTGTGTATTTTAAAACCTAAAAATTATGCTCTGTATTATTAATATGAAAAAATTGAAGGTAGTGGTGGGATTAAATTAGATCCAATTGGATGAATGTGCATAAAACAAAAATAGTCAACATGATAGATGTCATAACCAATGGTCTAAATTTTGAAGTTCCAAAACTAGATGATACTAAAATGAAATTAATTCATTGTTTTGTTATGTTATATTTCTTGTGCTGTGTGTATGATTAATTTGCTAATTTGTTTTAGAGAAAAATAGCATAATTGAACGAAAGTTAAACTTTAAAACAGTAATAATAATAATTGTTTTAGGGACAATGTGAGTTCTTATAGACTTAGAGTGCAAACTGTGTCATAATTTGAGAGCAAAATGATGTAAGTCTATATATAACAAATGCAATAGAAAAATATTATTTATCACCGTCAATGAATAGTTACCGATAGGATATACAAATTTAAATAGTTAACAATAAATTGTTCATATTTAGAATTTTAGTATAAAAAATAATATAATTAAAATTTATCACATAAACTGATGTTCATCGATAATCATCACCAAAAAATGACAAATAGCAAGGACTCAATGTAATTACGTGTTTTTTTTTCTTTTTCTTTTTTCTTTTTCAAAAATAAAAAATGTAATAATGTTTTATTAGCTTGTGTCTAATTTATTATCAACTATTAATGTGTTAGCATCTAAAATGTTGGTATCTTTTAAATAAAATCAACAAAACAGTTTGTACCCATAGCTTAAGAGTCCTCACAAATGAAATATATAAATTGTTTTTAAAATTCATACACCCACTCCAAATAGCTGTTTATTGTTTTATCATTTTATCTTTTTTCTGATTTTCTGTTTTATCTTTTAATATTGGCAATCTCATTTAAATATGTCTTTTGTTTTTTTTCTTTTAAATGTCTTTTGGATTTTAAAACATATAAAAATTATTTTTATATACATAAACAACTTTTTGGTGCATGGTCAAATAATGATCAATTATTGGATATCAAATTATATATTAAAAAAAACTATTGAAGTCCCAGAAAAAAAAAAATTGTATACAAAAGTGAAAAAAAAAAAATATATATATATATATATATATATATATTTATCAAACATATTTTCAAGTATAGCAAAATAACGTTGAATTGAAATTTCCAATTTGCTTTAAAATGTTTCAGAAGGAAGTAGTTTATGTAGAATTATGTCATTTTCTTTAGTTTTCTTAGCTTTAAAAGTAACCAGCAAAAGAAAAAGAAAAATATTTATCAGCAGAAGAGAGACAATCTTAAGTAATAATAATATTAATAATATAATCATAAATAGAAGAGTGAACCATTTTTTTTTTTTTCCCTGAAAGAAAAGAAGAATGAACCTAAATGCAAGTCTATTCATATTTGGACAGAATTATTACTGCAAGCTAAAAAGTCCACTTGAACAATAGAAAAAGCCAAAAATCATTTCGTCAATCTGATGCTGGATATGCATTGAGTTTCTTCCAAATTTCAGGACTGACTATTTCATGATTTTATAATAACAACTATGCAATTTCTTATACTTCAAAATCCCTCACATGCCCGTTGAACCATTCCTTTATTAGTAGTCATGCATTTTAATAGATAAATTTGATAAAATTAAACATAAATAACTTATATAATTCTATTTTAAAATTATCATAGTTTACTTTTGGATAGTATGTATAACTAATTTTTTCAAATTTATATATATATATATATATATATAAGAATACAAGATTGGGTTAAACTAACGCACGCGAAAATATAGTTGCCTTTAAATTGTTTTAGAATTAATTTCACTTTAATACTTTGGTTTCAAAATTTAGCCAATTTAAGCCCACCACTTTAACCATTACTCTTAGCTTTCTATTTTTTAGTTGGTGCATATCGACCCAATTAGCATGATGTAAATATGATTGACATAATGTGAATAGTTTGATATGCTGTACCAAATCATGTTTTTATTAAATTGTGTATTTTAAAACATATACATCATGTTCATTACTAATATGAAAAAAATGAAGGTAGTGGTGGTGGGATAATGTTAGATCCAACTGGATTGATGTGGAACATCCAATAGGTGGATCAGATGGTAGGAAGCCAATGAACTTATCACATCTACTTGCAGAAGTTGTGGATTAGATTTCTGATAAGCCCCATCTGAGCCTTAATGTGGGTTCCATATGCTGAACACTATAGAAAAGGGTTATAGGGATAGACGTTAATGATGGGTTGAACAGTTTGTGGACTCCTGCATAGTTATAAAAACACAGGTCCACAATTCCCTAATGGAGTGTTTGGGTAGTGGTAAAGCTAGTGAGAATCTAAAATTCCCTAGGAAAGTGAAATTTTTTCTTTTTTGAATAATTTTTAAGAAAAGAAATTTATGGATTCCAGTGGAAAATAAATCTCATAATATAGGAAACTGACAGGGAAAGTAGTTCCTATTAAAAAAGTATCATTCTAAAATTTCCTAAAAAACTGATATTACGTATTTTTTAAAATACAATTTTATTTTTTAATTTTAATATATAAATTTATTTAATTATTTGTAAGTCATATTTTATTCTATAATTAACCAAACACTATAAAAAAAATCCAAAAAAAACGCATTCTTAATAAACTGAATCCCAAAAAACTGATTCCTAACAATTAGTTTTCTTCGATACTTTCCCTTTTACCAAACACCCCATAAAATCTAGACCAAAGTTATTTACCAAGAGATCCATTTTTTTTTCTTTTATAAAAAAAAATAAAAAATGGATTGATGTGGACCAAATTAAAAATAGAGAATTCAATACGGTGAGTTTTGAAATTGATAGCTTATATTATAACATTCTGAAAGTAAAAAGTATCAAAGTGAAATAAATGCCTATTACCCCAAAAAAAAAAAAAAAAAAGGGAATTAACTCATTGTTTTATTTTATTTTTATTGTTTTATTATGTTTTATTTTATTTTTGTGTGGTGTGAACGATTACTTTGCTAAATCCGTTTGAGAAAATTACATAATTGCACTAAGATTTTTTTATGAAAAAAATGAAGAAAAGTTACACTAAACAAATAAAAAATAATAATTGCTTTGTGGGTAATGTGAGTTTTTGTAGTTTGGAGTATTAAATTGCAATTTTTTTATTTTTTTTAATAAGGTATTAAAGTGAAAATTTTGTGATAGTTTGAGAGACAAAATTATATGCAAGTCTATAAATGATAAATGATTAATATAAAATAAGTTAATTTTAAAATTTTTAATTAAAAATAATAAATTAAATGTTCCAATCAAATTGCTATAATTAATATTGAAAAATAGCAAAACTCTATCTAAAATGTTGGTACGATTTAAGAAAAAGCAATAAAATAGTTTCTACCAGTTTGTGAGTCCTCATTTTAAAAGTCATTTATCCACGCCAAATAGCCGTTTATGGTCTTATCTTTGCATCCTTTTCTGATTTTTAGTTTTATCTTCCTTTTTTATCCAAACCCATTTAAATAGTTAGGATAAATGAATTGTATGTGTTAGTAAAATAATACTCACCACATTAATGCATTATCCAAAGCTTTGCAATAATAATAATAATAATATATTATTAAAAAAAATACATTATCTGAATTTTTTTTAAAAAATATAGTATATATATATATATATGTAAATAAGATTTCTGCTAGCAATATATTTTTTAAATTTTTTATTATTTATCATCAATAATAATGATTACAAGTGATGTCAATGTTAACATAACAATTACTAATTAATAATATTTAATTATGCATTAACTTTTATTTTAAAATTTTAATTTAAAAATGTTAACTTTTTGTATAGTTAATTAAATTATTAAATAGCATATATGATAAATAACATTTTTTAATTAAGAAAACAAAGTAATCTATTCTAGAAAATATGTCTTTTGATTTTTAAAACATATAGACTGACTTTTTTACATATATATTATATTTTTACTGTATGGTGAAATAAGGATCAATAATTGGATACCAAATTATTTATCCAAACTATTAAAATCCTAGAAAAGAAATTATTTATCAAAACTCGATGTACAGAAAATAAAAAATGTGTTTGTCAAAAAAGAAAAAAGAAAGTATTTATCAAAACATATTTTAAAGCATAGCAAATTAACATTGAATTGACATTTCTAATTTGTTTTAAAATGTTTGTAGGAGGAAGTATTTTATGTTGAATTATACCATATTCCATAATTTTCTTTGCCTTAAAAATAACCCAAAAAAAAAAAAAAAAACCAAAACAGAGAAGAAGAAAAATATTTATCAAGTGGAAGAGTGACCAAGTCAGACTGTCAGAGTTGTCCACTTGTCTATTTACTAATGGGCAGGATTATTATTACAGACAAACTAAAAATCCACTTGAACAATAAACAAACTAAAAAAAATCCAAAAATAAAAATTCAAGCTCTCTGGAAAAAAAAATTAAAAAAAAAAAAATCCAATCTAGATAAGAAAAACAAAACAAATAACTGATAAAGTCAAACTAACATAAAAAATTACATTTCCAATTTGTTTTAAAATGCTTTTAGGATAAAGTATTTTATGTTGAATTACAGTTATCAATATCCACTACATTTATTAAACAAATGATCAATTAAAATATATGAACAATTATTATAATTTTATTATATTTTATTAATATCATTTTAATACTATAAAAAAATTTTAAATAATTAAAAATTCTTGATATTTTTGTTATTTTTAAATATAAAATATAAAAGATAACTATTAAAAAAAATATCTATTTGATAATTTTATTCTTAATTATTAATATTTCATCTATACAAATATATGATAGTTCATTTTACAGAAAATATTTTCTATATATTTTTAAATTTTTGTTTATTTTTAAATTTTTATTTATTTTATAATATTTATAAAAATATTAAATTTATTATTACTAAAAAAAACTATATATATATATATATATAAAATAATAGATAAATAAATTTATAATTGGTGACGTTAATTTTCTTCAGAAATATAATAGATAGATTTATCTTTTTAGTATTATTTATTAAATATAATTTTTTTATTTTTTTATTTAATTATTAAGAAGTGACTAAAGAGTTAAAAAAAAATCTATCAGTAATCTTAATTTGGCTAAATATTTTGTGAAACATCAATAATATTTATTAAAATTTTTGATATTTTTTAAAAAAATTATAGGTAATTTTAAAATTTTTTAAAAATTTTTTAAAAAAATTATAAATTATAAAAAATTTAACATGGGATATAATAATCAAATTTTTATAAAAATTATAAAAAATTATATATAAAATTTTAATAAATATTATAGAAATTATATTTATTTTTATTTAAAAATAAAATTTTTTATAAATTTTTTAAAAATAAAAATTGCAAAATTTCTTGAAAAAGTTTGGATATGGTTGTTGAATTATATTACTTTCCATGGTTTTCTTGCCTTTAAAACTAACAAAAAAAGAAAAAGAAAAATTTTGTCAAGCCGAAGAGTGACAGAGTTGTCAACAAGTCTATTTAATATTGGACGGAATTATTACATACAAACTGAAAAATCCACTTTTTTTTTTTTGAAAAAACTAAAAAATCCACTTGACCAATATAAAAAAATAAAAATCCAAACTCTATTAAAGAACTAAAAGAATCCAAACCAGATAAAAAAATTTTAAAAAAAACCACCAAATAACTGATAAATCCAAAAACTTAAATATTCGTTGCAAAATAAACAAAAAAACAAAAAAACAAAAACAAAAAAACAAAAAAGCGAATTTTAATAGATTGGAAACGAAGGGAAGCAAATCGTGTATATTTTTTTGCTTTCATTTCCGATATCTTCCTTCCAAAGCGATTGAAAAAAAAAAAAATCGTTTTGGTTTTTGATTTTATTGGTTCAAAACAATTCCGAAGTTTTCATTTTTATTTTGCAGATTTTTTCTTTTTTAAATTTTTTCCGGGGATTTGATACTGTTTGGGAGGTGGCAAAAAAGAAAATTTCTTGGGGTGGGGGTTTTGGGAAGTCGGGAAATCAATCGAAGACGGAGCCGTTGGTGGGAATAAGGAGGGGCTCTGACTGTTTGGTGGGACTGGAGTGCTTGCTGAACATCATCAGAGCCCTTGGGATGGGCTCCTGCTTCTCTATGGATGGCTCTACGGCCATATCATATACCCAAGCTTCTTCTTCTTCTTCATCGAAGAAGAAGAACAGTTACAGAAGGAAGAACAGAATGGGTGCTTTGTCTTCTTCTACAAATTCTCCACCTTCGTCTTCTTGCGCCACCGTTGATTCCAAGATGGAAATATGGCTTCACAGAGTTCCTGGGAGATTCTGCTTGAATGGGTCTACGGATGAAGCTTCACTCTTCACCAAGCAGGGGAAAAAAGGAGTTAATCAGGACGCCATGATCGTTTGGGAGGTATAAGCTTTTTTCTTGCTTCTGGGTTTTTACTTTTTTATTTTTTGTTTTTCCTTTCGGTTTTTTTATTGCTCTTGTATCTATATGAAGATATTTGTTTGGCTTTTTTCTCTTTTTCATTATCAAAATGTATCCTTTTGTGATTATTTTCACTTTTCATAACAACCCATCTTTTCTTTTTATTATTATTTTTTTAATTTGGATTTTTGGGTATTTATACATTTGGGTAGTGCTTATTTTGTCACCCGTCATTATTGTTCATAGCTTTGTGCAACTCGGCAATGGTTTGCATTTATTCTGCTCTTAATACTGTATGATTTTGGCAATGATTGATCATCTCCATTTCTGCTTCACAATTTGCTGCTGAACATCCTCAATTCCTCTCCATCTTTTCTGGAATTTCGAGTGTGATATTGTGAATTTGTGATTGTTCATTGCCTCTGAAAAGTAGGGTCCTTTTATTCTGCAGAATTTTGGCTCAAAGCCAGATACAACCTTTTGTGGTGTTTTTGATGGCCATGGTCTTAATGGCCATCTGATTGCAAAAAAGGTGAGGGATTCTCTTCCTTTAAAGGTGAGTTCTCAGTGGGAATTAAGTAGTAGCATCAGAGATGGGCAGAGTGATGTTAAGTCAGATGCTATGGGGAGTCTGAACTCCAAAGTGACTGCCGTTATGCCGGGTCTTGAGTACGGGACTAAACACACTGAAATGTTGATGACATTGAAAGACTCTTTTCTAAAAGCTTTTAAGGCGATGGACAAGGAGCTCAAATTGCATCCTCGTATGGATTGCTATTGCAGTGGGACAACAGCAGTTACCTTGGTCAAGCAGGTATTTTGATTGACCTCACAACTTTATTTTTTCTTGAGCAGTGAGATCTCTTGTACACATGATTTAATATTTGCAAGTTGTTTGCAGGGTCAGGATCTTATTGTTGCTAATACTGGGGATTCAAGGGCTGTATTGGGTACCAGAGAGGAAGATGACTCTCTCATTCCATTTCAGTTAACTGTTGACCTTAAACCGAATCTTCCAAGTATCTCTCTCTCTCTCTCTCTCTCTCTCTACTGAAATGAAGAGAACGCATTAAGAATTGTCCCCATAACTTGACACTCTAATAGCCATTTTAAACAGAGTAGATATGTTGATTGATACAGCTATTTCAATATACTTGCAATCAAATGTATTCTTTTTGTATTACAGATTTTGCACATGTATATATTTGAGTTATTAGTTTGTTGCTGCCTTCAAAATACAGTTACAAATTTAAATGTAATATCAGTTATAACAATTGGACTTTTTATATATAAAGAAACAAGATTTTCTCGAACATACTGCTAATATTTTATATGTCCAAATTACAGGTTTTTTGTACCTTTGATGGATTTGAGATGTTTTATTGCTAGATGTCATGCTGATGAATGATTTAGACTTGGATTTTTACACAATGAGCATTGAAATTGAAGATTTATCAAGGTTTTATGGTCTTTATTTTTTCTTTTTCCATATAGGGGAAGCAGAGAGGATTAGACTGTCAAAAGGACGAGTTTTTGCACTTCAAAATGAGCCTGAGATTGCTCGAGTTTGGCTGCCAAACATTAATTCCCCTGGCCTTGCAATGTCCCGGGCCTTTGGAGATTTTTGCTTAAAAGACTTTGGCTTGATTTCAGTCCCTGATATTACTTATCATCGTATTACTGAGAAGGATGAATTTGTAGTATTGGCTACAGATGGGGTAAGAGGCTAACCTTTTTGATGATGTGCTTACATTGTACTTTCATGTCCAATTGATTTTAATTTTTATATACATACCCAATTTTGTTATGCTTTATTCGTCAGTGAATTGTGATTAGATAAGGTACTTCCTTGCATGAAGATTGTGACATACATAGGGAAGAGTGCCTCGGTTCAAATACATATTGGACATGTGGTAAACATGTTTTTTAAATCCAAAATTATATATACCAGGGCTGGACGAGCTGTGGGCACATTATAAGCATAAATGCATATTATGAATTGTGCCACTTTGTAAATCTACATTGGTATAAGATTTCTTTATGTTACTTTTAAGAATTATTAGCACTTTTAAGGAAAAAGTGTTATGCTTGAAAAGAGCAGGGTTTTTTATCTGATCTTTGAGTTTAGAGAACTATCTAAGAGTTTCATTATTAATATATATATATATATATATCAGAGAACTTTCTAAGAGTTTCATTATTAATATATATATATATAATAGCTTTTCGTTGTCTACCCTTGCTATTCTCACTTCAGGAGAACTTTCTTTTGTTCTCACATGTTAAGATATCATTTCTTTGATTGCTCAAATGCCACATTGAAAAGTTAACTAGATGTAAAGGGATCTGTTGCTGTGACTGTCAAAAGAGGTTAACTGAAAAATCAAACATAAATCGGGATGAGTACTATTTAGTTTTGTAATTCCCTTCACTCTCTCATCCCCTGTCTACTTCTGGATTACTCCATGCTCACTGTCTCTACACGAACATGGCCTTCTCTGCCCCCTGCCTTCTGTCCCATCTTTTATTTTATTTAATTTTTAGACGTATAGAAGCCAGTAAGTTATACCTTAGTTATCCAAGGACCTTAGCAGCTGAACTTCAAAATTAGCCCATATGGAAATTTCTGTAGTTTTTCCAACGATTAAAAAAGTTGTAGAAATATCGCCATATGTGAATAATCATGCTATGTTTGGAGTTTGGAATCCATGTGTAAAGGGAGGAAAAGGTTTCAAAGGAATTTAGTTTGCATTGTTGATTTAAAAGAAAGTTATGAAGAAATAAGAATGCAATATATAAATGAGAATAAAATGTACATCTTTTATTTTCCATGGAAATATGTAAAGATTTCAATTTCTTTGATCGTTTATTTACCATAGTGCAATCTAAATACCAAAAATAGGGTTAGAATTAGATATCCACATAAATAATAAACCAGGTAACAACTGCACAAAGCTAATAAGTAAAACAAACACTTGGATATTTAATTACATTGAACTAACGGTCTAATATTATTAGATATTTAAAAGAACCATCCGATCTAATGGAAGAAAGTGTGTTCTTAGACAGAATATACAACTTCATGCCTATACATAAAATCTAAACTCTTGTTATAGATGAATAATGTTTCAGTTTCACATCTGTGCATAAATTGGGCCAAGCTGGTTAATGGTACATATTCTTGTAACTGATATATCCTTCCTTTCCACAGATTTGGGATGTCCTCTCCAACAATGAAGTTGTGAACATAGTGGCATCAAGCACACGATCTCGTGCAGCTCAAGCCCTGGTGGAGTCTGCAATAAGAGCATGGAGGCACAAGTTCCCTTCGGCAAAGGTAGATGATTGTGCTGTGGTTTGTCTCTTCCTCAACTCAGTTTCAAAGAAAACTTGTGAAGGAGAAGAAAGCAATGTCAGATCAAGTTGACATTAATTAAAAATACGCTTCTGGCATGCTGGCACGGAACCTACCACGAAACTCTAGGATCACAGTGGTGGTATAAAATAGGGAAGGAGCAGTAGCTGTTAGCCTGCTTCAAGGCATGGAATACTATTTTAAGCCTTTATTAAAGTAAGCAGGCTGCCAAAAGTGAAAGAAATAGGTTCATATTTTTTCATTTTTATTGTCTATATTTCTTCTCATTCTTTCATACTATGATTTCTTTAGGGAAAGCTGGGGAATTTTGTAGATGAAAACTTTCCTCCTTTTTTCTTCCCTCAAGCATTTTGAATTTGGTCTTGGTCTTGGAGCTCTATAGTTCATCTCCGAGGCTAGTATGATTTTTTACCTTCATTGTTGACATTTCTAAAGTGATGGGTGATTTTCCCTCTTTTGTTGGTGGGTTTGGATTTGTTGTTTTTTTATGTAATTCCAAACCACCTTTTTCTGGTCTTATAAGCTTTGTCAGTTTGGATATGTATGCCTCTTGTTTGAACAAAAACATATTTATATTCAATATCCTCTCTGTTTCTATGTTTCTCTGTCTGTTTGTAGCACAAATGATCATAAAATAAGGCCGATGAACCTTTAAATGATGAGAAAATAATTACAAGAAAGAGCTACGCATGAATTAGATATCGTATCACCTACCAGGTTTTGGAAAACAAAGGTCATGTATCACACTCCAACAATTTGCTTCATGCCCGTTTAAGGCTTTTTTTTTTTTTAATTATTTATTTTTATAATTACTGGAGTAAAGATCATAGTATGATTAATTATATTTTAGAGTAACTATTATTATACATGTAACTTGATGTAATTCCATATAACCTTTTTTTGGTGTTTGAGCTTCATATTGTATATATGTTTGCAGCATAACGATCCTCGTGATATGGGCTCATTTGTGGACTACCTCTCATTCCCAAACCCAATATGAAATTAAGCGTCTTGCTCAAACGTAAACGATGTAAAATTGAAAATTGAAAGTTATGTGAAAGGTATATGCTTAACCTACATGAATAATTTCAATTCATAAACTATGCCCATTAACCTATCCTTTAAGCTTAGAAGAGGATATTCACCGAAAAAAGCTTAGAAGATGATAGGATTGAATTAGATTGAATTATTTCATAAATAATCTAATTTGATTAGAGAAGAATTGAAATAGTCTCATCTAATCTAATCCAATTTTAATCGATAATTGAATGCCTCGTTTGTAATGTATAATTGGATTAGATTAGATACGGATAATAGCATTGGATTGGAATTGGATTAGATCGAATATGAATAATGGCATTGGATTGGAGTGAGCAAAACATGATATAATTAGTCTTTATCATTTGTTTTGGTGTAACACTGGACTAAAACATTGAATATAAAAATTAATTACTAAAAAAATACTCAATTTACAATATAAAATAATTTCAATTCAAATATTTGATATTTAACCCCAAAAAAAATTTTAAAAAAAGGGAATATGAATGTTGTATTCTTGCAATTCAAGTATTTGTCCATGTTTTATGTGTTTTTGTTATGTTTTTTTTTTTGGTAATTATTAGCAGTTGTCATTCTACCACATTCGAACCTGAACAAAGATAAATAAGGAAGCATGACACTTACCAATCCGGCTGTGATCTATACAGTGTGTTTTTGTTATCTGGTATCTTTTAAATCTATTCAATTAATCATCAAACTACAAAATCCATATAAAGAATGGTTGGTAAGTTTACGAGGGGAATAAAAAGTATATTTTTTGAAATTTAGATTCAGGTACAAAAAATAAAATTTCGATGGTGCATAGAGACATGGATGGGTGGAGAGATGAACAAATTATTACCTGAGAGGCCCGGATAACGTTAACCCACTATTCTACATAGGATTTCATATCCCGCTGTGAAGGGGAATAAGTGGTGGGCCCCGACGTATGTTATTATGATGGATTGGCAGCACCAAACAGGAGAGAAGAATAAGATAATCCAATCCTCCTCTTTTTCCCCATAGCCCCCAAGCCGACTTAAAAATGTTAATAAACTCTTAGGGGATGTATTCAATTAAGAATTTGAAGGATTTTAAAAGTCTTTTCAAGTTTTAACGTATTCGATTTAGATTTTAAGGGAATCCATACAAGTCTAATGATATTCAATTCAGATTTTGATGGATTTTATAAAAGTCCATTAAAATCTAGATGTATTCAATTAGGATTTTATAGAATTCTTTTAAAATCTTGTGGTATTCAAAAAGTCATTGATTTTAAAAGATTTTAAAAAATGATGGATTTTAATGGATTTGAAAGGAATTTAACAGGGAAATTGTGAAGAAAATTATCAATATAAAATCCAGCTTTAAATCCAAAGATTTCATTGGATTCTTATAAAATCTTTATGGAGTCTGTAGAATTCCATAACAATCCATCAAATCCTTTAAAGTCTATAGTTCATTTTAAATCCATCAAATTCTAAATTGAATACATCCCTCTTAATCTAGGTATGTTGCAATTTTTAATGATATCTTTTTAAATACTTTTAATAAATGTTTTTGAATTGTTTATCAATTTGACATCATAACAATTCATAACTTTTTGTTATTGATTGGAAAATTAATATAATATGAAATGATGCTATATTATTTGGTATCAAAAATTTAAGATACTGTTAATTGATAGAATAGTTATTTTTTAAAAAATAGGATTAGTAATTTTTAGGAATTAAAAAGAGTAGAGTAGAATTTTTAATTATACTTTTTAATTAAGTAGTAATAATAAAATAAAATATTGAATAAAAACAAAGGCTCAAAAAAAGTAGGAAGTTAAAAAAAAAAAAAATCCATAAAGCAACGTGTTTTTCTATTGCTTTATTTTTACAAATAGGGATTCTAAACATTTTAAGAAGAATAAAAACTTTTTATTTCGAAGAATTGATATTTTATAAGAAAAAAAAAAGTACAATTTTAAGAATCTTAAAAAAAAAAAAAAAAAGAATAGCTAAATTTTAAAAATATATATTCTATTTTACCATTCAATTCAATTCATACCCCAAAGATAGTTTTAGTAAACATATTTGATCACTCTACAGTCTCTACTAACTAATATTATTGGGTTTATTTATTTTTATTAAGATTAAATGAATTTTTTTATGAAATATTATCTTAATTTTTTAAGCATTAATATATATTTTTAAAATAAATTAATTGGCTAAAAAACATAGCCTTTTTTTTCTTTTTTTTAATATTCCAGTCACCACTTTCCAAAGCTCTCCCGCGGGTCTCTCTGCACTCATCATCGCCGGCACCGGAGGAATCGGCGGTAAGAATCTAAGCGATAAGTCGCCGGCAGCTTTGTAGATAAAAAAAAGGGTTTCTTCTCCATTTGATCGGAGATTTGTATTGAGACTGATTAACCATCCTTTATTTTCCTTCTGTTTCTTTCCTTTGAATTCTTCTATCCATTATATTATTTTAATTCTTGGTTCATGATGATAGTTTTTCTTTTTTCTTTTTTTTATTTTCTGTTTATATTTCTAAGATGGTGAGTAATTTCTAGATTTGTTGTTGTTGTTGTTCCAGTTGCTTCTAATTCCTTTATTGAATTTTATTTGAAACTTGAGGCTTTATTAAGGGTTTGTCTCATGAAACTTTATTAGATATCTTAGGCAGATAAAATAGCGATTTTTTTTTTTTTTTTAACTGGATTTGTTGTTGTTTCACTTGTTTCCAATTCCCCTATAGAATTTTATTTGAAATTTGTGGCTACGGTTTTTTCTCAACAAACATTATTATATCTTTTAGGCATTTTTTAAATTTATTTAATTATATATATATATATATATATATATATATATATTTTTTTTTATCTTGGTGCAAGTTCTGGTGTCTCCTAGTTTGTGGGGATTTGTGGCATGGGCAGGTTGTTATTCTTGTTAGGTTGCATGTTGGGTTAAGACATTAAGAGACTGGCAAGTTTAAGCCAGCCCAAGTGCTTGTTTTTTCATAATCACCTGAGAAAAGATTTGAAAAAAACTTTCCATTGTTCATATTGATATGTAAAGATTTGAATCATTAGCAGTTTAATAAGAAATGGGAATTACCAATGAACTTTTTAGTTTGTGATTTAGTCATATTTAATCAACTGGCCATTTTGATTACACTTGGACTAAACTATCAACAATTTATGTCCTTGTCAAACCCATATAATTTTGATGGAGAGTTGGAGATAGACTTTGTCATGGGAACCACTTCACACTCCATCCCAACCTCTTTATTATGTCTTTATAACACCATGACTCCAAATTGCACAGACTCCTAAAAATGTTCCTACAATCCTCTCCCTTTCTTTCTTTGTCTTTATCTCAAACACTTTCAATTCCCAAATTCATTATCGTAAACTCAAAATTGCATACCCAACCAGCTTTCAAGCCTATCATCCTCTGCCTTACTTTTCATCTCTATCGCCCCACCCCCACAGTCTTGTCTTTCTTATTCTCTCCTCTCTCTATCTCAATCTTATATGGGTTGCCAGACTAGCTATATATGCATAGACTAGTTTTATTTCTGTTTCAAAAGGAGTTTTTGGATTTTGCAAAGAGTAAAAATTGAGCGTTTGAGTAATGATTTTAGTTCTCAGAATTATAATTTTCTTCCTTAGCCTTGCATTTCATTCATTTGGTGAAACCTTGTAGGTTGTAGCTGTCTGGATCTGTATTAAGTTTCTTCCAAATCTCAGGGGACCAACTTTTTTTGTAATTTGATATATATGTATATATATATATATATATTTTTTTTTAGGGTGAATAACTGGTGTGGTTGATACGGTTTGTATGTGAGAAATTTATTTTGTGTGTATATATATATATATATATATATATATTCTGATAAAGAAGTTGATAATCTTTTCAGGATTTTATAACCATGGCATCAAAAAGAGTGAAAAAGAACTCCACGGGGATGATAGAAAGCAGCATCGATATCATTTCTCAATTACCTGATTCTCTAATACATCAAATTTTCTCATTTCTTCCCACCATTTATCTAGTCCGGATGAGTCTTGTTTCTAAACGTTGGAGACATATGTGGGTTTCCTCCCCCTTTCTATATTTTGAAGATTTGAATAATATTACTTTCAACAAGAGGAAGAGGAATCGAGATATGGTCTTAAACTTTGTGACCAAATATTTAATACATCGACAGCTATTTATGCAGATTCCATACACGTTTATCGTAAGTTTTAGGTTTGTCACATTATATAATATTCGTAGCAGCAAAATTGCTATTAGACAAATAGATGATTGGTTAAGCTTTGCCATTCATAGTGAAGTGAAGGAGTTAGATCTTTGTGTCAATTTTTACTGTTTGCCTTGCTTCGTTCTCAATGCAAGCTCGTTGACTATCCTGAAATTGCGTGAGTTGAAGTTGGTTGCCAGTTCTCCTTCAACCCTTCCCTCTTTGAAAATTCTCTCTTTGGCCGGTGTGAAACTGAAATCTAATGCTGAGTCCCTTCAAAATCTTGTTTCTGGATGCCCTATTATTGAGGAAATGCATCTATCAAGATGTGATCTCCAACATTTAGATTCCACTGCTGTCAGTGGAACAATTAGAAATCTCTCATTGTCAAATGTGGTTCTTAATGATCGTTGGCTTGGCTGCCTAATCTCCAGACTTCCACTTCTTGAGCGATTGACTTTAGAATGGTCTGTGTTGAAAAATATTAGCATCCATAGTCATAGCCTGAAATATTTTTTCCTTAAGTCAAACTACAGCATTGAGGCTACACTTACAACTCCAAATTTAGTTTGGTTGGACTTTGAATGTGTTTCCCAATCAATCATTTCGGTCAAAGCTTTCAATCTGTTAGAAGCCAATTTGAAGCTTAGGGGCTTTCATACGGTTGAAACCCTTATACATCTTCTTTCAAATCTAAGTTTCTTGAAGAAGTTGATGCTGATCATTTGGAAAGAAGAGGTATTTATAATAGCTTAGTTCGTGAAGATATATTTATATATATATATATATATATATATTTCTTTTTTTTTTTTCAATGATGTAATGAATTATTGAACTTACCAACTGATATTCTCTTTTTGTTGTTGTCATTGACTTTGAAGGTTCTCATCTTTCCGAAAAGAACAAGAGAGAGGTACCCTTCTCCGTTGTCTAATCTGAAGCATCTGAAGGTAGAGATACAGGAGCGTACGTTTAAAACTGCAGAATTGTGGGGTTCATTGCTTTGGTTTGCACCTTCTTTAAAGACTCTTGAAATAGTATGAAAAACGATTAATGGTTCTAATTATTTATTATGATATTGTAATTGTGTTTTGTAAAGTTTTATCTTATATTAAAGAGAATGAGTTAATAGGCGTACAAACTCAAGTACATTCTCATTTGGTTTTGCCCATCTCTTCTTTCTCCTCTTATATGTATATGTACAAACTATAAGAATGAGTTACACATGAATTAGATTCACCCAAAAAAAAAAAAAAAAGTTGCTCATGAATTAGATTTAGATGTAATATCACCCATTAAGTTTTGAGACCGACATGTAATGAATCATCTCCAATAATTTGTTTCTTCCTCATGGAGGTTTTTATTATAATAATAATAATATTATTATTATATATATATAGCTACTAGAAAAAGTATTGAGTTTTTATTGATTATATTTTGATTTGTTCAAAAAATAGGTTGGACTGAGAGTGTAGTAGTATTATACATTCTAATTTGATGTGGATTCCACAAAAGTATTATGTAGACATGGGCCACCCCACTATTGGTTACATAGTGTCTATGAAGAATGAAAACCTAAGTACGTAATTGGGGTCACAAGTCAACAACTAATCAAGTTCAATTTTCTTCGTAATATGTTTCCACAGTACAGCCGCAATTCCTTCTTTTTTTTTTTTTTTTCCCGTTTCCTAATCTTTTTTTTTTTTTTTGTGTGGTAATAAAACAGCTGCACTTGCTTGAAACAATACTATATCCTAAGTGCAGTTAACGTTAGGTTTCACAAGTGTTTTCTTTTTTATATCTTTGGGGCTAATCTTAAATCCAAAACCTTAGGAAGGAGTGTAGATATCACTATTAGGTTATCCCAGATTTTGCAACGATTAGATTTGTCCAATTATCCAATTATCTGAAGTATATGGCATTAGCGTCGATCATAGCAAAATGATGATAAAATTAAATTACTATAGTCCAAATGTGTATATATATATATATATATATATAAGTAGAATTTTATGCCATTTGATATTGGAGATGTGCCAGTTTGTTACGCCTAATTCATCAACTATAATGAGTTGCATCATTCAATTATATATAATTGAAATCCAAGTGAATAATAATAATTTTAAAAAAAAAAAAGTGTGGAAAAGAACGATCATGGAGACAAAAATCACGTGCAACTGGAGCTAGAAGCCATAAGAGAAACCACGAGTATGATTGGTCCGACAGTTTGTGTCAGTGTGAGAGAAATGAAATCGTGAATTTCAGAAAAAAAAAAAAAAATGCATGCGAATATTATATAATTATTAACGTCAGAAACAAGTAGCCATGCAACCAAACATGGAGGTAGATCAAAGGAATTGGTGTCAGACTTATCTGAGTTGTTTGACTTTTGAGGGCATGTGAAGAATGAGTATGGTTGTTTGTTGGGGAAGCATGTACCCCCTCTTTCACTCTTGTAATCAATTTTACTTTTTTTTCCAACTCTCAAAACACACTCTTTTTCTTTCCACGTGATCTTCTCTCTCTCTCTCTCTCTGACACTGCTCCCTCCTAACCACATGAAAAGCTTCCAAAAAGTCCTTTGCATTCCAACCCACTATTCCCTTTTCTGTCCTTATAACGCCATTAACACCAACTGAAGACCCTTTAAAATGTTCCCACAATCCTCTCTCACTCCATCTCTCATAGTCTTTATCTCAAAACTTTTTCAACTCTGAAGTTCAGAATTGAAAAATGTACATCCAACCAGCTTCCAGGCTAATCCTTCTTAGCATTACTTTGGTTACTGTTTATTCATCTCTATTGCTCTCCGGTCTGTCTTTCTCTATCTCCATCTATGTATTTCAACCATATAAGAAGTGCCATATTATATGTTTTTATATATGTGTGTTTTAAAATGATAAGCTTGAATTTGCAGGTTTGGGAGCAAAATGTTCTGTGAATGATCATAATCATGCTCCAACGGTCAAACAAACCCAGGTGGGATTGGGAAATCCTCCTAAATTCTTGGTGGAGATCAGTAACAATTGTCCAATGTGTCCAGTTATTGATATTCACTTGAAATGTGGAAGCTTTCCTCAAGCTCTGGTCAGTCCCAGGCTGCTCAAGGTGATTGGTTTCGATGATTGCGTCGTCAATGGAGGACTGCCATTGCCATCCTTGCAGAAGTTCTCCTTCAATTACTCTCATAGCAAGTACTTGATGCGACCCTCCGTCTGGTATTTCCAGTGCGAGTAAAGGGTTCGGGTTACCACTCGCTGGCAACCATCTTATCATATCTATCATCAGCATATTTTTCCAGCTTTTTTATTTGTTTTCTTATCTTTTGTGTGGTGGTATTGCTGTCAGTTCTCCAAAATGTTGACAAGAAATTTTGTGTTTCAAGAGCCAGTGGCCATAGTTATGGCTGAAAAGCTACTTTGTAACCGATAATTAGTGGCCCCTTCAGGGACAAGCCAATAGCAAATCCATTGTTTCCACATCCTCAATATATATATATATAAAGGACAAATGATAATAAGTGACAATAATCATCTCTTTCTAAAACAATATATCAAGTTTAATTCACCCAAATCGTGACTTTGACATCCAAACTACTAAACTACATAAAATGACAATAATAAGCTCTCGATATCATTGAACATGAAGTGATGTGTACTGTACATGTTTGAATGGTTTTTATGCATGTTATACCAAAGAGATCACATTAATGGTACTGATGCTATATCAAACAACACTAGATATTGTGGCTATCAGTTACATTTTCCAAAATCAATAGTGCTTTCATAATTGGGAAGAGATGAGAACAATACAGGTTGTCCAAAAAAATAAAACCTTGGAATGACAGAAAAAACAGAAAATTTGTAGTGCACAATTTGTTTTGTTATGTTCCAGAGTACCAAAGTGTAACCTCTATGCAACTATACCGAGGATGAATAATATTTCTACACCTCAAATCAATGAGCTCAACGTAATTACAATAACAAACGCAAGGATCATTTAAAAAAATAAATAATATTAAAAAAAAAACACACACACACACACACACACACACGGTGCATCTTGCATTTACTTGGACATGAAGCTCAGAACAGCAAAACAACCTACTAAAACATAAATATAATTAGAAGCTTGCTCATCAACTGGACCCCCTCAATCCTTGGATATGGTTCTTTAATAAGGTTGTCTTTTCACTTCATGCAAAACCCATTTCACAAAGAAGAAAATAGGCATCATAACATGGATATACTTTTATTCATTCCTGGAAAGTATAGCTTGAACAGATAGAAAATGGCTGGACATGTACTTGTTACAGTCACAGTGCATGCAAGCATACATGATACATTAAAGAATTTTGAGCTTCGAAAGTGGTTAAATGACAAAAAATAAAAATAAAGGAGGGTCTCTAAGATATAGAACAAGACGGAAATACCAAATTAGTTGCTATCCTCAAATCAAATGTTTGCCAACAAATAGAAAATAGTTGCAAATGCAAATATTGACAGCAATCAGATTGAAATGGCAGATGGAGGTAGAAACTAAAATATAGGTCTCTACTTGGATTAATATATATATATATATATATATGTATATATATATGTCATCATAAAATAGTTCACTGGTCAAAAGATGTCATTACATATTGCGCATGCACGAGGGAGGAAAACAACAAGAAGAAACGAAGAGGACCAAATTAATTTGCACAAGCTCATATATTTGAATCACAAAAGTATTCTGCAAACTATTCATCAATCTCATAATAATGTCTATTCTTTGCTTTTCCTCAATTTATAAGTTTATATTATATTTCAGTCATTGTATCCACCAAAAAAAAAAAAAAAAAAAAAAGAAAAGAAAAGAAGAAGAGATAAGAAATTGTGTAACAACAAAAGTTAGTAATAATAAGACAGCAGCCAATTAGGTAAAATATATGAAACCTACTAAATGTACTATTCCAATCTGTTAAGTACTTTAACAGAACCTAAAACCAATGGTGCTGTAAAAGAACCTATATGTAGGAAAATATCTACAAGTCCTGCCAGGACCTAAAAAGGAAGACACAATTCAAAATTTAAACCATATACATTTGATTCTGAAGGTGGCAGTGAACTTCCATAAATTTCCACAGATTCAACTTGGGTATAAAAATATTACCCAAATTGAAGCTTCATACACTATATACCTTTACCCTAGTTTGTTATCACAGCAGGCATGAGCATAGATGCACAAATGACAACAGTATCTTGTAAGCTCCATCAATAATCTCAAGTTATCTTTCTATATTCTATTTTCTGTCCCTTGTTTTTGAATGTCAGCATTCTGTTTTAGTTGCACTTCAGCAAACTAAATTGTGCCATAGCACGGTTAGCAATAAGAAGACTATAGCCAATTGGGGTTTCATCAAACAGCAGGCAGAATGAGGAATGTAGTGTGAACCTACTAAATGTACCGTTCCAGTCCGTTCATCCAGCACTTTAATGTTTGACGAGCCTGAAAGTAACCATTTAGAAGTCAAAAGGTGATCTAAAAATTAAAATTACCAATCAGGAAGCACTAGATTCAATATCAAGTGTCTAAAGTAGATTCAAAGAGGAGCTTGGTGATGGGTGTTGGTTGGTTTTAGTGGTGGGAATAGGGATTTAAAGGTAGTGGTGGCTATGAGTGGCATGGATGCAATGCTTGTTCACCTCGGTGGTTATGGGTGCTTTGGTGGAAGGAGGGAGGGAAGATTTTTGCAAACTATACCTATTACAACTAGAGATTGTAACTAAATGCCTTGAGCAAAGAATGCAATGCCGGTTTAACATTCTAAGATGTATACGAGATGCATAAATATTATAGGAAAAGAATTCAGAAATGAGAGAAGCAAAGTAACATGATACTCACAGTTATATTCAGTCCACCCAATGGCCTGATTTTCAAGATCATATAATACTAGCTTATTTGAAAGCACCAAATCTGCAAGGACAACATAAACAGATTATAACCTACAGAATCACATATTCATAACTTCTGTTTATAAAAAAAATGAGATCTAACCTAAATGCTCTGCCAGTTACTTTCATTTGAAGAATGATTTCTCATGACAACGATAACTTGCAATGCTCATATACAAAATAGACAGAAAGGAGCAAAGAATAACTTCACATTCATTTTCCTTAATAACAGTTTTCTTCCTTGTGGTGGATTTGATTGCTGAGGATAGGCGTTAGCCAAACACATAGGATATTCTAAACTGGGCTAGTGACATAAAAGGACAGGAGTACGAGATGGATGGATCTGAAAGAAGGAAGAGGCAGCAGAAAACGACAGCATGACATTGGAGACCCATATAATCGGCTTAACCATGTGAATCATAACCCCAAAAACTGATGCTATGATCTCAAGTAGATGGCAATGAGTGGAAGGCTCTTTTTCAAAGAAAGAAAAAAGGGTAGCATTATGGGCTGTAATAGCTCTTTTGTGGACCATATGGATTGAAAAGAATAGAAGAATTTTTTTAGGGAAAACTTAATGGTTTTCTACAGAATCGTCAAAAGTTGTTTACTTGAGGATTTATCATCCTGTTGGATATTTTGTAATATTATTCTGTTTGCGTAAAATACTATTTTTCTCATCCAACAAACAGAGGCAATGAGAGGAAGGCCAATAAGAACATGGCTAAAGTAATTGAATAAGACACAACTGCAAAGACAATACAAATTATTGTTTTAGCAGAAAGAGATAAGCGAAATGGACCCATATATTGACAGCAAGTAATCTGGATCAGGGGAAAGCAGAATGAGCATTATTTGCTTGAAAGTCCTTCCAGGGAAACCATGTCTACAGATCTTTCTTTTCAAGAAATATTAACATAACAATTTCAGATTTTACCAAAAAAGGAAGCTGATGTAGGAAACTAAATTGTACAAACTTGGGAAATATAATACAAATTCCCAAACCTAAAAGAAAATGAAAAAAATACAACAGTTATGAAGTGCAATTTATAAAATTTTGAGACGAACCCTCAAATATGGTATATGCATGCATTACGAACACTATTAAAAAATCTGCAACTCATTTTAGACCATTGAATGAGAACAATTTTTGCAGCATTCGAGTTTAAATCACTTTTAGCCCTTTTAATGCATAAGCAACAAGCTTACAGTGGACTGTAGTAGGTTATAATTTAAAGTTTTATGGAAAAAACACAAATTAAAGCAGCAGAAAACAGAAGGCAGACAGGTGATGTGTAATTTTTGGGGCATATACCTCCTAAAAGTGTCAAGTTCCTTGTATCCCTGGATTGCATCCCACTGTTTTGCCAACCAATACACCACATGCCTTCCTGTAAATATCTATGTTAGTAAATGCACACTGAAGTGTATGCAGATAGCATTATAAAAATAATATATGCAACACGATGTAAAAGCCAACAATGAAAGGCACTGCAAGACAAGTTAAAGCTGTCTACACACTGCTTATTATTTTCAGGTAAATAAAAACAGTAAGTGTCAAAGACGAAACTTATAAGAAAAACACATGTTTTTCAGCAGTCAATTAGAGAATTTGCATTCACAGAGACAACTAGCAGCCAATGAAACAATTAAAGGCAAGATTTTGCAAAATTCAAGTTCCTCAAGTCGATCACCCAGTAAATTTAGGAGTTGAAGCCACAGTTGTTCCACATAGAACACAGATATGTAAAGCAGATAACAAGGAACCATAAACATGCTAGTAAACTGTAGATGGAAGTTACTGGGCAGATTGTGCTTGTTAATATTTGCAGTTCAACATACTTACATAAGGAAATAGATATTCATGCGGATAAACCTTCAAATAAAGTGACTTTTCAAAATAAAAAGTGACATTGGGGAATCCATCATCGACACTGCAATTAAAAAACAAAAAGTATCAGCATCAGTAAAGCACGGTGTAGCCCACAGTTTGAACTAAAACTGAAATAAAGTTGTAGAATTTATCAGAACAAAATAGCATTTGGTGAAGAAATGGTGCTCTGTTTAAAGTGGAGGCTTGAGCGACAGAAACACATATTTCCAAAACAAGCATAGGAAAACAAGCAGCAGCAAAAAGGAAATTAAATAGTAGTTACTTAACACAAAATTTTATAGATAAGAAGCATTTGATTGAAGTCATCTATATTCCTAAGGATTATATAAAAACAAATAAAATTAAAAATAACCGTTCCAAATGAACAAGTTAAAAAAAAATAAAAAATGGGACAATTCTTTCCATTTATGTTAACTTAAAATTAAGAAGTCTAACTTGGTTGACATTTATAGGTAAGGTTTCCAATTAGAGTCACAAGATCAAATGAATCTGTTAAGGCCATAAATGTAAACGGCGAGTTGAGTTGGATAATAAATTTTCAAGCCTAGCTCAAATAATATTATGAGTTGAACTTTAACAAGCTAAAAACAAGCCAATCTCAACCTAAATTCAAGTTCCTCCAATCTATTTACAGCTCTAATTATCGTGCCTATCACACAAGAAAGCTACTAAATAAAGGAATAAAAGCTTCGAATGAAACCAATAATGATGCAATGTAAGGGGGAGGGAGAGGAACCTGCAAACCAACCCAAACAATGTCCCAATGTCTTAAGTATACATTAAAAAAAACAAAAAAAAAGGGAAAAAGAGGAGGGAGGGGTGGGGGAGGGGAAGGGAGATTTATGTCTAATGTTTATCCAGTACCAATTTAGCATCGAATACATTAAAAATATTTTAAACGTGAAAGTAGTTCCTAGTTAATACATATCTTGACATCCATTGTAGTGCACCTTACAAACACATTTTTTATTTTAATCTACTAACATAAATTCAATGCATCATTTTTAGCATTCAATAAATACTCCTGGAAGCTGATTTTTCAATTATGCAACCACTTCGTTTTACCAAAGACCAAGTTCAGTGTCAGCCAAATTAGTCAAATTAGTCAACATTTATATGTTCCGATGCAACAAGAAGATGCTATTTGTAACAAGAAGTTTTGTTGGTTGGAGATGCTATTTGTAACAAGAAGTTTTGTCGGTTGGAGATGCTATTTGTAACAAGAAGTTTTGTTGGTTGGTTAAGTGGTCAAGTTTTATTCATGCAATGGGTTGGATCGGTATTAGTCTGGATATAGCAAAATAATTCTCTCGAATCTAAGATACTTAATTACTTATTAAATCTAATACATACTTAGTGTCATAATTGAGAAATTTACCTTTGCGTGTATTGAAAACATGTATACTCGCCATGAACTGAGTGAACTTTCAGATCAGGCTGATGAGATATTATCTGATAAGAAAATTGGATTAAGATTAACGTGAATATATGACAAAATTTAGATTAACATATAAGAGATGTGAGCAACCACATGTAATGCAAATCTCCAAATGATAGACTGTATTATATCACACACCTTATTAACTAATGGCACATAGATCACTTCTGGCAGATAGGCCAATGTTGTACCACTGTCAATTACAGTCCCTTTTTTGTCTCCCGCCTCAAACACATCTCTTGGAAGACTCAGAAAAGTGTGACCAACTTGAACTGCTGTCATATTCACATTGTAATGTGCCCTAACATTTATAATAATAAATGAAAACTTAGTTGCCATATTTTTACAAACCAAGACTTAGCAGGACCACAAACAAAATGCAACAACGTAAATACTAGACTCATTATTACAGGAAGCATAATGCCTAACATAAGAACTTGGAGATGATGAGAAAGTAAGCGCAAAAAATTTGTAGCTTTTGAAGAAAGCAACACAACGTAGGTTATTTGGAGAGCTTATCGGGAAGATCAGCAACAAATAGTTTCTTGCTTCCTTGATTCACAACAGGAAAGATGACCCACAATTAATTTATTGTACCAGTCAAGCAATTTCAGAGAAGCTAATCATTTCATACCAAACTACAAGAACAGTGATTGAAAAATGTAATTAGACAATCTAATTCATAATATTAAAGTTACATCTAGGAGAGAGAGAGAGAGAGAAAAAAAAAAAAAAAGGCACAAAAAGCAAAAAAAATGCCATAGATAACACCATAACAAAATTGCAGGAGAACAAAACAGAAACAAAAAGTTCAAAAAAGAAATAACATACTGGTTTGGTACTAATGGTGTCATGTTAACTTTTGGCTGTACAACGCGGCCAATGGCAAAGATACCACCTCCATTTTTCCCATCTAAGCAATGAGCAAACATCTTTTTGACCCTTCCTGATGAAGCAAGCTGTGAAATCAGTGACGAATTTGATTTTCCAAATCCAAGTATCCCATCAAGTGCTGCTTCGTCAGACGAATCCAGATTTCCATATTGTGTAGCACCGCATCTATGGAAAAAAAGCACGAAGTCCAAAACATCATCAGCCTCACCAAAGAAGGAAATAAGTAGGAGAACTGATTTTCATGTACTGACATAAAGACAGACACTATAATATGCAACAACCGCGAACCATGACCCTTTTCATCTTGACATTTTAAACTCACCTAAAATAATTCTCGTCAAAAACTACAGATTGTTAGATATTCCTTTCACCCAACCAAATTACTCAGTCCTTTAGCAAAAGTCTAATTGTAAAGCATAAATATTGTGTTGGTAAAGTACATTTATACACTTACAAAGCGGTCAAACTAATCCACTATGCATTTACGGCTTAATAATACTAGTTGAAAAATTATAAGCTAAGGCCAAGACCTAGATGATAAAGCAGTAAAATGGCTACTTATTCTGAGTGGTGTTTTTCTCTTAGCACTTAAAACCATTTCACAGCCACTTTCTGCCATTGAATTACCACCATCTACCCTCATGTCCACCCAAAAATATAATCTAACCTTACAAATCTGGAAAGTCCTCATTGAAACATACAGCTACAGATACTTCAGTAATTTACTAATTGGAATAAATAAGACCGCACAAATGATAACCTTGTACATTGTATATCTAGTATTCAAGTAAAAAGTTGTTTAAAAATGCATTTTAATATAACATTATATGGTTCCGTAGCACCATCATTGCGACAGAAATTCTAACCAAACAGCATTTACAATTGAACAAGGAACAACATTTCAACATTTGAAGACCATGTAATTATAATACATTATAGTTGTGGCAAAACATGGGCAGCTATCCACCCCTGAGCAGACTGAACATTATATTCCATCTAAATGGCTAGAGGTTATTACTTTGCACCATCCTTGCAGTAATTTAAACTTTTCCTATAAAGGATTCCCTTACCCTCCCCAAAAGAGAAAATTTAACAAAGGCCATCTTTTCTACTCAATTTCTCATAAAACTATAAGTAGCATCTTAGACTCTCAAATGGTATCATAGTTGGTGCACTGGTCAACATTAATGCTATAATTCCAATAGCTAAATTCAGCAACTAGAAGTATTTCATCAGTCAACATGGGGACAAGAATTTTATGCAAGAGCCAGGGAAAGAGATATGGGGAAAGGCCAAAACAACACAACCACCTAAGTAACGACTTGCATATTTCAGCCAATTAGGCTACCTCCTTGAGTTGCAAAAGGAAATTAAAAATTAAATTGGAGATATAATGTTTGAAAGGAACAACTTACAATATAATTATTTCGTGATACACAATGAGAATCTCACAATAAACTCCACCAAAGCCCTAAAAGAAGGATCTCTATGAAGAATATGCAAGTTCACACGATCAACACAGACCTGAACCGCCAGAAGGAATTGCTATTAAGAACCATCAGATTCTTAGTCTTTGCTAAGTGACTAGGAGAAAGCTAATAAAGAATTGCGAAAGAATGAGAAGAAAAAGCTTATAGAGAACTTTTTGAATGAGAACATAAGCCTAAAATGAAAATGAAACAAAAAGCTTCCTGCTAGCCTACCCTAGCACTTGCCTACATCAGGGGAGTACAAGAAATACAGAAATGCCCTATGCTTCACATTACCTACTGAAATAACATAGAGAAGTCATTCCACTATTTAGATGAACCTAATATGTAGATACACATAAATGCATACGTATACATTACACATAAAAATCACATAAATTAAATGGTTGATGAAATCACATACTTCAAGAATTCTACCCTACTGGGTTTAAATAGGATCCAATATCAGTATTTAATACAAACTCAAGTATGAAATCCATACTTAAAACACTTGTGCTCTTCAACATCACAAAGTAGCTTATACCCAGTTACACATTCCATCTCAATCAAAATCATAAACTAACACAACATGCATATAAAATATAGTTTGATTATGAGAAGCAAAGAGGATGTACAAGTTACCCAAAGATAACACTTCCATTGGCAGATGCAGTTTCGAGGTCTCCAGAAACACTATCATACTGCACAACATCTTTCACAAAATACCCAGCAGTGGAGCTGCCATCACCATATATCTGAAGGTATGGACATGTCACATTTTCTGTGCAGCCATTTAAGGGACCTCCATTAACCTCCAAGCAGAATTCTTCATCACAGGGAACCAACTTCCCAGTTGATGATTCATTAACATCATATAGTGTCAGGTCTAGCTGCCACCATCAGAGGCACAAAGAAACACAAAATTCACATACCCAAACAAAAAATAAATAAATAAATAAATACACAGAAAGTGAGACTTTTGCACATACACCAAGCGAGCTTCTTTTAGGGCAATCTTTGCATTGAATGCAATTCACCCACATGATATCACTTCCGGTATCTACTTGTACGTAATAGTCTTTCGAAGGCGTTCCAATCCCAATTTTAGCATAGTAAAGCCTATATATATACAAACAGTTTTCTTTTTTACTACTTATAAAACACAAAATTCCGAATCGAATAAAATTTTCAAAAAATAAAAACAAAAAAAGAATTGAAAATAGAGACCCGACGGCGTCGGGACGACCAGAGCCGCCCAAGGGAAGATCGACGCCGGCGAGAATGCTAAGCTGGCGGTGAGTGTCGTGAGCTTTGAACGCACTGAGTGATGGTTCTTGACCGGCGTATTTGTACTTGACGCTCAAAACGGGGTTGTCGAAAGCATTACCAGTCGTGACCATGAAAGAAATCAACAACAGCAAAGAAAAGCTGCTGCATGAGGAGGAGCTCCTCCTAACAGTAGCCATGAACGCCACCACCGCCACCACCGTCAACGTCGCCGGCGCCGAAGCCAAGGAAGTCCTCGCCGTCATCTTTCGGGTATTCGCGATCCAGTGGATTCTGGTGCCGTGGAAGACTAGGCGAATTGTCAGAGAGAGAGAGAGAGAGAGAGAGAGAGAGAGAGAGAGAGATTTTGGGCTGGTTGTGTTGGTTGGGAATGGTATTAGAATGGACCCAGAAAACTAAGAAATTGGATTTAATTGTAATTTGAAAAAGCTATGCAGATAAAAAAAAAGTGTCTTTTTCTTTTTTTCTTTTTTTCTTTTTTTTCCCTTTTTTTCAAACTAATATTTAAAACAGTTATTGCGGGACCCACACGACCAAAGAGTAGACATTGTTTCGCATCTCAATCCGTATTTGCGTGCAACTTCCCCAAATGTTTGCGGGTTTTTTTTGTTCTTTTTGATAAAAATAAAATTGGTTTTTTTTCTTTTTCTTTTTTTTTTTTTTTTTTGTTTTGTTTTGTTTTCCTTTTCAAATGAGTAAATTCCATAGAATGTATCACAGAAAAGAGGAAATTCCATCGAATAACCTTTTTTTTCTTTTTCTTTTTTGAATAAACCTGTCCGAATACTTCTGGAAGTACAAAGTGTTCTTTTATATATATTTTTTATTTTATTACATTTTTATTAAATATAGTATTGAAATCATAATGTTAGAGGTCTAATAATTAAGTCGTAGAATTACCAAATTTATAATTTTAAAAATCAAATATAATGTGAAATGGTCCATAAATTATTATAATTTAGCTACATAATTTTTGGTATTTAGAATTGATATCATGAAAGGTAGTTTTCATTTTATCTTTAGGTAACACAACAAATTTATAATTTTTTCTAATTGAAGATATCTCCAATAGGAAATGTAGATTGTAAAAATAAATATATTATACATGCAATATAGACAATGTTTTAAAAAATTACTTTTAATGATAATTTTTAAAATAAATATCAAGTTGATATGATCTAGATATTATTAAAATGAATCTCTGCTTTTGGGGATGTGCGTAATTTTTTTAAAAAATAAAATTTTAGTTAAAAAATTAATCTCTCTAAAAAAATTGATAAAATATATATAATTAATTACTATCTATAAATAACCTTTTGCATATTATTATTGTATAATAATTTTAAAAATTAACCACCCTTCTGTGCATAAATAATGTTAGTTTTTATATAGCAACCTATATATACTTTAAACCTCTAATGGATCTTTAGCAGATTTACTTTTTTATATTTAAAAATAAAATAAAATAAAAGATTAGCTTATAAAAGCAGACAAATAGATCATAAGATAGATAAAAAAAAAAAAAAATTTAAAAAAATTATTAAGTGATGGGATTTAATGGGGTAAAAATTTCATATCAATCTAACATCACCCAAACAATGTACATCATTTAAATATTTTTTTAATTTTTTTTAAAAATAAAACTTAAATATAAAGCATAAGCTATAAAATATATATGGGATATAATATTTAATTATTATTTATTTTTTGGTATGATCAATATTAATTATTATTAGTGGTTGATTCAACTTTAAAAACAATGATTGATTTTTTATTTTTATTTTTTTCCTATGTGGTAGCTAATTTGTGCCATGGTTAAGTGATATAAAATCATTTGGAGTTATAACTTTCAATCATATCTCTCATGTTCATGCACAATATGACTCAAATGAAAGAAATATTTCATTGTGAAATTAATAAGTGCGTCTGGCAATTGAGAAAACGCTTGGTGGTTTTGAGTTTCAGTCTCTTGCTTCTAGATGAGTTCAACCTGCACAATCTTGTTTGTTTCTCTTGGGAGTGCCTCGTGCTCATCTTTATCTTTCAAAACTCCATACTTTTTTTTATTTGCTCTCCAAAATTTGAATCTTGGCAGAACCAAAGGTGCCACAAACTGATTGATCACCAATATTTTATTTTTTATTTTGAATTTTTTTTTTTTTTTGGCAAGACAAATAAGATGTTACAACATACATGATTGGTCACCAAAATCTAAATGACAAACTGATTAATTTTCTATTTGTAAATACACAATTTTGCACTTTCTTCAAATGGCGATTTTGGGTATGGTACCTGCAAAACACAAACTACGTGAAGCTTTTCCAAAGCACTGGTGTTGTGCTGGTTTAAGACACTTCGACACTTAAGTCAGATTGTGTCTTTGGATACCTATAGCTAATTGCAAAACTATAGAGAGTGTAAGGTGTTAAATAACTTACATGTCTGCTAACTTATCATTCTTTATATAGGCATTGAGATTATTGATCCTTAAGAAATTCATTTCATCATTCCTTAATGGACTTGGACCATAAAGCTTCAAATTTAGGAAAGTTACCTTATTTTCAAAAAAATTTTCTCCTTTTTTACAAGTTAATCTTTAGCAACATAATTTTCACAAAAAGAGTTTGGAGCACTTTCCTTAATTATGATAAGTAGCAAATTTTCCTTTCTTCACACTAATGGAAGCCGATTCTAACTAATTCAAACTTATTCGAGCTGGGTCGAAAATATAAGCTACAAAAAGCGTTTGGAGCTCCAAATAATAATATTCAATTTATAAGGAAAATTAACAAAATATTGAAGGATCAAATATGTAAAATATAAAATACAAATCTAAAATATATTTAAATGCACATATTTAGAAAGAAAAATTAAATAGGGTAAGGGACCATTGGCCCTTAGCCCAAGAGCAGCCACCCCGTGCAGCCATGTTGGATTACTTGTATTCCGGTAACATTTTATATATATTTATACATATAGTATATTAGAATAATGTAATGGTTTTTATTTATTAACTTTTATATTATATCAAAAGTTAGAGCAATGGCAGATTTAGTGCGGGGATAGCCAATCTCCCACACTAATTTTGGTTTATTCTTAATAATCATTCATTATCCAATGGAAAATGGATAGATTTATGTTTTTGCTCCCACAATAAAAGTAATCTAGTTTCAATAGTGTCGATGACTATAAAAATTTAAATCATTCCGTTACTGAATCTTTATAGGGAAAGTAAAATCTAGACATTCATTCTTTTTTTTTTTTTTTTTTTAAATACCAGAATCCATATTCACCATAACCAACGTATAATTAATGTAAAAAAAAATAAAAAAAAAGTAATTTAGTGAAAAGAAAAATTAATGTAAAAAAGTAATATTTACCATAAATAATTCATAATCAATGTTATTAAAAGCAGGATTATTCCATCAATTTTATTACTTTTCTTTATGTTTAATGTTAAAGTCCCGAAAAAAAAATCTTTATTATTATTATTATTTTTTATTAAAATGGAAGGAAATACAACAAAAATGAGGGAAGGACCTTCTTGGCTCCTCCAATCTAATCAAAAATGATGTTTAATCTTTGAGTTCTTGGTAGCACAATTTTCTTCTTTAAAAAAGAAAAAAATCCTCATCACCTCAGAAAAAAATTTTAAAGGTATTTTATTAGATTATTTACATTTAGTTTGAATTTAAACTAAATTTTTATTATTACATATCTAAAACTTTTTTTTTAATTTCTTAAATTTTTCTTAATTTGCTTTCACTATTTAGAAATTTTGACTAGCTTATGAATTAGAATTTAAAATTTTAAAAATATCAAATATAAATTTTATAACAGATTAAAATTCTATTTAAAAAAAATAAACTTTATCATAATCAAATAATTCATAAACATAATTTTAATATCAATTTTTTATGCATCTAAAGGATGAAAAAGAAAATTTATATCTTAATTCTTATATTAAATGACCTATATATATATATATTTCTATTGGTCAACTCAATCATCCAAATAAAATAAAATAAAATAACCGTATTTGTTTAGTTTTCTTGGATGGATTGTGGAATTGAAGGATTCCAATTTGGTACCCTGTGAAGGTGATATTTGTGGCATGGCTGATTCTGCCACTAACAATTCAAAAGGGCAACTTTCCTTTATGAAAGAAAATCGTTAGAATTTGAGAGAGCAAGATAAAATAATAATAATAATAATAATAGGTATGAAGTTTTTGACATAAGAAAGATCAGCACAAGTACTTATCCGAGTGGAAACAACAAGACTTTGCAGTTTGAACTCATCAAGAAGAAAGCGAGTTAAACTCAAAACTCGAGAATTTAGGCAGAAGAAATCAACTTGGGAAGGTACATTTGACCACGTGATCATTTCTTTTCATATAAGAAGTGAGTGACACGTGGCAGAAGTGGAGGGTACATATTCGGAAGCTGTGGGTTATTTTATTTTATTTTATTTTTGATAATTTTATCACCAATACGCTGTCCCTGTGTTTGCTTTTATTTCAAAAATTTTATTTTGGTTTTGAAATATTCCTTTAGAGGATACAAATGATGGATATTGACATTAAACTGAAAATTTAACAATAACAAATAGGGGAGCGAGACGAAAATGTTTTGAAACATTTTGGGAAGGTGGACGATGTTTACAAAATTCTAAACATTCACACATCAGTATGAAATTACCAAAGTATTCAAAACTCCTTTTCCCTTTTTTTCTTTGATGTTGTAAAACTATGGGTTTCCAAAGGTAGATTGTGTTTTTGTTTGTATTACATCATAATTTTTGGAAAGCAAAATAAGGATAATGAAATAATGAATATCTTATGCTTCTGATACAGGAGTTCTAAGATGTTTTAATTGAAAGGAAATTCTTGTTCTTACATAAATATTTATTTGTATTTTTAATTTTGTGGGTTTTCAACTATGGTGGTATATATATATATATATATATAGGCTTAGGCTATAATCTTCATTAACAGTATTTTTATGCATTCGATAATCATTGTTTCCATTGTATGGGATTTTCCCTAACTTTGCAAAATTTCTATGTCTTTTTGATATTTAATGTGTGCAAAACTTAAGTTTACCATTTTGATATTGATCTCCATCTTCTTAATATCTTATCTCTTTGTTGTTACTCTGTGTTGTGTTATGTTTATGATAAAAAACAAAAAAAAAAAAAAAAAAAAAAAAACAAAAACAAAAAAACAAAATAAAAAGGATTGTTTTCGAAGTTCCTATGCAAGTTACAACAAGAGTTCGAATAGATATGATCATGACCTATAACAAAAATATCCCACATGTCCAACTCAAAAATTTCTTCCCGCTTGTATAAATTATCAAAAATAAGGTTCTAATGTGGTGCTTTGTAAGTGAGCGTATCACCATGGTGGGGGCAATAAGTGGTAGAACAAATGGAGAATTTGACCCATTAATTCTGGAAGCATACCAGGTTAAGTTAGGGAAAAATATCCCACATATATAAATTGTCAAAAATAAGGTTCTACATCACCTTGATGGGGGCAATAAAGTGGTAGAACAATTGGGGTGCTTTGGATACATGCCAGGTTAAACCCATTGCTGGATCCATCTATCCTTTCAACATATCGTGGCTCATGCCTGAGCGGTCATTAAATTAGTGGAGGCAATAAAGTGGTAAGAATAATTGGGATATAAAAGTTGGGCATGTGGCCTAACATACAAGAAAGAATGAAATCCAATCCCATGGGTTGACTTGGGTCCCACCATCCACTGATGAACAAAAAACCATAGGAAAGCTAGATGAAAATGTTTTAAAACATTTAGGAAGGTAGATAAATAGTTTTTTTTTTTATTTAATTTAAGTTTTGAAACAACAACCATCTAAATGAAAAATGTTTTGAAACATTTAGGAAGTTAGATTTAACATTTTGGCCTATCAACAATTTCATGACGATATTCCATTTTGGTCTTGAAAAAGCTATTGAGCTTCTATTGCAATGTCAACCTTTATTTTATACATAGTATCCAAAACTCGTTGTCCCCCTTTTTTCGATCCCTTTGGGTTTCAAAGGTAAAAGAGTGTGTTTTTGTTGTATTGGTAAAAAAATACAAAAAATAGTGGAAGCTACTTTCATAGTTTGAAATAATGAATGTCTTTTTCTTCTAATATAGGAGTTTGCTGAATTCTTATTCTTATTCTTAAGTTTCATAATCTCGTTAATTTTCTAAATGCAAATTTTGTTTACCGAATAGTTTTTGAAAAACTCAAAGAGGAAATTCTTAGTGTTATCCCTTGCTATTGGATGGAGGACGACTAACATTAAAATCACACTATTTAATTCAATTTCAAAAAAAAAAGAAAAAAAAAAGGCATAATTGAATAAAAAAATATATATAAAAAAAAAATGTAAGCGTTATCAAATGGTGTGGGACATAGTGCAAAGATTCCGACATTCCTCTGAAAAATTCCTCGGATAATTATTCCTTACTTCAAAAATTCAAAAAAGAAATCATATTAAAGCAGAAATTGTCCTAACAGCCTTGAACATGGCTATCTTAATCAATTTCGGCCTAGTCAACAACTTTGACTTTGAGGCCACCTAGGTCTAATTTCACGTCGACCTCTAAATAAATTTTAAAAAACAATTTTATTTTCTTGTCGGAAAATCTTTTTTTTTTCTTTTTCTTTCTTTTTTTTTTCTTTTTTTTTTCAATATGAGATGCAAAATCACTCATTAAACAATATAAATTAGAGAGCAGACACTTTTTTGAAATGAACAAAATATATTAGGAATTAAGAAGTAGCTAAAAATATATACCAATAAAAAAAGAAAAAAAGAAAAGCTTTATAGGGAGCTTCATTGAACAAATAATAATAAGCGTGCGTATAGAAGTGTAAATTTATTAGACCGTAAAACTAAACCATTTTTATAATTTGGATGTCTTAAATTAATGCAAAAATATATGGTTGGCAGATAAATGTTTGAATGAGAATAAGCAAAATTATTGCAAAATCAATGAGTGAGTGGGAAAAATAATAGCAATGTCTTGAGGTTTTTAACCTCCTCTTTATTTATTTATTATTTTTTTCCCCTCTTTTTCTTTACCAAAGGAGACGGTTATAACTTAGAAAATTAATAATACAAATATAGTTAATAGAGAGAATTGATCTTGATCGATGTAATGAATGTAATAGCTGGTGACAATGCGTTGAGCAATTAGGAAAATGGTGGTGGGGTTTTGAGTTGAACTCACTTTTTCGGGTTACAAACTTTACAAATTTCATCTGGTCTTTATCTGTCAAATCTCCATATTCTTTGATTTTCTCTCTCAAAAATTTCTTGCATATGAAGCTATAATGAAATTTTCCCCAAAAAAAAAAAAAAAATGTCCTAGTGAAAAAAGTAGAAAATAGAGGGGGTTAATATTTAACCCCTGAAAAACTTTTTTATTTGGGAATAAGGTAGAAAAACACAAAAATAAAAATAAAAATTCTTGGTTTTAAACAATAATTAATTATCAATAATGTTAAACTTACCAAAATATTTATTAAATTTATTTACCAAATAATATGGTAACATTTAATTGATTTATTTTTTTTTAATTCACTTATTCATTTAAATATTCACTCATACATATTTATGTTATATAAATATACCAACAAATAATATTTTAATATATATTATTTGATAAATAAAATTAGCGATTATTTTGATACCGCATTAGTGATTAATTGTAGATTCCATTCATCATGAGATTTATTTATTTAGTTAAACCAAAAAAATCAAAAATAAAAAAGACAAAAGCAAAATCAAAAATCCAAATCAATCATGAAATGCTTCTTTGGAAAGCCTAGTGGCTCGATTCCCCACCCCTAACATTAGAGTTTAAAAAAAAAAAAAAATCACCATTTTATATATTTTAGATTGTATGAATATGCCAATCAATAATATTTTAAAACATTATTATTTGTTAATTGTAGCATTAGTGAGTAATTTATAGATTCCATTTTACCATCATATCATAAGATTTATTTACTTAGTTAAACCAAAAAATAAAAAATAAAAAAATAAAAAAACAAAAAACCAAATCAATACATGAAATGCTTCTTTGGAAAGCCTAGTGGTTCAATTCCCGCACCCCTAACATTAGAACTAAAAAAAAAAATGCTGCGAAATTTGGTTTAAATGTTAATAACAAAAACCTTTTCCAGCGTGGATAAAAACGTGGTTATCCTTTCCCCTAGATAGAATTCATTCTTTAGCATCACTTTGTCTCTATGTTCTCAAGAATTTAATGAAAAACATTGACGCACTGCCTTAGATGGTGTGGAATAGCAGATTTTGGCACCTTTTAGCTAGGAAAAGTCCTTGTCTATAATATTTGTATGCAACATCAACCATACAATTAGTTTACTACAACCAAGATTAGCAATATATATATATATATATAATAAATAAAAATAAAAACAAATAAATATATGAAGTTTGTTAATGCTCAGAATAATCAGGATTGGAAGGCATATCTTACCCACAGAACAAGATCTCCAGAGACAGGGCGACAAGAACATGCAATTGACCACTCGCAAATCGATTCATTTCATGCTTATCTAGTTTTTAGCTAATATATTCATTAAACCATAATAGTGTAGTAATACAGTTAAACATAAGACTGACCATAAATTGCTTATAGCCTCTTTAGTGAGTCTCCTACTCCCTGAAAGAAAAAATAAGAGAGTACAAAATCTGCAATAAAGATACCAACAAGGGAGATAACCACAGACGAAGTTGTAGACTCCCCAACACCTTTTGCTCCTCCCATGGTTGTAACTCCCCAAGCACAGCTCACAATAGATATGATTGCACCAAATACCTGTGATTTGATCATTGCGCTAATTATATCCCATGAATTAAGAGCTCTCCGAGCTGAATCCAAGATAATGTTGATGCTAACACCATAAACAGCATCAGCAAGGATGGAACTCGATGCCATCCCTACGGTGAAGCACATTAGGGTCAAAAATGGCAAAGCAATACATGAGGCAATCACCCTCGGGGTCACAAGATAATCAACAGGATTAGTTCCAAGAACTCTCAATGTGTCAGTTTGCTCAGACACCTGCATCGTTCCCAATTCTGCTGCAAATGCACTACCAATACGCCCTGCAACTACTATTGACGTAACAACAGGGCTTAACTCCCTTGAGAAAGCCAATGCTAGTACTCCACCAACAGCTCTGCTCAGACCTAACCTGGTGAATTCCCTAACAAATTGGATGGTGAAGGCCATTCCCACAAAAGCTGATGTCAATAGGCACACCCCAATTGATTTTGGCCCGACTCTTTCCAACTGCTGGAGAGTATTCCTCCAGTGGACTTTGCCCTTCAAAGTTCTTAAAATCACTTGTCCTGCCAAAACAAGAACAGATAGTCCCCTCCAAACAAATCTGGGGGGTGACCATTTGCCCAACAAGGTTCCTCCTTCAGAATTGAGTGCGTGATTTGTGTTCGAGTCTTCCAATGCAGAAAGAGAAGGGTGGCCATCATCTGTGTTGGGAACTGCAAACAATCTGGTTTGTTGCGTAGGCACTATAAATTTCCAAGTCTGAGGTCTTTCAACGATGGAAAATTTGTTAACCAGCTGAGTTGAACAGGGGACTTGCGTTTTAGCCCACCCATCTGGTTTTATAATGCTTCTTCTGAAATATGGTTAAAAAACTTCAATTGAAAGTCGACAGAAACGAAGTGAAGAGATGACCAAGTGCATAAATGTATAAAATGAAAGAGGGAGAAAGAGAAAGACCTGTTAGGAAAACAGAAGTATAGGTTATAAGAAGCTGTTTGCATGCTTGTTTGTTTTGAATTTCCAGAACTGAGTGAAAATAAGCGGTGGATATGATCAGATGTTAGTGCAAAGAAGAAAACACCACTTTCCTTTCCTTCTAAAATGGGTTCTCCCCAAAAGAAAACAGCCAAAGAGTGCTATAACCAAGTCCAGGTACACCTATCTGATTTCATCACAAAACACATAAGAACTACAGAAAACAAGAGTGCTAAGAATCTGCAATCTAGTTAAGAAAAGAGCATTCTCTTCTTTTAAGTCAAGTATCAAATCCTACAATTATGAAAACATTTTTCGAGTATTATATTATAAATTCTAGTTATTAATTGAACCATGTGCATAGCCAACATTACCCCCACAATAGAACGTTCACAACTTGGCCTCAGCTTCTTCCATACAGATGAAAAAAAGTAACGAAGACGGAAACAAATTGTTAAGCAACCAAAGAACCCAAAAGCAAATAATGAACAACTGGGTGCTATAAGAAAAACAACTGAACATAAGAATTCACTTCTAAACAGTTTCAGAAAGAATTAACAAGAATTTTAATCTGGGTTCCGTCCCAAAATAATAACAACAATAATAAAACTCTCATCCGGGTTTTGTTTCTTTGAGTCATTTTAACAAACAATTGGTGAATATAGGAAATTGTTATATCAAAACCAAAACAAAACACTGAAATTGTAAAATCCACTAAGAAAATTCTAAATAAGGATGGAAAATTCAAATCAAAGTAAAAGAAAGATCCAATTGATGTTAAAAAGATATGGAGGAAGAGAAAAGAATGAGTACCCCTTTTCCTTTCTGGAAAATGCAACATGAACTGTTACTTTTGCTCAGAGTCAGACTAATGTGTGTAATTTTTCGGTGTGGTTTTCGTGGTTACAGTAAGGTATCTGGAGCTATATATTTGGTGGAAAAGGAAAACGGAGATCGGAGCAATTTATTAGAGCTTTCGAATTAAAACAATGGCTTCCATAGCTCATTCGTCGTCTCAGTCGCCTATACTGAAACTTCGGCTTCGGATCTTCTTCCGAGCTCCAGAATCCGTATCCAAATGTACAAAGAAAACCCAGTAGTACACAGGCCCTCAGTGACAACAGCCTCCCCTCTTTCTTTCTTTCTACACCCCCCAAATTATTCCTACACCAATCTTCCCTGTTTATTTTCATTTCTACTTTGTAGTCTTCTTTTATTTATTAATTTTTTTTTTAAAAAACAATTTTGCATTGTAGTTTTTGAATTTTTTTTGTTTTTTTGAACCTATGCACGTTTGGCACACGAAAATATACAAGTAAATGATATCATTAATTTTTTTTTAGTATGTTTGGTTTTGCATTAAATTAACCATATAATACTCTAGGTATATAAATATTTATTAAATTTATTTTTCAAATAATATATGATAAATTATTATTAATTAATATATTCATAAAATCAAAATATAAAAAAAATTATTGAAAAAATAATAAACCAATTAAATATTGTTATATATGATGTTATATTATTTGGTAAATAAATTTGATAAACATTTTGATAAATTTAACATTATTATTAGATTAAATCATTCTATAAAAATATGAATATATATTTTAAATCTTCTCTTTTATAATTTTGAAATTTTATATTATTTGTTTATATTTATGTTTATAATCGTTATAACTTTATTCAAAAAAAAAATTTAAATAAATATATACAATTTTATTTAAAAATATTTGCATTGTCCAACACTTCAACACTTCAAATTTCAAATGGATATGTAAAATTCAACAACTTGTATCTATTGAACGACAACTGACGCCATGCGCTAGACACCAAACCACTTCCAAAAGCTTAAAGAGATGCCTATTAGCACTTATACGCGGTAAGGCACCGATATAAGTTTGAGAAGTTATTTTTGCAATGAAAAAATAACTCTATATAATTCCATAAAAAGTTTAAATAACTAAAATATCCACAAGAATATCCAACCTAGATATTCACCCAAAAAAAAAAAAATAAATAAAAAATAAAAAATAATTCAACCGTGTGGATTCACATGGGTTAAAGTCACTTGATATCATGCGTGGGATTGAAAGCAGGTCTTTATGGTGAAGGAGACAAGGTGCTGGCTGATCAGCCACTTGTTGTCCGTGGAATAGGGACGTTCCAATGGGTTGTGTTGTGAGAGGATGGAGCAAAGGAATTGCTGGGTGAGTTGTGGTTCGGTAGAGAAGGTTCACCGTGGATTGTCGGCGGTACTATCTATTAAAATTCCAGCAATGAAGCAAAGAAGAAGAAAGTAGAAGTAGAGAGAGAGTGGATAACTTTTTTGTTTGTAGAATCAAGGAAGAGAGTTTGATGAGGCTGATCACCCACACTGGGTCACTGGTGGTGATTGTTCTCTCTCTCTCTCTTATGTGATACCTACAAAAAGAATATCATCCAAAAAATAAAAAAAATGGAAAACTTATTGTTACGGAATTGAGAGAAAAACAAATGGCAACAGAAACAAAGAAATCGAAGAACAAACACACAATTAACGTGGAAACCCTTGACGGGAAAAACCACGGGCAGGGAGAAGCAAATCCAATATTGAAAGATTTGTACAAGGTGAGCCAAATTTCGAGATACCCTAAAAAACCCCAATGACGGCCGAACAAAAATACAGATATATATATAGTACAGAAGAAACCCTAAAATTGAACAGGTCCCGAGACCTCCGCTTCCACCACAGAGTCCCAAATTTTTCTCCAAAATTTAGTTTCACCAAATGAGTCGCACCGCGAGCTTTTCGGATCGGGTCAACAAGAATTCGGGTTACAAACTCTAACACTTATAATAAAGGCATTATGGGAATTTAAAAATAATAAAACTGCATAAAGATTTTTCGACAGTATATCTAGCATTTCTCTATAAGTTTTCTAATGATGCCTAATAGATGATTTTTTTAGTTTCAATACTATAGGATAATCAAGAAAGTATTTAGGATGATCAAGAAAGTATTTGCTAAACAATTAACACAACATATTTACCTCTTTACAAATTTAGCAAGCCACTACTTTTAGCGTTTTAAGGGCAAGTACGAGAACTTGTAAATATTAGCGCAATGATCAACTTGACCAAAGGATAAGAATAATTGACTTGTTTTACCAGCTTGACCATATATAAAAATTCCAACAGAACCAAAACTTTCCATCATACACAATGAACGCATTGGGAAAAGAAAGTAATTATCAAGGTATTGTCACCTTACTCAACAAATAGGAGATTGCTATCCAGCCTGAACATGAAAATTCATGATCAACCTTGAATCACTGTCTGGACCTGAAAGCTTAAGCTGGAAGTTGGCCTAACAATGGATTCCTCCAAATGCATGGGACCACCCACCAAATGAACATGCATTTTCAAACGGTCTCTGTGAAGGCACTATAGTAATAGCAAAGAACTACTTCAATCCCTAAGGGAACAATTTATTTGGTAACACTGTTTTGTCTTTAATATAAGGTCTTGATTCGAGCAGAACCAATAATATAATCCACTTTTTCACATAAAAAAAAAAAGAAAAAAAAAACCCACAGAAATCTAGCTTAAAATTCAGTTAATATCCCAAATGGGTAGTTTCAAGATATATAATTTCCAAAGAATTGAGCATCTACTAGACTAACAAGACAAATCTTTTACCAGACATAATAGACATTTTGTTCTATCAACAATACTGTTCAGAAATAACCCTGGAATTGTTTATTTTGGTCAGAAACATTTTCATAAACAGTTATACTGACAACTAGAATTGTTTGTTTTAAGGTACATCATCAAGTTACCAATTATCTACATTAACCAAAAAGCAAGCAAAAATAATTTGTAAAATATGCCCAGAAAACTCTAAGTAAAGATGAAATCAAAATCAGAGTAAAGAAGAAGGAAATGAAATTAAAATAAATAAATAAATAAATAAATAAATAATAAAGGACAAGGAAAAGAAGCATACCCTTTTACCTTTTGGGTATTAAATAAAATTGACAGTCACGGAAGGTTGGTTTTGATGTTTCTTTTTCCATCTTTTTTTTCCATCTTTAACATGGGAACAATGAGAAGTCACCATTCTACTTTGCTAATTGTTTTTTCAGAAGAGGAAAATTCTTTTCTTACTAATTTTAGATTTTACAGAAATTTTTTATTTTCACTTCTTAAATATTTCTTTTTATAATTTACATTCTGTAATTTCCATAAACTAAACCACTACCACTAATGCTGCACCCATCAACTACTCTATCAACTTGTATACCAAAATGAGGTGCAATCTGGCATGCCAATTATCTTAAATTGCAACATTATTGCTTTGTCACCTCAAGAATATTAACAAAATTAAACATTTTAAACATTTTATAATTTATTTTCAAAAATAATACATTTTTACTGCTCAGCTTCATCTCACCATGCCATTAGGCGCTCCTTCATCGACCAGTGAGCCTAATACTGCAAATAGAAAAAAAAAAGGCTTGGGATTTTTCACTGTATTTGCTCTCCAACTTGAACAAAATTGAGAGTAGTATAGAGCCAAAACCCAATCAAGAGCAGGAATTGGGAGATTTGCCAGGTAGAGTTCCAAAAGAGTATGATAACTTTACTGAACCGAAAATTTTGGTTAATTATTTTCTTTTCTTCATAGCCCTTTCAATTTTTTTTTTTTTTCCCCTGGACTGAAAATTACTTTTTGACTTGTGAACACATACACATTGAGAGTAGTAGACTAATGTTTCAGAAATTATTATTATTTTTTTCTTCTTTTCAAATTGGTTTTTTATGGCATGATTTATTTAAAATAATAAACTATGCATAATAGATTATTTAACTGAAATCTTGTTGGATTACACGTGGCCAATCTTGTAAATCTATATATGCAATGTATAATATATCAGTTGTTCCCATAACGGTTTGTGTTCTCTTATTTTATTTTATTTTTTTCTGGTCTCAACCTCTCATTAATATGTCATATATATATATATATATATATTATTTTCATATACACATGATTTATCTTTATCCATACCAAATTAACTTTTCAAACTTGGTACACATGTATCTTATGGGCGGATTTTTTGGATTTTGAATGTGAACTCCCATATTTGTTGGAAAGAAAAATGAAAAATTCTTTATAGGTGGATGTGAATATTTTTTTTTTTTTAGAGGTTTTTTAAAATTTTGAAGGTTGGATTATAAGAGAATTTTTCAGATCTAAAAAGGATAATATCTTATATGGATGGTCTGGACTGTTATATTGAAACTTGTTATATTATATATATATATATATATATATATAGACAAAAGAAAATAAAATTAAAATTTGAAACCTATACAAATATAGGGAGAGTATAGTAACACCCACACTTTCTTGCTCTGTCCGTTTTGTAAGGATGCCTTTATATTTGATGGCTAACTGCAATTAATACCATATATTTAGAAAAATTACACTTTGGATTTTTAAATTCAAAAATATTGCAATTTAAATTCTTAAATTTCAATTTAATACATTCTAATCCAATTAAATTTGTTTATAAACTACGGTTAACACAAAATAAATTAAGCTCTATGAAAATGAAAGTTTATAAAACTAGAAGGTCTAAATAAATTAGACCAAATTAAATTTAATATTGGTGATGCAGAAAACAGTCATGAACCACCATTAGTCAAAAAATCATATTGGATACTCAATTTCATCCTTACTTATTCCCATATGTCCTGATTAGGATAGAGTGATATGATAATTGTTGATGAACTTGAATCCTATACTTCATTTGTGCAGCTTTAATCATATTTGATGCGACTAGACATATTCCATTAAAACGTTTTTCTATCTTTCCCTTGTGCTTTCACATTCTACTAGACATATTCCATTAAAAAGTTTTTCTATCTTTCCCTTGTGCTTTCACATCATAAGACACTTTAAGAAATTGAAATCATATAAATTTGGAAAATGGATAAGAGAAATTTCACAGGGAAGAATATGGCAAAGACATAAATTTCAAGCAATATTTTACTTCCAAAAAATAATAATAATAAAAGAAAAAATGAAGCACTAAAACAACCTTGTCCCTCTGTCACATCTTTAACAATAAAAAAGTCATCCCCTGGTTCTTCAACCTATCTTATAGACTTCCTCACCAATAACAAATCGAACCAAAAAAATAAAAAAATAAAAAATCCATAATTTATAATTTTATACACCTGCAAAAGATATAAAAGAAAATTTACATTTTTAATTAAGTTTCTTCGACTGTCCTACATGAGATTAGCAATCTCATCCAACACTTCTTCAGTATTTTTTTATAAACTAACAAAAATTAAAAATAAATAAATACAAATATAATATGCTGCAAAGTAATATATTTGTGCAAGTTCCATCCCAACTATTAAATAAGTGAGCATAATTACATTTCTTTCAAAATATTTGACCTTCTTCTTAATTTTATTTTTCAATTTTCTTTTAAGAATTTTTTAGCAATTGAGAATTCAGCATGATCACTATTTCTCAAAGCTTAAATGAGAATGGTTGCCATTTGGATCTTTACATGTTCTTTTTTTCTTTTTTCTTTTTTTTTTTCCTTTTTTATCTTAGGTGGAATTATCAAGACTTTTAGATGAAGCTATAAAATTTTAAAATCTTTTTTGTCTTTCATACTATATTAACTTACCATTTATTTTAAAAGCTATAACTATTAGAAGTATTACAAGGTGATTCATTAAACATTTTATTCTTCTTCACCTTAACAAGGAGGTCATCTCTAAAAGAGTTATAAGAAACAGTTAATGATTGATTATAGGCAATTTTTTTTTGTGCTTTGACTTTGCTAAACTGGTTAAATATATATATATATATATATATTTTTGTGATCATTTAGGTACATGATTATTTTTAGTTGGTATAAAATTTGAATCTTTTCGTTGAAGACAATGTGAGAATTTATTGTCTTTCAATTATCCAAAAGAATTTGAGTGAAAAATCGATTGTTTTCTTGTTTCCTCTAGCAATCATCTAGATTTTAAATTTAAATATCCCGAGACACACGTTAAGAAGGAAGGAAAAAAAAAAAAACTTATTCAAATATAAATAGCAGAGAAACTCATATTATGGCCAGTGTTCTAAAAGACGGGAAAAGGAGCCGCCTAGGCGTGATGTTTTTAGATAACGCCTCGCATAGTAGCAAGACTTAAAAAAAAACGGTCAAGGTTGTGTTGACCGCCTAGTGCGTGCCTAGGCACCAAAATACGAGAGCTTTTTTGTTCAAAGTTTTTTTTTTTCTAAGGTTATTTTTTAAAAAATGTTAAAAACAATTGATAAGAAATTAAAAAAAAAAATTGTTAAAACTGTAAAGTTTATTAAGATGAGTTGGATGAAGATATAAATATTGAATTGGAATTTGATAAAGAATTAGACTAAAGTTAGATTATGCCAATAGCTAAAGTATGCATTAATCTAGGAATTATTAGGTACTTATAAGGTTGTAATATGTTTTGAAACTAATATGTTGTTGGAAACTTGAAAAACATGAATTTTCATAAATCTATTATGATCAATTACATGTTAATTTATGTTTATTGCACGTATAAAGGTAATATAGACTTATATATATTTTGACATCAGAAAGATAAATTATTTTGTTCATTTAACAGCATTATAATAATTAAAATAATAATATAATTATGAAACACTCCTAGGCACGTCTATACTTGTAAGGGTTAAGGTTTGACCTTGCCGCCTTACGACGCCTTACGCCTTTTAGAATATTTTAGAATATTGATTATGGCATATATAAAAAGCTTGTATATGTAGTTAACTTAATTACATAAGGTTGAGGATAATGAACAAAAGGGTAGATTTATGCGGCTTATCTATAATTATCTTTCCTCCTAAGATCTTTTTCTATGAGATAATTATCTAAATGTCAATAAAACCCTTCTCCTTTAGGCTTTCCACAGTGTCCCTAAAACTCACTTCCAGAGGAGTGAAGTTAACACCCAAACTTTTTGCTTTCTCCTTTGATACTTGGTGTTTTGGCAACAAGGCCTTCTCATCTTCACACCTGAAAGTCATAGGCAAACACAAAATCTCACTCACATCTTATGGTGAGGGAGCCAAACTCAAACCATCAACTAAATATGTTTGTGTATGTGCAAAAGACACTACAGAAATTAAGGAATTTTTTATTTTCTTTTTAGTATTACTTTTAAATTTAATACTAATGAAAACTTACTCTTCAGGAAGGCTTGAAGCAGGGTAGAGTTCTTTTAAAATCTTCAAGGTCTCATAACTGTTCAAAACATTTCCTACTAAACAATATCGTCCACTGGCCGATGGAACCTCGAATGCTTGAATGTGTGCGAATGCAACATCTCGAACATCAATGAATGTATAAGCTGGAAAGGGAAATTTTTGAGCTCGTCCTGCAACCAAAACGACAAACAAATCTCAGCTATTTTAATCCCAATTAGTTTCTACATAACAGTAATAATAGTAATAAAAAAAGTAGGATGAAAAATAACTTCTTGTTGACCTTAAATATACAGTGGGATGTTTGCATAATATTTATTATGTGTTTAGGTTAGATATTTTGTGTAAATTAGTAGTAATTAATAACTTATTTATAGGGTTTATTTCTGCCAATAATAGAATTGATTTACTTACTGATTTATATAGTAGGACTTTTAGACATACATTATCTAATACCTTCAATTAGCCTATTGGATAGAGGAACTGGTCATTTTTAGTAACCCATTTGACTTATCCAGTTTTTTATTATTATTAATTATTATTTTGCATGTGTTAAAACAATTGATAAACTATGTAACTTACACATGACTTCATTCTTTAAAAAGTTGGGGATTATTGGTGGTGTAACTCTAAGAGAAACGATATACTATTTTCTATTAGGGTTTTGGGATTAATTTTACAGTCTTTTGGTAAATCTGAGATAAAAAGGGGTTAAAGTGCAGTCTGTTTATGGCTGCTTTGGATATTAGTAGTTCTAATCAGTTTAATTATTTGATATAGTGAAAATTATTATACATGATCTATGGGTGTTTATAGTGCTTGATTAATCCGTTTAAATATTATTAGCACTAACGTTTTAATCTTACAACTTAACAGAAAATAATTTTTGAATGAGGTGGAAAATACATGCACCAACTAATTTGGTTCTAATTTTTTTCAAATCTGCATTAATTAGTCCAAAAGAAACAACAAAAAGAAGACGAAAAGAGAATATGTAGTTGCTGAACTCTACCTTTAATGAAATTCATAAAAATCTCTGACGAAACATTAAGAGTTGGCTGTAAAAGAGGACCAATAGAAATCCCAGGATGTATGGTCACCAAGTCAATACCATTTTCTTTTGCAAATTGCCAAGCAGCCTTTTCAGCTAAAGTTTTTGAAAGTATATACCAGAGCTAGAAAGAAAAATACAAGGAAATTAACATAATGGGAAGTTTATGCATATTGTTTCTCTAATTTCAAACGGCACAGACCAGCAAGAATCAATACTGTTCAACACGTGTTACAACATATACCACAAGGTGTGATATTGATGAAAAAACACAAACTGAATTTTTTATTATTATTATTATTATTTTTTTGCTGATTTAAGATTGCTGTATATATAAAAGCATCTAACTATTGCAAATTGAAAAGCGATCATAGTTAAGCAAAATATTAAAGCAAAACACTGAATGTTTGTCAACCTAATAAATGATTATGGCAGGGGTTGGTACTCTTATCTTATTTTCTTGTGAATTAGGATTTTGAAAAAGCTTTGGAACTAAGATATTACATTGAAAACAATAATTAGAACCTTAAACACATATTAATTAATACGTACACACCTTATTTTGCTCACAATATACAGGATCTGAAAACCATGTCTCATCTACTACCACATCGGAGTTGAGAGGTTTTCCGTTGTACCAAATTGAAGCTGTGGAAGATGTTATAACCACTCTCTTTATAGAAGGAACTTTTACACATGATCTCAGAACATTTAGCGTTCCCTTCACTGCAGGTTCAATTAATTCTGCCTGAAATGCAAGGAAAAGAAAAGATCCATTCGAGTTTTTAAAAGTTATATGATTATTAAGCCACTGAAAGAATTTTAATTTTGAACTAGCTAGGAAATACAAAACACTGTCTGTCTCTCTCTAAATATAAAATTTACAAAACACTTATCTGTCTCCATATACATATAAAATCTGAGCTATTAACAACCTCTGGATCGTTGGCTGAAAAGGCAATAGGGGATGCAGTATGAAAAACACCTTCACATCCCTCAACTAAAGCATCAAAAGCTCCTTCTTCGAATAAATCTGCTCTCAGCAAATGAAGTCTTTCCTTAGCTCCCTCAAGTGAGAGCAAGTGTTCTGTTTTCCTTGGATCATCTGTGACATAATTCATAAAAGTAACCTACTCAAATTCAGATTTAGTCCTTCATTGACATATGTGGGTTTTTATTTTTATTTTTATTTTTGTTTTTTTAAAAATTAATATTAACATGTAACAGAAGAAGACAAACATTACCTGAATTCAGAGATTAGTTCCATTTTTTTGTCCTTTTAAATGAAACAACAATCAAAAACCAGAATTTTGGAAGTGAAAATCAATTACAAAAAGGGGTGTTTATTGAATTACATAAAAGATGAAAAAATAAAAAATAAATAAATAACCTAGATCACGGACAGAGGCTTTGACACTGAATCCACGTTCTAGTAAAAGCTTCACCAGCCATGATGCAATGTAACCTGATGCTCCTGTTACACATACCACCTTTTCTTCCCCACTCATAATTTCTCTCTTTTCTCTGCTCTGGATTCTTTTTTTTTTTTTTTTTTAATTTAATTAAAGTCTGTGCTTACTGCTTAAAAGCTAGTATTTTTGTCGAGGGAAAAACAATACCCCCATAACAACCATCATCTGCAACCCTCCAAATAGGGACCAGACAATCAGACGCAGGGATATTTGCTTTCAGTCTATATCTACGAGGTTATAAGTTTAACAACAAATCCCTTCTCCTTTAGGGAAAAAAAATGTTGTAACAATAAGATAGTGACACCATTTGATCTTATCTTATAAGTCTACCACAATAATAATGAAATTATAAAAATTATAATCACTTACTTTTCAATGGGAAAGACCTTTTTGTGTATAATTTTTAATAAGCAACTAATAAAAAATAAAAAAATTATTAAGTCATATGGATAAAAAATAATTTAATATAACCTATTAATTATTTTAATATCATTTATTTTATATTGCTTACCAACTTGATCAAACAAAAATGACCGTTGCGGTAGCAATAGATGAGTCGGTTTTACGTTATAAGTCTACAATATTAATAATAAATTAAAATTAATCACTTTTCAAGAGTCAAAGATCTTTTGTTTTTACACATATACATAATAATAAATTATAATTAGTTACTTTTCAAGAGTGGCAAATATTTTTTTTATATGTATAATTTTATATTAGTAGCTAAAGCGGAAGGAATTGAATTATAAATCTTTACTAGACAAGGTAGTATAGCTTTGCCACTAAATTATTTTAATGGAACATCATATTTATTTGTTTAGTCCATATATAATACGTATTTTATCCTATATACTAACGATATGCAACTAGCAGGTAACCCAAAAAGACACCTTGCATGGAAAAAGTAATAAAATCCATCATTGATTGTAATGCAGTTTCTTTCATATTATTTATCAGTTTGATCATATAAATCTAATGATTTTGATTCAATTGGTATACCTTCATATTTATATCTAATAAAGTAATAAGTTTGATATACCTCAGGTAACAATGAGATGTGAGACTATTATAATGAAATAATAAGTTTGATATATATATATATATATATAGGGTAACAACGAGATGTGTTATCCGAACCCTTCAAACACTTTTCGTGAGTCTGCCACATGTTCCTGCCTTCAGTCAAACTTGATTACCACATCATCAATGTAGGCTTTTATGAGGTTACCACCTACTAAAACGTTCCAATGGATCTAGGACTTCTAAATGCAGTCTTAGGAATGTCTTTTTCTGTAATAAAAAATTGATTGTGTCTTGAATGTCCATCCATTGAAAGAAATAATTTAATTTTTGGCTGTTCTATCTATTAGTAAATCAGCTATCAGCATTGGATATTCATGTTGGGAAGTGGCCAGATTCAAATTTCTAAAATCAATGCATATTCAAATCTTTTCCTTCTTCTTTACCACTGTGATTATGTAACACCCCGTCCCAAATCGCACCGGAATCCGTGCACGTTGACCGAGGTTGACCGTTGACCGTTGATCGAAGGGGGTCAAAAGTTGACTTTTTGACTCGGTGGGAATTGCGAGATGACTAGGATACCGTGGCGAAGTGCACGATGCCACGAGTTCGTAGACTGGTAGCACGTCGAAAACGGAGCTACGGTTTGGAAGTTATGGACAAAACAAGTTGCGGTCCAAACTGTCCAAGGGGTGCCGGAGTTGACTTTTTGTTTATGGGGAATTGAGCTTTGACTCATGCATGGTTGTGAAGTGCTCGTCGATACGAATTCACAGACTAGCAGCACGCTCAAAACGGACATCCGGTTAAAAAGTTATGGACGTTTGAAGTTTACCGGATACCGTATTATTTTAATGTTTTTTTGGGTCAGTGAACAGTGAAATGCCACGTGTCAACTTCTGATTGGTCCACGTGGCATGAACAGTGTCACGCAGGGTTTTAATTTTGAAAAACTCTCGGGGAAGAGAGAGAAAGAGAGAGAAAGAGAGAGAGGAGAGAGAAAGAGAGAGAGAGAGCCACCGCCGGCCACCGGATTTTGCCACTGTTCCGGCCGAGTTACTGTACACGCGCCGGACAAAAAGCTTGCCCACCTCATTTCCGGCAAAACCTCCAAGTTTCACGGTGAACGGCCGCCGGACGCGCCCGGATCGGACGTCCGAAGTTTGGCGGCGATTTTTCCCCTCCACCGCCGGCCACCGCGAATCGGCACTGTTCCGGCCATTTTCCGGCCACACGCGCCTGACAGCCTTGATCCTCTCCTCAAGTCCGGCCTACCCACCAAAAATCACGGCCATCGGACCACCGACGCGCCGGGATCGGAGCGTTTTCCGGCGAGGGGTCGAAAATCTTCAAACGGTGATTTCTCCGCCGTCCGACCTCCGTTTTGCTCACCGTCGGTCCCGTTGGATTGCTCTCCTGCAAAATTTCACAGCCAACGGCCACCGCCGGAAAATACTGTTCCGGTGACCGTTGCCGGTGACGTGGCGGCCCGCCGAAAATTACTGTTCCGGCGAGTACCCGAAAATTCCGGCCAGCTCCAGTCCGCAGTGTTCGACCTCCTGAACCCAAATCCGACTTCCGTTTCCGCCAATTCGCGACGGTTTGGGAGAATTGCGGAGCCGAAACTCGAAAAGCTTTCCGGCGAGATTCCGACCCCGTCGGGTTCGATCACCGGAAAGTAAGACCGAATCCGTGATCCTCATCACGCGAGCTTCGATTCGGTATATAACTCGTAACCCTTAGATGTCGCTTGGTGTTCGCTCCCCGGGTATCCATTTGGGAATTACCCGAATAAAATATTAATATTTTTGGTTTGTGCACTGTGGTTGTTCAGGTGCACGCGCGAGTAGTGGAGTGGATCCCGAGGAGGATCTTAGTTGATTTGCGCTCTCCAGGTGAGTGACCCACCTTCAAAAATTATTTTGGGCAATTAATTAAATTTAATTGGTATTTAATTTAGTATTTAATTATGCTCATGTGGTGTGGTTTAATTATGATTTTAATGCGGTTTAATTTAAATTATTTGTTATGCATGAGCAAGGTATGTTTCGGTATTAATTTCACGTGGTTTCAAATGTGATTTCTCGGGCATAATTAGGTTAAATATTTTATGAAAATATTTGGTTAAATTTTATAAATTATGCCCGCGGTATTTTTATGGTTGCATTTTGTATTTCGAGAAAAATTGTGGTTTGTTGTTATCGCTGTTTCGTACCGGGTGATTGGATAAAATATGTGGGATGGTGTTTTGTGAAATTTTGGTATACTTCCCACGGTGGTTTTTGGAAAAACGGTACGGTTGGTTGTTTATGTTTATTTTTAGACGCACTCATACAGTATTGGTGTTCTGGTGTATGGTGTATGGACACGTGGTTTAGCACGCGGTTATTATGTGGTTTAGCGTGCGGTTATTACTTCACCCGTGAGTTGCCATTGGACCGTGGGCAGGCAAGGTTATTGTTGCGCACAGCCGCCCCCCTCCTTGGCCGGGTGATGGTTTTTAGCAGTCGGTACTGTCGGGACGCCGAAGTGACCACTGCAAGTTTCTCTCTTTAACCTCCCGCCAGTCGGTGCTCGGGACGCTGGGTATCGGAGGGCATCACCGGTATATGGTGTGGTGCGTCAGGTGTAATTGTCGGTGTAATTGCAAATAATGGTTTAAACCCCAAAGGTGTTCAAAATTTATTTATTATAATTTATTATATTTTTATTATATATTTGGGGTATGTATTTATTTAATTGTTGTTGTTAAATTATTTAATCCCTTGGTTTTTGGGAGGTATGCACATTGGGTTTTGCGAAAAGGTTTTAAAAAGGGAACATTTCAAACGGAGCGATTGGTGAGAGTTTTGAGGGAAATCATTATTTTCCAAGGTTATTATTATTTATTATTAATTGTTGGTATTTGTTCCACTCCTTAATTGTTATTACTTTATTATTATTATCAAAAGGTGTTCAGTAGTTCGGGTTACTCACGGAGATGATTAGCATCTCACACTCTTAAATTCCGTTCCCTTAGGTGCAAGTGGTGGTAGACGTTCTTCCGGAGCGAACCAAGTTTTCCGCTGCTGTTGTGTTTCGAGAAGTTTCTTTGTACCCTTTCATTTCAGTGTATTATTTCTTTTCTTTTCAGCCTTGTTGTATTTCTGTTGTTTAGCACTTCTTAAAGCTCTGTATACTATTGGAATACTTCTGTTTTATTTATGCACTGGACTGTTGTTGCTTTGAGAAGTGCTGGAATTTGTGGAATCAGTTTGTAGTTTGTGGGAGGAATAAGGGGATATTTTTTTAGAAGTGTGTTTTCAGTGCAGGTAATTTGTGGTAAGTAAATCCCTTAGGGGAGGCTCTGTCGGATTTTCCTTTGGAGGGTCCGATAGGGTTTCCCTGGGATCAGGGCTGTCTAGGGTTCCGGGGAAGGAATTCTGGACGGGTCCTGACAGATTATATTAGACAACATTTCACATATGGCTGTCATAATGATTACCTTTAGTATGACATCAGTTGACATTCTTTGCGGTGGTTGTTTATTTCCTATTTTTACCAAATGAGGTGCAATCTGGCATGCCAATTTTCTTAATTTGCAACATTATTGCTTTGTCACCACTAGAATATTAGCAAAATTAAACATTTTAAATATTTTATAATTAATTTTCAAAAATAATATATTTTTACCGCTCAGCCTCATCTCACCATTAGGCGCTCCACCATCGACCAGTGAGCCTAGTACTGCAAAAATAAAAAAAGGCTTGGGATTTTTCACTGTATTTGCTCTCCAACGTGAACAAAATTGACAGTAGTATGGAGCCAGAACCCAATCAAGAGCTGAAATTGGGAGATTTGCCAGGTAGAGTTCCACAAGAGTGTGGTAACTTTACTGAACCCAAAATTTTGGTTAATTATTTTCTTTTCTCCATAGCCCTTTCAATTTTTTTTTTTTTATTTTTTCCTGGACTGCAAATTACTTTTTGTACACATTGAGAGTAGTAGACAACTGTTTCAGAAATTATTATTTTTTTTTCTTTCTTTTCAAATTGGTTTTTTATGGCATGTTTTACAACATGATTTTTAAAAAATAATAAACTATGCATGATAAATTATTAAACTGAAATCTTGTTGGATTATACATGGCCAATCTTGTAAATCTAGATATACAATGTATAATATATCAGTTGTTCCCATAACGGTTTGTGTTCTCTTATTTTATTCTATTTTATTTTTTTCTGGCCTCAACCTCTCATTAATGTCATATATATATATATATTTATATATATATTTTTTTCATATACACATTATTTATCTTTATCCATACCAAATAAACTTTTCAAACTTGGTACACATGTATCTTATCGGTAGATTTTATGGTTCTTGGAACTTGTTATATTATATATATACAAAATTTATCTTATCGGTAATGAATTAGCTTTCTGAAAATTTGGTGCATATTTTATGGATTCTATTATAAGCTTGGAACTTATTGTATGCACATGATCTATCTTATCGGTATATATTAAATCAGATTTCCAAACCTGTGCACATTTTATGGATCATATCAAACATTTTGGAAGAAATTTTCTCACCTTGATTTGTTTATGCATGTTGTATTTTTTTTAATAATGTTAATTTCCATAAAACGAGAGAAAATAAAATTTGAAACGTATACAAATATGGGGAGAGTATTGTAACACCCACACCTTCTTGCTCTGTCTGTTTTGTAAGCATGCCTTTATATTTTATGGCTAACTGCAATTAATACCATATGTTTAGAAAAATTACACTTTGGAATTTTAAATTCAAAATATTGCAATTTAAATTCTTAAATTTCAATTCATTACATTTTAATCCAATAATTTTTTTATTTTTTATTTTTTTTATAAACTACGGTTAACACAAAATAAATTAAACTCTATGAAAATGCAAGTTTATAAAACTAGAAGGTCTAAGTAAATTAGACCAGATTAAATTTAATATTGGTGAAGCAGAAAACAGTCATGAACCACCATTAGTCAAAAAATCAAATTGGAAACTCAATTTCATCCTTACTTATTTCCATATGTCCTGATTATGATACAGTGATATGATAATTGTTGTTGAACTTGAATCCTGTACTCCATTTGTGCAGTTTTCATCATATTTTGAATGTAGCCTAATTTTTAAAAAACAAAACAAGGGAATAAAAACTTAATTTGCAATCCCCTTTCACCTTCCCCTACCCATATTCTCAACATGACAAAAAATGTTCTAGTTTTGTAACTATCGTTGTAATTTTAACCTTATTTATGCATATTTTGTGTTAAAGGATTCAGATTAAATATGCGACTAGACATATTCCATTAAAAAGTTTTTCTATCTTTCCCTTGTGCTTTCACATCATAAGACACTTTAAGAAATTGAAATCATTGAAATTTGGAAAATGGATAAGAGAAATTTCACAGGGAAGAATATGGAAAAGACATAAATTTCAAGCAATATTTTATCTCCAAAAAAAAAAAAAAATAATAATAATAATAATAAAAGAAAAAATGAAGCACTAAAACAACCTTGTCCCTCTGTCACATCTTTAACAATAAAAGAGTCATCCCCTGGTTCTTCAACCTATCTTGTAGACTTCCTCACCAATAACAAATCGAACCAAAAAAAAAAAAAAATCAATAATTTATAATTTTATACACCTGCAAAAGTTATAAAGAAAATTTACATTTTCAATTAAGTTTCTTCTACTGTCCTACATGAGATTAGCAATCTCATCCAACACTTCTTCAATATTTTTTTATAAACTAACAAAAATTAAAAATAAATAAATACAAATATAATATGCTTCAAAGTAATATATTTGTGCAAGTTCCATCCCAACTATTAAATAAGTGAGCATAATTAACATTTCTTTCAAAATATTTGACCTTTTCCTTAATTTTATTTTTAAATTTTCTTTTAAGAATTTTTTAGCAACTGGAAGTAAGCATGATCACTATTTCTCAAAGCTCAAATGAGAATGATTGCCATTTGGATCTTTACATGTTCTTCTTTTTTCTTTTTTTTCCCCCTTTTTTATCTTAGATGAAATTATCAAGACTTTTAGGTGAAGTTATAAATTTTCAAAACTTGTTTTGACTTTCATACTATGTTAAATTACAATTTATGCTAAAAGCTATAACTATTAGAAATATTACAGGGTGATTCATTAAACATTTTATTCATCTTCACCTTGACAAGCATGTCATCTCCAAAAAAGTTATAAGAAACAGTTAATGATTGACAATAGGCAATTTTTTTTGTGCTTTGACTTTGTTAAACTGGTTAAAAATTTTGTTTTGTGATCATTTAGGTAATGATTATTTTTAGTTGGTATAAAACTTGAATCTTTTCATTGAAGACAAAGAGAATTTATTGTCTTTTAATTATCCAAAAACATTTGAGTGAAAAATCGATTGTTTTCTTTGTTTCCTCTAGCAATCATCTAGATTTAAAATTTAAATATCCCGAGACGCAAGTTAAGAAGGGGGAAAAAACAAAAAACCTTTTATTCAAATATAAATAGCATAGAAAGTCATATTATGGCACATATAAATGTTGAAGTGTGGCAATTTTGCCACTTGATGGTGCATGTCACCGGCTAGCATGCACACCTTGGTATCAAATCCTTTCCTTTTATGAGTTTATATTTTTTTGTATGTTTTTAATTGATGCAAGGTATATTTTGATAATGTTTTGTTCCTAAGTTATGTATGCAAAAGTATAGGCAAAATTATGCACAAAAGAGTAGGAATGTTATGCTTGAAATGCCTATGGTGCTGGATTCATAATTTCCAGCAACATAGTTCCACTATTTATCTTATATCTCAGGTTGCAAATGGATTTTTGGGCTGAAATTTTGAGGGATGTTTACAGACATATATATAAGACTATGGTTCAAATTTCAGGTCAAAATGACATGGAAAAGTCCATTTTCTATTCCAAACAGATTGCTGTATCTGATGGGCCCAGTATTCAGAGTATGGGTCAGTTTTGGAGCTGTTTGGCCCATGATCCGGTTCAAGAACTTTCCTAGATCTTAGAACAATATTTATTGATGACCAAGGATGCTTCAAACCAAGTTTCATAAACAGATACAAAGGGGAACTAAGTAGGTGAAGCTAGTTTGGTTGTTTACCCAAACTAGTTAAACAATAGGAACTTTGTTCAAACCATGTGCCACTTTTTACTATATTTGGAATAGACATGTTGCAGCTGATTTTTACCTCTTTTATGTATGAAAATTTAGGTTTTGACCATTTTACTTTTTAAATTTCAAATACTTTACTCATTTTGTAAGCTCACATGCTTGGTGTCACGGTCCCACCGCTCTAAGCGTACAACGGGGCCGTGCGGTGCTTACTCGCCCCTCACGGGTAGTAAGCCAATCGTTAATGTCCCTCGCAAGCAAATAACCCACACGATATTAGTATTGTGCATGCACCAAGCAAACAATAAAATAAAGTATGTAATCACACAATCGTTAGAAAATGGGGTCAGTAAACAAGGCAACAATACGATGAACTGGAAATGCGTTCATTTTATTCGGTCTCGATGGAGAGAACAGCAGAGAGGTTTACAAGCACGCTATTACGAGTTCTCACCTATGCTAGTGGTCTAGCCCAACAACTCGCCGACTAGCCACCCCCCTCCAAAGAGCTTATCGGGCCATTTTCATTCCGACAGGAATACCTATCAAAATATGCGAGGAATCATAATGGCACTATTTCGAATAACAAAAGCTAGAGATCCAAGCAAGTGACCATGGGCTTGACTAATGACCCTGGATGAACTTGGCTTGGTATTTACAATCAAAATGCGGAGGAGTGTATGACTCTTACATCCTCCCCCACTCATTCCATCGACGCCCTCGACGACTCCGCTGCCTTGAACTCCTCGATCTGCTGCTTGTAGGCTGCCAAGTTTCCTTCCTTCTCCCAGCTGGTTTCTTCTTCTCCCAGTCCCTTCCACTTGATGAGGTATTCTCGTACTGGCTGACGATGCACGCTTCTGGTTCTTTCTGCAAGGATCTCCTCCACTTCCTTGGTTGTCTTCGGTAGCTTGGTCTTGACTTCGGCTTTTGCTGGAGTGTTGCGCGCTGGATCCTCCTCGTCGGCGTAGTATGGCTTGAGGTTGCTGACATGGAATACCGGGTGCACTCTCATCCATCCTGGGGTAACCACCTTATACGATGCCCTCCCTACTTTGGCAATGATCGGCATTGGTCCCTCATATTTTCTCATCAACCTGGGGTCTCTGTCCCTTAGCCAGCGAAATTGCTCTCGAGTTAGCTTCACCATCACCATATCCCCCGCATTGAACTCTAGGGGTCACCGGTCTTTGTCTGCCCATTTCTTCATCCGATTGGCTGCCTTCTCCAAGTAGGCCCTGGCTATTTCCATGTTGTTCTTCCACTCTTTGGTGAAGTTGAAAGCCCTTAGATTCTTTCCTTGGTATTCATCGACTGTATGTGGAAGTAAGGGCTTCTGGCCATTAACTATTTCAAAGGGGCACTTACTTGTGGGAGATCCCTTCTGTGCGTTGAAGCAGAATTGAGCTACATCAAGTAGTTGCGCCCAATTCTTCTGGTTGGCACTCACAAAGTGTCGTAGGTACTCCTCCAACATGCCATTGAATCTTTCTGTCTGCCCATCCGTTTGTGGGTGATAACTGGAGGAAATGTTGAGCTGGGACCCAAGAAGCTTGAATAGTTCTGTCCAGAAAGATCCCGTGAACTTGGCATCTCTATCGCTTACAATGTGGCGCGGCACACCCCAATATTTTACCACATACTTGAAGAATAAGCGGGCAGTTTCCTCGGCCGTACAGAACTTTGAGGCAGGGATGAATGTTGCATACTTCGAGAATCGATCCACAATAACCAAAATACTTGAAAGATCCCCAATCTTTGGAAGGTTGGTGATGAAATCAATTGACACACTCTCCCATGGGCATGACGGGACGAATAGAGGTTCCAACAGCCCTGGTGGTTTCTGCCTCTCAACTTTGTCCTGTTGGCACACAAGACAGGTTCGGATGTAGTCCATAATATCGTCACGCATCTGTGGCCAATAATAACCCTGTTTGATTAAGGCATACGTCCTTTGCCACCCCGGATGTCCAGCCCACAAAGTGTCGTGGCATTCTCTCATTAACATCTTTCTTAGGTCTCCAGCCTTTGGGACAAATAACCTATTTCCTTTTGTCCACAGTAGGTCGTCTTCCTCCCAAAATTGACGAGTTTTTCCCTCCTTGCACAGCTTGAGGATATTCTGGGCACATTGATCTCCCCCTAAATGCCGCTTTATCAGCTCTCGCATTGAATTCGCGATAGTACTCGCAGCCATGTTAGCCACCACCCTTAGTGCCGCAAGCTCCGTCTTGCGACTTAGGGCATCCGCCGCCTGGTTCTTGGTCCCCGCTTTGTGCTCGAATTGAAGGTCAAACTCCGCAATGAATTCCTGCCAACGAGCTTGTTTTGGGGTCAGTTTTGGTTGTGTAAGGAAGTGACTAACGGCTGAGTTATCAGTCTTTACTACAAAGCTGGACCCCAATAAGTAGTGTCTCCAGGTTCTTAAGCAATGAATTACGGCAAGCATCTCCTTTTCTTGAGCCGTATAGTTTCTTTCTGCCGCTGATAACTTCCTGCTTTCGTAGGCGACAGGATGGTCATCTTGGAGTAGGACCCCACCTAAAGCGAAGTCAGATGCATCGGTTTGGACTTTGAAGGGTCTGGTGATGTCCGGCAGGGCCAACACTGGGTCTTTCATCATAGCTTCCTTTAGATCCTGGAATGCGCCCTCACATTCCTTGCTCCATTCCCAAGGCACCTCCTTCTTTAGCAATTCCGTTAGGGGAGTTGCTTTCTTCAAGTATCCTTTTACGAAGCGGCGGTAGTAATTTGCCAATCCCAGAAATGATCTAAGTTCTTTCACATTAGCAGGAGTTTTCCACTCTTGGATGGCTTTAACCTTCTCCATGTCCATACGGATCTTCCCCTCCTCGATGATGTGTCCCAGAAACTTGATTTGTCTTCTGCCAAAAGCACATTTTTCCTTCTTCACAAATAATTGATTTTCTCGGAGTCTCTGGAGTACCATTCGAATGTGTTCGACATGCTCTTCCAGGGTAGGGCTGAAGATTACAATGTCGTCAAGATACACCACCATAAATTTGTCAAGGAAGTCTCGAAATACCTGGTTCATGAGGGTGCAAAATGTTGCGGGTGCATTCGTTAACCCAAAAGGCATCACCAGGAATTCGAAGGCTCCGTATCGTGTGATGCAGGTGGTTTTCTCTTCGTCCCCTTCAGCGATTCTCACTTGGTAGTATCCCGATCTCAAATCCAATTTAGTGAAAAATTTGGCTCCGCTTAGCTGGTCGAACAAGTCAGCTATTAAAGGGATCGGGTACTTGTTTTGCACCGTGACCTTGTTCAGGGCTCGATAATCTACGCACAGGCGCAAAGTTCCATCTTTCTTCTTTTGGAATAATACAGGAGCGCCATAAGGTGCCTTCGAGGGTCTCAGAAACCCTGCTTCCAAAAGTTCCCCGAGTTGCTTCCGTAGCTCTGCCAGCTCAGGAGGGGCCATCCGATAGGGTGCCTTTGCTGGAGGTTTTGCTCCTGGTATCAATTCGATGTTATGGTCAATATCTCGTCGAGGAGGTAGGTTCCTTGGTAAGTTGTCCGGCATCACATCATTGAATGATTTTAAGGCATCCAGCACCATAGGAGGGGTAGTTTCATCATCTTCACCCTCCCTCGCTACCACTAGTGCTATGTAAGAGGGTTCTTTACGTCTTACTCCCTTCTTAAATTGGAGGGCCGATAGAAGTTTGGGGTTGTTCAATTGCTTCCTCTGTACGGGAACTACTCCTGTTTGTTCCCCCATCATCAACAGGCTGTTAGCGGCGGGAATAGGGATTGCCTTCTTCTTCACTAGAAAGTCCATTCCCAAGATTACATCAAAGTCATCCATTGGTACTACAATCAAATCCACTCGGTCCTCCCAAGTTCCCAACTTGAGAGGCACTTGTTTCGCCAGGCCCACCGTAGGTAAGGCTTTGGAATTTACTGCTTTCATTTGCCCCGCATCCTTTTGTAAGCGTAGGCCCAGCCTTCGAGCTTCAATTTCTGAACAAAAGTTGTGGGTGGCACCTGTGTCCACCATCACACTCTTTGCTGCCTTTCCATTTATCGCCGCATCCACGAACATAAGAGCTTTCTCATTGGTCTTCCTGGCCTGAACGACCTATCCATTAAGGGCATTCAAGAATCTCAGCGCTCCCACTTGTGCGCCATCTTCTCCTTCTTCTACTACCTCCTCTCGCCCTCCTTCGTGCTCTTGGGAGCGAATAGATGCTTGTAGAGCACTAAGAGCGGTCTTATGGGGGCATTCGCCCACTCTGTGGGGACCATTACATAGGAAACATGTAAGAGGTCGGGGTCTAAATCCGAATGCATTGGGGTTCCGCGGTGGAGGCTCTCTCGTGTTCGGAGGTTTCCTATTGTCGCTTCCCCCAGGTCTTGGGAGATTGGCAGGCCTGAAGGGTCTACTGCTATTGGCATTCGAAGGAGACGGTTGGGGCCTTCTATTGATGGGGCTCTCTGTTGAGTAGTCCATTAGGCGCTCCGCTGCCCCTAGTGCTGAGGCTAGGTCTTGTACTCTCTGTCGTTGAAGTTCTGTCCTAGCCCAAGGTTTCAGCCCTTCCAGGAAGTAGAAGAGCTTATCCTTCTCAGACATGTCGCGTATATCGAGCATGAGGGCCGAGAAAGCTTTCACGTAGTCCCTTACATTACCCGTCTGTCTCAATTCTCTCAAATGTCGTCGGGCAATGTAGTCCACATTCTCGGGAAGGAATTGGTTCTTGAGTTCCTTCTGTAGCTGGTCCCATGTGTCAATGATGCACCTGTTGTTCTTGATATCTTCGTATTTAGATCGCCACCATAGTTTTGCATCATTGGTTAGGTACATTGTAGCCATGGTGACCTTTGTTTCCTCCGAATCCGGTTTTATTGCTCGAAAATATTGTTCCATATCAAACAAAAAGTTTTCGAGCTCCTTCGCATCTCGTGCCCCTCCATACGCTCGGGGCTCAGGCACTTTCATTCGTCCATAGTCCCCGCCCATTGGGACAGCAGGTCGATTTTCTACCGCTCGCATGGTGATGGCGAGCTTGGTATTTATTTGCCCCATTTCAATCTTTAGGGCTTCCACGGTGGCTCGAAAGTCCTCCGTCAGTTCGTTGACCGTAGACATCAATCTCCCTATGGCCTCTTCCATTGCTCCATCTCGCTCGCCCGCAGTGGAGCTCGAAGGGCCGGCATTGCCCCATGTGGTTTGATTCCTCTTGAGTGCGCTCACTCGACTGACTATGTCATCGAGTGTCTCCATCTTTTCGAAGGCCTCCTGCCAGTTGTGGCCTCTAATATGTGCATTTACAACGCCAGCAAGCTCCCTGAGCTGCTGGTCGATGTTATCGAACCGCATTTCGTTTGTCAGCTTCGGCATTTTGTGCGAGTGACTCCCAACCTTGCTCTGATACCAACTGTCACGGTCCCACCGCTCTAAGCGTACAACGGGGCCGGGCGGTGCTTACTCGCCCCTCGCGGGTAGTAAGCCAACCGTTAATGTCCATCGAAGCAAATAACCCACACGATATTAGTATTGTGCATGCACCAAGCAAGCAATAAAATAAAGCATGTAATCACACAATCGTTAGAAAATGGGGTCAGTAAACAAGGCAACAATACGATGAATTGGAAATGCGTTCGTTTTATTCGGTCTCGATGGAGAGAACAGCAGAGAGGTTTACAAGCACGCTATTACAAGTTCTCACCTATGCTAGTGGTCTAGCCCAACAACTCGCCGACTAGCCACCCCCCTCCAAAGAGCTTATCGGGCCATTTTCATTCCGACAGGAATACCTATCAAAATATGCGAGGAATCATAATGGAACTATTTCGAATAACAAAAGCTAGAGATCCAAGCAAGTGACCATGGGCTTGACTAATGACCCTGGATGAACTTGGCTTGGTATTTACAATCAAAATGCGGAGGAGTGTATGACTCTTACACTTGGCATGTGTGAACTAGTTGTAATTAAACTCTTATATTGTAAAATGAATGAAATGGCTACATCATCTAAGCCTTATTTTCAAAAGCAAATGTGGTCCCCTTCTTCTTATCTCTTCTTCAACACCTTAGAACACTTTAGGAACCCTAAAAACCAGAAAACACCATAACCAAAACCTAAAAACACAACTCACACACAACCATTCCCAAGAGCATCACCAAAAGCTTGCTTGTTGCTAACACTTCAAGCTAGCTTGCTCTTGGTCATAACCTTCTCACCCCAACAATAAAAAGTTTGTATATGTAGTTAACTTAATTACATAAGGTTGAGGATAATGAACAAAAGGGTAGATATATGTGGCTTATCTATAATTACCTTTCCTCGTAAGACCTTTTTCTATGAGATAATTATCTAAATGTCAACAAAACCTTTCTCCTTTAGGCTTCCCACAGTGTCCCTAAAACTCATTTCCAAAGGAGTGAAGTTAACACCCAAACTTCTTGCTTTCTCCTTTGATACTTGGTGTTTTGGCAACAAGGCCTTCTTGTAACACCCCGACCCAAACCACATCGGAATTCGTGCACGTTGACCGTTGACCGAGTGGGTCAAAAGTTGACTATTTGTTCCAGTTGAAATTTCTAGTTGACCATAGTACCGTGGCGAAGTGCATGATGTCCCGAGTTCGTAGGCTAGTAGCACGTCAAAAACGGAGCTACGGTTTGGAAGTTATGGGCAAAACAAGTCGAGGTGCAAACTGTCCAAAAGGTGCCGGCAGTTGACTTTTTATTGTTGTGTAATTTTGTTTTGACTTTTGTATGGTTGTAAAGTACTCGTCGATACGAGTTCATAGACTAGCGGCACGCTTAAATTGGACGTCTGGTTAAAAAGTTATGGATGTGTGAAGTTCGCCGGATACCGTAATATCTTATTATATCTGGCTTAAGTGTACAGTAACGCCACGTGTCGTCACCTGATTGGTCCACATGGGTGAACAGTGTCACCCACGGTGGCTTTTATTTGGCAAAAATGTCGGAGAGGAGAGAGAAAGAGAGAGGAGAGAGAGAGGAAGAGAGAGAAACGATCGGCCTCCAGACTCGATAAATTTTCAGGCTGAACCCCGAAATTTCATGACCGCCGGTTGCCGGACGAGCCCAGACTGAGCCGGCGAAGCTCGGCGGCGATTTTTCCCCTCCACCGTGGTTGACCCGTTTCCGGCCACTTTCAAGGCACACGCGCCTGACTGGTCTCTCACCCGTGGGAATTCCGGCCTACCCACCAAATTTCACGGCCACCGGACCTCCGACATGCTAGGATCGGAGCATTTTTCGGCGAAGTGTCGAAAACCTTCAAACCCTGATCTCTTCGCCGTCCGGCCTCCGTTTGCCTCACCGCCTGTCCCGTTAGAATCCTCTCCCCTCGATCTACAAAACCCCAAAAAATCTCAGCTATCGGCGACCTCACGCGCCGCCGCCGGGGACGGTTGCCGGTGACCCCGGCGGCTCGCCGGAAGTCACTGTTCCGGCGAGTACCCAGTTGCACCGCCGGTCCCTGTCCACTAATTCCGACCTCCTGAATCCAAATCAGGAGTCCTTTTCCTCCAATTCGTGACGGTTTGGGAGAATTGAGGAGTCGAATCTCGAAAGCTTTCCGGTGAGATTCAGGCCACCTTGGGTCCGATCTCCGGGAAGTAAGACCGAATCCGTGATCCTCATCACTCAAGCTTCGATTCGGTATATTACTCGTCATTTTTAGTTGTCATTTGTGTTCATTCCCCGGGTATCCATTTGGGAGTTACCCGATTAAAATATTAATATATTTGGTTGGTGTACTGTGAATGTTTTAGGTGCACGTGTGGGTAGTGGAGTTGATCCTGCGGAGGATCTTAGCTGATATACGCGCTTAAGGTGAGTGACCCACCTTTAAAAATATTTTGGGGCAATTAATTATATTTAATTGGTGTTTAATTGATATTTAGAATTATGCTCATGTGGTGCAATTTAATTATTATTTTATTGTGATTTAATTTTATTTATTACGCATGAGCAAGGTATTTTCAATAATAAATCGTATGTGGTTTTAATATTGTTTTCGGGCATAATTGGTTTAAATATTTTAAGGAATTTATTTGTTTAATTGGTGGTTTAATTTTTATAATTATGCCCATGGTATATTATTTGTTGAACCTCGTGTTACGAGAAAAATTATTATTTTATTGTTATCGATGTTTCCGTACCGGGTATGTTAAAAGAAAATATGTGGGATGGTAAATGTGAAAATTGGTATATTTCCCACGGTAATTTTTGGAAAATCGGTACGGTTATAATTAGTTTAGTAATTATTTTAGACGCACTCATACAGTATTGGTGTTCCAGTGTATATGTGGTTAGCGCGCAAGTATTATGTCTCCCGTGAGTTGCCATTGGACCGTGGGCAGGCAAGTTTGATATTGGCCACAGCCGCCCCCCTCCTTGGCCGGGATGACGGTTTCAGCAGCGATACTGTCGGGACGCCGAAGTGCCGTTTGCAAGTTTCTCTCTTTAACCCCCCTGCCAGTCGGTGCTCGGGACGCTGGGTATCGGAGGGCATCACTGGTATATGGTGTGGTGCGTCGAGTGTAAATTTTCAAATAAAATTTCAAATCCCAAAGTGTTCAAAAGTTATTTATTATATTTATTTACATTTTAATTACATTTGGGGTATTTATTTATTTATTGTTCATTAAGTTGTTTAATCCCTTGGTTTTCGGGAAATACGAATATCGGATTTTGTGAAAATGTTTTAAAAAGGGAACATTTCCAACGGAGTGATTAGTGAGAGTTTTGAGAGAAATTATTATTTTCAACTATTATTATTTATTTACCTATTTAATTGCCGGTATTAATTAAATTCCCTTATTTGTTATTTTTATGATTATTAAAAGTGTTCAGTAGCAAGGGTCGCTCACTGAGATGATTAGCATCTCATGTTTTTTAAATTCCGTTCCCTTAAGTGCAAGGGGTGGTAGGCATTTATCCGGAGCGAACCAAATCTTCGCTGCTATCGTAGTTCGAGAAGTACTTTTGTACTCGTGCAATTCAGTTGTATTATTTTTTTCATCTTTGTTGTATTTTCTATTAAATAGCACTTCATGAAGCTCTGTATACTGTTCTGAACACTTATTTATTATTTATGCATTGGATTACTGTTATTCCTGCGAAGTGCTGTAAAATTGTAGAATCAATTTGTAGTATTGTGGGAGGAATAAGGGGATGAAAATAGAAGTGTGTTTTCAGTGCAGGTAATTTGTGGTAAGTCCAACCTTTAGGGGAGGTTCTGCCGGATTTTCCACTAGAGGGTCCGGTAGGATTTCCCTGGGATCAAGGCTTGTCTAGGGTTCCGGTGAGGAATTTTGGACTGGTCCTGACACTTCTCATCTTCAAACCTAAAAGTCATAGGCCAACACAAAATCTCACTCACATCACATGGTGAGGGAGCCAAAATCAAACCATCAACTAAATATGTTTGTGTATGTGCAAAAGACACTACAGAAATTAAGGAATTTTTTATTTTCTTTTTAGTATTACTTTTAAATTTAATACTAATGAAAACTTACTCTTCAGGAAGGCTTAAAGCAGGGTAGAGTTCTTTTAAAATCTTCAAGGTCTCATAACTGTGCAAGACATTTCCTACTAAACAGTATTGTCCACTGGCCGATGGAACCTTGAATGCTTGAATGTGTGCGAATGCAACATCTCGAACATCAACGACTCTATAAACTAAAAAGGGAAATGGTTGAGCTCGTCCTGCAACCAAAACGACAAACAAATCTCAGCTATTTTTATCCCAATTAGTTTCTAAATAACAGAAATAATAGTAATAAAAAAAGTAGGATGAAAAGTAACTTCTTGTTGACCTTAAATATACAATGAGATGTTTGCATAATATTTATTATGTGTTTAGGTTAGATATTTTGAGCAAATTAGTAGTAATTAATAACTTATTTATAGGGTTTATTTCTGCCAATAATAGAATTGATTTACTTATACTGATTTATATAGTAGGATTTTCTGTGATATCTTTATTATTATATTGATATTATTATTAATTATTATTTTTCATGTGTTAATAATGGATAAACTACGCAACTTGCACGTGACTTCATTTTTTAAAAAGTTGGGGATTATTGGTGGTGTAAGTCTAAGAGAAACGATATAATATTTTCTATTAGGGTTTTGGGATTAATTTTACAGTCTTTTGGTAAATTTGAGAGAAAAATGATAAAAGTGCAGTGTGTTTATGACTACTTTAGGAGATTCGTAGTTCTAATCAGTTTAATTATTTGATATAGTGAAAATTATTATATATGATCTATGAGTGTTTATAGTGCTTAATTAATCTGTTTAAATATTATTAGCACTAACATTTTAATCTTACAACTTAACAGAAAATAATTTTTGAATGAGATGGAAAAAACATGCACCAACTAATTTGGTTCTAATTTCTTCCAAACCTGCATTAATTAGTCCAAAAGAAACAACAAAAAAAGAAGAAAAGAGAACATATGTAGTTGCTGAACTCTCCCTGTAATGAGATTCATAAAAATCTCTGACGAAACATTAAGAGTTGGCTGTAAAAGAGGACCAATAGCAATCCACGGATGTATGGTCACCAAGTCAATACCATTTTCTTTTGCAAATTGCCAAGCAGCCTTTTCAGCTAAAGTTTTTGAAAGTATATACCAAAGCTAGAAAGAAAAATACAAGGAAATTAACATAATGGGAAGTTTATGCATATTGTCTCTCTAATTTTCAAAAGGCACAGACTAACAAGAATCAATACTGTTCAACATTTGTTACAACATATACCACAAGGTGTGATATTGATGAAAAAACACAAACTGAATTTTTCATTTTTTATTTTTATTTTTTCGCTGATTTAAGGTCGCTGTATATATAAAAGCATCTTACTATTGCAAATTGAAAAACAATCATACTTAAGCAAAATATTAAAGCAAAACACTGAATGTTTGTCAACCTAATAAATGATTATCGCAGGGGTTGATACTCTATTTTATTTTCTTGTAAATTAGGATTTTGAAAAAGCTTTTGAACTAAGATATTACATTTAAAACAATAATTAGAACCATAAACACATATTAATTAATACGTACACACCTTATTTTGCTCACAATATACAGGATCTGAAAACCATGTCTCATCTACTACCACATCGGAGTTTAGAGGTTTTCCGTTGTACCAAATTGAAGCTGTGGAAGATGTTATAACCACTCTCTTTATAGAAGGAACTTTTACACATGATCTCAGAACATTTAGCGTTCCCTTCACTGCAGGTTCAATTAATTCTGCCTGAAATGCAAGGAAAAGAAAAGATCCATTCGAGTTTTTAAAAGTTATATGATTATTAAGCCACTGAACGAATTTTAATTTTGAACTAGCTAGGAAATACAAAACACTGTCTGTCTCTCTCTAAATATAAAATTTACAAAACACTCATCTGTCTCTCTATATATATAAAATCTGAGCTTTTAACAACCTCTGGATCGTTGGCTGAAAAAGTTGTAGGGGATGCAGTATGAAAAACACCTTCACATCCCTCAACTAAAGCATCGAAAACTCCTTCTTCCAATAAATCTGCTCTTAACAAATGAAGTCTTTCCTTAGCTCCCTCAAGTGAGAGCAAGTGTTCTGTTTTCCTTGGATCATCTGTGACATAATTCATAAAATTAACTAACTCAAATTCAGATTTAGTCCTTCATTGACATATGTGGGTTTTTATTTATTTATTTATTTTTGTTTTTATTTTTTTAAAAATTAATATGATAACATGTAACAGAAGAAGACAAACATTACCTGAATTCAGAGATTAGTTCCATTTTTTTCTCCTTTAAATGAAACAACTATCAAAAACCAGAGTTTTGGAAGTGAAAATCAATTACAAAAAGGGGGTGTTTATTGAATTACATAAAAGATGAAAAAATAAAAAATAAATAAATAACCTAGATCACGGACAAAGGGTTTGACATTGAATCCACGTTCTAGTAAAAGCTTCACCAGCCATGATGCAATGTAACCAGATGCTCCTGTTACACATACCACCTTTTCTTCCCCACTCATAATTTCTCTCTTTTCTCTGCTCTGGATTTTTTTTTTTAATTTTTTTTAATTTTTTATTTTTAAAGTCTGTGCTTTCTGCTTAGAAGCTAGTATTTTTGTTGAGGGAAAAACAATACCCCCATAACAACCATCATCTACAACCCTCCAAATAGGGACGAGACAAGCAGAGGCAGGTATGTATCCTTTCAGTCTATATCTATGAGGTTATAAGTTTAACAACAAATCCCTTCTCCTTTAGAAAAAAATTGTTGTGACAATAAGATAGTGACACCATTTGATCTTATCTTATATGTCTACCACAATAATAATGAAATTATAAAAATTATAATCACTTACTTTTCAATGGGAAAGACCTTTTTGTGTATAATTTTTAATAAGCAACTAATAAAAAATAAAAAAAGTATTAAGTCATATGGATATTTAGAAAATAATTTAATAAAACCTATTAATCATTTTAATGCAATTTATTTTATATTGCTTACCAACTTGATCAAACAAAAATGACCGTTGCGGTAACAATGCATTTGTCAGTCTTACGTTATAGGTCTACCATATTAATAATATATTAAATTAGTCACTTTTCAAAAGTCAAGGATCTTTTGTTTTTAGGATGTATTACATTGTACATCATCGATTTTTTTTTTTTATTACAATCGGATACTTTCGTAATTATATTTTTATAACTTTATGAAAATATCTGGTTGTAATTAAGAAACATTTGAGAGTGTGCAGTGTAATATATCCTTTTTTTTTATATATACATTAATAATAAATTATAATTACTTACTTTTCAAGATTGGAAGTTTTTTTTTTTCTATGTATAATTTTATATTAGTAGCTAAAGCGGAATGATTTGAATTATAATTAAATAGTATAGCTTTGCCACTAAATTATTTTAATGGAACATTATATTTATTTGTTTTAATCCATATATAATACTTATAGTTTTAATCCATATATAATGCGTATTTGGTCCTATATATTAACGATATGCAACTAGCAGGTAAGCCAGAAAGACACCTTGTATGGAAAAGTAAAAAAATTCATCATTGATTTTTAATGCAGTTTGTTTCATATTATTTATCAATTTGATAATATAATTCAAATGATATTGATTCAATTGGTATACCTTCACATTTATATCTAATGAAGTAATAAGTTTGATATACATCCGGTAATAATGAGATGTGAGACTATTTGGTCAATTAAGTAATGAAATAATAAGTTTGATATATATATATATATATATATCGAGTAACAATGAGATGTGTTACCTCAACTTTCAAGTACTTTTTTGTGAGTTTGTCGCATGTTCCTGCCTTCAGTCAAACTTGACTACCACATCATCAATGTAGGCTTTTATGAGGTTGCCTATCATGTTGTGAAAAATAGCATTCATAGCCCTCTTATATGTGGCTCTTGCGTTTTCCAAATCAAATGGCATTACCACCTACTAAAATGTACCAATGGATCTAGGACTTCTAAATGCAGTCTTAGGAATGTCTTTTTCTGTAATAAAAAATTGATTGTACCCAAATGTCTATCCATGAAAGAAATAATTTCATGTTTGGCCGCTCTATCTATTAGTAAATCGGCTATTAGCATTGAATATTCGTCTTTGGAAGTGGCTACATTCAAATTTCTAAAATCAATGCACATTTGAATCTTTTCATTCTTTTTTACCATTGGGATTATATTAGACAACCATTTCACATATTAGGCTGAAACAGGCTTTAACCAATCTTTCTATCTCAATTTTTACCTTTAGTATGACATCGGGTGACATTTTTTATGGTGGTTGTTTATACAATTTAAACCCATTTTTTATTAATAAGAAATGTTTGGCTAGCTTTCTATCTAAACCGAGTATTTATGGTAATCCTATCTAAACTATTCTCTAAGGAGCGTAATGATATTGGCATACAATTCTGGTTTTACCAAGTCGTTAACAAATGTTGGATGAGAATCTTCCTCATTCTTAAGTTTATCTCAATAAAAAGGATCTTCAACTTGGGCCTTTATATCATCTAGCTTAGCCAGAGTGAGTTCAATTTAATCAAATTTAGCTTTGTTTCCACCTCCATCTCTTACCATTCTCCATGATGCATTCGGCCTGAGTAATAGTTGAATTATCTTCCACTTTCTTTTCGGCTAAGTATGCTACAAATCTTTCGGTCATGGCCTCAACTGCCTCCATATTCTTTTCTTCTATTGGATCAGTAATCATTGGATTATTTAGAATTTAGTTCTAGGTATCCTAGACATGGTCAATTGATCTAGCTCTTCACAAGTCTCTTTGGCTATACTGGATAATGTTTTTGGGTCTTTCAAGGCCGTAAACCCAAAGTGATGGCCATATTTTGACATTCCATAAAATTGAAGGAGTCGAATATCATTTTCATATTATTTGGCTTGTATAGCATTAGTGGTAACTATGAATGGCCAACTGTCGGCCTTAACCACCTCTACATCTTCACCATTCCAAAAAAGTTGAATTGATAAAGTGATGATGGAACACATAAGTTGGCTTACCAAGTAAAGCATTATGAGTATATTTTGACTATACTACAAAGAATGTGACCATAGTGGTCTTACTCCCCACCATGAGTTATGTCGGTAGGATCTTGTTTGTTTTCATGACTCCTCCAAGAAAGTTGCACTTTTAATGGGATTAGATTTTATTCAACCTTTTCTAACTTTTTAAGCATAAAAGTGTGTAAAATGTTGATGGTAGCACCAGTATCTATCAAGACCCTACTCACTAACATGCCATCAAAGTGTGCTTGGATATAGAGCGGCTTAAGATGTGTAGACACCTAGTCAACTGGCTTTTCAAAGATAATCCATTTGGGTCATTCTTGGATGCATTTAAATTTAGAAATATTTTCAAGATATTCAATGAGTTTGGGTTTAATGTCTCCATCCTCAACAATATCGCCTTCTATAAGGTTTGGTTAATCCAGCCAAGCTCTAAACAAAAGTGACAAAATGGGCAACATGTTGCACTTCATTTCTTCCAAGAATCGAAGCTTCATTGTTAACTTTTGATTTGTTAAAGTAACAATTAATTTATCTTCCTTCATGCTCTTCTTCCAAGTATCTTCATTTTGACTTTTAGTATCAACCATGTTTGGTTGGCCTTGAAGCTAGTGTTGGACTTTCTTTACAACTAGGAGTGGCAATTCGTGATGCCGTGTCGTGTTTGTGTCAACTCCATTTATTAATCGTATCGAAATTGCTCAACCTGAATCCAACCTATTTATTAATCGTGTCAGATATCTTCAACCCGAACATGATCCGTTTAATAAACAAGTAACCTGACATGATTTATGTATTCCGTTTATTAAATGGGTCAATTTAGATCAAACACGATCCGTTTACATGAAATTGACCATGTTACACGAAATTGACCCATATAAATGAAATTTATATAATTAAATGAATTACCTTATTTAAATTAATTATTTCATATAGAATAAAATAATTTAGTCATTAATCAATTCAAAATTAAAATATATATGTAAAATCATATAATTATAGTTATAAATTTACAATAATATAATATATGATATGTTAATATAATAATCTCATATAATAGTTAAATATAGATACATATATATACACAATAAACCTAATACTACTTCTCTAAAAATATATAAAAAAAATTATTAATAATTATGTTTTTAATTTTCTACATCTCCAATACTGTTAGGCAAATTAATTTTTATTTTTTTAATGTCCATAAATCCATATATATATTAAACATGCTATATTTAAGTAAATAAATATTATTTTAATAATTTTTGTGATACAAACCTAGGTCGACTTGCTTTTAAACTGGTATTATACTAGCCCGGATCGAAGTTAAGTTTAGATTCTAATGGTTATCTTGACCCCTAATCAATTGTGATTTGAAACCTAAGTATATAATGAAGATGCCACAATAGGTTATGGATGTGTTATTGATAAGTCAAACTAAAACACTCGATCACTATTTGGTGTTTTAGGTATTCAAAGAGAACAAAAAGAATTCTTTTCATGATAATTTTTAAATCAATAATGTAAGCTATTTTTCATTAAAAATAAGCCCTTAAATAAGATAAAGTCACAAAAGAAATAAACCCTAAAACCAATAGGTAAAATTCACCCTACATATCAAAAGAATAGGAAAGTGGCCGAATTTCAAAGTCTTTTCCTAAACTAATTTGGATTAATTAATTCCATAGTTTTGAAATATTAATTAATTAATTTACAATCAAAATAATACAATATTAACCTTCCTAAATTAATTTGTCCAGCAGATAATTAAATAAAGACCAAGAATAAAGATTATTTCTTAAAACAAAAGTCAAATTTCAGATTTGGAAAGTAGTTGACTAGTTTTTCAAATAAGCTGTCTTTATCCAATTTCCAGCTAATTAAAGCTCTAAATCAGATCCAATATACCATGTAGGATACTAAATAAGATTAGAACTGATCCCACACATTGCCTTTGATTGGAATGTCCAAAACTTGCTTGGATTACAAGTTATCTCATTCTCAGCGCCAATCATGCTTATTTCGGCCTAAAAGTGTGTGCCTAAATGTTGTTCTTAGATAGCTTTGCTTCTGCCTTGGCATGATTCCATGAGCCCTTGGTGAACTTAATCATGTTTATAAGCTAACAAACACATCCATTGCTGCCCAGAGTTCATAAATGCGCCAAAACAGATTATCGGATCCATTTTTTCCTTCACAACTTTGATGCTTAGCACGGGCTTAAAATCTTCGGGTATAACCATGCCTTCTTGAGATTTAATCACACCTTGTATAAAGCTAACCAAATTATCCTTAAATCTTTTAGCTTGTGCCCTAGTAATTGGCCCCGTCTTCAATTATACAGGATCAGCACTCCTGCGAGTAGTAGTTTATACGAGTGTAGGTGGGTTCTCATCATTCCCCTCCTTTTGAAAGTGATTTGTTCTCAAATTGAAGTCAATACTTGCAAAAAAAGGAATAAATCAGCAACATTAAAGGTAGCACTGACATTATATTCATCTGGCAAATTAAGCTTGTAGGCATTTTTATTAACCTTCTCCAAAATTTGAAATGGTCCATCTCCTGTAGGCATAAGCTTTGACTTGCGTTGTTTAGAAAACCTCTCTTTTCTTAAGTGCAACCAAACCTAATCTTCCGGTTCAAACACAACCTTAGTCCAGCCTTGATTAGCAACATTCGCATATTGCTCAGTCCACCTTTGTCACGATCCTACATTTTATGCAGCGGAAATAAGACCGTGCGGCGCCAAGACTCTCTAGTCAAGGCTAGCCTTCTCACTATCTGAGTTCATATATCGACCTATCTGATACCAATTGTACGCCCCTGAGGTTCACTGACGAGAACTACTCTCGCGAGTCTCGCGTATAGGTGACTATGATTGCTTCCTGGCATCATGGCTAATAGCCTAGATGCTCACCCCATCTATTGGTTCTCATAATCATCATGGCTCATTCCGCCCAGCAAGCTAGCCCGATGGCCTCACGCCCACTCGGTAGCTTGTTACTTAATTTTGTGCCAAGATCTAGTCAGCAACCCAACTCCCCACTCGGGCCTTGGTCCATGCACATCCTGAATAGCATCCGACCATGGAGCATACACGCCAGCATCGTGCCAACATGCCACCCAAGGTAGCAATACAATAACGGAAGCCCACATACGAATGTCACCTGATGGCACGGTGTCGCCCCGTCCGTGCCTGTTTAGCTTCCGACCCTCTTGAGCAAGGCAGATGCTGAGCCCCCGCTCACTGGCACATTTGCCATAACCTTGTAACAAAGACCTACATGTGTTCTTGGCATATCCGATAGGAAACAGCATAGCGAATGCTACACTTAGCCTCTGGCATAGGAGTGATGCACAATACCAGCTCGAAGTGCCTACCGATACTGTCCTCGGGACTCCCTGTCCCTCGGAGACATAAGCCCACCTCTGTGGCACTTTATGTTCGCCCCATGGCTTGGCGTCGCCCATGGGAGGCTCGCTTAACCTAAGCTAGAAGCCGGATCCGGGGGCCGTGGAGAGCCAGACACGGACCACCCCCCTAAAGAGCTTATTGAGCCATTTCCTTTCTGGCAGCAACCGATATCACTTTGTGCGAGGAATCATAATGAGGTTTTCTTGTCCTGCCATTCGACATGCACCATCCTAGTGACATTCTTAAGAAATTCCCACGGCCCAGGATCAAAGATCCCGACCTTCAAATATTTACGAAAATGCCACTAGGCCATTCCAAAAGTGCGGATTGTCACAACCTTTCTATGTTTGCGTTAGTATTCTCATGAATCTACTTAACAAATTCAGCTTTTTGTTTTCCATCTAGATTAGCATGTTCACATCTAGAAAATGCATCGGCTACCACATTTTTCTTATCTTTCTTGTAGCGAATGACATAAGGAAAAGTCTCAATATATTCAATCCATCTTTCATGCCTTTGGTTAAGCTTCCCTTAGCCTTTAATGTGCTTCAAAGATTCATGATCCATGTAAATCACAAATTCCTTCGGCATCAAGTGATATTGTCATGTGTCCAAAGCTCAGACTAATGCATACATCTCTTTATCATATATTGGATAATTTAATATTGCTCCATTCAACTTCTCACTAAAGTATGCTATAAGTCTTCCTTCTTGCATCAACACAACTCCAATACCTATACCAGAAGCATCACATTTAAAATCAAAAGTTTTAGAAAAATTTGGTAAAACTAATAAAGGAGCATTAGTTAATTTTTCTTTCAACAACTTAAAAGACTTGCCTTGTGCTTCTCTCCATTGGAATCCCACATTCTTCTTGACAATTTCAGTCAATGGTCTTGCAACAATATTAAAATCTTTGATAAATCTCTTGTAAAAGCTAGCCAAACCATGAAAACTTCTTGCCTAGGTAATGGTTGTAGGTTTTGGCCACTCTTGAATGACTTTGACCTTGGATTGGTCATCTTTAATCCCTGCAGCACTTACAACAAATCATAGAAATACAAGCCCATTTTGGCAAAAATCACACTTTTTAATGTTAGCAAACAATCTTTCCTTCCTAAGTACTTCTAAAACTAACTTAAGGTATCCTACATGATCATCTAAATTTATACTATATACAAGAATATCATCAAACTAAACAACCGCAAATTTTCCAATGAATGGACGCATGACATGGTTCATTAATCTCACGAAAGTGCTAGGTGCATTAGTTAAACCGAAAGTCATTATTAACCACTCATACAAACCATAATTTGTCTTAAATGCTATTTTCCACTCATCTACCTCTTTTATTCTAATTTGATGATATCTAGTCTTAAGATCAATTTTAGAAAACATGCATGCACCATATAATTCATCAGGCATATCACCTATTCTCGGAATATGATATCTATACTTAATAATTATGTTATTGATAGCCCTACAATCTACACACATACTTCATGAACCATCTTTCTTAGGTACTAATAACATGGGTACAACACATGGACTCATATTTTCTCTAATGTATCTTTTTTCAGGCAATTCACTTACCTAGCTTTGTAGTTCCTTTGTTTCATCGGAATTACTTCTATATGTAGGCTTTGTAGGTCCTTTGTCTCATCGGATTACTTCTATATGTAGGCTTATTAAGAATTGCGGCTCCAGGAATAAAATATATTTGATATTCAATCCCTCGAATAGGTGGTAAACCATTAGGAATCTCCTCTGGAAAGATGTCATCAAATTTCTATAAAAGAGAAGATATAGAACTTGGCAATACAAACTCTTCAGGGTTAGCTAGATGATTTAGATAAGCATCTTTATAAATCATGACTGGCATAGGTTTCTTACTCAATAATGCCTTTTAATATCTCCTTGGCTAAGATAAAAGTTCTTCTTTTTCTTCTCTTTCCTTTCTTTCTCACTTTCGGGTTTCTCTTTCTCTTTATCACTCTCGGTTTTCTTTTTCTTTTTCTTCTTACTCTTGGGTTTAGAAAACTTACCTTGGTTGGCCTTGCTTTCTTGAATAGTAGTCGAAGCCATGGGTGGCATGCTTGACTTCTCCCTTTATCGTTCGGCCTTCCTCCTTTGTTGCATTTGCAATTGATCTCTAAATACCTCTTTAGTGTCAACATTCTTTTTGTGTTATATAAGTAAGTAAAAGAAGGGATTTTTTTCTCAAATGAATAGAACAAGAAGTTGGTTTGACTGAGATATGTATGATGTTTGTAAGTTTAGAATCATAATTTCTTAGCCCTATTTATTGTTTTACATGTACTTTTATCCTCGCATTTAAGTATGGTTTCTTGTCATGGTAGATTGAGCGATAAACAATAGCTCCTTGTGGATTATCTAGGTGCTTACAACTTTTGAGTAGTGACTTTAAAAATCAAAGTTATAATAGCTTGTTGGTAAATAGGGAAGAAGAAAGAAAAAGCAATAGATATGAGACAGAAGCTAGAGTGTCATGGCCTTATTGTATAGCACTGCAACACCATGTAAAATTTCAACAATGCCCATGCAGAGTTGCTAGCACCACAGTGCTATGGTGGGTATTCCTAGTGGTAAGACACAGCTGCTGGTTTCATGTCACTGTAATGTTTTCTAGGACGTTGTTTTGTTAAATGTCATTGTTATCCTTGTTATAAATATATCTTTTTAAGTCAGGAGAGAGATTTAGTGCGAAAAATAAGAAATTGTCCTTCCATTCTCTAAAGACATGGATTACCATTTTGTTGGGAATCATATCAAGCTTGTAATTTCTTCTAGAGTGATTAATATAAAGACCTTCTTCTTTATTGGCACATGGACGTGGAATATTGTTATGGAAATTGAACCACGTAAAGAGCTTGTGTTTTTCTTATTCCTCTTGCATTTATTTCTTTTCTCCTTTCTTTATGTTTCGGTGGTTATTGATCTAGTGTGGATTATTGCTTTACCTTTATTCTTTCTACATATTATTTGGTTGGATTTAATTTATAGCTACCTAAGTCTCTACAGATTGGTATTAGAGCCTAGGTTTAGGTTTGGGGTTTTTTGGGTGGTTGTTAAAATTATTTGTAGAGAGTGGAATACATTGTTCTATTGGTGAAACTAAGGAGAGATCTGAGTCATCCAAGAAAATAGCCATAACCACCAAAATCAAAGTGGATAAATTCACGAGTTTGAATGACGTTGGACTTAAAAGATGAATATGAAGGCTACACTACAAAAAAAAAAAAACAAAAAAAAAAAAACAAAAGAGAATTAGTGACTAAGTTTTTAGTAACCAAATTTTTTTAATCACTAAGGCCATATTTATTTCACTGAATTGGGCAGGTTAGGACAGGACACAGTCCCAATCCAGTGTTTGGAAAGCAAAAATGGGAGGGGGACAGGTTTTTCCTGTTGGTCATTTTATCCCAAATGAATGGGATAAATCTGACTGGGTCATTTTTGTCCGAGTGAGCTCTCTTCGAAGCCTCTCTAGCCGCCCCTTTTGAAGCATCTCCGATCTCACATCTCCAAGCTGACCATCTCCTTCGAAGCATCTCTGGCCTGTAAGCATGTCTTCTTCTTCTGATTCGTTGATCTTCCATCATCATTATCTTGTTCTTCTTCTTTGTTTTTTTTACGTTATTTTTTTAGCTGAAAATTTGAGAAATTATTTTGGGAATGTCATTTGCTTCGTCGATCTTCCATCATCTTCCTTTTCTTCAGTTTTTCACGTCATTTTTTAGCTGAAAAATTATGAAATATTTTTGGGAAATATCATTTGTTGATCTGCGAAATAAGCTTCGATTTGTTTATGTTAGGGCTTGATTTGATATTTAGGAGGAAGAAGGCTTGATTTTGGAGGCTTAAACTACCTTTCGAAGCATCTCTAGCTGGTGAGTTCTTCTTCTTATGCTGCATCCTTCTTCTTCTTCTTCTGTTTTGTCGATTTGCCATCATCATCATCTTGATCCTTCTTCTTTGTTTTTTTAAGTTATTTTTTTAGCTGAAAGTTTATGAAATTTTTTTGGGAAATGTCATTTGCTTTGTGAATCTTCCATCATCATTTTCTTCTTCTTCTTCTTCGAGTTTTTGCATCATTTTTTAGCTGGAAAATTATGAAATTTTTTTGGAAAATGTCATTTGATGATCTGCAAAATAAGCTTCAACCTATTTATTTTAGGGCTTCATTTGATATTGAGGAGGAAGAAGGCTTGATTTTGGAGGCTTAAACTAGATCTAAAGCATTGGGTGTGGAAGGTAAGTGTTCTGGTTTTGCCAATCGCTTATGTGATGCTTATTATCATGCATTGGGTAGATTAATTCTGTTTGTGATGTTGATTTGAGAATTACAACTAATTTAAGTAATGTTTGTGTGCAAAGAATTATAATTGATTGTGATAGTCGGGTGATAGTTGTGTGTTTGCTTAGATGTATATTCCATTGATGTTATGAAAGAGGCCTTTGAGTTGGGATGCTGATAATAGAGAGGGAAGTGTGTGTACATTCTTTTTCTCTTTCTCTTGTTTCAGTTTGTTTCTCTTCCCCTGTTTAGCCATATTACTATTTATTTTTAATCAAGTCAAATGATTTTGAGATTTTCAAGTTAGCTATTACCTCTCATATGGCATTTAGGATTTCATTCACCAAGTACGCATAAGGCATGATAGAAGTGGTTTAAGGTAGGTGTGTTTGTTTATGAGCTGCGACCTGTAATTAATATGCTGTATTTCACTTTGGGCCATGTATATACAAAATAAGAGATGCCTTACAAGAAGTTAAAACTTCATCAGACAAGTCTTTATGTATACATTACTACTTGAAACTTACACACAATTAATCAATTCGTATGAAGACAAGTTATCTATTCAATCTTGATAGAATTAGGATAATAAAAGTCAATTTGTTGGGGTGCTAGTTTGCTTAAGAAAAATCTCAATAGAATTATGACATTGTGGATAATAGATGTTTGTTTGCGATTGAATAAACAAATTTTATGCAAACAGAAACATTTATGATTGAATAAATCAATTTTATGCAAACAGAAACATTCATCTTTGTTTGTGTAAGTTCTTCTTACTCTAGCTCTCAGGTTTCTTTGCTTTTCACTTTTGGAGGAGTTTTGGTTTGAACTTAAATCTAAAAAATAGTAAAACCCATTTATATACATGACCTGAAGATCTGAAAAATGGTAAAAATAATTTTGGCTATTAATACCTCATTGCTGGTGATGATATTAAGCGTAGGTTTTTTAAGTGGTTATTTGTAGTTTTTGTTCCGACTTAGCCTTTGGCCACTGAAAGACTTCGAAAAACCCAATTAAATTGCTTCCTCTGTTTTCTTTTTTTAATTCTTGTTGCAATTACTAATCCAATTGTTGTATATTTGGGTCACATGAGGTTGTGTATGTTAATTTTTACTGTTATGTTGGTAAGATTAGTGCTAGATTGTCCTTTGGCAAACTCCGATGCAATGTCAAGAATGTGGAAAAACTGGATTTGCATATGGATTTGGACTTGGTTGCATGATTTTGCAGGAAGATGCAAAGTTGACATTTTGATCTCTATTTAGTTTCCTGGATTGAATTGCTGTATTTGACAAGCTGAATTTTATATTTCAGTTGCCTACTTACCTGTTGGATAATCAATATTATGTTTTGCATTGTCTTTAAAGAAAGAGTTATCATATCCCATGCTTTTAAATATTTAATTCTTTACTTTCCTTCTACTCTTTCATACCCAATATATTGCTTCCAAACCATTAGACAAATCGTCAAAGTTATTCAATTTTATGAACCTCTACTCAATTGTTTGGGAAAAAAATAAATATCAATAAAAAAGTATGAAGTTGTAACTGAACATTATTTTGGCGTGAAGAAAAGTAAAAATAATTGGTTTCTTTCCCCTTCCTAGTTAGTATAATATATACATATATATATATATATATATAATAATTGGTTAACAAACATTCGATTTTCCAAGTATAACAAATTCATTTTGGTTTTATTAGTTGGTCAAAGTATATACACTTTTAATTAATATTAGACTATTTTTGAAGTTTGAAGTGCCATATTTTTAAATTGAAAACTGCACTATGTTTTTTTTTTTTAATGTTAATATATATATATATAAATCTTTAGTTAGATGAGTATAAATAAATCGATAATCCACTTTTTACTTTAAGCTTTCAGCTATAATGTTCTAAAGAAGGTGCGGATGATAGAGGTGTTTTTTATGTGATTTTTATCAATTATCACTTAATCACATTCTATTTAATGTGTTTTTTATTTTGTCAATTTTTTTTTTGTAGATATGGATGGAAGAAAATTATTTGCATTACGATCTTCTTGTTCGTGCTTTATGGTTGTCTTCCTTATGTACATGTATGTAGCATGGGGAAGGAGAAATAATGAGGAGTCGTAATGAGGCAAATCCAGTACAAAATCCCACCACATGTACATGTGCTCAATTGAACACCGAGTGACATAATGGTTTTATATTAGGTTGTTTATTTAGATTACTATCAATGGGTGTATTTTTATTAATTTGGATTACTATCAATGGGTGTATTTACTTATTTGTTATATCAGTAGATTATCCTTGTAAAAGCCAATATATATACATATATGGATGCAGTAATTGTTAAAAGTAAAAGCAAATGTTAACTTTGGCATAGTGTTAACTTTTTTTATTGGTAATTAATTGTTATTTATGATTTACCATATTATAATTTTATTTTAATTGGTGTTCAAAAAAATATATTAACGTAACTTATAGGCGTAATGTTTTTTTAAAATGTCATATAAATATCATTAAATTATTATTTATTTAATTTTAAATAATTTATGAAATATTATGTTATCATTTAATTTTACTTTATTTCTAAACTTATATATTAATTAATATAATTTGTGGGTATAAAAAAAAAAATTTTGCATGTAAATATAAATAGGATTTTTTTTTTTAACATAACAATAATTTTTAAAATTTTCATTTAAAATAAAAAAGGAACTTTAATTATAAAATAGTCCAATCCAATCCGATCCTGCACCAAATGTTGGACAACTTGTCCACCATTCAGTCCATAACTATGCCAAACACAGTACTGCACTATTCTATACGGTCCGATCCTATCCAATTTGAACCTATCTTGCGTACCAAACGCCACCTAAAAGAATCCATGAGCAACCAAGTTTTGGTTGCTAAATATTCGGTAAGCTAATGTAGTAAAAAAAAAATTGGTCAACCGCTTTTAGTGATAAAAAATTGGTCACTGATGACCATCTATTATGACCAATAAATATTTGGTCACTAAGGTCATATTTGTTACGCAGGACTGGGCAGATCAGGACAGGACACTGTCCCAGTCTGGTGTTTGGAAAGTAAAATTTGTAGGGGGACAAATTTGTCCCGTTGGTCATTTTATCCCAAATGAATGGGATAGGTCTGACCCACCTAGAGACTATGTCACTTTTGTCCAAGCGAGCTCTCTTCGAAGCATCTCTGGCTGTACCCTTCGAAGCATCTCCGATCTCGCATCTCTAAGCTGATCGAAGCATCTCTGGCCGGTGAGTTCTTCTTCTTCTTCTTCTTTTGCTTCATCGATCTTCCATCATCATCATCATCTTCTTCTTCTTCTTTTTTGTTTTTTTATGTCATTTTTTTAGCTGAAAAATTATGAAATTTTTTTGGGAAATGTCATTTGTTGATCTGCAAAATAAGCTTCGATCTGTAAAGTTAAGGCTTAATTTGATATTCAGGAGGAAGAAGGCTTGATTTTGGAGGCTTAAACTAGATTTAAAGCATCGAGTGTGGAAGGTAAGTGTTCTATTTTTGCCTATCATTGATGTGATGCTTATCATGCATTAGGTAGATTAATTTTGTTTGTGATGTTGGTTTGAGAATTAGAACTAATTTGGGTAAAGTTTGTGTGCAAAGAATTAGAATTAGATGATGGTGATAGTCGGGTGATAGTTGTATGTTTGCTTTAGAGATCTGAATCCCATTGATCTTGTGAAAGAGGGCTTTGAATTGGGATGCTGATAAGAGAGAGTGTTCTGCTTTTGAAGCAACAAACATAAAAAAAGAAAAAAAAAAAACTCATCGGAACCCCTACACACAGATAAACAAAGTGGAAGATTAAAAAACATATAAGAAAGGAAGGCTGACCTTGTTCTTTCCTAGTTATGGAATTGAGAAATGATGAAACTTCTTTCTCTCTTTCCTTTAGCTTATCCTCTTTAGCTTGGTATATCTCTAGCTTAAGCCTCAGCTCACTACATGAATTTTGTAACACTTTTACATCAGCATCCAACTTAGAAATCCTATTTTGTTTCAAATGCCTTTCTTCAATGGCATTTTCAAAACCAGTTTCAGCATCTTTCAATGTATTGTGCAAATCAACAATTACAGATACTGCCAAATTAGTGGAGCTCTCAAATTGTTTGCTTATATGTTGAACTTTTCTGGTAGCAAGTTATTGATTACACACACACTCATTTTACTTTTTCATTCTTGATAGTGAATGTAGTGAAATTTGTTATTCCATGCAATTACATCTTTGTCAAAGTGTTAGCTGTCATTACTAACATAAAAAGAAGACTTTTATTAGCAAAGACTGCTTCTTTGTCAAGGTTGAGTTTTTTTTGCTCTTTCTCACAGAAAGTAGACCCCATTAATACCTCATTGCTGGTGATGATATTAAGCTTAGTTTTTTAAGTGGTTCTTTGTAGTTTTTGTTCTTGCTTAGCCTTTTGGCACTGAAAGACTTCGAAAACCCAATCAAATTGCTTCCTCTATTTTTTTTTTTTAATTCTTTTATCATATAAAAAAATGTAAGAAAATCTTCCTCCTGGATTTAGGTTCCATTCACCTAATGAAGAACTAATCCAATTGTTGTATATTTGGGTGACATGAGGTTGTGTATGTGAATTTTTACTATGCATAATTGTAATATCTGTTTATCGTAGCTATTAGAAACATTTTAATTTTTAAAATGCATAATTGAGTATGTGAGCATATCCTCTTTGTTTATATTTTAATTTCTTAACTTATTATTCTTTGCATGCAAAGTCAAATGGGAAGTTAATTAAGCACGGTTAATGCTCTTTTGCTTTCTTTGTTAGGCTTTTGAATGCTTTTCTTCACTTTAAAAGAACTATTATGTTGGTCAGATTAGTGCTAGATTGTCCTTTGGTAAACTCGGATGCAAGTAATCAAGTATGCAACGTCAAGGATGTGGGAAAACTGGATTTGCATATGGATTTGGACTTTGTTCCATGATTTTGCAGGAAGATGCAAAGTTGACATTTTGATCTCTATTTAGTTTCCTGGATTGAATTGCTGTATTTGGCGAGTTGAATTTTATATTTTAGTTGCCTACTTACCTGTTGGATGATCAATATTTTGTTTTGCATTATCTTTAAAGAAAGAGCTATCATATCCCATGCTTTTAAATATTTAATTCTTTACTTGCCTTCTACTCTTTCATACCCAATATATTTTTTTCAAACCATCAGACAAATCGTCAAAGTGAAATTCCTAGAAAAATACAAAATAAAAAATGAGGAACCTTTACTCAATTGTTTGGGAAAGAATAAAAATAAATAAAAAATCGAATGTTGTAATTGAACAATATTTTGGAGTGAAGAAAAGTAAAAATAATTGGTTTCTTTCCCTCTCCTAGTTAGTGTATGTGGATTTTCCAAGTATAATAAATTCATTTTGTTTTCCTTCATTGGTCAAATTATATACACTTTTAAATAATATTAGGCTGTTTTTGAAGTTTGAAGTGCCATATTTTTTAAATTGAAAACTGCCCTATGTTTATGTTGTGTTAAATATATATATATATATATATATATATATCTTTAGTTAAAAGAGTATAAATAAATCTATAATCCACTTTTTACTTTAAGCTTTCAAATATAATGTTTTAGAGAAGGTGTAGACCGTGTCAATCAATTATCACTTAATGAGGGAATAAATTATCAATTAATCAATTATCACTTAATGAGAGAATAAATTGTCAATTGACTACCTTTTCATTCTCCATTTGGCAATATAGTGAACTATTTTTCATTCTCCATTGTCAATGAACTTTTTGTTTGCTTCATATTATATAGCAACTCCATTTAATGTCTTTTTTATTTTGTAATTTTTTTTTTTTTGTAGATATGGATGGAAGAAAATTAGTCACATTACAATCTTTTTGTTCGTGCTTTATGGTTGTCTTCCTTATGTACGTGTATGTCGCATGGCAAAGGAGAAATAATAGAGGTGTTAGGAATCGAATAACTAGGGAGACAGAATTGCGTACATCTTTTTTAAATAGTTTGTTAGATAATGATGTGAATTGTATTAGTCAAATGAAGATGGATAGGAGAACATTTGGTATTTTATGTCAATTATTACGTCAGGATGAATATGTTAAAAGAGATGGTACTATTACATTGGAAGAGCAAGTGTGCATATTTTTTCACATAATTGCTCATCATGCAAAGAACCGTACAATTATAAGTAGATTCTATAGATCGGGGGAAACAGTTAATAAATATTTCAATTCAGCATTGAATGGAGTGTTACGCTTACGTGGGATTTTGTTGATGCAACCTGAACCTGTGTCAGATAATTGCTCTTATGATAGATGGAAAATGTTTAAGGTATGTTTGTGGAATAGTTTGGTTACTAATCTTACAGTTAGATTATTTGCAGCATTATCTGATGTGAGTAAATTTCTTTGTGATGTAGAATTGTTTAGGAACATTAGATGGAACTTATATTAAGGTGAAAGTATCTAAAATCGATAAGCCAAGATATCAAACAAAGAAGGGTGAGATAGCCACAAATGTTTTAGGTGCATGTAATCCGAATATGGAATTCATATTTGTATTACTTGGTTGGGAACGTTCCGCTTCAAATTCTAGAGTACTTCGAGATACATTGAGTAGATCAAATGGCTTAAAAGTATCAACCGGTAAGACCATTTATTAAATTTTCATTGTAGAGGACTAACATTGCATAAACTGATAGGAGATATTTGTTTTATATTGGTTGTTATTATCTAGTGGATGTTGGTTACATTAATGGTGAAGGATTTTTTGCACCATATAGGGGAACAAGATATCACTTTTTCGAATGGAAAAATGGTTGTGCACCCACAAATTATCAAGAGTATTTAAACATGAAGCATGCATCTGCTAGGAATATCATAGAAAGATGTTTTAGGGTTCTTAAAATGCAATGGGCAATTTTAAGAAGTCCATCTTTCTATCCACTTTCTATCTAATTTCAATACAAATCAAGATCATTACTACATGTTGTCTTATACATAATCTGATTAGAAGAGAAATGGCACTTGATCCTGGAGAAATTGAGTATGATAGGATGGAAGATGTGGACATTAGTGGAGACGAGGACATTATAGGATCAATTGCTTCCCCGAGTCAATGGACTAATTGGAGAGATGAGTTAGCTAAGCAAATTTTTGATGAGTGGAGGGGTTGTCGTTGTAACAGCCCAATCCACCTTCATATAGATATTGTCTGTTTTAGTACTAAGGAATCCTCTTACAACCTAGCCTTCACGGATTTAAAATGCATCTACAAGGAAAAGGTATCTACATGCTTATAAGCCATGCTTCGTTCCCTTTTCCAACCGATGTGGGACTTCACAATCCACCCCCCTTGGGGTCCAGCGTTCTCGCTGGCACACCGATCTGGGCCTGGCTTTGATACCATTTGTAATAGTCCAGTCCACCCATATGTAGATATTGTCTGCTTTGGCACTGAAGAATCCTCTTACAACCCAGGCCTTACAGATTTAAAATGCATCTACAAAGGAAAGGTATCCACATGCTTATAAGTCATGCTTCATTCCTCTTTCCAATCGATGTGGGACTTCACAGTCATGGTTAGTAGTTGATTGTTTTGTATAATATTATGTTGTAACTGCTTATTTATTATTGTTTGTTTAATCTTTTGGATAATTTTTATGAAGACCAATTTATATTAAGTGCAACATTTGAGAATCATGTTATATTTGTTTGCATCTTGTTATGGTGTTGTTGAAATCATGAAATCTTTACGTGAATAGCAATGGAAGCTGGAGGTTGCAGTAACGATAACAGGGGACGTGAACCTAGGCATACATGGAGTAAAGGTGAGGAAGAGGCTTTGTTGAATATTTTAGATGAAGCTGTAGCTAGTGGGCAACGTTGTGACATGGATCATTTAAACTTGGCACACTTAATATGATTGAGAAGCAACTAGTCGAGATGTGTCCTAACTCAGGATTGCGAGCAAGTCCACATATTGAGTCAAAGATGAAAAAGTGGAAGAAATAATATGGTATAATATACGACATGCTAAACAAAAGTAGATTTGGATAGAATGACTCTCTTAAATGTGTGAAGGTTGACAGTGACGATGCTTGGAAAGCATATGTGCAGGTTTTGAATTTTTTTAGGAAATATAGTTTTATTGAATTGGTTGTTTGCTATATTAAATTTTATTTCTAGCATGTCTGAACTAATCTTTTTCTTTTTTTAACTAAACGTTATCTTTCTTTATTTTAGAGTAATCCAAGTGCAAAAGGTTGGAAAAATAAACCTTTTTCTGATGTATGAGAGGTTTGCTAATATTTTTGGAAAGGATCAAGCAACAGGAGTTAGAGCACAAACTTCAATTGATTTAGTTAATGATACAAATATGGAGGCTGCAAATGAACAATTTGATGATATTTGTTCTCCAATATCTGTTAATCAAAAACATAATAGTGAACCATCCAGACAATCCCAAGCAAGACGGAAGAGGAAATCTAAATCGAAGGATGATGACATCGTAAAGGGGTTGGACAATGTAGCATAGAAATGGTTTGGTAAATTGGCTCAACGTTAGAAAAACAAGAAAAATTCGATATCACTTATCCACAATACTTAGCTATGGAGCTTGATAGGTTAGGATTCTCTATTAGAGACAATTTTAAAATTTCTAAAGCAATGGGATTGGATCCATCAAACATAAAGGTTTTCAAGATTATTAAAACGATGCGGAAAAAATTGAATTTGCTAGTGAATTTTTAGATAACTAAATTAGTATTGTTGTGGATTATATATTTATATTCATATATGAAAGGATGACAATTATGAACAATTTAATTTCAAACTTATGGACATATGTTGTAAGGTAGTGGATATTGGTTTCTAATTATGCATGTAAGGATAATTGCTCATTATGTGTTATGTTTTAGAATATTAACAAGCACTTGATTGCTTTAGTTAATTTTATTTTGTTTAATTATATTATTATATTATATTATCATTTATTATTATATGCAGAAATATTGAATGTCAAGGAGAAGAGTTTATGTTGTGTTTAAAGGTAGACAACCAAGGATATATAATTCTTGGCCTGAATATCATCAACAAGTGCAATGGTTTAGAGATAATTTATATCAAGCCTATAATAAAACTAAAGAAGCTGAAACAACATATGTTGAGTTTTTAGAACAAATGATGAGGAATCGTAATGAGGCAAATCCAGTATAAAATCCCACCATACATACACGTGCTCAATTGAACAATGAGTGGGGTAATGGTTTTATATTAAGTTATTTATTTGGATTACTATCAATGAATGTATTTACTTATTTGTTATATAAGTAGATTATCCTTGTAAAAGCCAATATATATACATATATGGATGCAGTAATTGTTAAAAGTAAAAGCAAATGTTAACTTTGGCATTAGTGTTAACTTTTTTTATTGGTAATTAATTGTTATTTATGATTTACCATATTATAATTTTATTTTAATTGGTTTTCAAAACAATATATTAACATAATTTATGGGTGTAAAAAATATTTACAAATATCATATAAATATCATTAAATTATATTTATTTTTAATTAATTGTAATTTATGAAAAATTATTTTATCATTTAATTTTAATTTATTTCTAAACTTATATATTAATATAATTTGTGGGTGTAAAAACAAAAAATAAATTTTCCATGTAAATATAAATAAGATATACATTTTTTTTTAAACATAACAATAATTTTTAAAATTTTCATTTAAAATAAAAATAAGAACTTTAATTATAAAATAGTCCAATCTAGTTTGATCTTGCACCAAACGTTGGATAACTTGTCCACCATTTCAGTCCATAACTCTGCCAAACATAGTACTGCACTATTATATTCTGTCTAATCCGAACCTGTCCTGCGTACGGGAATATCTATTCTCGCTTTTTCTTTGGGTGGGAAAAGGATTTTTCTGATTGCTGATAGGTGTCATCAATGACGAAAAATTTGGTCAATGATAATCTAAAATGATATACATATTTGACTTATAGCAACTAATGATTGTTGGTCATTGAAGATACATATCAGTGACCAATTGGATGGTTGCTAATATTTTAAATAATAGAAAAATTGAAAAAGAAAACATATGGATTAAAACTTTTAACGACTATTTAAATTTGGTCACCGAAAAACTCTATTACTGACCAAATATTGGTGGTTGGGCCTTCAAATTATTGAAATAATAAATAGGGAAAAAATTACAAGGTAGAAAAATTCGAGAAAAATATAAATAGATAGTATAATTTTTAATAACTTTTAGTTTTTAACTAGTTGTATTTAAAATTATAATTGTAATTAAATATAAATCATAATCAAAAAAGATATTATAATAGTAAATATTTATAAATACATAGTTTTGATTCTATTAAAATATTATAATTATAGAAAAGTTATAGATGAAATAAAGTAGATAAGTGAAAACTATTTAAAAAAAGAAAAAAAATTGAAAAAGCTAATGGGAGCGAGAGAAATTAAGGAGCACAATTAATCTTTTATGAGTAAAATAATAAATAAGTTAAACAAAAATTGAAAGGTAAAAAAAGTTGATCCATGTAGGTCTGCTATTGATTTTTTTGGTTAGAATTATAATAATATTGTATAAACTAAAATAATGGAAGAAGTTAACTTTAACTTCAAATTACAATTTTAAGAGAAATCTATCAAGGTAACAATATAGAAAAGTAATCATATAATAAAAAATTATATGTACAAAAAATCCTCATTTATTGATAATATATCCTATTTTATAACAAAAAAAATATTGAAGTAAATAATTAGAATATTTCCAGTAGCTAAAAAGTAAAATCTAAAATTCCATTTAAAAAATATAGATATAAAATTAAAAACTAAAATTTTATAAGTGAAATAGGTTTAACGTACATATATATATATATATATATTTGGTCTCACTATGGATGGAATCAAACTCATTTCATATGGTGAGAAACTAATGTTAAATATTATTTCAAAAAGGTAAATTTTGTGTCAAAGTGGACAGATTGATAATGTAGACTTGTTCTATAACAAAATATTCACTTCAATACAAAATTGACCATTCCAAAACAATATTTGATATTTAATTCTCATTTTATAAAATTAATATAGTCTATGGCAAAATTGTATATATTTGTGTGTGTATATGTGTTTAATAATATATTTTTTTGCAATATATATTTATAACAGTTAGTATATTTTTATGAAAATAGATTTATATTAAAATTCCATTTATCCACCACCATTATTTATTGACATTTAAAAATATATAGTTTACTAAATCTCTACAGGGTTTTTTGTTTTTAAAAAAATGGTGCCTCATCTTAAATAAATTTCTAGGTCGATCGCTGATAGAAAAAGCCTCTAACATTTTATCATGCTATTATTGTTATTATTATAAAAGTTATACATTATGTATATGTTTTAGTATATATATAATATATTTATTAGTTCTCAATTCATAGTTATGGTGATGAAATATCATTAAAATCTTTTCTATCAACTTTTAAATTATTTTAGGGATTAAATTTTAAATGTATTAAAAATTTAAATAAATCCATATATGGTTTACTTTATTAGTATATTAATTAACTTATATAGTTTAATATTACAATTTTAAAGCTTTTGGATTAACTCAAAAGTCATATTATAAAGTTTTTGAAACATCGTTAGGAAAATGTCAAATTTTTGAAATTGAGTTTTAAAAAAAGTAATTTTTTTGGTACAATATGTATTATAAATTAAAGATAAATTTATATATTTAAAAATCCAATTAAAAAAATGACTGTATTTATATTTTTATAATAATTAGTATATGTATATACATATTTATACACATATATGTCCAAATAATTTTTTGTAAAGAGGGAAATTTGTTTTAGAAAAACAGACAATTATATTTTTTCTGTGCATATTTGACATTCACAAAATAAATTCTTATAGTTAATTATTTTGTCAGTAAATAATAATACACTTATTGATTAATTACATTGTTCATATTAATTAACTATTTGTATTATCTTAGGAATTAAATTAAAACCCATATTAAATTTGTTATAATTTTAATTTTCCTTCATTTTCGGTAAATGAAAATTTTAATTTTGCATTGATGGGAAATTTGCCGCCATCATTTTTGACCCCTTTCCCTTCTGATTAAACCTAGCCCTCCAAATTTCTCTCTGTGCAAAAAGCAGCAGCAAAGATCCAAAGGAATACCGCCGGACCAGCATTGCCTGATCTTGGCAGGAAAGCAATTGGAAGATGGAAGATGGTGGACCCTAGCCGATTACAACTTCCGGACGGAACCCACCCTCAGTCTGGCTCTCTGGCCTACACGCCCTAGAAGATCAAGCATGAGAAGAAGAAGAAGAAGAAGAAAAAGTGGGTTGGCAGGTGGTCACTTGGTGCTATTATGTATGAAATGCTTGTGGGTTACCCACCTTTCTACTCTGATGATCCAATGTCGACCTGTAGGAACGTAAACTTGGAAAATATTCAAAATAATTCTAACTGTATCGGATGTAATTTTTTTTTTTTTTTTTTAAAGTTTTAGTAGCTAAATTCTGCGATACATTTCTAATATTGGCAGCCTTTTGAGGTCGAATCTTTTTGAAATTTCAATATGTCTCTCTGCATATTTCTCCCGTAGATTCTGATGCACATGATTTTTCAAAACCCTGCTTTCATGTGGGTATCTGTACGACTATAATAGCCAACTTCACTATGATTATACAGAGCTAAATTTACCTGTAAATTTCTGCGCATGTTCTTTTAAATAACAATCCTTACATGCTACTTCCAGATCACATATACCCTTCAGCTTGATAAATATTCCTAAACTGAAACTAACATGACTTTTTGGAAGTCTGAATATTTGGTCATGTCCCTTAATTTGAAGCTTTATTCACAACGCAGATTTGACATTTGATATGGATCTCCACTTTCACTTACACATGACACATGTGTCTTTGTCCATTGTAGATAGTGAATTGGAGAACTCACTTGAAGTTTCCTGAAAAAGCAAACCTATCTTCAGAGGCAAAATATCTTATTACAAGACTCTTATGTAATGTCAACCAGAGGCTGGGATCAAAAGGCGCAGATGAAATAAAGGTGTTGTATGGTGTGTTCTATTCTAAATTCTTAGGTTTAATTTATAAACTAATTGTGTATGATGGAATTACCTCGCTGCTGATTACGTTATCAGGAACATGGTTGGTTTGAAGGTATTGAGTGGGACAAGCTCTATCTGATGGAAGCTGCATTTATACCTGAGGTCAATGACGAATTGGATACTCAAAATTTTGAAAAGTTTGAAGAGGTATGGATGTCCTTCATTTCTTGTTAGCTCTGTTAAACTATCAGTGTTGAGGGAATTCATTTTTGCTTATATTTGGGCTTACAGTCTGACAGTCAAACTCACACTTCGTCTAAAAGCGGTCCTTGGAGAAAGGTAAGCTTATGAGTGTTATTTCTTTAGCTGATGGCCATTGGTTCATATTAGCATTGCCATTGTTGAATGAAAACTATGAGATGAGTTGTTTCATTGGTTAAGTTTCTTTCCTTTAAGATGAGCATACTTATATTTACAAAGACATCATAGTGGGAGGAACTACTCTTTGATTAAGGGTCTGGCTCCATTGTGGTTGCTGTTTATTTGTATGCTAGCATGTGCTTTACTTATAATATTATTTTGCGCTCTTGACATTCTGGTTAGAACTACCAAGGTATTTATTGGATTTTTTTATATATATATTTTTAAATGGATGGCTGGAAACAATGCAATTGGTGGGTAAGGGTTGTTTTTGCTTTTTGAATTTAGCTTATAGTTCATTTTCTTTTATTTTTGGGGAAAATGGTAGAGGAAGTAGGAAGGTACTTGGCAACCTAGTGTTTAATTCAATATATATATATATATATATGTTGAAGATTTATTGCAATTACCACAGATCTGAGATCTAACAGTACTAATGCATCACTATTCCTTCCCATTTCAGTATGATCTGCATTTTGTGCATCTTGCTTTATAGTGTGTATATCAGCAAAGGTACTTGGGTTTAATTTTGTTTCTGAAATTCAAGCTTTGAAATTTAGTCACATTAATGGAAAAATTTTTTTTTTCTCGGTTTTATTTAACCTATGCCATCAGATGGGTTCTGATTTAATTTTTTGTTTATTATAAGTATGCATACTAAGATCAATTTGGCTGCTCTGATTTGGTAATTTTGATTTATATGGAAATTACTTCAAAAAAAAAAACATTACTTTTAACCAAATTACTTGTTGATTAATTCTTTTTATTTTGCAAGCTTTTTTTATTTTTTTTTTTTGTTTTGGCTTCCCACAGCTGTGCCTAGTGTACTGTATTTCCAGGACCAAGTCTTAACATTTTTTTTTTTTCTGTCTGTAGGCATCCCAAGAGATTGCATCAGCAAATGCCGAACTCAGAGCTGCCAGTTCAAATGCAAAGGTAGCATTTAGTCATCAGCTAGAAAAGTTTTTGGGCGCTATTTATACGGTGATCAATTCTGTATATCATCTGATATGATGCTTGCTTTTCTATAGACTGAACACTTCCAACAGCAGCCAGAAGCTTAGAAACCATCATATGCTTCTCAACTGCTCATGCTAAATTGAAACTGAGAGGAGAGGTAAAAATCTCTTCGCTTTGATACATATATAAATTATGATTATATAAGATCATGGTTGTGCCTTTTCCACCTGCTTAGCATTTCATTTGTAATCATGATGGCACATATTTTCTGCTGGATGTTTAATTTTCCTGTATAGGTTTCAAAATCTGATGTTAGGCTGCTATGAAAGTTCTAAACTTTGCAATATATCATGAACCTACTGAGATGGAATAGCACAAGCAAGAGAGAGAGAGAGAGAGAGAGAGCAATTGCAAAACAGAAAGTCATCCAAGTGAAAATCGTAGATATGAAAGTGGTACAGCTGGTCAAGAAGAGTAAGCAATATATATTATTAGGTACTGCCTATACGTATTGCTGGACATTGCTATGGTGGTAACTATGTTTATGTTGCCCATCATACTTTTAATCATTGTGTGTCACTGTTTCTTTATCTTGCAAAGTCTTTCCTACAATTTTCTTAAGCAAACTAGCACCCCAACATAGTGACTTTTATTCTCCTAATTCTTTCAAGATTGAATAGAGAACTTGTCTTCATACGAACTGATTAATTGTTTGTAAGGACTTGTCTGATGAAGTGATGCACATGCTTCAGCTGCCATTACTATGCTTGTGGTTGTAGTCGTTGATTAATATTTCAGAGAGATTTATTTCATATTTGTTCTAAGTTTAATTACAAATTGGATGTGCAGTTTCATTTTTGAATATTGATAGCATCAGCTTTGGTACAAAATCTGAATTAGATTATTATATTATTTTTCTATGAAGTAAAATCTGATTTCATTTTAGTTGTTAAGAGGTGAAACTTAAGTTATTAATTTATATTGTCCTGAATTGAAACATACTTGAATTAATATACTCAATGAACATATTGTTTTATCAAGAAATGAGTTTTCAAGGCTTCTCTCTCTCTCTCTCTCTCTCTATATATATATATATATATATACACATATCATGTATGCTAATCACATATTTATATGCTTTATTTATTTATTTATTTTTATGTAGTCATGTCATACTGGTTTACTATCTATTATCATCACTTTTGGTTCTCTTTATACTTACAAATGTTGTAGGGAAAAATTCTCATAGGGATGAATTATATTTCAATCATTTATTGTATAGATGCTATCATTTGCTTTTAATTATCTGATTTAGGAATTATAGTTGCTATTATTATTTGTAGCCAATAAACATATTAGGTTGGTTTTCATTTGACTTTGGTTGTTATTTAAACTTCTTTGGATTTCAAGAATTCAAGGACCAAGGTCAAGTTTAATCAATCGAGTTAGAGGATGAATCTTCGTAAAGCCAAAAAAAAAGAGACTAGTAAATGGTACATGTAGTGCACTGTTAAATATACATACAAATATGATCATGCAAAATCTCATTAAATTGGTAAACTATACAAATTTACATTACATGCTTAAAAATTAATACTACACACCACATCAAGGATTTGAAAGATCAGATACAATTTGTTTTATTGAAACATAAGTAGCTGCCACTCCAATAAGAAACCCACTTACAAGAATCTCCATTATTGCCACAAATTCAAACCCAAAACCCCAAGCAATGTTATTAATCTTCAAGTGGCACAAACATGGTAATAAAAATGCTATAGAAATACTTGAAAATGCACCTATTAATGTCATTAGATATCCAAAAAACGGAATAGCTAATGCCACAACTATGGTGCTGGTCACAAGTAGTGTTCTAATCAGTATGCTAATTGATCGATTGTTAGAGGGAATGAACTTGTCCTCGATAGCAATAGCAGTGTTCTAACTAAAAATTAATACTACACACAACTAGGATTTGAAAGATGAGATACAATTTGTTTTATTGAAACATAAGTACCTGCCATTCCAATAAGAAACCCATTTACAAGAATCTCTATTATTGCCACAAATTCAAACCCAAAACCCCAAGCAATGTTATTAATCTTCAGGTGGCACAAACATGGTAATAAAAATGCTACAGCAATACTTGAAAATGCACCGATTAATGTCATTAGATATCTAAAAAATGGAATAGTTAATGCCACAACTACGGTGCTGGTCACAAGTAGTGCTCTAATTAGTATGCTAATTGATCGATTGTTAGAGGGAATGAACTTGTCCTTAATAGTAGTGTTCTAATTAGTATGCTAATTGGAAAAACCAAGCCAACAACCATTAAATCTATTTATTGGTGAAGATCAATACACATGCCATATAAAATTTTGATCATGGGACTTGAACAACAGGTATTGGTTTAAGAAAGCATTATGGAATTTTTATGATTGATCAATATACTGAAGATTATCTTTCTAACTTTTTGGATGTAATGAGTTTAAGTACACAAGTTAGTTTTCAATATAGAAATTCTCAGATTCTAACTATGTATCCAATTGGTCAAATGAGATTATATAATCCTCACAATGATTACAATATTGGTGTCTTTAATCATTCCATATATTAAAATGAATGCTATATTTCTCATTGAGTAAATCCACATTACCTTCCACTTGGACAGTTGATTGGAATCGATAAAGAGAGATATACTTGGCATATTCACAATTACATAGAAAATTTTTCTAATATGATGAGTTGGAATGTCTATTGTTATATTCGCGAAATATCTGGATATGATAATCCATTTGAAGCACAAAAGAGTTTTTTTTGGTATTGATGATGTATTATGAATTATATTTGAGAATTTCATGTATCTGAATATTATTTGTCAAATTTTCTATATTTTGGTGCTAACAAACATTATATTTTCTTTACATACAATTAGTTTTAATGTTTATGGACTATGTTATTCTTATATTCTAAGTATTGTATTTTTTGCATTATTTTACTATATTAATTATTTCATTTGTAAAAATTTATATTTAAATTAAATATTTATAATTTTTATGATTTTTTTGACATTTCTGTAAAATCATACTTTCGATATTTTTGTCAATATCGATATTTTCATCACTGAATCTACCACATAACTACAAGCTCATTGACTATAATTAACATTAGTGATGATCAACAGTGGTGACAAATAGAAAAATCCATATGTATGTAGATATATATATATATATTGGTGGTATTTATTTATTTATTTTTTATTGGGCAAAGATTATTTTTTGTAAATTTTCAAAGATTCTATATATAACTAAATGGTATTCCAAGTCTCGTGGATCCAACATGCAAGCTATTTAAAGCAAATAGTTTCCTTTTGTATAGTTCACTACAACTCATAAATTTTAACACCAAATAAATTTTGAATTGAACCAAGAAGCATCCAAATGGATGATAATATTACATTAAAACATTTTGCAATTATGGGATCCATGAATAATATATTTGAATTGAAGATACATGACCAACTTGTCATCTAGATCCATGTATAATGATGTCTCTTTCCCATATATAAAAGACTTCTGCTAATAGGAAATCCTGCTCCTCAACTAACTGTATAAAATAGTATAATGTGCTTTTAAAACTCTAGCAAGCAAAATATGCATGCAAGCCAAGAGATATTATTAAAATCTTCTAATCACCAAGCCTTTTCAAGTATATAGTTTGCTTTTGTATCGTGCACCATAATCCATAAATTTTACCACGAAATAAACTTTGAATTGGAGCAAGATGAATCCAATTAAAAATGCATTATCTTAAAATATTATGGAACTATAGGATCTATGGATAGTATATTTGAACTGAAGAAATATAATTAACTTGTCATCTAGATCCATGTATTATGATATCTCTTCCCCATATACAAAAGATTGCTAATAGGAAGTCCTGTTCCTTAACAAACCGTATATAAAATAATATCATGCGCCTGTAGAACTCTTTTTCGACGGAAAGTGTGCCTTTAAAATCATGCCAAGCAAACTATGCATGTAAGCCAAAAAGGTATTTAATAAAATCCTCTAACCACCTAAATCCCATAATTATCCTTAAATTTTACTTTTTTATAGGCTTGTTTTGTTACCAGAATAGAATTGGGATTATTTAATTCCAATCACATATTTAATGTGAACATTTGATTGGATTAAAAAATTTTGCATATTTCATTTTGAAATGGTATAATTAATTTTTATAACGGAATAACTAATTTTTTTTATAAAAGGTTGAGATAATTTTATCCCACTTAGATTTTGACTTTTATGTTTTTTTATTTCTTTTTTAATTACTTGTTTCTCTCTTTTTTTTCAGATTTTTTTTTTAAGTCCTTGTTTCTTTTAGTTTTTTTTCTTTTTTTGAACACTATGAGTTTTTTTTTTTTTTCCCTTCTTTCCCTTTTTCTTTTCTTCCGTTATTTTTCTTAGTAATTTTTTATCCTTTTTTTTTTTTAACATATATTGTCTTCCTTTTCCTTTGCTTCTTTTTTTTTTTCAGTTATTTTTTATATTTTATTCCTTTTTTTTTTAACTCTTTGTTTATTTTTTTATTGCATCAATTCTAGTTTCAATTATTTTTTCTTTTCTTAGCTTTCCATTTTTTCTTTTGTTATATTTTAAATTTGTTTTTTTTTTTTTTGGGGGTTCCTTTCAATTATTTTCATTCTTTATAGATATCTAGATTAATGAATACAATTTTACTAGCTGATATTAATGATTTTATATATAATTTTTTATATTGAACTTATCTAATTTAAATAATTTTATTTCATTGAATCATCAATTTAATAATATATATATATATAATTATTCCTATTTAATTGACATCAAACACTGCACAAAACTAAATTATTTTTATCTCATCCAACTTCAATTTCAATATTAATCCTAATCACAATCCCTATACATTTCAATCGTGAGCACCAAACAAACCTATATAAATTATCCTATGTAAACCATTAATAAAACAAAATTATAAAAGTGATAGATATAACTAACAAGATTTGCATATGTATATTAAAAAATTTAAATGTTTGATATAAGAATTGTTCTTAATGAACATAATTCTATAAGACTTTGAATTCTAATGTTCTTAAAAAAGTCATGTGCTTTGTCTAATAGAAATATTTAGTAAAATGAATCAAATACTTCAGGGATTCTGCATCATCGTCCACTTTCATGTGTTGTAATATCAATACAAATGGTTCTCAATCAAAAGTAAAACAACTACGTCAAATCATTCCAACAAGTTTTGAAAAAAAAAAAAATCATTCTAACATGAAAAGACTTCTCAATAATGAAATCAAATGGTAGGGACTACTAAAGTTCTATATATATAGCACATTCTATTGTTCAACACCAAACAAGAAAAGATACATCCAACATAATTCCTGAGAGAATAGAAGATATATCCATCATAATTTCTGAGAGAATACTAAAGATAAGAAATGGAAAACGTTAATCAAAATCAACCTCAACCCTAACAACCACAAAATGCAAGTGGTGAAGGCACCACCACCATTAGAACATGTTTTAACGTAGTAAATGCATTAGCTGGTATGTCAATATCAAGCATATTGACATTATAATTTTTATAATTAGTATGCTAATTGGAGAAACTATGAGTGCATATTTGGTCATCGGATATATGAGTGGTGAAAACTGCTATCTTCGTGTTAACCTTCCTTAGAAGAAGATTCAAAGTGACTTGGGAATTCAAAAATTCTCCATACATCACGTATCCAGTTACTGCCATTGATCCAGCAAATAAATAATACCTGCAAAGAGAAACAAATTAAAAACCATAAAAAAAGAAAAAAAACTAAATAAATGACATACCATATATATATATATATATATAGAAACCACCTCCCCACACCAGTAGACTTCTTACTTTTGGAAATTTTCTTCTATCTCCCATGGACATGCATACAGTTGGAAAAACTGCATGCCCACAGTAACAAAATACGAACATGCTTGCAGCAATGGGAAATCCTCCAAGATCTAAAAGCAACCCCCTTTCATGAAATCCAACATCATTAATAGAACCTATCCATAGAACACATTCCACCAAAATTATTGAAGCTAGAACCCCTCCAACAGATAGATAAGCCAATATATCTAGATTCCGTAGCCATGTACTCGGCAAAATGATCAAAGCAGTGAGAAGGATAAAATATTCTTTACCTCTGAGATTCAGGCTTCCGATTCTAAAATTGGTATTTCGAAACAACATTTCTAGAGTATCACCTTCTAGAATCAAAAACTCCACTGCCACAGCAAACAATTCTAGATAAATAATTGCAGCTACAAAGTTTCTTTCTCTTGGCCCAAAAGCTGCATGGCCTACGTCTGGATATGTTTTTATAAGGGGGTTGGTGTCTATGCATCACTTAAGTAGCAGTCCTGTATAGCAAGAGATGAGGGCAACTAATAAAAGAAGAATCAAGCACAGCCATCCTCCTTGTGAAAGTGCATAAGGGACAGAAAGTATGCCCACACCTATGAAACAAAATAAAGATAAGGCATCTATTCCAAATCAAATAAAAATTATAATATCAGCATGTTTGATATTGACATACCAAATAATGCATTTACTACATTAAAACATGTTCTGATGGTGATGGTGCCTTCACCATCTGGATTTTGTGGTTGTTGGGGCTGAGGTTGATTTGATTAACGTTTTCCATTTCTTGTATATAGTATTTTCTCAGAAATTATGATGGATATATCTTCTATTCTTTCAGGAATTATGTTAGATATATTTTCTATTATTTGGTCCTGAATAATACAATGTGCTGTATATATAGAACTTTAGTAGCCCCTACCATTTGATTTCATTATTGAGAAGTTTTTTTGTGTTGGAATAATTTTCTTTTTTTTTTTTTTTTTTTTTTTGGGGAAGACTTGTTGGAATGATTTGACGTAGTTGTTTTGCTTTTGCTTGAAGAGCCGTTTGTATTGATTTGACAACACATGAAAGTGGAAGATGATGCAGAATCCTTGATGTATTTGATTCCTTTTACTAAATATTTCTATTAGACAAAGCATATAACTTTTTTAAGAACATTAGAATTCAAAATCTTATAGAATTATGTTGATTAAGAATAATTCCTATATCAAACATTTAGATTTTTTTTTAATATACGTATGCAAATCTTGTTAGTTATATCTTTCATTTTTATAAATTTGTTTTATTAATGGTTTACATTGGATAATTTATATGGGTTTGTTTGGTACTCACAATTGGAGTGTATAGGGATTGTGTTTAGGATTAATATTGAAATTGGGGTTAGATGAGATAAGAATAATTTAGTTTTGTGCAATGTTTGATGTCAATTGGGTAGTAATAATTATATATATATATATATATATTATTAACTTGATGGTTTAATGAAATAAAATGATTTAAATTAGATAAGTTCTATATAAAAAAAAATATAAAATCATTATCTAATTAGTTGAAAAAGTTTATCTAATTAATATATAAAATCATTAATATCAACTAGTAAAATTGTATTTATTAATCTAGATATTTATAAAGAGTGAAAATAATTGGACGGAACAAAAAAAAATAAAAAAAGCAAATTTAAAATATAACAAAAGAAAAAATGAAAGATAAGAAAAAAAAAATTGAAACTAGAATTGATGCGATAAAAAAATAAACAAAGAGTTAAAAAAAAATAAGAAAAAATAAAAGATGACTGAAAAAAAAAAAAAAAGAAGCAGAGGAAAAGGAAGATAATATATGTTAAAAAAAAAAGGAGGATAAAAAATTGCTAAGAAAAATAACAGAAGAAAAAAAAAGGAAAAGAAGCGAAAAAAAAAAAAACTGGAAAAAAAAGAGAGAAACAAATATTAAAAAAAGAAATAAAAAACATAAAAGTCAAAATCTAAGTAGGATAAAATTATCTCACCCTTTTATAAAAGGGATTAGTTATTCCGTTATAAAAATTAATTATACCATTTCAAAATGAAATATGCAAAATTTTTTAATCCAATCAAATGTTCACATTAAATATGTGATTGGAATTAAATAATTCCAATCCTATTTTGGTAACAAAACAGGCATATAAAAAAGTAAAATTTGGGGGTAATTACGGGATTTAGGTGGTCAGAGGATTTTATTAAATATTTTTTGGCTTACATGTACAGTTTGCTGGGCAGAATTTTAAAGGCACGCTTTCCGTCGAAAAAGAGTTTTAAAAGTGCGTGATAGTATTTTATATACGGTTTGTTGGGGAATAGGACTTCCTATTAGTAGTCTTTTGTATATGGGGAAGAGATGTCTTAATACATGGATCTAGATGACAGGTTGGTTATATTTCTTTAGTTCAAATATACTATCCATGGATTCTATAGTTCCAAAATATTTTAACGTAATGCATATTTAATTGGATGCGTCTTACTCCAATTCAGAGTTTATTTCGTAGTAAAATTTATGGGTTGTGGTGCACGATACAAAGCAAATTATATGTTTTAAAGAGCTTGGTGGTTAGAGGATTTTAATAATATTTCTTGGCTTATATGCATATTTTGCTTGCTAGAGTTTTAAAGGCACATTATACTATTTTATTCCTATTAGCAGAAGTTTTTTATATATGGGGAAGAAACGTCATTATATATGGATCTAGATGACAAGTTGGTTATGTATCTTCAATTCAAATATATTATTCATGGATCCTATAATTCCAAAATGTTTTAATGTAATATTATCATTCAATTGGATGTTTCTTGCTTCAATTCAAAGTTTATTTAGTGTTAAAATTTATGAGTTGTGGTGAACTATACAAAAGGAAAGTATTTGCTTTAAATAGCTTGCATGTTGGATCCACGAGACTTGGAATACCATTTAGTTATATATAGAATCTTTGAAAATTTACGAAAAATAATCTTTACCTCATAAAAAAAAAAAATACCATCAATATATATATATATATATATATGTACATATGGATTTTTCTATTTGTCACCATTGTTGATCATCACTTATGTTAATTAACGTCAATGGGCTTGTAGTTATGTGGTAGATATTAATTGCAGACATCTAATTTTATTTTATTTTTTAATACTAAAACTTTAATAAGGAAAAATGAAACAGTTAATAGTAGTCATTTACACTACAACATGACATGCAGGAGGTGCCACTTGTGCTCTCTCTCCAATGGTTACAAATAACAAGTAAAAATTGGAAAAAAAAAAAAAAAAAACACTAGTTGATGACATTGTTTGTTAAATTTAGAAAATAAAAGAGAAGGGTGGTAAGTAACAATTTTTTTAAAAAAATATAGGATCTAAGTGAAATAATGATAAAATTGAAATGGTGTAAACAAATTTTTTTCACTATAATATATGACCCTTAAGGTTTAATGTTTATTCTTCAAAAACAAAATAAATTAATTAACAAAAAAGAAGTTTAATATTTATCCATTTAAATAAATATACTAATCCTTCATGTACTAAATTATTTAAATAAATATACTAGTACTTCATGTACTAAATTATTTAACTATCAGGATAGTATTACTATTGCCCTTTCGAAAAAAATGGAAATTTTTTGTCACTTGTAGTTTACGTTAAAGTACCTATATAATATATAATAGAAGAACCATATAAGCCGTGTGTCAGCATATTCTTTTTCTAAATTCCCTCCAATATATATTTTTATTTTATTTTATTTATTATTATTTATTTATTATCTCATCTTTTATAAATATAACTAAATATATATAAAATTAATTTTTGATACAACTATCAAAATATTGATAAAATTATATATGGTAACAATTTTAAAATAAATAAAATATCTGATTTTATCTTAGTTACCAAATAAGTCAAATACGTAAAATGTATTTCCATATATATAATTTTCTTAATTAAATATATTTTAATTATTTTTTTATATACAAATATGATTATATGAAAATTAACAAAGATATCTTTTTATTTGAATATAAAAATATAATATCAAAAAATATAATAATAATAATAATAATATTATTATTATTATATTATATAATATAATATTATATGTTACTGCATGTCTATATCTGTATATAATATATAAAAGAATAACCGTATGCGCCACGTGTCAGTATATTGTTTTTTCAAATTCCTTCCAAAATCATCTTTTTTATTTTTATTTTATTTATTATTCATTTATTTATTATTTTACATTTTTATGGTTATAACCAAAAATGTATAAAATGACACATGGTAATAATTTTGAAATAAATTTAAAATAAATAAAATATTTTATTTTATTTTATTTAACAAATAAGTCAAATACATAAAATATATTTGCATATATATAGTTTCCTTATTAAATATATTTTAAATAGTTTTACATATACAAATATGGTTACATGGAAATCAATAAAAATATCTTTTTTTATTGGATATAAAAACATAATATCATAAATAATAATTGTTAAACATAGCAAAATAAGATTTATTTTCAAAGTAAATTATTTGATCTTATTTTATTACCAATTAATATATATTTTTATTATTATATTAGATGGACGGTTTAGAAAAATCAGATTTTAATCAAGTTTATTCGAGTCAATGGGAAAAATCATGGAGATCATTACCCAAGAACACAGCCATTATCCTTTTAAATAATAAATTATTATTATTATTATATTATATTATATTATATAAATTAAAAATTGTACATTATTATAATAATTGAATTGCAACATTTATTGCATCCAATAACTACATACGGTAATAATTTTGAAATAAAATATTTAATTTTAGTTTATTTACCAAATAAGTCAAATATATTTGGCTATAAATAAGTCAAATCGATTTCAATTATAAGATTAATCTCCTTATTTGATCTTCTTAAATATAGATATATAAAATTCCTATTTACTAATATATATATATATATATATATTAGTAAATAGAATTATATTATAAAATAAGAAAATAAAAATAGAATCACTAATAATGATATTGGTCTCCTTATTAATAAATAGAATTACATTATCAAATAATAAAATTAAAATAAAGTAACTAATAATAATATTGATCTTCTTACTGAAAAATTTAAAGTAAATAATGCATTTTTTAAAACATTTTCCAAAAAAGTTTAAAATGACATATATATATATATATATATGTTTATGTTAACAAAAGAATTAAATGCTTAAATGACCTATAAATTTATATATATATATATATATATATATATATTTGTTTTTAAAAGATAATTTTAAGATTATGATAATATATATACATGGTAAATAATATTTGAATTTATTTTCAATGAATTAAATAATATATTTGAATTTCGAGAAATCAAATAATACATTTGAATTTCAATTTGAATTCCATAAATAGAAAATATATGTAACAATAAATAAATTAATATGAGATTAGGATCCTTTTTTATTAATTTTAAAAAATCGGGAAAAAAATATATGTAATAAAAGATTTTATCATATGGATATATAATAAATATAATTTTATTATAAAATAATAAAATTAAAATATAGTAATTAATAATGAGATTTATTTTTTTACTAAAAAATTTATGATCAATAATGCATTTTTTTAAATATTTTCTAAAAACTGTTTAAGATATACTTATATATATAGATATGTATATGTTAACAAAAGATATATATATGTGTATGTATATATATATATGTATGTATGTATGTTTAAGATGTACTTATATAGATGTACTTATATATATATATATATATATTAAGTTGTATTTAAAAGATAATATTAAATTATGATAATATATATATATATGTATAGTCAATAATAAATAAAATTTTATTATAAAACAATAAAATTAAAATGCGGTAACAAATAATGAAATTTATTTTCTTATTAAAAAAATTATGGTAAATAATGCATTTATTTTAATATATTCCAAAAAATATTTAAGATGTACTTATATATGTAGATATATATACCTTAACAAAGAAAGCAAATGTTTAAAATGACATATATATATATATATATATTAAGTTGCATTTATAAAATATTCTTAAAATTATGATAATATATATGTATATATATGACTATCATGTATATTTTATTTTTTCAATGATAATTTATCAAAATATTCTCTTTATTATGATAATACATATATGTAGTCAACTATTCTGTATATTATGATAATATATTTCTATATGGTCAAATATAATGTAGATTATGATAATATATATATATATATATATAAGCCAAATTTTCATTTTTTTCATCTTAATTATTAGGAGATCAAAATATTCTCTTCATTTATGAGTGTATTCAAATTTATGGGTACATAAATTTTATATACTTATAAGAAAACATTAGAAAAAAGACTTTATTATTATATATATATTTTTATTAGTTCATTATGTTTATTTTATTATAAAATAAAAAAAATTTATATACAATAATTAATAATAAAATTCATCTCCTTCTTTTATTATAGAATAAAAGATATATATATATATATATATATATTTAATTTTACGATAAAAAGAATAGATATGGTATATATATATATATATATATCTTTTTAAATCTAAATTATTGTTAATTAAGTTATAATAATAATAATAATAATAATAATAAATATAATTAAATTATATTATAAGGATTTAATGTAGAAAATTTAATTATTTATAAAAGATTGAAAAATACATTTGAATTCCATAGATGGAAAATATTATATAAATACATTTATATTTAAATTTTATAGATAGAAGAAATTAAATAGGTAAACATTTTATAATTTAAATACGATAAATAATTTATCTTATAGGGTAAAAATGTTTTTATAGAATAAATAATAATAATAATAATAATAATAATAATAATAATAATAATAATAAATTAGATTATTAGTCTTTAATATATGGGAACTAATAATTTTCAAGAAATCAAAAAATAAATTTGAATTTGAATTCTATAGATGGAAAACATTGAATTTAAATTAAATTATATAAATGCATTTGAATTTGAATTTAAATTCTACATATAAAAAAAATTGGATAGGAAAAATTCATAAATGGAAAAAATTAAATAGGTAAACCTTTTTGAATTTGAATTATATAATTGAATAATATTATATGTAGCTGTCAAATTTATAGTTATTAACAAATTTTTATAGTATAGATTGAAAAAAAAATCCAAATATACTTATTAATAATAAAGATTTTAAGTAAATTTTCAAATATAATTAATTATTAAAATCTATTTATTATGGCTACATATACTGAGGATAGATGCTAGTAATGATTAATAAATAATATTCAAATATGAATCGGAGCACAATATATTACTTGTAGATGGTTGTGGTGCTTTGCACCTATATGTAAACAGTTTCCCTAGTATGATATAAGTATTTATATAGTATGATATGTTGGTGTTTTATACCTAAGTATGAAAAATTAAATTCTAAGCTCTTTGTGCTCTATGATAAGAAAGATAATGAATTAATTATTTTATGATTTATTTGATAACCTGTGTATGTTTTATGTATTAGTGATAGCGTACATGTTATGGATTAAATTTTGTACATTATGAACATTGCATATTTTTACTATGTTTCATGCTTATATTGTGTTCATATGTGTTCCCTAAATAACATAAAAGTTTAACTTTGATCTTTCCTATTAATGGATTTTTGGATCGAAAATTAACTTGGGAGAAATGATGGGAAAAAAAGAAAAAGAGAAAAAGAAGTTTAGGAACCAAATTGTGTTTAAAAAAAAAAAATTAGCCCTAAAAGTCAATCACAGTGTAGCTTTCGATTAAAAAAAAAAAAAAAAAGTTAGCGCTAAATGTTCGATAGTGCTAGTTATTTTAAAAAACATAATTATCAAAATAGAGAGCATCTTAAAGAATTTTAAATAATAAAAAATAAAAATTTTCTTTTATCCAACTCCAATGGTAGTTTTATAACAACTCCTTATTTTGCATTTTCTTACAAACAATTATGATTCGTATTTTCTCACTTTTTTTTTTCTCCTCTAAACATCAAAGTAGTATTTTAAAAAAGTGAAATTATAAGTAATAAATTAATTAAAATTGTTCATAGAAAATTATAAAGCTATAAATGAGTTCATTGAATACTTTATATAGAGAGTGGGTTTAGTTTTTTGTATCTAGGGAGCCAAATCATACTTTTTATTTTAGTTTTTCAATTTAAAGTACTCATTTGAGTTTTTAAGATGGGATATAACTTTTTTAAATCAATAATGCTATATGTATGAAATTATTTATTAAATTTATTTACCAAATGACATGTATTAAAATATTATAAGTTGGAATATTTTTAGAACTTGAACATGAAAAACTAAATTAAAAAATTAAATTAATTAAATGTTAATGTTGGTATATCATTTACCACACAATTTAATAAATAAATTTGATGAATATTTTAATAATTCTAATATTATTATTTGATTTTTTAAAAAACCTCTTGTAGATCTGCTAAGAGGCTGAAAATTTGCTTCATATAAATCAATGTTTTTGTTGATGGTCAAAATATGTGAAACACACTTTCCTATAAAAAAAATAAAAATAAAATTAAAAAAAATATGTAGAAGAAGGAGGGCAAGAAAAAAAATAGAGGAAAGTACAAGTTTTTTCTTTTATTTATTTATTTTAAAGAAAAAGCAATATGTAGGGATACGTGCTCGAGTGGATTAACAAAGTATGTTTGTAAGTATTCCACAAATAATCTCCTGAAAAGAAAAATAGGATGAATAGACAAACCATTCTACATCAAATCATGAACCATTAAAAACGGAAAGATTCTATAGGAGATGTTCCAAAAGGAAATAATTTTTTGCCATTTCAATTTTGTTATAATTATACTAAATTTTACATTTTTGAAAAATCGATGTGAATTTTTTTTTTTATAGTTTCTATATTCATTAAAATAAATTCATTTGTCAATTTTTTTAAGTTAATTTTTATAATTAAAGTTCACATTAATGTTTAAAAAATATTTTATGATTGAATAATATTATAAAAATATAATTATAGTCTTTCATAATTAAAATTGATAAAAACTTACATAGAAAGATCAAAATGATAATTTTTAAAGAGCGTGACATCTAACTATAATCTGGACAAAATTGAAAAAGTTTTAAATGAAATTTTCTCTAAAATAAAATTGAATTAAACCATGTGAAGTTGTCGTTACTAAGACGATGTACGACTACTGAGCTAATTTATTAATAAATACATATGTTTAGGTAATTTAGCCTTTAATATTTGGATCAATATTAGAATTTATATTTTTCAATATTTGAATTACATCAAGAAATAAAATTTTAAATTATATTTATTAATCATCAAATTTTAACAGTTTATTTTTTTTAAATATAGTTTTAGTAGGTTATTACATCAATATTTAACCATTTTTTATTTTTAAATTCTAATATTTTATCTGATTCAAATACTAATAAAAACAAATTAATATTAAAACTATCAAATCCTCTTCATATAAGTTTGACGATAATATATACATATATATATATATATATATATATTCATCGGGTTTGTATTTTTCAAAAAATTTTCAAAAATAATGTACACCATTCCTCTAGATATTTTTACTGCTAGAAATCAAGCTGAAGAAATTTAAGGATGAGCAACTTCAAGTGGTCTTGAACGAAATCTAAAAGAGAGGTAAATTAATCAACTTCAATCACCATAATATTTCTTTTTCCGGTTCTTGTTCAGTGTGCATCTTTTAATGGAGCTCATTATTTAGCCCAAAAAATTCTTCGAGGCAGAGCAGGAAAATCATTTTAAAATTTAAGTGGTATATTATATACTTACAGTCCTGCTATGGTTAGTTTGTGCGCCCATTATTGTCGACGCTAGGAACTTATTGTATGTAATTCACTTAATACATAAAAAAAACATGTAATAAAATGTTCCTTTTACATATAATATGGCGCTGACACCTACTTTATATATGATAAACGTTGCAAGCATGCTATAATAAAATTATATAATTTTTAATTTTTCTTATCATATGGATATCTGAAGTTTAATAATGTCTAATTATAAAAACAGTTTATGAATACAAAATCTAAAAGAAGCATTTAGAAAAAAAAAAAAGAATCATTAGATAAATATATATATATATATATATATAGATATATATTTCAACAAGCAATATCATGACATGTAAATAAAATTTTCAACATAGCACTTTACTATGAGTTTTTTTAATTATTTTAAAAATTAAAATTTCAAAATACGTTTAAAATTTATATGAATATAGTGAAATATTAAAAAATTCAATATAAAAATCAATTTACTTTTCCCTTCTACATTTCATCATGTAATCAAAGATGAGAAAAAAAAATATATATATATATATATATATTTTTTAGACTCCTATGATTTTAAAATTTTAATATTTCACTAAATTATTAAAACATCTAAAATATATATATTTAAATCTCAATCATTAAAATAATTTTATAATTAATAATAAGTATTAATCATGACAATCTAGTTGTATTTTGGTATTCTAAAAAGCTAGAGAAAAGCACAACTTAAAAAGGCCAAGGCGTGAGGTATGGGAACAACGTGCGACATAAGGTGTACCTCTTTACTTTTTAACCAAAAAAAAAAAAAAAAGGTGTACCTATTTACTTTTTGAAAGTTTTTAAAACTTGATATTTAATTTTCTAATTATTAAATAAACCCGTAGTGTTAAAAATAGGCATTATTATTTTCTTTAAGGTTTTCATAAATTATTAAATAATTGGAGTTTTATGATTTTAAGATTTACTATTTTCTCTTCTGTTTCAAACTTAATCGAAAAAAGTATAAAGTTTCTATAAATTTATTACGACTATTTATTGCTAATTTAGTTTAGGGAAGCATTCCTAAAGATTTTTAACAAATAATCTCAACCTTTCATTAGTTTAATTGCACGGTATGCAATTAATTTTTTAAAAATCCTTAAATCTCTTATATACATATTCAAATACTTTTTTATCTTTTAAATAAATAATTTATTGCTGTCAAAAAATACCAATAATTTTCTCTCTCCTCAAGGCCAAACTGCGGATTCTTTAATTCGTAGAACATAAAACAAAGGATAATTCACTCGTTCTTTTCGTTTAAAAAGGTTATTTTGATTTTTGAAAACAAACTGTCAATGTCATTTAAACCACATAAACATGAAATATGATCATGTTAACCCATGATCCTTTGCCTTCAACTGATTAACATGGCTGGAAACAAAGGAAAAGATATCCCTTTTTTTTTTTTTTTTTTTTTTTTGGTCTTTTCTTTTAATTTTGTTTCGTATCAGCACCAAAAACTAAGCTCAAATATGATGATTTTTTATTTTTTTAATTTTTTTCTTTTGAACTGTGGCCATTATTTATTATATCCGTGAGTACCAACAGTTTGATGAGAGTATTTAAATGTTGAATTTGAAGCTCATCCAACTCTACATTCACAAGCTTAAAATTCTATGTGATAATAGAGGGTCCAATTTCAAATCACATATGAATTAAAATTGATGAAGGAATTGAAGGAAAATTCTAGTGCAGAATGAATCATTATAATTGTTGTTTAACATTGCATGCCTTTATAAAAAAGGAAAAAAGAAAACGCAGCAGTCCTCTTTATGAAAAAAAGAAAAAGAAAGATGTAATCCTTTTAAGTCTGGTTTTAATTGGGTGTATCGTTTTCTGACGTTTAAAATTGAGAATCATATATGATTAGAGAATCAAATATTATTGGGGCTTAAAAGGGGAAAAATGGATGGGAGCTTAAGTAGGAGAGATAAATTATCAATATTTATCCAGGATTCTTTTTCGGAATTTTAAATAAGCACTAATTTTAAGAGAAATCTTACCGAGCTGTCCTATGAAAAATCTGGCAGCATCTCCCCTAAAAGTAGAGCATATTTCAAAAATTACCAGTACGAAAACACACTTCTATATCGTACCACCTTATCTCTCTCATCTTACTACAAATAATTACACAAATTTTCAAGACTTAAAAAAAAAAAAGGTACATATATATAGGAATAATAACTTAACAAAACACAAATACTTTTTTATTTTGAGTCTACCCACACCATCAACTTAATGTCGTGCTATATTTCAATATCGTCTTACTAATATATCAATGCATAATGTAGATAGGAGTGTAATAAAACAACGATAATAATAGTAATATTAATAACAATAATAGCACAACTCGCTCGAAGGCTACCACACTTGTCCGAAGACTAACATACTTGCTTGAAGGTTTCTGTACTTGCCCAAAGGCTTTCACACTTGCCCGAATGCTAACGTACTTACCCGAAAGCTTCTACACTTGCCTGAAGGCTACCATTTGCCCACGGGCTATTATACTTGCCTGATGACTATCGTTTTTACCCATAGGCTATGATACTTGGAGACTACTGTAGTATAATAATAATAATAATAATAATAATAATAATAATGATAATAATAATAAATAATAATAATAAAAATAGCAATATTAATAACAATAATAATAATCACAAAATACCAATAATAATAAAAATAGTAACAACAACAATAATAATAACGTTGATGATAATAATAATAATAATAATAATAATAATAATAAGTAATGGAAATAACAATAACAACAATAAAAGTAACCATAATAAATAATAATAACAATTACAATAACAATAATAATAACAGTAATGATATTAATAATAATAATAAATAAATAAATAATAACAATAATAATAAATAACAATAAAAATAATATTAATAGAAATAATAACAATAAAGGCAAATAAATGCAATATTAGAAAATCATATCTAAATAAATAAAGTAATATAATGTAAAATAGAAATTTAAAATTCAAAAATATACTACGAAATATGCACACTTGGATTGCAGATGTAAGATTTTACATAACAGGTCATGCAATCCATGATATCAGCTATCGCCGGTACCTTGCTACCAATACATTTTAGGATGGTTGCCTATAATGGCCATCCAATCCCTTGGACTTGTAGGCAATATAGTTACAAAGCTAGGCTATTCATTGACCAAATATGATCGTTGCCCCTGTACGTTGTAGTACATACAAATATAACATAGTGTATATATATATATATACTCGTACATATATGAAAAAGATACTTACTGCACCATACTATATAGCAGTGATGCTAGATAGTGCTCGACGTCTTGAGTACCACTTGACAAGGAAGTTAAAGAGAAAAACTTGCAAACAGTTGCCTTGGCATCCCAATGATGTCGATGCTTATAACAATCATCCTGGCCATGGAAGGGGGAAGCTGACGGTCATTATATAATACTTACCAACCCTCGGGTCCATGGCATCGCACAGGACGATCCTATAAACTTGCACGCTTACAACATATACAATACAGAACACCAGCCCTATGTGGTGCATCTAAAACCATAACCTGACACGTCACACCATATACCAGTGGTGCCAAATGGTATCCAGCATCCTAAGTATGGCATGACCGGGAGGTTAAAGAGAGAAACTTGCAAATGGTCACCTTGGCGTTTCAACGATGCTTATGGTTATAACAATCATCCTGACTATTTGGGGGGCCCATCGGGGGGCTGGGGGGGAACGAATTATTGTCACTACTATATAATACTTGCCAACTCTCGGGTCCACAGCATCTCACAGGAAGACTCTACATATTTATGCGGTTACAATAGATACAATATAGAACACCAGTACTATGTAGTGCATCTAAAACCACAAGCTGATGGACCACACTATATACTAGTGGTGCCAAATGGTATACAGCATCCCAAGAACAACCTGATAGGGAGGTTAAGGAGAGAAACCTACAAATGGTTGCCTTGGCATCCCAACAGCATCGATGCTTATAATGATCATCCTGGCCATTGGGGGGGGGGGGGGGGGTGCGCTTATCCTCGCTGTATAATACTTGTCAACTCTCGGGTCCATGACATCCTACAAGACTACCACACAAACTTGCGCTCGAATCAACAATATAGTACAGAACACCAGTACTGCATGGTGCATCTTAAAAACTATAAAAAAAATTATAATATTATAAATATCATTTTTTTTTTGTGTTAAAATAAAATCGAGTTTGTACACTTTTACCAAATCCATAAAATTTCATATTTCCTTTTAAACAACCATATAAATTCAACAATTCCATAAAATTAATTTCTTTTACAATAATTTAAATTTCGCGATTATCAAACCACATAATATATTTTATATACTAAAATTTATTATTCTTGTCAAATCATTAAAATTTATTTATGCAAAAATTATGTTAACTTATATAAAATTCACATAAATGCATTTTATTATACAAATGAGTATAACAATAAATTCAATAATATATATATATATATACACACAATCAATTTTACTAAACCATATCATGAATATTATTATATAACAAATATGCTTAAAACCACATAAATATATCATAACAAAATTAAATAACTATTTCCTTAATTTTTAAAACAAACATAATATTTTTAAGAGTACATATATATTTTGTTTTGGGCGACTTTTTGTAGAGTACATATATATATATACACACACACACAAAGGCTTCAACAATTATATATTTATATAGATATATATACATGTATATACTCATACACCAAAATGCACACATTTATATATATATAAAATATATGTACTTCCAACATACAAATACATATGTGTACATAAACATATATATATATATATATATATAATTTAATTCAACTATTCAATTTTTTCACATTTAGTATAATAATTTATTCAAAATGGCAACTTTTCAAATACATCATCATAATTCATAAATAAGATATAAATGAAAAGCTAAAGGTACGAAGAATACATTACTAACCTCCGTTGGGCTTAATTTGACTCGCGATGGCCAGAAAATGGTCAGAAAGTTTTGGCCAAAGTTCAACTTATCATATCTCTAAAACGACATGGAATTGAGCTGTATGTACATCAAAATTGAGCTTAGAATGTCCAAAAATGGTGAAAAGGGGGATCAATTGGGACGGAGGTGGCCTGATTGCTAGAAAATCGACCTTACTGTAGTCGACGATGGAGGCCTGATCTGAGTGTGTCCGACGACTGCTAGCCATGACCTTTTGGCTGCCGGCCAGACTCTTCATGCCTTTCCTCCCTATCCGGTGAGTGTGATGTATGGGTAGTCAGAAAATTCAATTCCGACGGAGAGCTGAGAGGGAGGAAGAGAGAAGGAGCAAGAGGAAGAAGAAAATGGGTATTTTCACCATGTGGGTGAGAAGGAAAAAAAATAAAAAGAAAAGGAAAAAGAAAAAGTAAAATAAAATAAAATAAAAATATAATAATATAATATTTTATTAAGAATGACACATGACACTTTATAAAGATGACATGTGACGCATCCCAACTGGTGACAGGTGGCACAAATCAAATACTTTTTTGAATATTCCGCAACCCGGTAAAATCAGTCTTAGAAAAAATAGATATAATTTTATAAACCCATATAAAAAAGTTAACTCCAAACTTGCCTATTAGTCCATATCGCATCTTGTTTTGACCATAACTTTCTACTTTTAGCTCCGATTTTGGCATATACTAGTTTATGAACTCGTATGGATGAGTATTTTGCCATAATATCTTTGTTAATAAGAAATTCTTCCCATGGTAAAAAAGTCAACTATGAGATCCACTTGGTCAACCTCAATAAACTTTTGTCAAACTTTATCAAAATTTGAATTTAGGGCATTTTTTGGGTCGGGTTATTACAATCTAGCCCCTAATAAAGATTTCATCCTCAAAATTTAACAGACCCAACTTATGAGCAAAGTCAACAAGGACTTGCACCCTCTACTTGGACTATTTAGCCACATTACCCCTTAACCATCCATAACTATATTGTGATAACTAACCATCTGGCGTAGAACACCACACCTTATCCCAAAAACTCCCGGGGGTAACTGAATCTAGAGCTCTGATACCACTCTGTTAAGACTCATCCATGATCCCTACCTTGAACCTTATATAAGCTTTGATTCCAAGGGAAATCCTACTGGACCATCCTATGAAAAATCCAGCAACATCTCCTCTAAGGATAGAGCATGCCTCAAAAATTACCTGTATGAACGCACACTTCTATATGGTACCACTTATCTTTCCAACCTTATTACAAATAATTTCACAAATTTTCAGGATTTTTATATGAAAAAAAGTACACATATATATAGGAAGAATAACTTAATAAAACAAAAATATCTTTTTATTTCGAGTCCTCCCACACCACCTGCTTAATGTTGTATTATATTTCAATATCGTCTTGCAAACATACCAATGCATAATGGAGATAGGAGAGTAATAAAACAACGATAATAATAGTAATATTAATAACAATAATAGCATAACTCGCCTAAAGGCTAACATATTTGCCCGAAGGCTAACATACTTGTCCGAAAGCTTACACACTTGTTTGAAGACTAATATACTTAACCGAAGACTTCTACGCTTACCTGAAGGTTACCACTTGCCTAAGGGCTATTATACTTGCTCAACGACTATCTTTTTTGCCCGTAGGCTGTGATACTTGCCTGAAGACTATCGTATAATAATAATAATAAATGGTAATAATAACAATAAAATAATAATAATAATAATAATGATAATAATAATGAATAAATAATAATAATAATAATAATAATAACAATAAAAGCAATATTAATAATAATAATAATAATAAAATACCAATAATAATAAAAATAGTAACAATAACAATAACAATAATTAAAACAATAATAATAATAAACATGAATAATAGAAATAAGAAAACCAATAAAAATAATCATAATAAATACTAATAATAATTACAATAACAATAATAATAACAGTAACGATATTAATAATAATGATAATAATAAATAAATAAATAAATAAATAATAACAGTAATAATAATAATAAAATATTAATATCAATAAAAACAATATTAATAGAAATAATACCAATAAAGGAAAATAAAGGTAATTTAGAAAATCAAGTCTAAATAAATAAAGTAAGATGAGGTAAAATAGAATTTTAAAATTTATAAATATACTAAGAAATATGCACACTTGTATCGGAGGTGTACGATTCCATATAACAGGCTACGCGATCTATGATATCAGTTATCATTGATACCCTACTACCAATACAGTCTAGTATGGTTGCATATAATGGTCGTTCGATCCCCTGGACTCGTAGGCAACACAATTACCAGGCTAGGCTATTCATGGACTAAATCTGATCGTTACCTTTGTATAGTGTAGTACATACAAATATAACATAGTATATCTATATATATACTCATCAATATATAAAAAGATACTTGATGCTCCATACTATATACTAGTGGTGCCCGACAGTGTCCAACATCTTGAGTGTTACCTGATGGGGAGGTTAAAGAGAGAAACTTAAAAATAGTCTCATTGGTGTCCCAGTGGCACCAATGGTTATAACAATCATCCTAGCTATAGAGGGGAGACAACTTATGTGATATGAACTTAGGTCGACTTGCTCCTAAACCCGTATTATACTAGCTCGGATCGAAATTAGTTCAGATTCTAATGGTCACCTTGACCCCTAATAAACTTGTGATTAGAAACCTTGGTATAAAATAAAGATGCCATAATAGGTTATGAATATCCTATTGATAAGTCAAACGAAAACACTCAATCTCTATTTGGTATTTTAGGTGTTTAAAGAGAACAAAGAGAATTTTTGTCACAAATAAATTTTCTGAATAATAATGTAGTGTGTGTTTCATCGAAAAATAAGCCCTTAAATAGGTTTGAGTTACAAAACAAAAACCCTAAAACAATTAGGTTTAAAACCGGCCAATAGTGACTAACCATGGTATGGCCGAATTTTCAAGTCCTTTCTAAACTAATTTGGATTGATTAATTCCTTGGTTTTGAAATAGAAATTAATTAATTTACAATCAAAATAATAAAACATCAACCTTATTAATTTAATTTCTCAAGCAAATAATTAAATTGAAAAAATAAAAGTCAAATTTCAGATTTGGAAAGTAGTTGACTAGTTTTCTAAATAAGCTGTCTTTGCCCAATCACCAGCCAATTTAAGCTCCAAATCAGATCCAGTATGCCGTATAGAATGTCTAATAGGATCAGAACTGGTCCCCACACATTGCCATTTGATTGGAATGATCAAAACTTGCTTGGATTACAAGAAATCACCTTCCCAGCGCTAAAACAAGCAAAACCAGCCACCATCAAAATGTGTGTGCAAATGTGGCATTTGAATAGCTTTGCTTCTGCCTTGGCATGATCCCATGATCCCTTGGTGAGCTTAATCATGTTCACAAGTTAATGAATCAATCCCTTGCTACCTGAAGTCTTCAAATGTACCAAAACAACTTCATGGGTCCATTTCTGCCTTCACAATTTGGATGCTCAGCACCGACTTCGAATATTTGGGTATAACCAAGCCTTATTGAGATTTAATCACATCTTGTATGAAGCTAACCAGATTGTCCTTAAACCTCTTAGCTAGTGCCCTAGTAATTGGTCCGGTCTTTAGTTGCACAAGATCAGTACCCTAGCAAGTTGTAGGTTGTGTAGGTGTAGGCGGATTCTTATCATTATGGTCACTGTATAATACTTGCCAATATTCGGGTTCATGGCATCCCACAAGACGATCCTACATACTTACACGCTTACAACAAATGCAATATAGAAAACCAGTACTATGTAGTGTATCTAAAACCATAATATGACACACCATACTATATACTAGTGGTGTTATAAGGTACCGAGCATTCCAAGTACAACCTGACAGGGAGGTTAAAGAGCGAAACTGGCAAATGGTTACCTTGGCATCCCAACGGCGTCGATGCTTATAACAATCATCCTAGCCATGGAGGGGGACGGTTTATGTTCACTGTATAATACTTGCCAACCCTCGGATCCATAGCATCTCATAGGATGACCATATAAACTTGCACACTAATCAACAATATATACAGAGCACTAGTACTGTATGGTGCATCTTAAAAACTATAAAAAAGTTTATAATATTATAAATATCAATTTTTTTTTTTGGTAAAATACAATCGAGTTTGTGCACTTTTACCAAATCTATAAAATTTCATATTTCCTTTTAAACAACCATATAAAATCCAACAATTTAATAAAATTAATTTCTTTCACAATAATTTCAATTTCGTGATTATCTAAACATACAATATATTTTATATACTAAAATTTATTATTCTTCTTAAATCAATGAAATTTATTTATGCAAAAATTATATTAACTTATATAAAATTCACATAAACTTCACATAAACGCATTTTATCATACAAATGAATGTAACAATAAATTTAATAATATATATATATACACATTTAATTTTACCAAACCATATAATGAATATTATTATATAACAATTATGCTTAAATCACATAAATAGCATAATAAAATTAAATAATAGTTTCCTTAATTTTTAAAACAAGTATAATATTTTTCGGAGTGCATATATTTATGTATACAAAGGCTTCAACAAATATATGTTTATACAGATATATATACATGTATATATATTCATCGCCACAATGCACACATTTATATATATACAAAATATATGTACTTCCAACATACATACATATACATATATATATATATAAATATAATTTAATTCAACTTTTTTTTTTCACATTCAATATAATAATTTATTAAAAAATGGCAACTTTTTAAATACATCACCATAATTCATAAATAAGATATCAATGGAAAGCTAAAGGGATGAGGAATACGTTACTAACCTCTATTGGATTCAATTGGACCAGCGGTGGCCGAAAAATGGTTGGAAAGTTTTGGCCAAAGTTCAACTTGTCATATCTCTCAAATGATAGGGAATTGAGCTGAACGGATCTCAAAAGGTTAAAAAATGGTGAGAAGGTGGATCAATTTGGTCGGGGGTGGCTGGATCGCCAAAAAATCAGCCTTGCTATCGTTGGCAATAGAGACCTGATTTGGGTGCGTCCGACGACGGTTGGCCTTGATATTTTGGCTAACGGCTAGACTCTTCACACCCTTCCGCTTTTCGACAGCGATCTAAGAGGAAGGAAGGGGGAAAGGGGGGGGGGGGGGGGGAGAGAGAGAGAGAGAGAGAGAGAGAAGAAAAGGTGTATTTTCAATAATATAATATTTTATTAAAGATGACATGTGACACTTTATAATCGTGACATGTGGAGCATCTCAACTGGTGACACAAGACACAAATAAAAGACTTTTTTAATATTCCATTGTCTGGTAAAATCAATCTCGGTATAATTTTACAGACTTGTAACTTTTCAACAGTAGGTTCAAATTAAACATGTTGCCAGCCTATGGATTCGTATCGATGAGGACTATCACATAGTACAAGAGTTAACATCAAAATTCATATAAATAAAAACTCCAAACTCGCCCATCAGTCTGAATAGCATTTTATTTTGACCATAACTTTCTATTCTTAGTCCAATTTTGGCGTAATACTAGTCTATGAACTTGTATCAATGAGTACTTTGCCATGATACATTGGTCAACACAAAATTCCTCCCACAATAAAAAATCAATTGTGAAACCCACTTGACCAATTCCGATCAATCCTGTCAAACTTGATCGAAAATTCGAATTTGGGAGATTTTCTTGGGTCGAGGTGTTACATAAATATTGATTTGATATCATTAAATTATTTAAGCATTTGGTAAAATGGTGTTTGGTTAGGTATATAAGATATTTAAAGGTTTTTAAAAACTCAAATATATTTTGTTAGATTATATTAATGAAGGACCTAGATTATTTGTTAGAAACCTTTGTTAAAAGCCTTTTATGAGAAATGCTCCCCTTTTATCTTAATTGCATTAGAATGATATAAACATATGTAGATATTGACTTTCAAGTTTGCATTACGTTATTGATTTAACAAGTATTATAATAATTAAAATAATAATAAAAAAGAGTTGTCTTATGATGGTTAAACATTTACCGAAGCACTACTATAACTCGTAGTAAAACAAGGATAAAACCTAATTTATTAAAAAAAAAGAAGCTAGAAAATAAAGATCTCTATGACATCGGTGTAGTACTAGCTAAAGACACTTTGATTCTTAAGTCAAAAAGTGATATTTCAATGCCAAAGATGAAAGTTAGGGTCTTTTTAATGTGCATACCGGGATGATGAAGAAAAATGAGGTATTTATAAATTATTAGCATTGAATGTCTTTCTGCCTAATAGAAATTGGCCCATGAAAATCGAATGGGCTGGACCATAGAGCTAAGTATTAGACAAGTATTGATTTTCCTAATTCATATGATTCAAACAATCTTATTCAGTAGATTTCATGGGATTTTATAATTAGCCAACATACAAACCTTGGATCTCATAAGGCCTTTGTGTCCGACAATTCGAAAGAGCCATATCCATAAGGTCTTTGATATTTGAAGTCGAAGTTCAGCTATAATAATTTATTACCTATCATGTTGGATTCCATAATCTAGAAACATCTCAAAAAGTTTGAGACACCAGCTATAAGAATCACAATGATAGCAGACGCCATTAATGCGTCATATAAAACAAAAGCCAACGCTTAACAAAGCGTCACTTGATAAGGTGTCGCTAAAATTACCAAAGAAAACCCGAGACATTTTATTAATAAACGCGTCACTAAAAGTGTCTAAATAACTGATACTGTTTGAAAAAGCATCGCTAAATGTAGAGTAATAGCCAACTCTTTTTCAAGAAAGCATCGCTAAACGTTAAATAATTGACGATGCTTTTTCAAAAAACTATCGCTCAAGGTTACAAAAAAAGTCGATGCTTTCATGAAAAAGCATCGGCTATTATGTAACAATTACGGAAACTTTTCTGACACGCTTTTCCAAAAAAGCATCGCCTTTACTTCCTTTTTTTATTTTTGTTTTAATTTTGGATGGTGCTTTTAATTAATTTTGTCAAATTTAGATTGTTTAATAGCTAGCTTCATCCAAAATTAGACAACAAAATTAAAATAAATATTTGAATAACAAAATAATATTTTAAATATTTCAAATAAATTAAATATTAACTCATATAATATTTTTACAATTTGATAAACTATTATATATAGTTATGTATAAACAAAAGCAATTAAACTACCATACTTATTGAGATGAAATATTTGAGATCATAATTTATGCCCAGTCAGCTCTAAACTGGTTGACATCATGTTGTGACCAAGTTACACTCTCATACGACAGATGAAAAAATTATGTTAAAAATTATTAACATATACAAAATAAATAAATAATAATTATTATAAACTAATTAAGTATATGAAAATGTTAAAATTACCATTACACTTAAGTTTTGTCCAGGTACATTTCTTCTAATGATATCCCTCATTATTATTATGATATAATAACCATATTTGGTGTTCCTAGGTTGCTTAGGAATCTAAATTTGCCAACATTATTATAAATATAATATTGGATAAGAAGTGCATGTTTAAGATAACAAATATGTAAATTCATTATTATAAATATAATATTGGATAAGAAGTGCATGTTTAAGATAACAAATATGTAAATTAACAACTTATAATACTCACTTTAAATATGAAATTCAAATTCATAAAATAATTCAATTTCATATTATCAACAAAAAAATAAAATTAAGCATATCTTTTCCAACGACGCAAAATCTGACACAATACTAGTAACCATACCCAAAACACAACTTGAGGCCAAGTTGGTCACCTAAGGGGGTAAATTTTGATCGCCATGCTAACCCAATCCATTGCACAAGGAGCAACCAAAGTCAAAATGAAAACACCAACCGAATGCAAAATCAAGAACAAGATCCCAATCCTAAGTAAAATCACGACAAAAACCCCAATCCCAAGCAAAATCATAAACAAAATATCGATTTAAGCAAGATTAAGAAACCCACTTATTAAAATTTGAAGAAAAACCCACGATCCAAATTTTTTCCACCTGCAACCTATACAATATCGCAACCCAGTAGCATAGCAATCCAGCAACCAATACGCCAAGAAAGCCAACAATGACAGCAACCCAACAAGAAAAAAAAACTTACCTCAGAAGGAAACCCACTGATGAATCTAGCACGGTGACCTTTCAAAATGGAAGAAAAACCCGTTAATATGTGCTCACTGATGGCGATAGAAGAAAAAGAAAGAAGAAACCCACAAAACCCAGTTAACCCAGCTGTTCAATTCTTCTTAAAAAATGACAAAGCTTAGATCTTTTAGGGCTTATACTTGGTGAAAAGATGGAAATTGGAAAGCACGCTCAATATGTTTTTTTTAAATATTAATGATGGGTAAAAAAATAATATTTTAGTATATTTGATTCATATTTCAAATGTTACATTTAATGGGTCAAAAAATTCAAAGAAATAGGTGACGCTTTTATCATGAATTTATCATATTTTTATTAACTATCTATTTATATTTATAACATATGAATAAAATATAAAATTAATTAAAACACCAAAAATTAAGACAAGAAGTGACGTTTTTTATATTAAAATCTTAGTCTAATCCTTTCAAATTATAAAAAAAAATAATTTTTTCAAACTTTTAATAATTTAAAAATTAATTAATTTTAAATTGAATCACAAATAAATTAAATGAATAGATTAATTATCTTACTTTGGATTGCTAATTTTAAATTATTTTGCATGAATTTAACCATTAAACAATCCTAATTTGACAAGACTAATAGTAACTTTGAAATTAGAAAAAAAAAGAAAAAGATGCTAAATATGCAAATAAGCAATGATTTTTCTAAAAAGCGTCACTAGATACTAGAATAGGCGATGCTTTTCAAAGCATTGCTAAATGTTAGGACAGGTATACTTTTTCTACAAGTGTCAATAAACGTTAAAATAGACGACACTTTTTGACAAAGTATAGCTAACTGTTAAAAAAGATGACGTTTTTTTTGAAAAAGCATCGCCAAACACTTTTTTAACATAAAAAAGTTTTTCAAATAAATTTTCAAGTCTTTATTGACACAAGTATTAAGAAGAAATCTCTTAAGAATAATTTTTGTTTAAAAAAATATTTTTACAAGGATAAATAATTGATATATCATTAGTTTATAGAATATGTCATTGAAGAATAATTATTAGCTTAGTTATCAAAGCCAGGTATCCTCAGATATCTCAAATCCTAATTTCTGTATCGTATGTATCATGCCAATTTATTAACCACTTATTCTCGAATTTATCTATCTATCTATATATTTTTATGTACATATGAATGAAATATAACGTTAAACAATTTTTTTTTTAAAAATAAGATACATAAGCAACACTTTTACCATCAAAAGCGCCGCCTAATGTTTTGAAATATTAAAAAAAAAATAGAGTTCTTGAATTTAACAAACAAGTAATTTAAAATTGCAAACATAACAGTTACTTAGGATTGCGAAATATTACAAAAAAAAAAATATATATATATATATATATATATATATATAAATATATATATGGTAAATAGGCAATGCTTTTGATGAAAGAAGCATCGTTTAATGGTTTGAAATATTAAAAAAAAATTCAAGTTCTTGAATTTAATAAAAAAGTAATTTAAAATTGAAAAAACTATTTCTATGTTGGTAAAGGATGACTTAGCAACAGCATCAGATGGAGAAAATAAGCTTCCAAAAACAATGAAAAATTAAGAGAAGAAAAAATTGCTAGATAAGGCTTATAGTTCATTAATACTTTACCTTGGCAACAAACTAGTCTTGCATGAAGTGGTAAAGGAAACTAGAATAGTTGGTGTATGGAAGAAGCTAAAAGAATTGAACATGTCAAAAGCTATCCTAAATTGCATCTATTTGTAGTAGCGTTATCTTTGGATTTAAAATGATAGAAGGTAAGCCTCTAAATGATAATCTTGATGAATTTAGAAAATTAATTCAAGATTTAGAAAGTGTTCAAGTTACAATATTTGACTCGGATCAAATTTTGATATTGTTAAACCCTTTACCTAAAGGGAATCAACACTTTGTAGATACATTGAAATATGATAGGCAAATTTTGTAATTAAAGGAATCACTGCTAAAGATATTGAAAGAAAAATAAGTGACAAATATGGTGATGGTTAAGGTCTTACTATCGTATGTAGGTCCAAGGAGAGATCTAATAGAAAAGTTGGCCAAAGTAGGCAAGGAAGATCGAAATCTAGAAGCAAAATTAGATGTTATCGCCATAAGGAGGGACAAATTATAAGAAGGAGGAGAAACAATCCGATGATGTTGATGTTGGTATTGTTTCAGAGGGTTATGAAATTGTTGATGTACTGTTTGTATCTATCAATAATGATAGCGATGAATGGATTCTAGAGTCAGGTAGCTCCTTCCATATGAGTCAAAATAGGAGTTAATTTAATACATTCAGAGAGCTTAAAAGATGGAAAGTACTCATGGGCAACAATGTTGTTTGTAAAGTAGCTAGTATTAGCAAGGTAAAATTAAAGTTGCATGACAGAATTGTTAGAACTTTAACTAATGTTAGATATATCCTTGGATTAAAGAGGAATTTAGTCTCTCTTAAAATGTTGGATGATAATGGGTATTAATAAAAAGCCGAAAAGTTATAAGAGCATCAACATTCAATGGTTTGTATGTGCTTGATGGAAATGCCTTTTTAGGAAAGTTTTAATTTCTATTACTAAAAATCTAAGTGAAATTATTCTTTTGCATAGAAGTCTAGGCCATAGTACTGAGAAGGGACTAATTGAGCTTAGTAAACAAGGGCTTTTGTGTAGATATAAAGCTAAGAAACTTGACTTTTGTGAGCATTGCATACATGGAAAGCAATTTAGGGTAAAGTTTAATGTAGCAATTCATAGGACTAAAGGAACCTTGGATTATATTCATTCAAATTTAGGGGAACCGGGTAAAACTCATTCTTTTGATGGTTATGACTAAAGGAACCTTGGATTATATTCATTCAGATTTAGGGGAATCAGGTAAAACTCATTCTTTTGATTGTTATAGGTACTTTATAATTCTTGTTTATGACTATCCAAGGAAAGTTGGGGTTTATATGATGACCTATGATGAGACCTTCCAAAATTTCAAAGAATGGAAGATAATGATTGAAAGTTAGATAGAAAAGAATATTAAAAGGCTCCATGGACAATAGACAATGGACTCAAGTATTGCAATGAGTTGTTCAATTCTCATTGCAATAAGCATGGTATTGTTAGACATTGAACCGTAAGGATGCACCTCATCATTATTGCTTAGCAAAGAGTATGAATAAGACCATTATGGAGAAGGTGAGGTAGCATGCTATCTAACTCTAAACTTCTGATTCAATTATGAGAAGAAGCTATTCTTTGTTTTGCACTTGATTAATAGATGTTCATCTGTTGCAATTTGATTCAAGATTCCCATTGAGATGTGATCCAAACATGTACCATATTTTAGCAATCTTAAAGTTTTTGGTTGCATTTCATTTGTTCATATTAATGAAGGCAAGTTACATCCAAAATCTATGAGGTATATCTTCTTCAGATATTTAGATGGTGTCAAAGGCTATAGATTTTGGAACTTAGTAATCAAAAAGTGTGTGATCAGTAGGGATGTATATTCAAAGCGTCTAAAATGAATGGTTTGGTAAGGAACAAGGAATTTTTAGAAGGTAGTGAAGCTGGCAATGAGATATATGACTTTGAAGTTGAGTTACCTGATTATCCATGTGAACATATGACTTAAGATGAGTACCATCAAGATACATAGAGGGGTTCTAGAACAACTTACAAAGAGAAAAGATCATCTAGATGAGGTCAATGAAAGTTAAAACCTTCAGGGTTAAAGTATGGTTAAAGATAGAGAAATGAGACAAATAAAGGCACATGTTCAATATGGTTTTGTAGATTGTATTGTATATGCTTTAGAGGCAAAATATATTGGTTCAAATAATACAAAAACATATACAGAAGCTTTGAAATCAAACAATTTGAAGATGTAGAAAGAGGGGGTGTTGATTTTAAAGAAATCTTCTTTTTGGTTATTAGGCATACTTTTATTTAGATCTTATTGCTGCTTGTAGTTCAAAAAGACACTGAGTTACATCAGCTTGATATCAAGATGTCTTTCTTACATGGAGATCTTAATGACAAGATATTCATGGGGCAACCCAAAGCCTATTAAAGTGAAGTTCAAGGAACTCAAGTTTATGTACTATGAAAATCTCTTAATGGATTGAAACAATCCCCTCGGTAATGGCATAAGGGGTTTGATAATTTCATGTTTGTGATTGGCTTTAAAAAGCATTGTTTGAAAGTTGTGTTTATCACAAGAAATTATCAAATGGTGAATGCCTATATATATATATATATATCTTTTGGTTTATATTGATGATATGTTACTTGCTTCAAAACATAAATATGAGATTGACAAGTTTAAAAGGTAGGTAAGTCTGGAATTGAAATAAATGACCTTGCGAAGCTATGAAGATATTGGGGATTTATATACTTTGAAATAGAGAGAAACATGAGATTTTATTTTTAAAAGGAAGTGTGTGTAGAAGGTCTTGGAGAAATTCAACAAGGGAGCTGCAAATCTTGTAATTAATCCCTTTGCAGCTCACTTCAAATTTACAATTGATTAGTGTCCTAAAAATCAACAATAAAGGGAGAGCATGGCTAAGACATCATTTGCTAGTGCCATTGGATGCATCAAGTATCTAATGGCTTGCACAAGACTTGACGTTGCTCATGTAGTTATTGTGGTTAGGATATGAATAATTGTGGAAAACCACATTGGGAAAGACTAATGGATTTTAAGATATTTGAGAGAATTCATGAATGTTGGACTCTTATATGAAAGAGGTAAAAGAAATGGTGATTTTCATATTGCATTTGTAGATGCTGAGATTGGCGGTGGTAGAGGTTAGAGAAAATATTTGACACGTTGTAGTTTCTTAATTTGAGAGAATATGATTAGTTGGAGAGATTCATTACAACCTTATTGTTGCCTTCTCGAGCATTAGAGCAGAGTCTATTGCTACAATTGAAGCTACTAGAGATGGTTGAAGGGAATTTGTCAATGAACTTTGAGTACTTTAAAGCCATATTATTGTCAATTGTGATAACCGAATTGCAATCTTCTTAGCAAAGAATCAAGCTTTTCAAACCAGACAAAGCGTATTGAGAAAAGGTATCACTTTATCATGGAAATAATTGATAAAGGTGAAGTTAATTTGAAGAAGATTGTAGGTGCAGAAAATCCAGTGGACATGTTGACAAAAGTCATTCCAATGGACAAGCTTAGGCTGTGTATAAGCCTAAGCAATGTGCTTAGTAACTAAAAAAAAAGGTGAGCAAACAAGCAAGATAGAAGAAATTTAAGACAAATTTAGAGTTAAGATGAAGAAATATTGAGTAGTGACTCTATATTGAAGTTATAAGAGCTTGTTGTTAAATAAAGAAGAAGAAAGAAGCAGCAGTAGATATGAGACAAGAACCATGCCATGGTCCTGCATTATTGCGCTGTATATATACGTGCGCATTAAAGAAAACCTCACCATTAACTATTTATTTAATTTGTAATTATTAGTTCATTGATGCTTGATTTTACATAATATACACGAGATTAGCAATCTCAGAAACACTTCTTAAATATTTTTTTTATTGACCAACCAAAAATATAAATAAATAAATACAAATATAATATGTTGCAAAGTAACATATTTGTGCAAGTCCATCCCAATTATGAAATAAGTGAGCATAATTAGGATTTCTTTCAAATACTTGACCTTTTCTTTTTAGTTTAAAATTTTTTTTTTTTTGGCCAATTGTGAAGTGAGTAGGTATGATTACCATTTCTCAAAAGCTGAGCATGATTACCATTTGGATCTTTTACAGGTTATTTTTTTTATAATTTTTTTTTTTGGTGGAATTATCAAGATTTGTGGATGAAGCTAAAACCTTAAAGGATTTTTTTTATTTTTTTGGCTTTAATACTATGCTAAATCACCATTTATCCTAAAAGGCTGTAACCATTAAAAGTATTCGCAGGTGAATCATCATACATTTTATTCAACCAAACCCTAGCGATTATAGGCTTTTTTTTTATTTTAGTTTTTTTATTTTTTATTTTTGTGATTTGACTTTGCTAAACCAATTAAAGATTTTTGTTTTGTTAGAAACAAACTGATTATCTTTGGTTAGTCCAAAATTTGGTTCTTTTTATTGAAGACAATGCACGAATTTATCGTCTTTCAATTACTATTACTTGAATTTGTTTCTAAGAGCAGTTAAGTGACAAATCCATTTATTTTCTTTGTTTCCTGTAGTTAATAATCTAGATTTAAGTACTCCCACACGTATGTTAAGAAGAAGGAAAAAAATAAATAAATAATAATAAAACCCCTAATTCAAACATAAATAGCAGATAATCAGAACTTGCATATGTAGCTTTATTTATTTTTTCTTTAGGTAGATAAACTTGCATATGTAGTTAACTTAATAACGTAAGGTTCAAGATAACGAGGAAAAGGGTAGATATTTGTGGCTTATCTATAATTATCATTCCTTATAAGATCTTTTTCAATGAGATAATTATCTAAATGTCAATAAAACCCTTCTCCTTTAGGCTTTCCACAGCGTCCCTAAAACTCACTTCCAAAGGAGTGAAGTTAACACCCAAACTTTTTGCTTTCTCTTTTGACATTTGGGGTTTTGGAAACAAGGCCTTCTCATCTTCACACCTGAAAGTCATAAGCAAACACAAAACCTTACTCACATCACACTGTGAGGAAGCAAAACTCAAAGCATCAACTAACTATGTTTGCGTGTGTGCAAAAGGCACCACAGAAATTATGGAATTTTGTTATTTTTCATTTTTATTTAGTACTTATTAATGAAAACTTACTCTTCAGGAATGCTTAAAGCAGGGTAGAGCTCTTTTAAAATCTTCAAGGCCTCATAATTGTGCAGAACGTGTCCTACTACACAATATCTTCCACTAGCAGAAGGAACCTCGAATGCTTGAATATGTGTGAATGCAACATCTCGAACATCAGCGGTGCTAAAAACTGAAAGGGGAGATGTTTTACCTCCATCTGCAAACAAAAGGAAAATCAAATCTCATCTATTTTAATCCCAAGTAGTTTCTAAATAATACTGATAATAACAACAATAATAATAAAAACTAGGATGGAAAATGAGCTTCTTGTTGACGTTATATCTATAATGGGAAGTTGGCATCATGTTTTTCGGGTCTTTTAATCTGCAACTTAACAGAAAATCATTTTTGAATGCGGTGGAAAAAAAAAAAAAAACGTTTAACATGCGCCAACTAATTTGGTTTTAATTTCTTTCAAATTTGCATTAACTATTCCAAAATAAAATAACCAAAAAAGAAGAATAAAGAAGAGAGAACATAGTTGCTGAACCATACCCTTAATGAGATTCAGAACTATCGCTAACGAGAGATTAAGAGTTGGCTGTAAAAGAGGACCAATCACTATCCCTGGATGTATGGTCACCAAGTCAATACCATTTTCTTTTGCGAATTTCCAAGCGGCCTTTTCAGCTAAAATTTTTGAAAGCACATACCAATTCTAGAAAGAAAAATAAGAGAAAATTAATATATTGAGAAGTTTATGCATATTGTCTCTCTAATTTCAAATAGCGAAGACTAAATAAAATCAATAATGTTCAACATATGTTACAACATATACCACGATGTATGATGATGATGAAAAGACAAACTGAACCTTTTTTTTTTTTTTTTTTGGCTTATTTAATGCTGTTGTATATATAAAAGCATCTAACTATTGCAAATTGAAAAGCAAATCATACTTGGCAAAATATTCAAGCAAAACACTGAATGAAAGTTTGTCAACCCAATAAATGATTATGGCAGGGGGTTTATACCCCATCTCATTTTCTTGTAATATCATCGTGATAATTAGGATGTTGGAAAAGCTTTTGAACTAAGATATTACAAAAAAAATAATTAGAACCTTAAAACACACATTAATTAATACAAACCTTCTTTTCCTTACAATATACAGGATCTGAAAACCATGTCTCATCTACTACCTCATCGGAATTCAGAGGTTTTCTGTTGTCGAAAACTGAAGCCATGGAAGATGTTATAACCACTCTCTTTACAGAAGGAACTTTTACACATGATCTGAGAACATTTAGCGTTCCCTTCACTGTAGGTTCAATTATTTCTGCCTGAAATGCAGGGAAAAGAAAAGATCCATTCAAGTTTTTAACTGAAAAGTTATATGATTAGATTTAGGTCACTGAAAGAATTTACAGAACACTGTCTCTTTGTATAAAAAAATTTACAGAACACTGTCTCTCTCACTTTCTATATATAAAATTTTGCTATAATAAGTCGTAAGCTTACTGTGGACACCTATTATTCAATTGCATGCTATTTTAGTAACTATAATTTATAAATTACGTGCAATCGAAGATTAGATATCCACCATAAATTAAAGATGTCTCCCATTGTAGTATGACTATACATGTTAAAAAAATAAAAAGTAATTCAGCAAGAAAACCTGTTAGAAAGTTGACCATTTTCAAATTGGAATTATCCATATGTATCGAAAAATTCAACAATGTATTAATAGTAGAGCTATCAACAACCTGTGGATCGTTGGTTGAAAGCATTGCAGGGGCTGCAGTATGAAAAACACCTTCGCATCCCTCAACTAAAGCATCGAAAGAACCTTCTTCCAATAAATCTGCCCTCAACAAATGAAGTCTTTCCTTAGCTCCCTCAAGTGAGAGCAAGTGTTCTGTTTTCTTTGGATCATCTGTGACATAATTCATAAAAATAACTAAAACCCCAATTCAGAATTAGTCCTTCATTAACACATATGGTGGGATTTATTTATTTTTCTTATTTTCTTATTTTATTTTATTTGTGTGTTTGTGTGTTAATATGATAACATGTAAGAGAAGAAGAAAAACGTTACCTGAATTTTAGAGATTCTAGTTAATTTTTTTTTTTTTTGCCCTTTTAAGTGAAACAACAATCAAAAACCAGAATTTTTGAAGTGAAAATCATTTATAAAAAGTAGTGTTTATTGAATTGAATTATATAAAAGATGAACAAAATGATACTAATAACCTGGGTTACGAACAGAGGCTTTGACAATGAATCCACGTTCTAGTAAAAGCTTCACAAGCCATGATGCTATGTAACCCGAAGCTCCCGTTACACACACGACCTTTTTTTCTCCACTCATAATTTGTTTCTTTTCTCGATCTGCTCTGGCTTTTTGTTTAAAGTTGTGCTTTCCACTTAAAAGCTAGCATTTTTGAGGAAAAAGTCATATATAACAGTACCCCGGACCCCACAAGCGGAGGCAGGGACAAATAATAACACGACAAGCTAAATTTTAAATTATAAAACCTTATCTTCAGAAAAAAAAAAAAAAAGAAAAAAAAAGAAAGAAATTTGAAAAGCTAGAACTTATATGTGTGTATATATATATATATATAACTAGATTAAATAGGTTTTTAATATAAGAATAAATATGATGTTTTCATTTATAGTTTTTGATTTACATTAAATAAATATGATGTTTTCATTTATAGTCTTTGATTTAGATTAAGAGTTGAGATTTAAAATTATGTTTATTACTTATCACATTTGTATAGGTTCATTTTTATTAAATAAAATTAGTCTACATCATTAAATTCATATTTAACTATTTTTAAATTTTTAAATTTTAATATTTAATGTGATATAATAATTATCAAAGATAAATTTTAATTTAATAAAACAAAAAAAATCTTATTTGAAATTTTATATATATCTATATATGTATTAGCTTTTCAATTATTTATTGAATTATTTTGTCTAAAAAAATCATTTGTTGTAGTATATTCGGAAACATTATACTTTTTTTTTTTTTTGGGCTAAGTGATAGATTTTCTTCAGCAAAATTAAGAGCATGTAGCACACTTGGGCAAATATTGCCCCTTAAATTCTTCTTAGAAACCACTACACAAATTCACAAAACCTATCAAAATAACTATAAAATATGAGTTTTCAACAAACAATTAAACTATAGAAAGTTGGATAAGCGAGCTCTAAATCTCACTTATCAATATTCAATATTCTATAGTAAAAATTATAAAATTGCTTGATATTTTCATTTAAGTTTTAAAGTCAGATCTTCAAACTTAAAATATGATCATAATTTAAATCACTCAATTTGAATTTATTATATTTTGATCCAATTTTATTTTTCAATTGGCAATAATTAAATGCTTCGTGTTGTGTATGAAATATTAAAATCCAATTTTATTTTTCAATTGGCAATAATTAAATGCTTCGTGTTGTGTAATTAATATTAAAATCCAATTTTATTTTTCAATTGGCAATAATTAAATGTTTCGTGTTGTGTATTTAATATTAAAATCCAATTTTATTTTTCAATTGGCAATAATTACATGCTTCGTGTTGTGTAAGTAATATTAAAATATAATTTAGGTTTCAATTGGCAATAATTACATGCTTCGTGTTGTGTAAGTAATATTAAAATATAATTTAGGTGTTCCAATTTCAAAATTTACATTTGAATACCCATTTTGTTGCACAAGTCAACGACGTTATTCAATCGATATATCCCTCAGAGAATTTTTATAAAGGCTTTTCCTCATCACACATCCCCTCTTCTTTAGAATTAAATGTGTTGTAATGATAAAAAAAAAAAAAAAAAGTCCAATCGTATCGAAAATGACAATTGCAGTGACAATGAGATGTGACACCGTTGATCTTATTTTGTAAGTCTGCCACAATAATAATAAAATTATAAAAATTGTAATCAGTTGACTTTTTAATCGAAATTATAAAAATTGTAATCATTTGATTTTTTAATCGAAAAGATGGTAGTTTAACCCAAAAAAAAAAAAAAAAAAAAACACACATTCAGATTTTATATTTATTAATTTGAAAATTGAGGTTTGAATTTTGAAACACCGTTATTGATTTAGATGATTTTATATTGCAATATTACATGATATAAAACTATGATCTGATAATACTATTATAAGATATTTTTTTATTTATTAAAAAATAAAAAAGGTTGCTGTATTGTATAATTTTCAATTAGTAATTAATAAAAAATAAAAAGTATTTAAAATTAATAATTTTAATGTAAGTTATTTCATATTATTTATAAATTTATTCAAACGAAAAACGAAAATGACTGTTGTGGGTGGTTGGAATGAGATACGTCAAAAGTCTACCATACTAACTTTTGTGGGTGGTTGGAATGAGATACGTCAAAAGTCTACCATACTAACTTTTAGCCAAAAAAAAAAAGCGCCAACCATATTAGCAATAAATTATCATTAGTTGATTTTTTCAAAACAGAAAGTCTTTTTTAAAAATATAATTTTTAATCAGTAGCTAACAAAAAAATATTGAATCTTTAATACGAGGATTTATTTATTTATTATTATTTATTTATGATCTTTGTTAATAGCCAAGTCTATACTAGATATTTTGGATTCAAAAGGCCAAGTATGCTTTTGTTATAATAAAAATACAATTTTTTTTTTTTTTCAAGTGATAAGAAGACCCAAACTATCATATGGGATTAGTAAAAGGAGCAGGATTAGTTGGCAAAACATTATAATGGAGACATAAATTAGTTCATTTTAATGCAAAGATTGACTTACTTAGGGGTTTTAACTCATTATCATATAGACAAGCTAATTTGGATTAAGTGCAGTAAAATCCAAGTTTTTCAAAAGCTAGTGGAGCAATGTAATGATCCTTTAGTCTAATTTCCAAATAATAATTTGGTATTTAGGTTTAGAAACTTCCGACAAGAATATAAAGCCCCATTTAGTCTATAACCCCAACAAGAATATAGAGCGCCATTGAGTCTATAACCCCAACACATCAATTTTTTCTCTTTAAAAATTATGAAATAGTCCAAGAAAATTAATTTTTTTCAAATATCCATATGACATATCTTTTTCTCTTATTCATTTGTGAAATTAATTAAAAGAGGGAGTAAATTAGTCTTGTCAACCTTTTTCCTCATCACAAAGTTGCTTCTTTGGAGGTTTGCAAGAGTATTTGTGTATTAATAAAGCTTCCCTTAAATTTTTTTCTCGTCTCAAAAAGCTTATCTTCCTTCTAGGTTAGATCTTGACCTTTATCTAATGAACCATACACTTTGCTTCTTCGGTTAAAAAGATGAAATAAGAAGGAATGTATAGTAATCCAATGAGAAACTAAGTAAATTTGATGATATTTCCCTTTTAGCCAAGCTTAACTTTCTTTTTGTTGAAGTATGAAGACATAAAAATCAAAGCATAAGATTGAAGCACTTAAAGAAAGGAGGGTGAAAGGTGCTAATCAAGTGGAGCCGTGACCCAAGTTAAGAGCTGATGCAATACAAAAATCCAAAAGTTGGGTAGCACTAGCCAAGAAGAGTCGCGCAAATTGCAATGACTGTTAAATATCTCGGGAGCATTAATTGTGGGGCCACCGAGATAGGGCCACGGCACTATAGCGAGGCTTTAAAAAGTTCTAGTATTTTTCTACTTTTTTTCCTTGTTTGATGGGTTATGTTGTAACATCCCACATCGATTGGAAAGGGGAACGAAGCATGACTTATAAGCGTGTGGATACCTTTCCCTTCAAGAGGCCTTTTCCTGTGATCCACCGTTGTATTGGGGTCGGGAAGAGAAAAATCATGCGGGCCGAGCCTAAAGCGAACAAATTCTTGATGCGAGTGGTCTGGGCTGTTACAGTGGTATTAGAGCCGGATCCGGATCGGTGTGCCAGCGAGGACGCTGGGCCCTAAGGAGGGTGGATTGTAACATCCCACATCGGTTGGAAAGGGGAACAAAGCATGGCTTATAAGCGTGTAGATACATTTCCCTTCAAGAGGCCTTTTCCTGTGGCCCACCGTTGTATTGGGGTCGGGAAAAGCAAAACCGTGCGGGCCGGACCTAAAGCGGACAATATTTTGATGCGGGTGGTCTGGGATGTTATGTAACACCCCGTCCCAAATCGCACTGGAATCCGTGCACGTTGACCGAGGTTGATCGTTGACCGAGCGGGTCAAAAGTTGACTTTTTGTTCTAGTTGGAATTTTGAGTTGACCAGGGTACCGTGGCGAAGTGCATGATGCCCCGAGTTCGTAGACTAGTAGCACGTCGAAAACGGAGCTATGGTTTGAAAGTTATGAGCAAAACAAGTTGCGGTCCAAATTGTCCAAGGGGTGCCGGAGCTGACTTTTTATTTATGGGGAAATGAGCTTTGACACGTGCATGGTTGTGAAGTGCTCGTCGATACGAGTTCACAGACTAGCGGCACGCTTAAAACGGACATCCGGTTAAAAAGTTATGGATGCGTGAAGTTTGCCGGATACCGTAATATTTTAATGTTTTTGAGTCGATGAACAGTGAAATGCCACGTGTCAACTTTTGATTGGTCCATGTGGCATGAACAGTGTCCCCACAGTGGCATTTATTTGATAAAATTCTCGGGGAAGAGAGAGAAAGAGAGGGATGAGAGAGAAAGAGAGAGAGAGGGTCCGACCGGCGCCGGAATTTTTCAGGCAAAACCGGCCAGCAAGGTTCCCCTCCCCATTTCAGGCAAAACCTCAAATTTTCACGACGATCGGCAGCCGAACGTGCCCGGATCGGACGTTCGAAGATCGGCGGCGAGTTTTTCCCTCCACCGCCGGCCACCGCCGATCGACCCACTTCCGGCCATTTTCAGCCCACACGCGCCTGACACCCTTCATCCTCTCCTCAAGTTCGGCCGACCCACCAAGTTTCACGGCCATCGGACCACCGACGCGCCGGGATCGGAGCGTTCTCCGCCGTCTGGCCTCTGTTTGCCTCACCGCCGGTCCCGTTGGATTGCTCTCCCCACGATCTACAAATCTGCCAAAAATCACGGCCAACGGCCACCGCACGCGCCGCCGCTGGCGACAGTTGCCGGTGACCGTGGCGGCTCACCGGAAGTTACTGTTCCGGCGAGTACCCAGTCTTCCGGCCGGCTTCAGTTCACTTTGTTCGACCTCCTGAACCTGAATCCGGCATCCGTTTCCGCCAATTCGAGACGGTTTGGGAGAATTGCGAAGCCGAAACCCGAAAAGCTTTCCGGCGAGATTCCGACCCCGTAGGGTCCGATCACCGGAAAGTAAGACCGGATCAGTGATCCTCATCACGCGAGCTTCGATTCGGTATATAACTCGTAACTTTTTAGATATCGTTTGGTGTTTGCTCCCCGGGTACCCATTTGGGAATTACCCGAATAAAATATTAATATTTTTGGTTGGTGCACTGTGTTTGTTTAGGTGCGCGTACGAGTGGCGGAGTTGATCCCGAGGAAGATCTTAGTTGATTTACGCGCTCAAGGTGAGTGACCCACCTTCAAAAATTATTTTGGGCAATTAATTATGTTTAATTGGTATTTAAATTATGCTCATGTGGTGTGATTTAATTATGGTTTTATTTTGGTTTAATTTATTTATTATGCATGAGCAAAGTATATTTTGGTAGTATTTGTACATGGTTTTAAATTTGATTTTCCGGGCATAATTGGGTTAAATATTTTACGAAAATATTTGTTTAAATTTTATAAATTATGCCCGCGGTATTTTTATGGTTGCATCTTGTACTTCGAAAAAATTGTGGTTTGTTGGTTATCAATGTTTCGTACTGGTTTATTAAATAAAAATATGTGGGATGGTAAGTGTGAAAATTTTAATTTATTTCCCACGGTAATTTTGGAAAACGGTACGGTTGGTTAATAATGTTTATTTTTTAGACGCACTCATACAGTATTGGTGTTCTGGTGTATGGACACGTGGTAGCGCGCAGGTATTATGTGGTTTAGCGCGCGGTTATTATTTCTCCCGTTGTTGCCATTGGACCATGGGTAGGCAAGTTTGTTTGCGCACAGCCGCCCCCCTCCTTGGTCAGGTTGATGGTTTCAGCAGCGGTACTGTCGGGACGCTGAAGTGCCGTTGCAGGTTTCTCTCTTTAACCCCCTCGCCAGTCGGTGCTTGGGACGCTGGGTATCGGAGGGCATCACCGGTATATGGTGTGGTGCGTCAGGTGTAATTTGCTAATAATGTTTTAAACCCCAAAGGTGTTCAAAAATTATTTACTATAATTTATTACATTTTAGTTATATATTGGGGCATGTTTTTATTTATTTATTGTTTATCAAATGGTTTAATCCCTTGGTTTTCAGAAAGTACGTACATCGGGTTTTGTGAAAAGGTTTTAAAAAGGGAACATTTCAAACGGAGCGATTGGTGAGAGTTTTGAGGGAAATTATTATTTCCAACAGTTATTATTATTTATTTATTAATTGTTGGTATTTATTCAATTTCCTTAATTGTTATTATTATTAATTTATTATCATTAAAAGTGTTTAGTAGTTAGGGTCACTCATTGAGATGATTAGCATCTCACGTTTTTCAGTTCCGTTCCCTTAGGTGTAAGTGGTGATAGACGTTCTTCCGGAGCGAACCAAGTTTTCCGCTGCTGTTGTGTTTCGAGAAATACTTCTGTACTCTTTCATTTCAGTGTATTATTTCTTTCATCCTTGTTGTATTTCTGTTGATTAGCACTTCTTAAAGCTCTGTATACTATTGGGATACTTATGTTTTATTTATGCACTGGACTGTTGTTGTTTTTGAGAAGTGCTGAAATTTGTGGAACAACTTGTAGTTTGTGGGAGGAATAAGGAGGTGATTATAGAAGTGTGTTTTCAGTGCAGGTAATTTTTGGTAAGTCCTACCCTTAGGGGAGGCTCTGCCGGATTTTCCGTTGGAGGGTCCGGTAGGGTTTCCCTGGGATCAGGGCTTGTCTAGGCTTGATACAGTCCCTGATACCATTTATAACATCTGACCTCCACTTATGAATTAGTAACTCTCTAATGATATTGTCCCCAATTTAGCCACTGCACTAGATATAAAATTTATTATTTAGGCCTTCCTAAAAGGTTATCCATCCTAGTATTACTCTCACCTAAGTACATTTAACTTCGGAGTTTTGAAACCTAAAGCCAACCGCTATGAAAAGGCTTCGTCATTATGAAAATGACTATCATTACATGATGATGATATGAACCTAGGTCAATTTGCTCCTAAACCCGTTTTATATTAGCCTGATCATAATTAAGTTCAGATTCTAATGGTCACTTTGACCCCTAATCAACCTATGATTAGAAATCTTGGTATATATTAAAGACGTTACAATAGGTTATGAAGATCCTATTGCTAAGTTGAGCTAGAATACTCGTTCTCTATTTGGTGTTCTAGTGTTCTAAAAAAACAAAGAGAAATCTTTCTTACAAGTAATTTTTCTGAATGAAATGTTATATGCCATTATTAAGAAAATAAAGCCTTTAAATAGGCTAGGGTTACAAAAGTCAAATCCCTAAAGGAATAGACAAAAAAGGGCCAATAAGGCTAAACCAAAGATGTGGTAGATTTTCACATGTTTATCCCAATATAATTTGTATTAATTAATTGCTTGATTTTTTGAAAGAGGTATTAATTAATTTACATTCAGTAATAATAAAATTCAACCTTGCTAAATTAATTTGCCTAGTCAATAATTACATAAAACTAAAAATAAAAGGTTATTTCCTAATATAGAAAGTGAAATTCCAAATCTAGAAAGTAATTGATTAGCTTTCCAAATAAGTTGTTCTTGTCCAATCTCCAGCTAATTTAGGCTCCAAATCTGATCCAATATACCATGTAAGATGCCTTGTAGGATTATAACTGGTCCCCACATGTTGCCATTGATTGGAGGGATCAAGTTTGCTTGGAACATAAGAAAACCCACTTCCCAATGCGAATCATGCAAAACTAGCCAATGTTGGAAGTTTGGATGCTAATGGCATGCGTGGGTGCCCTTGCCTTTGCGTTGGCACTATTCGATATTTTCTTGGTGAGCTCAAGCATGTTCATAGGCACACAAGCTCACCCTTTGCTGCCAGAAATCCTCAAATGCATCGAAACAGCTTTCTGGATCCATTTCTGCCTTCAAAACCTAGGTGCTTAGTGTAGACTTAGAATCTTCTGATATTATAATGCCTTATTGAGAATTAATTACTCATTGTATAAAACTAATAAGATTGTTCTCAAACCTCTTAGCAAGTATATGTTTGCACTGGCAGATTCTCATCATTCCCTTCCTCTTGAGAAAGATTTACCTTCAAATCAAAATCATCACCTTGGAAAAAAGAAAAAAAAGAAAAAAGGAGATAAATTGGAAACATTAAAGGTAGCACTCACATCATACTTACCTGAAAAATCAAGCTTGTGGGCATTTTCATTGACCCTCTCTAAAACTTGAAGATGTCCATCTTCTCGAGGCATAAGCTTAGACTTGCATTGTCCAGGAAATCTCTCTTTCCTCACGTGCAACCAAACCCAATCACCTTATTTGAACACCACCTTAATTCGGCATTGATTAGCTGCTTTAGCATACTGTTCAGTCCTTCTTTCAATGTTTGCTCTAGTCTCCTCATCAATCTACTTGAGAAACTTAGCTTTCTGTTCACCATCTAGCTTAGCATGTTCATTTAAAGGCAAATGTGTTAAATTTAATGGAATTAAAAGATTAAAACCATAAACAATTTCAAACGGTGAGTATTTAGTAGAAAAATGTATGGTTCTATTATAAGCAAACTCAACATGTGGCAAACATTCTTCCTAAGTTCTCAAGTTTCTATGAATTAATGCTTTTAACAATGCAAACAAAGTTCTATTCACTACTTCAGTTTGTCCATCAGTCTAAGGATGACAAGTAGTCGAAAATAAAAGTTTAGATGTTTTCCAAAAATAACTTAAGAACTTAGCATCCCTATCAGAAACAATTGTCCTAAGCATGCATGAAGTCTCACCACTTCCTTAAAGAATAGATTGGCTATATGAGATGCATCATCAGTTTCATTACATGCTATGAAATGTGCCATCTTAGAAAACTTGTCAACAAGCACAAAAATAGAGTCCTTATTCATCCTTAACCTTGGTAACCCTAATACAAAATCTATAGATAAGTTTATCCAATGATAAGAAGGAACAGGCAATGGCATATGCAAACTAGGTGGTTTTAGCTTAGATTTTGATTTTCCACATGTGATACACCTAACACACATCCTCTCGACATCTCTCCTCATGTTTGGACAATAAAAGCATTCTTGTAGTGTGGACAAAGTCTTTACTACACCAAAGTGACTTATTAATCCACCACCGTGACTTTCTTTAACAGGTAGTTTCCTAATGCTACAACAAGCCACACAAAGTTTATTTTTCCAAAACAGATACCCCTCAAATAAATAGAATTTACCATAACCGTGTTTAGCATAATTTCTATATATCTCACCAAAGTCACTATCATGCTCATAAATTTGTTTTAACTGTTCAAAACCAAGCATTCTAGCATCTAAGGTTGAAAATAAGACATACCTTTAGGATAAAGCATCGACTACCACATTTTCTTTACATTTCTTATAGCTGATGACATAAGGAAAAATCTCAAAGAATTCATATGCTTCAAGGATTCATGATCAGTGTGAATTACAATTTCCTTTGGTATCAAGTAATGCTGCTATGTTTCCAAAGCTCAAACTAAAGCATACATTTCTTTATCATAGATCGGATAATTCAATGCTGCCAAATTCAATTTCTAACTAAAATATGCTATAGGTTTTCTTTCTTGCATTAACACAGCTCCAATACTTATACCTAAAGCATCACATTCAATCTCAAAAGTCTTAGAAAAATTGGGTAAAACCAATAAGAGAGCATTAGTCAATTTTTCTTTCAGCAAGTTGAAAGACTTCTCTTGTGCCTTTCCCCGTTGGAATCCCATGCTTTTCTTGATTATTTCATTCAATGGCACTGCAATAGTACTGAAATCCTTGACGACTCTCATGTAAAGAGAAGGAACAAAGCTTGGCAACATAGGCTCTTCAGGATTAGCTAGATGATTTAAATAAGCATCTTTATACAACATCACCCGCATAGGTTTTTAATTTATAAATTTGCCTTTTTAATCTCACCTTGGCTAAGATAAAAGTTTGTTTTTTTTTTTTTCCTTCTCTTCCTTTTTCTTCTCTTTCTTTTTACTTTCAGGTTTAGATAACTTACTTGAATGGTTAGGCTCGGCCTTGCCCTCTTGTATGCTTGTTGAAGCCATGGGTGGCATAATCGCCTTCATCCTTTGCCATTAAACTACCCTCATTTATTGCATTGCATTTGATCCCTAAACACCTCCCTTGGTGTTAATGGCCCGAGCTTGATATTTTTGCCTTCAAATCGGAACACAATGGAGTTTTTTCCACTATAATGTATTGTATTCTTGTCAAATTGCCATGGTTTTTTGCAATAAAATATGTCCTGCATGCATAGGTACAATATTGCATAAAACAACATCCACATAATTATCAATATTAAACTTTACCTTTGCTTGCTTATTTATCTTTATCTCTCCACTGTCATTAAGCCATCGAAGCCTATATGATTCTGGATGTTTGAGCGTTGCTAAACCTAACTTATCCACCACAACAATGCTTATAACATTGGCATAGGTTCCACTATCTATAATTATACTACAAATTTTACCTTTAATGTCACATCGAGTATGAAAGATGTTTTCCCTCTGCACCTATTCTTCATCCTTATACATGGTCAAAACCCTACGTAACACCAAACTTAGATCAGCCTTTGCCACGGGCTCATCATGTTCTTCCTCTTCAAACTCTTCTTCAGCATGTTCAGTTTTGGCTTCAAACACCTCACTATCTGATTCCAGCTTTCCATTATCCTTCAGTTCAATAATCCTTCTATATGGAGATTGATTGGCAATATGCCCATGCCCCTGACAGTTGAAACATACAATATCATGAGCTCTAACTAGTTTAAAATCAGCCTTACTATTCGATTTTGGTGCTTGGATAGGTTCAGCCTTTGCGTACGTCCTTGACCAAATGGCATTTCTTTCATCCTGCTTCAGTTTTGGCCTTGGCTCGAATGCTGAATTGCTTCTCCAATTAGTTGAACTTGTTTTCCAGCTGCTTGAAGCTCCTTCAAATCATGAGTTACTACCCTTCCTCTTGAGTTGGTTCTCAATTTTGATTGATACATGCAGCATCTGTTCCAATTCTAGACACTGCTGTAGGTCCACTTGATTGGCAATCTCTTGGTTTAAGTCTCCAAGAAAACTAGCCATTGGGTCCTCTCAATCTTCATTCAAGCTCAACCTCATCATGAGCATCTCTGTTTTCTTGTAATAGTTCTCTACTGACCTAGTTCCTTAAAATAAAGATTGTAATCTTTGAGGCAACAATCTGTGATAATGGCTTGGTACGAATCTTTTCCTCATAGCTCATTTCATTTATCTCCAAGTGGTTACTATCTCATCACCAGTACTCTTTTAGGTATTTTATTCATTGTTCCATCACTATAAAGTATAATGTCCAAATTTCAAAGTTACCAACTTAACCTTTTTCACCTCAGAATAATTATGGCAATCAAATATCATTTCCATGCATTCTTCCCATTCTAAATAAGCCTTTGGATTGCTCTTCACCAAAAATGGTGGTATACTGACCTTGATATTCTCTAGGTCATCATCTTCATCCTTGTTTTGTCTGCCACAGTTTTGCCTTTCTTGGAGTGCATATATGTCTTCATACTTCTCCTCAAAATAATCTCTAAAGATTCCATCTTCATATTCCTCCCGATAACGTCTGCGACCTGCTCTACCTCCACCACGTCCTCCATGAGGTTCCATCCTAGGGTTTGGCCTCCTCTGTTGGTTCTTAAACCTGTCCATCCTTTGATCGAATTGATCAAACCTAGCATTCATCCCTTGCAACTACTCCAACATCGCCTGCATGTTAACAGGTTCTGCTGAACTTCTTATTTTAGATTCTCCTTTTGTACCCCACAGATTCCTCTCCAAGTTCTCTTAAAGAGTCAAATCCTCTTTTTAATCTTGAATCTATCATGTTAGTGAAGTAATGCAAGAAACCTTACCAATTCACTCCCTTACGTGTATCACTCACACATGGTCTCGTTTACTTGTGTATCGCACTAGTTTTGGTTTTTAACCCTCTTATAAGGTCACACTCTCTTGCTTTTTTCCACTCAAAAGATTATCTCAATGTTCTAATAAAACACACTTAAAATAGCAGCTAGATCACAAGTATGGTCTGGTTAAACCTATCAATAAAACAAAAGTATGAAACGAATAGACTCCAAGTGAATTTAGAAAACCTAACTATCGATTTTACTATCTAGCGGTAAGAAAAATAACAAAGGAAATTTTTGGATTCAACAAGGAAATAAACTAGAATTATTAAGAGATCAAAATTCAAAGATAAAATTTACAAAGGATTCAAACAATTAACAAGAACAAATTCAAACAAAATATGAGATGGTTGTTGGTTGTAGTTCTTGTAATTAAGTCTTTTTCTCAAATCCTTAAACCAATTTTTAATCCAATCAATTAGCAATCAATATTCCAATAACCAGCAACCAATAATGAATGAATAAACAAAAACTTCAACAATCACAATTGAATTTCCAAGTCAAAACCCAACTCAATTTTACAACTTCTCAAAACCAGAATTTTGCAATTTTTTTTTTAATCTTCGGCTTTTCTTTCTTGTTTTTGGAATATATAAATGCAACTAATTAAGACTAATACCGGCAAAGGAAAATCATAATAAACCAAATTATCAAGAACTAATATGTAAAACCAACCAACAACTAATAAACAAAAAAATTTGACTAAACAAAAAGAACCTTAATTCGGCTATGGTGAAAAAAAATGATTTTTTTTTTAAGTTGCAGAATGTGTATGGATAGAAGCAACCTTAACCAAATGTTAAAATTGCAAAATAACACTAAAATAAAACAAAGCAAATAAGATATATCGAACTTGAGCAGAACTCAGCTCTGATACTAAATGATATGAACTTAGGTCGACTTACTCTAAAACCCGTATTATATTAGCCCTTGCTAAGAATTTGGATGCATTTTCTAGCCATCAACGATGTTTTTGGACTAAGATGAGCTTATAATACTGTTACCCATCTCACAAGTTTCAATTTGATATACGGATTAACAATTTTGGTAACGCTTGTGTATATTTATATTTTTGGATCAATTACTTAAATATCGAGCAAAATTGGACTTGCTCGGACAAATCTAGATTAAATTGAAGTTGGTACTATCTAACTAGATGTTGTTCAAACTCAATAGAAGATTCAATTTTATAAAATTGACTTTTAGGTGAAAACACCAATTTGAGTATTGAGTCCTAAAGGTTCATTGTATAATTGGATCTTTCAGTGTTCAATTGATATAATTTAGTAGTTCTGTAAATTATTTTTAGGCATTCGATATACACCAATATCCTTTGTTTAATTTTCGAAGCCTAAGAGATATTTTTGATACGTTATAGGCACCCATAGTTCGCTTTGGAAATAACCCTACAAATGAGTAGAAGTAATCATTAGCACTGTCTATGAGTGGTTTATATTTTTAAAAGGTTTCGGATATATTAGTATTATACATAAATGGATTGAATATTACATATATATATATATATATATATATATGGTTTGATCGAAATGCCTACTTTATGCATATATGACTATCTACTTTTACATTATATGTGTTACCATTTTATTTAACTTTGACAAGATTTTAAATGGTTTCTCATTCTAATGAGCTCATAGTTAACTTATGAATTTGGTATTTAATTGATGTTGTAGTCCTATTCCAAAATATTTGGTTTTGAGTAAGTGGATTGGAACTTATAAGCATGTTTATATCTTTTGATTTTCAAAGTTATAAAAAATGGTTTATATTGGTACATAATTCATTATTGGTATTTATGTTACATATTCACATATAAGGTTTTCGCATGAAATGTTGATTTGAAAGTCTTAAAATATTATATAAGGTTTTTGGTTTATAAAATCAATGGATAAATATTTAAATATATGAATCAATTTTTGGATATTAAATTAAAGGATTTTGTATAATATTTATTTTTAAAATGGGCAAGTATGATATTGGAAATATTATTTCCGAAATACTGTATTGTTAAGTTTTGATTAAATTAGTGTATCATATAGTAACAGTGAATATATTGGATATTGGTTATAACTAGTTTACATGTATTATCCATCGTCTACTGCAAAGAGCGATGATGGTAACTTCCCCCATGACATCTTTACAATGCTAAAGAACAGTGGAATGTTTTCCCTTTCCCCTCTATCCTATTGTGCTTTGAGATGAAAATGGCCACTCAGTAGCACTCGTTATATCATATGGTACATAGGTCTCCGAAAATAAATTGAGATTTATAATGATGCTTTATTTATGAAGTTATTTCTGATTTTTAAAAATGAAAATATGAAGTTGGACTTTATTTAATTTTGGATTTAAAAATGTGGATTTTTAAAATTTTATTCCAGTTGGTAAATTTTTACTTTTTATATGCTTTGCATTTAAAGAAATGCTTAGACTATGATTTTATGAAAGTTGGGTTATTAGAGTAATATACAATGCCAAAGGTCTAGTAAGTTATAGTGACAAATAATATTGTGGATTGTATGCATATCCCATAAGATGACAGAGATGTGTATTGAATAGAAGGGTGATACACATACTCATCTCCTAATTGGTTCATATGGTGATACAGATGTATGTTGGACAAGAAGGCAATATACATACCAATCCGTCACTTGGTTCATGTGGTGAGAGAGGTGCATGTTTGACAAGAAGGCAATATGCATCTTCATCCCATACCTTCTTCATTGGTTAAGAGTGGTGCATGTTGGATAGGAGTGCAATATGTGTACTCATCCCTTACTTTGCCCATGTAATGGGAGAAATGTATGTTTGACAAGAGGTCTTAATGTTAATTTATGGTGGTCTTACTATTAGTCTACTTACAATCCTAATTAATTTAATTGTGGATTCAATTAGGTTCATTCAATTATATGGATGCTACGGTTTTCTATTAAATTGATAATTGTTCGCATATTGTGTTTTTATTAATGTTAATCGTTTGATCTTAAATGATTTGATATCTAATTTATATCTAATTTTCCATATCTTATTATGATAGTTATTCATGGATTTTAATTGATTCATTATCTTGTAAATCATTCCTTTGGTTATGTTCAATTACTTTTAAGCGAATTAGTTATTGTTAGAGAATCATGGCAAGTGTTAGCCATGAAACATGCAAAACCGAGACCAAGGCAAGGTAAAAGCTGAAATGCCTTAGCCGAAATCATTAACCTAGTTTGTTTCATATTTGGTTTGTATTTTAATTCTAGCAAATTATGTAATCTAGGCTAGATAAGCTGGTGCACAAAGATACCAAAATATGTTGTTTAAAGTATACTCGCCAAATTAGGGTTTAAGAAAAACCAAGCACCTAGATGACATGGAAAGCACCTTGGTGACAAGGATGGTGACATGGAAGCTACTTGATGACATGGAGCTTCACCATTCGGCCTTTCTCTCAACCAATGCATGGAAAGACATGTGTCATCATGCATGAGGACTACTTCACCATGAAGCAACTAATGAGGCAGCAACACTTGTCAACCAACCATGATGCATGTGACAAAGTTACTTTACACATGTTGTTTTGCTTCACCATGAAGGACTTGTTTGTATTGGTCCTTAAAATCGGTCATGGTGTGCTTTCACACCTATTTTGTATGCGATAAATATGTATCACAATTCCATGAATGAATATATTGAATTTTGGAGAAATATACCTTAGTTTCCATTTGAAACCAAGAGAACACTAAAACCGGCCTTGTTACAAATTTTTCAGCAGCTTATTACATCAAAACCGAGATACACCTTCACTCCAAATCAATTCCAATCCTTCATACCTTGTTTTATTTTGATTAACCTTGTCCTCATTCTTTCAAATTGGTATCAGAGCCTTCTTTCATCAATCCCTCAACAAAAACCGATTCAAAACTCACAAAACACCAACCGGTTTAAATGGCTTCCTCATATTTTTCAGCACCTTCACCTCCCATGTTTGATGGCAACAACTATCCTATTTGGGCAATCAAAATGAGATCTTATCTTCAAGCTTATGACCTTGGGGAGCTTGTTGAAGTTGATTATGAGGTAGAACCATTGAGAGCAGGTGCTACTGTAAATCAAATCAAACTTCATAGTGAAGAAAATGCAAGACCTTACAAAACTTTCACAGCAATACAAGCTGCTGTGACCGATGACATCTTCACTAGAATTATGACCTGTACAACTCTTAGACAAGCATGGGAAAAGCTTCAAGAGGAGTTCTAAGGAAGTACAAGATCAAGACAGATGCAGCTGCTCAACCTTAGAAGAGAATTCGAAAATATGAAGATGTTGGAGCATGAAACCGTGAAGGAGTTTTCCAACAAACTTATGAAGATTGTCAACCAAATCCGGTTGCATGGTGAGTTTTTACCAGATCAAAGGATTGTTAAAAAGATCCTTCTATGCCTTCAAGAGAAGTATGAAGCAAAGAACGCAACTTTGGAGGAGACAAGAGACCTTACACAACTCACAGTTGCTGAATTGATTAATGCCTTGCAAGCCACGGAACAAAGGAGGAGTCTTTGTCTACAAGGTGAATCAAGCTCGGATGAAGCAGCCCTTGCAGCAAATAATAAAGATAAATCAATCCAGCAACCAAGGCCTTTCCAAAGGAAAAATAGAGGCAAGGAAACAACAAAGCAAAGAGAGAACAAGATGACATATGGTCCTTGCATAATTTGCAAAAAACAAGGACAGACGGCTAAGATATGCTGGTGGAGACTGAATGCTCAATGCAAAATTTGCAAGCAATTCGGTCACATGGAAAGAGTTTGCAGGCAAAGGAACCAAAGGCAAGAAGCTAGACATGCTCATGAACCCGAAGAGACAAGTGGTGAGCATGCACATACCTTCACAACAACTTGCAACCTTGCAAGCGCAATTAAAGACTCATGGATCTTGGATAGTGGGTGCACAAATCACATGTGCAACAACCGGGACTTGTTTGTCAAGTTAAATCCTAGAATTGCAACAAAAATCAAGGCAGCAAATGGACAAATCATGGAGGCACAAGGAAAAGGAGATTTGGTCATTAAAACACCAAAATGTACAATTCAAATTACCAATGTTTTATTTGTATCAAATCTGTTCGAAAATTTACTTAGTGTGCCTCAACTTATGAAAAAAGGATATACTTTGAAGTTCTTAGATAAATGTTGTGACATATCTAAGGATGAAAAAATTGTATTACTTGTCCATATGAAAGATAATAGCCTTGTAATTGATTTTAATCAACAAAATTAAATGGCTATGAATACCAAAATCCATGAAGAATCAAAGCTATGGCATAGAAGGGTCGGCCACTACAACTATGCCACCATGAAGCAGAAGCATACTCAACAAATTGTTGAGAACTTACCACAAATCCTTGGAGATGATGCTGTTTGCCAAACATGTCAACTTGGCAAAATCAAAAGACAACCATTTCTTTTGACTACAATCGGCAAGGCAAAGGAAAAATTACAATTGGTGCATTCAGATTTGTGTGGACCTATGAATGAAGTAACACATACTGGGAGGAAGTATTTTATCATCTTTATTGATGATTATTCAAGGAAGTGCTGGATCTACTTCCTCAAACAAAAGTCAGAAGTTGCAGCCACATTTGAAGAATAGAACAATCATGGAGATGTCAAGATGCTTGCTGTTTGAGAAGTGCTTGCCAAAGAAATTTTGGGCCGAAGCAGCTAATACAAGTGTATACCTCCTAAACCGACTTCCAAGTAAGTCAATTGCATCCAAAACACCACATGAATTATGGTATGGCTTTAAACCTTCAATTGCTCACTTAAAAGTCTTTGGAAGTATTTGTTACATACATGTCCATGACTCCAAAAGAACCAAACTTGATAAGAAAGCAAGTATTGGTGTTCTTGTAGGTATAGCTCGGTTTCAAAAGGCTATAGAATCTTTGATGTATCTAAGATGCACGTTGTTGTCTCTCCCGATGTTATAATAGATGAGAACTCATATTGGAGTTGGAAAGAGCATAACGTGGAAGCAAACACTTATATTCAATCAAGAACTCCTTCCACCGATCAAAGTGATTTTGATGTTGAAAATAATGATGAAGATGATGATGACCCGGCCAATGAAGATTATGTGGGCAAAAGAGGCACAAAATCAATTGAAGAACTTTATGCAAGTGCAAAGATGGCAACACCTAATCCTACAACATATAGTGATGCTTTACAACACAAAGAATGGCAAGCTGCAATGAAGGAGGAGCTTCAAATGATTGACAAGAAAAAAACTTGGAGTTTGGTGTCGAGACCAAAGAAAGGACATGTGATAGGTGTTAAATGGGTTTTTAGAACCAAACTAAACCCTAATGGCACCTTGAACAAACACAAAGCAAGGCTGGTTGTTAAAGGCTACGTTCAACAATATGGTGTAGACTATATGGAGACTTTTGCACCGGTGGCAAGACATGAAACCATTTGGCTTCTACTTGCATATGCAGCCAACAAATCTTGGAAAATATACCATTTGGATGTAAAATCAGCTTTTCTCAATGGTATATTAGAAGAAGAAGTATATATTGAGCAACCTGAAAGATTTATCCTAGAAGGAGAGGAGGAGAAAGTGTACAAGCTTCATAAAGCTTTGTACGGGCTCAAATAAGCTCCAAGAGCTTGGTATGCAAGAATTGATGACTACCTCACTCATGAAGGCTTTTCTAGAAGTGATAATGAGCCTACCCTCTACATCAAAGCTAACCCACATGAGGATGCAATGGTAATCTCTCTTTATGCAGATGATTTGCTCATAACAGGCTGCAATACCGAAGGCATTCAAGAATTTAAAGACAAAGTGATGGAAACCTTCAAGATGTCCGACCTTTGTTTGATGAATTACTTTCTAGGATTGAAGATCAAGCAAACAAGTAAAGGTATAATTTTATCTCAAGAACAATATGCTTTGAATTTGCTTGATAAGTTCCAACTAGAAAATGCAAAGATTGTTGATACACCAATGATACAAAATGCCAAGTTCGAACGTGAGGATGGAAGTGAAAAAGTGAATGCTTCGGTTTATAGAAGCTTAATTGGAAGCTTGCTTTATTTATGTGCTTCAAGACCTGATATTATGTATGCTGTAAGTGTGCTATCAAGGTTTATGAATGCACCATCTCAAAACCATTACCACACTCCAAAAAGAGTCCTACGGTATGTAAAGGGCACGACCAACCTTGGAATTCTATACAAGCATGGCAACATGTGTGAGTTGGTTGGCTATTGTGATAGTGATTGGGCAGGTAGCTTGGAAGACATGAAGAGCACCTCTGGATACTTGTTTATGTTTGATTCAGGTCCATTTTCATGGAGTTCACACAAGCAAGGAACTATGGCACAATCAACAGCAGAAGCTAAATACATCTCGGTAGCGGCTATATCAAACCAAGCAATTTGGCTAAGGAAATTGCTTAATGACTTAGGTTGCAAGCAAACAAATGCAACCACCATGTACTGTGACAATACTTCAGCCATAGCCATAACCAAAAATCCTGTACAACACAGAAGAACCAAGCATATCCCTGTGAAGTACCATAGCATCCGTGAGGCTAAAAGAAACAAAGAAATTAGTTTGACGCATTGTTCAACACAAGACCAGCTGGCCGACATTCTTACAAAACCATTGCCAAAAGAAAGACTTCAAATGTTTAGGAGGAGTGTTAGAGAATCATGGCAAGTGTTAGCCATGAAACATGCAAAATCGAGACCAAGGCAAGGTAAAAGCTGAAATGCCTTGGCCGAAATCATTAACCTAGTTTGTTTCATATTTGGTTTGTATTTTAATTCTAGCAAATTATGTAATCTAGGCTAGATAAGTTGGTGTACAAAGACACAAAAATATGTTGTTTAAAGTATACTAGCCAAATTAGGGTTTAAGAAAAACCATGCACCTAGATGACATGGAAAGCACATTGGTGACAAGGATGGTGACATGGAAGCTACTTAATGACATGGAGCTTCACCATTCGGCCTTTCTCTCAACCAATGCATGGAAAGACATGTGTCATCATGCATGAGGACTACTTCACCATGAAGCAACTAATGAGGCAGCAACACTTGTCAACCAACCATGATGCATGTGACAAAGTTACTTTACACATGTTGTTTTGCTTCACCATGAAGGACTTGTTTGTATTGGTCCTTAAAACCGGTCATGGTGTGCTTTCACACCTATTTTGTATGCTATAAATATGTATCACAATTCCATGAATGAATATATTGAATTTTGGAGAAATATACCGTAGTTTCCATTTGAAACCAAGAGAACACTAAAACCGGCCTTGTTACAAATTTTTCAGCAGCTTATTACATCAAAGCCGTGATACACCTTCACTCCAAATCAATTTCAATCCTTCATACCTTGTTTTCTTTTGATTAACCTTGCCCTCATTTTTTCAGTTATTACCAGTTATGGTGTTACATTAGAAATTTTGTCCATGATTTTGTGTATGTTAGTTGATTTTGGGGTTGGAAATTGGGTTTTGTGAAATTGTTTTAAAATGGAAGCTTTCCAAAAAAATGGTAATGTGAGGTCTTGAGAGAACAATTTTACAAAAATAAATTATTTCTTTATAGCACTATACCACTACTTGAAATATCCTTATCATATGTCTTATTTGTTTTTAAATTTGTTACCCTAAGCTCAGGTAGTTTAAGGACAATCTACCTTATGCATCACTTCTTAGCTTATGGATTTCTTACAATAGCAACAATATTTAACTTTTCTTTGTCTATCCTTATTATTATGTAGATTTATTTGTATTATTTGTATAATCTATATTTATAATTACTCTTAGTATGCTCTGATCTAAAGTATGGATACAATAATAACCCTACTATGTATGTGTAGTAATAGTCTATGGAATAACTAGCTGTAATTGTTAACTGTATTTAGGACTTTTTATGCCATTGTTCCTTGGGAGTTGTGCATTGCTATACAACTCATCCTATGGTTTACTTATCCTTGCCTATCCTTTTCTTTAATAAGTTACATTTTTGTCATTATTTCATACAAAAACTCTTTTGTGATGCGGCAAGGATTATGTGGATGTAATTCTCAGCAAGTATCAGGTAGAAGATCTAGAAAGCAAGTGTGTTGGTTGCCAGTGGTTCGGTTAAGATTCCATTGGATTTTCTCATAAGGATTGCTCAATATGGCTTCCCTAGATAGGACTATCTGAGGTTTCTGGGAGCGTTCCCAAGTTGGATCCTATTATATCATACCCTCTAACTTAAAATTGCTAATCGTTAGCAAATAAAAATAACTAAAAAAACATTTCTTCAAAATCTATAAACATTAAAACCCTAGTTAAGCAATATGATATGGGTTAATAAAAAATTAAATATATCATTAATTTGAAAAATGGTATCACAGTAATTATGCGACTCAACAATTTATTTTCCATCCAACACAATCATTGCTTTCGAAGTGTGTGTATGAAATCAAATTTAGCAATCAATATCAAGCACTTGAATAAGTTTACACTAATCGGAGACTAAAAATTAACGTATAAACTTCATATGCTTGACATAATAAAAAACTTTCCAATATTAATGTTGAGATAGTGCATCAACTTCAATCAATAAGTATTTATCTAATGTAAAGGTTAAAGGGTAAAATGACTAAAAGAAAGATGAGGATGGGCAATAAATAAAAAGAAAGAAAACCTAAGTCAAATCTCAATGCAAATACTTAGATAGAGGATTGTATTTTATCTTTCAACTTATTTTTCTCTTTCATTTCTTCAAAACATTTGAACTTCTTGTAACTTCAATCATATACTTTATCAGCTTTTCATTTTATGATAACCATACACAATCTTCAATACAATGCAATATAATCATTTCTTAGCATGAATAATAAAATAAGAAAATACATAATTATTATTATTATTATTATTATTGAGGTAGATCATCATTTATTGAATAATTAAATCATCATCATTATTGATTTTCCTTTTTTTTCACTTTTTCTTTTTTGGAAATGCCTTTTTTTATTTTTCATTTTCTTTGGCTAGTTCTATATTTTTTCTTTTCTTTTTTTTTTTTTGGTCCCTGAATTTTTTTCAAATGATGATGAAGTTTGATGATCAGAATAACTAGTATCTAAAATCTTTGTTTTAAAGTGTTTCAAATTTTCAAATGCATCAAAAATTACTTATCAATGCCATAATCATGCATAAACCATATCTCCCCAACTTAATTTCTCAACTTATTCTTCTTGTTATATATCAATTCCATATTCTCTAATTATAATATATAACGGATAAGATAAATAGATAATCATTTAGGCTCATGGTTTAGGTACATAAATTAGGTTAATAGAATAAAACGCTCTATATATGCATCCTAAATAAGGCTCAAACAATTGTACTAAGAATGTAATAATGATAGGTAGTTTATAAAGAGTCAAACTTATAACAAAACAAGCCTAAATCAAACTTTTAGCAATACAATACTCTAGGATTTCACCTCAAACATCAATTATGTAAGTTTTAGAATTCAACTTAATTTTAGACTCTTAACTTAAAACAAATTTTCTTTGAAATGCAATCTAAATCATACTAAATTAATTATGTGCCCACAATTTTTTGGAAATAATAACATATTGAATATAATTTAGACATAAAGCATACGTAAAAACAATTCAATTGCTTAAAAATCAATTCTATAGCAACCGTAATCTTATCATTAGCAAATCATATTACTTATCACAAAAAAGAAAAAAAAAAAGAAGGAAAAAATCCAACCATAAATCCACCAAAAATAAGCTTATTAACTAAAAAAAAAAAAATTTGGATTTTTCTTTTTCTAACAAAACAAATAAAAACTAAACTTAATATGCAAAAACTAAACTAAACATAACATATTCAAGATTAACATATTCATTCATGCTAAAAGATACCATTTCAAAACATTGGAATGCACACCCCAACTTGAGATGAACATTGTCTTTAATGTTTGAAACACATAAAATTCAACGAAAAATAAAAAGAAAAAGAGTTTAAAATATTTCATAGGAGTGAAAATTAGCTTGAAATTGCAAGAAAATCCTTGAAAAAGACTTGAATAACAATCACCAACTCCTAGGGTGCAGCATTCAAGTATATAGCAACGGGTATGGTAAAATTTTGATGGTTTTGATACTTCTTCAAATGCTCTATCTAATGTTCAAAACCTTTTAAAAATCAAAGTTGCCCTTCCTCATGTTTCTTACAATGCAAGTAAACTAATTGCAACCTTCAAAACATGAACAAACACATCAAACTTAATTGAAACAACTAAAAAATAATAATAAACCTAAATTTATAAGATTCTCACTCATTAAGATACCAACAAACTAATTTAAAGAAAGTAAAACTTAGAAGTACTCCCTTGAAATTTAAAGTTCATGAAATTACTTGAAAAATAGTTAAAATCTCCAAATTCTAGTTGCAATTTTCTATCATGTTAGGTACTGCCTTAGAAGTTGCAACTTAACTTGAAATTTTTATTATAGCTTCTAGACATATTGAAATAAGTCTATAAAATTTCAAATAACACAAAACTTATTTACTATTTTTCCCAAACGTTTAAATCTCAGAGTTGTAAACTGAAAAATTTCTAGCAAGTGTGATAACTAAGAAAGGTCATCTTAAGATGACACTCTCTTTTATCATGCTGCTCTTTCAAAATCACAATATTAATTGCATAATAAAAACCTTCAACATTACTTCTCAAATCTCTAATGATTCCATAAGGTAAAACATACTTACCATCAAAACATTTCAATTTAAAATCTACCTTGTCAATCTTTCTCATATTTAAATGGAAGATACAAAAAGCTATCGTAAGCCATGATATTATCGAAAACTCTGATGTCAATATGAACAAGTTCAAAAATATAATCATCTTTCACAAAGAAAATTTTAAAAGCTCCTAAATTACCAAATTTCATAAGAAGATTAGCATCTATTTCTTATTTTTTAACACCTATCTCATTCTGTAAGTAAATCTTCCTATCTAACTCAAAATTTTCCTTATTTATCGTTCTTCTATTTTCTATTTGACATTGATTCAACTTATCTCTATAATCATCACTTACTCATCTATTATGAGCTCTAATTTCTATTAACTCTTCATCCTCTTTTATAGTTAAATTCCTACCCTCTCTCATCATTCTTCCTACATATTTACTTAACACAAATTCAAAAGGTAAAGGACAGTTTTTCCCTTCATGTTTTAATTTTAAAGCTTTGTCCTTCTCTGGTTTCTTAAGTCTCATGTCCTTTTTTATTTCTTTCATCAAAATTGTACTCACTCTTCGCAAATTTTTTCTTTCTTTATCTTAATTTATCTTATAGTGAAATTGTACTTAAATCTTCATCGTCACTTTCCTTACATTTTTTTTCTTTCTTTTTTTGACTTTGCCCTTATAGTTATTAGTGATATTCACCGTAGCCTTATTAATATTTGGTTCCCAACTATCATGTTCCACTAATGTAGCTCATAACAAAGAAGAATCTTTATTAGACTCATACCCAAAAAAAAATAATAATAAATAACACTTCTTTATTTGCACCACAATCATTTAAAAGAACTATCTTACCATTATCAACATCTACTTTAGCTCTACACATCTTCCTAAAATTAATTGTACACTATTCTATGGTAAAGTTCTTGCTATTGTAGAATCTCTCATAAAAAGAATTAGTAAAATAGAATTAACAACTTCTCAATGTTACTTACAGGACTTGCCTTAAGAACTCTCCCATAATTATTAGGTGATCCCACCTAAGAAGTTCCATGAGGCAATCCTTGTTGAAAGTAATGGAATCTCACTTAAGTCGTGGGCAAATGCCCATATGCAATAAAAAAATAATACCTTAATATATAGAAGTAGAGCCATAACGGCATGCAAGTCCATAATTACAGTCAACATCTACTACCCATTATAGTATTTGCCATTACTATGCATACATACTAACATTACTACTATATCCATAATTTATATTAAAGCTTTATAAGAGTATTTGTAAAATTAAATAATATAACTTATGCGAATAAGTGGAAAAAAATAAAGATAAATAATAATGTTATTATGGAAAACATAGAATAACAAGTAAAGCACAATATAGACTATTCTCTAATTGCTTGGATCTAAGGGACTAAATTAAAAATAAATAAAATATAAAATAAAAATATTTCAATGAGTGGCATAGTACTATAAGAAAATAACCATTCAGTTTTCGAAGATATCGTCTCTTAAGGCCTCACATTATACTCTTTTAAAAAGTTCCCCATTAAAAAATATTTTGGCCAAAACCCATACCTTAAGTATTGAAGCTTAATCAAATAAAAAATTGATATGCAAAGAAATGACATTATAATCAAGCTTCAAAGATATATAAGTTATGAAATTTACAAAACCATATAATATAATTTATTTATTATATTTTAATGAGCAATTGACAATTAGTGTACTATACTATATACTTAGTGTTGCCGAGGACCCTTGGTGCCCAAGGCACTAGAAGACAGAGATAAAGGGGGAAATATTATCACAACTCCTTAGCACAGAGATAAAGGGGGAAATATTATCACAACTCCTTAGCATGCTAAAGGCATCACGGAGGAGAAGGAGAGGAAATCGTCATCATCACTTTATGCAATAGATGATAGCAATACTTGATAGTGGCCATAATTAATATCTGATATCTAATATGTAATGTAATTTTATTCAATATCCAATTTCCAATTTCCAATATCCATTGGTACTATATGATATACTAATTTAATAAACTCAACATCAACATCCAATCATAGAATCAAGTTGTGTTTACACTCCATGATCACCAGCCATCAATTTCAACCAATCATATCATATAATCCAACATGTTATAATTTCACATCTCATACACAAGATTAATCACTCTAATAAAAAAAAAAACATAAAATTAATCAAACAATGCTGTCCAACTTCTTTGTTTCTAATCAATAATTTTTTTATTTTTTCATAAGAATTCAAGTTAACATCAGTTGGAGTAGATCATGAATGCAATTACCATCACATTTTAAATACCATTCTATGCAAGTTTACCAAAAGCATATTAGAGCCCAGAATCATTTAGTATTTTGCCAAAAATCACATTAAATAATAATACATATATATGAATAAAAATAACCATATATGCATAGAATAACCATTTAATTTTCAAACATGCATATATAGTATTTAAACCATATAATTATATACTATATGCCCAAAATATTTGAAAATATAAATTACTCATAAACACCGTTAATGATCACTCATGCTTCTCCGTAAGGTCGCATTCAGATGTAATATAAATGCCTATAATATAATAAAATAATTCCAAATGCTAATTGGTGTATACCAAATGTCTAAAATTGTTGATACAACTATACATATACATAAATTAAATAACGAGTGGTCCAATTATACCACGAACCTTTTAGACCTGATACCCAAAATTCACCGAAAGTCATTTTTTGAAATTGAACTTTCCAATAGATCCTATTAACATCTAATTACATAAAATCAACTCCAATTTCGTCTTAGGTTATCAAACACAATTCAAGTTTACTTACTATTTAACTAATTGATCCAAAAATGAAAATATACTCAAATGTTATCCAAAATTTACAAATTAGGTATCAATGGAAAGTTAGTAGAATAGTTAACAAGATGGTAAGCTCACCTTGGTACAAAAATGTTGTAAGTGGCTATAAAATATAAGGAAAGTTTCAACCAAATTTGATCTTGATGGATCTCTCAAACCATGAAGAATTTCCATAAACAAAGGTCAGATTCAAGATTAGAATGTTCAAATTAAGGGGGAGAGTTGCATGGGTTGTTCTAGAAGGGCCCAAAAATGCAAGATTTATGGCGAACAATTTGGACAACTGACGCTGACTTTCCGAGCCCGATCTAAAGGAATCTAACGATGATCTAGTTGGAATTTGAAGGTTGGCTCTAGATGGTTGGCCTTCACAATAGGCTATCGTGTGGTGGTCTTTGGTGGCTAGAGATGGGTGAAATTGGCTTGACTTAACTTGGACGTGGTGTTGGTGTGGGTCGTTTCAAATTTGGGTACTCTTGAGTTTAGGAAGGGTTTTATGGACCAAATGGGTATTTTACAATTTTTTCATTGTTAGGCATGCTTCCAAACATATATAGGGTCTTGGATCACTAAGAAATAAAAATTCATCACCGTTTTGTACACTATTATATACTGATGCTTAAAAACTTCTGAAACTATAACTTTCTAATTGTAACTCAGAATTTGGTGTACTATCAATTTATAAACTCATGTCAATAAGCTCTATGCAAAGGTAAACCAGTCAAATCAAAACCTTGACCATAGAGAAAGTCAACCTAGAAATCACATACCGTCCACTTGATCAAACTTGTACAATAAGGATATTTTTGGTATGAGGTTGTTACAATTCTCTTGTTAAAACTAGAGAGAGAAACATCAAAACCCTTTCATGACTGTCAGTTTTATTTGATAAGAAAATAAACCTCAAAAAAAGAAAAAAGAAGTGTTTTATTCTTCTCATTATCCTTTAGTTTCTTTTAATTTCATTTGCTTTTCTTTACTTAGATTTGATTTCATCTTCACTTAGAATTTTTTTGGGCATATTTTGCAAATTATTTTTGCTTCCTCTTTTATTAATGTAGATTATTGGTAACTTGATTATGTGTCTTAAAAAACAAACAATTTTAGTTGTCACTATAACTATTTGTGAAAATGTCGCTTACCAAAATAAACAATTTGCTTTCCTAGTGCTGCACACCTACTTATGTAGTTCAATTATTCTAGGGATTTTTTTGAACTTGTTAATAGAACAAATTTATCTATGTGTCTACTAAAGATTGTTTGGTAAAGATTCTGGCCATTTTTTTTTTTTTAAGTGTAGTAGATGCTTAATTGTCTGAAGTTATACATCTTAAGACTATGCATATTGTGTATCTAAATTGAATTATATGTACTATTGCTTTGTTGTAAGATTTTCATGATCTTTATGCAATCTTTAATTAATATGAAAAAGGTAGAGTATATTATTGGTTTCATCCGAATCAAAGACCTTAGAGTAAAGATGAAACCATTGTTACTAGAAGAAGGATTGGAAGTGGTTCTTTATTGTTATTATAGTACCATCACAAAGGGTGTTTCAAAATGCATGTTCAATTAGTAAGTAGTCCTTTTGTATTATGAGGCATCTATGGTTAGGCCCCACTTTCAACTTAAGCTTTTGTGATGGACAATGATTCAACAACACCATAAGAAAAGGTCAATCATGAGTTTCCAAGTTTGGGCTGTATGCCATTCTTCACTTTGATAAGTGAGGGGAAAACACCTTGATAATTACTTTCATTCCCATTATGTTCATTATTTATGCTGCAACATTTTTTTTATATATGGTCTTTTGGTCACTAGTGGTATAAGTCAAGTACTCATCCCCTGGTTTATTCTCCTCACCAAGATAATGATACTACTATTTACCTTAGAAAATTGATAAAGAATTATTGGAAAACGGAAATATAGATTAGGATTCAAAATATATTAGGCTAAAAAGAAAATAAATATAATTGAAATTTCTAGAAGAAAGATATTACTAAAAATATTTGAATAAAAGTAGAAAGTGAGAGCTCTCTTGTTTTTGGGCCTCTTAGATTAAGCAACTTTTCTTCATTGAAGGTCTAATAATGTCTTAAAAATGAGAATGGTTGTCATTTGTGGATGATGAAATTACATTGGATTTGCTATCTCAAAGACAAAATATAGTTGCATATTCGTTGATAGAATTGGTTGATTTCTTAATGGCAATCACATATTAGATAGAACAAGCACAATTTTTTTGCAATTACTCCAAAAGAGTGGTCATAGGATCATTTTCTATTTCTTTATAGATTTAGTATATTTATCCATTCTTTTGTGTTTAGTTTTATGTTTTCTTCATTGATGTGACATATAGTACACACAATGATGTTGGTTCTTAAAAACTCAAAAGGCGAGAGACAGACATCTCAGACTTAAGCTTGGAAGATAAACTCAACTGTCGATTGTCTGATATGGAAATCAATGAGAAAGATATGTCGAGGACTGTAGAAATAAGCTTGGAAGAGGGAAGAAGGTGGTTATTTCTGAATGGAAATAAACATGAGAGATGTGTACAAGTCATGTAGAAATAAGCTTGGAAGAGGCAAGAAGGTGGTTGTTTCTGAATGGAAATAAACATGAGAGATGTGTACAAGTCATTCTACAGAAAGATGGTTGATCAGCTAAGAAACAGCCTATGAGAAAATAATCCTTAAATCAGTGTGTCCATATCTGTGTTTATAAGCTGAGAATCAGCTAAGAGAAGAGAAAATTTAGTCTTTAAGGACCAGGATCAAAACGACATCACTTTCCTGCTGCATCAATTAATGAAGGGCAAAAAGGTTATTTTGCATGGTTTTTAGTTACAATAAGTTGCTTGCCAAATCATTTAAGAAACGTTGAAGCAAGCTAATAGAATGCACAATTTTTTTGGTCTTAGAATTTATATAACTTTTCTTCTTCTTCCTTGGTGCAAAGAGAGATTGTTAGATAGAGATTTAGAGCTTTGTGCAAAGAAATCTCTTTAGTTTAGAAGTCATTATTTTTTCTTTTGTTTTCTCAATGTGGGTTTGGGAGAGATCTCTATGGAGATCAAATGGTGAATGAGTGTATTGGAATTTTGGATATTGGTTTTAGGAATTCTTCTATGAATCCACCATTAGAAGGTCTACAATTAAGCTAGCAAGGATGTATGTTTGATTGTGATTTTTTTTTTTTTTATCATTTTAGTTCTACAATTGATTTTTTGATTCTCAACAATATCAGCCAAACTTGAATTGGAAGTTTTCAACTAGAAAGGTGACTTCCTCCTATGTCACAAGAAGATGAAAATAGTCTTGGTACAAATGAAGGTGGCTAAAGCTATTGACAATTCCGTCCCATATTCAACTACAGATGAAAAGAAGATGGAGATGGATAAGATTGTGATGAGCACAATCATCTTGCATCTTTCATATAATGTTTTAAGGAAGGTGGATGACATCAAAATAGTCGCTCAGATGTGGACCAAATTAGAATAACTTATTTGGTAAAATCGCTTCCTAACCAAATCTTGCTACTAGAAAAATTTTTTGGCTTCAAAATGGATGTTTCTAAAGATTTAGATGCAATCTTGATGCTTTTGATAAATTAATTTTTTATCTTACGTATTGTAACGTTGTCTTTATTGATGAACATAATGCTATGATATTGCTTAGTTCATTGCCTAAAACATATAGGGAAGTCAAGAATGCTATTAGGTATGGTAGGGATGAGTTATCACTAGAAACGGTGGTAAGTGCTTCAAAATCCATAAATTTAGAGTTAAAATCTGAATAAAAAAGGAAAGGACTTAGTGTGAGAGGTAAAAGTGTCAAATAGATAATTTTAGATCTAAGTCTAAGACTAAAGGCAAAAAATATTTGTACTAGAAAAAAAAAGGGCCACTTCATTAAGTATTCTTTTAAGGAAAAGAGAGATGAAAAACAAAAAAGTAAAAAAAAAAAAAAAAAAAAAAAAAAGTGGAGATTTGGCTATAGTCTTTATTTATTCAAACCCTACAAAGGTTTTTACCGTAACTTCCAAACAAAATTGCTTTAAATTTGTGCTAGATTCTAGGTGCTCATTTTATATGTTTCTAAGTTCAAATTGTTTTCAATCTTACACTATTTGCGATGGTGGTCAAGTATTGTTAAGCAATAATCTACTATGCCACATTGTTAGCATTAGTAATGTTCAATTAGAAATGTTTGACGGTATTGTGAAAACCCTTTCTTTTATAAGACATGTACGAAGATTAAAATGAAATTTAATTTCTCTTGGTATGCTTGATGACTTTGGTTATTCTTGTAAAAATAGAAATGTTTAAAATGAAAAAATAAATGGCTTGTATATCTACTTGGTAAAAGAGCCACTAATACTAGTAATGCATCTGTTGGATCATCTGTAGATAAAACAACTCTATGGCAAAATAGATTGGGTCATATTAATGAAAAGGGTTTGTATTATTTGAAAAAAGAAGAAGGTGTATTTGTTAACAACATAATCAACAAGATTGATTTTTGTGAAAATTGTGCTCTTGGAAAGCAAGGTAGGTTGAGTTTCAACTTAAGTAAAGCTAAATTTATGTTAGATTATGTGCATGCTAATTTATGGTGGCCTGCCAAAGTACAAACTCAAAGTGGAAATAACTACTTTTTTTCTTGTTTTTTCTTTTACTTTTACTAATGATCATTCTAGAAAACTATTTATTTATTGATTGAAATCCAATGATGAAGCTTTTACAAAGTTTAAAGTATGGAAATTATTTGTTGAAAACTAAACTAATAAACTTGTTAATGCTTTGAGAATTGATAATGGCTTGAGATTTTGCAACAATAAGTTTGATGTTTTTTGTAAGGATCATGGTATTCTAAGGTATAGGACAGTAAAGCACATACCACCCCAAAGTGATGTAGCTTAAAAAATAAATAGGACACTACTTAATAAAGTGAGATGCATGCTTATGTCTAATGAATTGCTAAATTTATTTTGAGATGAAGCTGCTATGATTGCTATGCACTTGATTAATTTTTCTGCATCTACTATGTTAGAATTTCAATGCCCTAAACATGTTTGGTTAACTAGGAAACCAGATTATAGTAATCTTAGAATTTTTGGTTATGTTGCTTAAATAAGGGAAAGCTTGAACCTTGGAGTATGAAGTGAGTTTTCTTAGGCCATCCTTAAGGAATCAAGGGATATTGTAATGACCTATCCCTATAATACACGTGAAATTTGAAATTTTTGGCGATTTGACTAAGGTTGAATGATTTTGACCAAATTAAATTTTTAATTGGGACCGAGCTTGACTTTTTTTAAACATAGATTTTTGCTTTGACTTTTATACCATTGAATAAGACTTGTCATTATGAGTTCTTAGATTGTAGCACGCTTAATTTCACATTACAATTAGAAAGTTATGGTTCCAGAAAGTTTTTCAATATCAATATCATATCAGCATCGAAACCAGTTTTGAATTTCTATCTATCAGTGATCCAAGGGTTTATAAATGCATAGAAAATCGTGTCTTCATTAGACAATTCATAAAGTATTCAAAAAGTACAAAAAAAACCCTTAAAGCTGTGACCCAAATGTGAAAATAGGTCGACTTGGATCCATCAAACCCCACCATCAGACCATCATCGATCGAGCCATTTTCAAGCCATGGTAAGCCATGTGCACTAGCCAAGGTGAGAGCCCACCTACCAGTGATCCCATCCTCTAATTTTTTGGCCAATCTACTGTGAAAGCACTCAAATGTAGCCAACGAAGCCAAGGTGGCAATCAATCGGCCAGTAGGTTGGCTGTTTTTCAATTGTTTTAGTCGACCCCATCCACCATTCATTTTGGGCCTTTGAGCACGAATCTGACCTTTGATTGTAAAAAATTCTCACGATTTGAGAGATCCATCTACATCAAGTTCGGTAAAACTTGGAAGAGGTTTTTGGACTATCAATCAAGGTGAGCACATTACAATGTTACCCATCTCTTGGGCTTTCTATTGATATTGATATAAAGTTTGTAAATTTTGGCTATCGTTTGATAATTTTTTCATTTTAGGATTAATTAATTTAATACAGAATAAAATTGGACAATGTTTAGACATAATTGGACAAATTGGATAAAATTAAAGTTATATTAGTATAATTAGTTATTAATTGGACTCATGGGAAGATTCAATTTCACAAATTTGATCTTCAATGAGAACGTCCAATTTTGTGTACCAAATTCTAAGAGTTCATTGTATATTTGGACCCCTTCAATGTTCAATTTATGTAAATTTAAAGTTGCACATAGTATTTTAAAACATTGGTACACACCAATCTATTGATTTGATTTTCGGAGCCTAAAATTATTTTATTATATTATAAGTACTGTCAGGACCCGTTCAAGATTCCTTCTCAGAACCCTCAATAAATCCTGATCCCAATGAGACCCTATCGGACCGTCTTATGGAAAATCCGACAGCATCTCCCCTAAAGGTAGAACATGCCTAAAATTTACCTATATGAAAACACACTCCTATATGGTACCATCTTATCTCTCCCACCTAACTACAAGAATTTCCACAAATGGCAGCATCTCGATAACAATTCGTACAACACACATGTATATACAATATGATCAATTTCCTAAATAAAAAATCAAAATATACCTTTAAACAGCCACGTATGCCCACACCACCCACTGGGTGCCACACATATCAAATATCGTATTAATTATCATTTTAAAAAATATATCGATGCGTAATATAGAAAGAAATATAAACAATAACCGCATCAACAATAATACTAGTAGCAATCATTTTAAGGATAAAAATAGTATTAATATCATCTATCCAAGGGCTATCACATAATCACAGCTGCCCCAAGGACTATCCCAGCTACCCAATGGCTAGCTTTCTTGGCCATAGGCTATGACGCTTGTCCGAAAATTCCATATGATAATAATAATAATAATATTCGTAAAAATGATTGTAAACGAAATCATGATAAATAATAATAACAATGTTAACAACAAGGATACTATTAACAACAATGATGACAATAAAAACAATTAAATATAATGTTAGAAAAATCAGATTATGAATAATTAAAATAATGTAAGTGGAATAATGTTTTCAAATTCAAAACATATTATAGAATATATACTCGCATTAAAGGTACAAATGATACTCTCTAATATGTTTTGCGATCCATGGTTCTAGCTATCGACGGTACCTTGCTACCAATACAGTCCGGGATAGTAGCCTAGATTGACCGTCCGATCTCCTGGACTAGTAGGCAACATAGTAACGAGGCTAACTCTTCATGGACTACAAACATAACATACATATATATATATATATATATATAAGATATTTGATGCACATACTATATACCAGTGGCACCAAATGGTACTCAGCATCCCGAGCACAGTCTGAGAATGAGGCAAAGAGAGAACTTGCATCTAGTGTTCTTGGCATCCCAATGGTGCCGATGCTTATCATCTGTCATGCCTAAACAGTCGGCCGAGACAGCGGCTGATGCTCACTGTGCACGGAACCCGCCATACCTCGAACCCATAGCTCCCATAGGATGGCCATACATATATACACTCTAATCTATAATGACAGCCATCCAGCGACCAAGGGTGGAGATGGCTAGTGCTAACTCTTCATTATACCCTACCTACCCTTACAGGAACGACCCTGAATATAATCTGTGCACTGATCCATAACAACCACCGTAGCCAAGGAGGAGGGCTGCTAATACTCACAATGTAACACCCCGTCCCAAATTGCACCGGAATCCGTGCACGTTGACCGAGGTTGACCGTTGACCGAAGGGGGTCAAAAGTTGACTTTTTGACTCGGTGAGAATTTTGAGTTGACTAGGGTACCGTGGCGAAGTGCACGATGCCACGAGTTCGTAGACTGGTAGCACGTCGAAAACGGAGCTACGGTTTGAAAGTTATGAGCAAAACAAGTTGAGGTCCAAACTGTCCAAGGGGTGCCGGAGTTGACTTTTTATTCATACAAGGTTGAGCTTTGACTCATGCATGGTTGTGAAGTGCTCGTCGATACGAGTCCGTAGACTAGCGGCACGTCCGATTTGGACATGTGGTTTGAAAGTTATGGACCTGTAAAGTTTTTCAAATACTGTATTATTTTAATATTATTTTTACACGCATAACGAGGTGCCACGTGTGATTCAATGAAGGTGGCCATGTGTCACCATGGTGAAATACCACATGTCAACCATGTGAAAAAAAAAAAATCAAATTATTTTATTATTTTTGAATAATAATATTATTATTAATATTATTTAATTATTTCTTTTTTATTTCTTTTTCTTTTCCTTTTTCTTTTTCTTTTTCTTTTTCTTTTTCTTTCCCCACGTGGGAAAACACCATTCTTTCTTTTTCTTTTTCTTTTCTTTTTTCCCTCCTTCTTCCCCGAAACACACACACACACACGCAGCTTTTCTTTCTTCTCTCCCGACCGTCCCTCTCTCTCCTGTGTTTCAAATTCCGGCCACCCATAGCCCTCACGCGCCAGCCACCAAGGAAGCCCTCCACCTCGCGAGCTCGGCCGCCAAGTTTCACGGCCAGCCGCAGCCGGACGCGCGCCGATTGGGCCAGAGAAGCCGCCGGCCGGCCAAGTTTCTCTCTCCTCTTTTCTTGTGTTTTCCGGCCAGCCCACTCCCAATTGAGCCTCCTATCCCCCTATTTTGGGTCCTCTGAATCCAAAAATGGCCTCCAATCTCAAAAATTCGAAGCGGTTTGCGAGATATGGAGAAGTGAACACCGGCCGAACCTTTTCGGCCAAATTCCGGCCACCTCCGGCGGAATTGGGGTCGACGGAGACCGGATTGGTGATCCTCGTTCCACGAGCTTCGATTCGGTATATCATTCGACTATTTTGGTTAACGTTTGCGTTTAAGCCCCCGGGTACCGGGTATTATTTACCCGAATAAAATATTAATTTATTTGACTGTCTGTGAATTTTGTTTTAGGAGCACCGGTGAGTCGTAGAATTGATCCCGTAGTGGATCATGGGTTAATTGCATGCTCCAGGTGAGTGACCCACCTTCAAATTAATTTTGGGAATTTAATTGGTGAATATATAATGTGTGATTTAAATATTTGGAATTTAATTTCTATGTGCCAAATATTTATTGGATTATTGTAGAATTATTTATGAATTTATTGGATTTAAGAAAATGCGAATTCTACAAATTTATGCCATGTGAAATTAATTTATGGTTTTGAGGATTTTGAAATTGGTGTGGTTTTAATATTAAATTGGGCACGATTTGAATTTCAAATATTTCAAGAAAAATATTTGGTTATGTTGGTGATTTCAATTTTTATCAAATATGCCCATGGAATATTTTGAGATTTGATTATTATATTCGAGAATTATTTATGCTTGGAAAAAAAATGTGGATATTTGAATTGATGGATTTGGGAGTTGGTGGATTTGGAAATCATGGGATTTATGGCATTGATTATAAAGAAATTGTGGAGAATTTCCCGGTTCAAGCGGATGGATTATGCCCGCTATGTTTATGAAAAATGTGAAATTTGTTTTATGATTTAAATTTATGGATTTTATGATTTTTAGATGCACCGTGCACGTACTGGTGTTCTGATTATGTGATATGGTATATGGGAGATGGTTAGTGTGCACACGGTTGTGATTAGCGCGCAGGTGGGTGTGAGTAGCGCGCGGTTGATATTATGAGGGTGTCCTGTGGATGCCATCGGAGAGGGCGGCCACCCCCCTTTGGCCGGGACACCAGGTTAGCACCGGCGCAGTGGGACGCCACGCGACCGTATGCCGGTTTCTCTCTATAACCTCCTGTCTGGCGGTACCTTGGGACGCTGGGTACTGTTGGCGCCACTGGTATATAGTGGGTGCATCAACTGATTTTTGGAACTGTGTTTTAAAAATAAAATAAAATAAAATAAAATGTTTTAAAGCTGTATTAGAATTAAAATTTATTTATTACTGTTCGGATACTCATTTGATGTCTTGGTTTTTGGGGAATATGAATAAGGGTTTTGTGAAAATGTTTTAAAAAGGGGAACCTTTCCAACTGAGAGAATTGTAAGGGTTTTGAGAGAAAATATTATTTCCAAATAATTATTATTTATATACCTATTACCGTGGTATTATATTGTATAGTAGTAGGGTCGCTCACTGAGATGATTAGCATCTCACACTCTTAAATTCCGTTCCTCTAGGTACCAGGTTGTCGGCGTTCACTCGGAGCGGACTTGATCTTCCTCGCTGTTTTAGTTCGTACTGTACCCTGTTTTTCTTTTATTGCAGTTGTAATATTTCTTTCATTCTTGTTGTATTTATTATGCACTGGATTACTGTATTTATTTTGAAGTGCTGCAATTTGTGGAATCAATTTGTAGTATTATGGGAGGAATAAGGGGATATTTTTAGAAGTGTGTTTTCAGTGCAGGTAGTTTGTGGTAAGTAAATCCCTTAGGGGAGGCTCTGCCGGATTTTCCGTTGGAGAGTTCGGTAGGGTTTCCCTGGGATCAGGGCTGTCTAAGGTTCCGGGGAAGGAATTCTGGACGGGTCCTGACAGTTGGTATCAGAGCATAGGTTCTTGTAATCCTAAGGGACTGTGCATTGTTGTGTGTCCCATCCGTGTCTAATCTCTCGTTTTACCCGCGTGGAAGCGTTCTTTCTGTTTGTCTCGAAGTAAATTCGTTGCCCGAGTTTGAATAACTCTAATCTTCGAGGGTGTCAATTAGGATCATCTAGCCCAACGGGAAATTCCTATGGCCTAGTCGATGGTCGAGGATGCCTTTTCTTTTTGAAGGTCAAGCTTATCATCGTGAATGGTATCCGTTTCGTTCATGGAGAAGAAGGATGATTGCCTAAGGATGTGTGTCGATCGATTTCAAGGCGTCAAAATATTTTCCCGATCGATTATCAAAATTTAAATGCTTTTCAAAGTGGTATTTGAAATTTAAGGTGTTTTATTCAAGTATTTTTGGTTTGTGCTCGTACATGTATCTGTATGTTATATTGTTGATATTATACTGCACCATATGGAGGCGGCGAACCAATGTGGTCCATGTAGAGCTAGCCCCATGATCATGTTGCCTACGAGTCCAGGGGATTGGACGGCCAATATAGGCAACCACCCTGGTTTGTATTGGTAGCTGAGTGTCGGCGACAGTTGGAATCATGGATCACGTAGTATGTAGACGGTGTCGTACGTACCTCCATTACAAGCGTGCATATTTTATTTTATGCTATGAATTTTAAGATATGATTTTGTGCACTTATTCATGTGCTTATTATTGTTTCAATGTGGAGTTTTAACAATTGCCTATGCAAGTTAGGTATATTTGAAAAATATATTTTATTATTTGTTTTATGTTATGGTTTTTCCAAGAGCGACTTAAGGTTAAGTATCGCCAATTGAGAATCCAAAGTAGGATATCGTTGAGTTCAAAAAGGAGATCCTAAAGGAAGCACGCGATTCAAGGTATGCGATACACCCCAAGGGTACCAAGACGTATGGAATGCTCACTAGGTAACATTGTGGTTTGGCACGATAAAGGAAGTTGCAAGATCCGAATAAAGGTACTTAGGTCACCGATAAGTAAGAGTAGGGAGATGTAAACATGGATTTCGTGCTTAAACTATCGTTCACAAAGAGAAGGTACGACAGCGTTTAGAGAATCAAGCAAGATCCGGATAGCGACTAAAGTTCTACTTGGTGGTTGATGAGGTTAATGAGATGAGGATGATTCCTTAGGCATGGTTAGATGATTAAGCATGGTTATTTTCATTCTAGAAGCTAAGATCTTGATATCTTATTTCCTTGGAGATTTAAGGTTCATATTGGTGGTGTTTTATCTATTTAAGGTGGTTGATATTGTTGGTGATAATTTACAATGATAAGGAGTATGATTTTTGGGACGTAGTTAGAATTTAAGAAGTGTGGAATACTTTGTTGGGTTAAGGATCTAGTGATTTGTTCATAGTATTGGTGGTGATGCTAGAATTAAGATTTAAATTCCTTATTGCTTGAGGTGTGGATTCATGGAATTTATTTGAAATGAGGGAAACTTAGGGTTTTCAAGAATGGTATTTGGATGTTGAGAATTTTATTCATGACCTTGATGAATTTAGTTAAAAGAAAGATTGATGTTTGTCGAGGTTAAGACTATTGGTTAATCAATGAGGAGCAAGGGTTTTATAATTGTAAGTACTAGGAGGGTAATCAAGGACAAGTGAATTAATCTCAACCTTAACTTGGTGATACCAGTATTTGAGGAAATTAGACTTAAGTTCTAATCTTACCTTTTGAATTGCTGATCGAGTTACGAGAGTTGGTTGTTGGTTTAAGGATGCATGCTTCAGAAGCACTTTATGGTTAGCGTTCGATTATGACCAAGATGACATTATTGGTGGATTGGTATGAAGAGAGAAGTGGCAGACTTCGTATCAAAGTGTTTGCTTTATCAACAAGTGAAAGCAGAAAGACAGAAGCCTTCGGGATTACTCCAACCTTTACCGATTCCCGTGTGGAAGTGGGAAGAACTCAACATGGACTTCGTATTCAAGCTTCCTTCCACACCTAGAAGGTACGACGGCATTTGGGTAATCATTGATCGTCTCACCAAGTCGGCACACTTCCTACCGGTACGAGAACATTTTTCACCCGAGAAGTTAGCTTAGTTGTTCGTGCAACGCATTGTAAGTCTTCATGGAGTACCGTTAGCCATCGTCTCCGATCGAGATCCGCGCTTTACTTCACGACTATGGCGGAAGTTGGCTGATGCACTAGGAGCAAGACTTAACTACAGCACCGCTTTTCACCCGCAATCTGATGGACAAGCAGAGTGCACAATTCAGACATTAGAAGACCTGCTAAGGTCTTGCATTATGCAGTTTCGTGGTAGCTGGGATGAACAACTGCCATTGATAGAGTTTTGTCCTCCTGCGTACCGTGAGGCGAGAAGGAGAGAGTTCGAGGAACTGCGATAGGGGAACATGACAGTGACCGAGTACGAGAGGAGATTCCGAGAACTATCAGAATTCTGCATGCACCTGATTCCCGACGATCACACGAAGAAGCTGAGGTTCATAGACGGATTGAAAGAGAGCATCGGCTACACCCTTTCTGGATCAGTACATCCCACCTATCAGTCTGCCAGGGATGCAGCGCTCGAGCTAGAGAGACAGGAGGAGTACACAGACCCTCGAGGCGCAGATTATTCGAAGGTTTGTATAGCGGAGTACCTCGACAGGGGGCAGCCAAGAAAAGCCATAGCTCAGGCTCAGACAGTGATGGGTTAAGCCCACGAGGCAGATTCCAGAGGAGAGATAGTTATCGCATGCCCCAACCAGCTCGCCATTCGATCAGTGTGGATGCAAGCTCGTATCAGCAGTCACGCATTAGTTCTCCGCGGATTTGTCCACTTTGTAGGGGGAATCATTCTGGGCAATGTCAGATGGATGGGTTCTGCTTTCGGTGTGGGCAGCCAGGTCACATAAGGAGGGATTGCCCTTATGGTAGTGGCAGTGTGCTAGAAGCAGGTCGACGGACACAGCATACAGGGGTATTTCCAGGACAGAGTTCCCAGGGGAGTCAGCTAGTAGGAGTTTCTTCGGGATCAGTTCAGCCGTCTACAGGATCGAGTCGAGGTAGAGGAAGGAGACCCTAGCAGACAAGTCAAGGCCGGGTGTTTGCTATGACGCAGCAGGGAGCCAGGACTACGCCCGATGATTTTACAGGAGAATCCTTGTGGCCTAGCCAGTTAATCAAGGAATGTTTCTTCTGCATCGAAGATCAAGTGATGGAAGCGGACCTGATCCTGTTGGATCTATCCGGACTTGAAGTAAGTTTTGGGCATGGATTGGTTGGCAAGGAACCACTAAGTCGAGGAAGCTACGTGGGAGCCCGAAGCGCAGGTGCGTGATCAGAATCCTCATTTGTTCCAGTGACGTGCGGAAATTTCGAGGACGAAATTTTTGTAAGGGGGGAAGGTTGTAACACCCCGTCCCAAATTGCACCGGAATCCGTGCACGTTGACCGAGGTTGACCGTTGACCGAAGGGGGTCAAAAGTTGACTTTTTGACTCGGTGAGAATTTTGAGTTGACTAGGGTACCGTGGCGAAGTGCACGATGCCACGAGTTCGTAGACTGGTAGCACGTCGAAAACGGAGCTACGGTTTGAAAGTTATGAGCAAAACAAGTTGAGGTCCAAACTGTCCAAGGGGTGCCGGAGTTGACTTTTTATTCATACAAGGTTGAGCTTTGACTCATGCATGGTTGTGAAGTGCTCGTCGATACGAGTCCGTAGACTAGCGGCACGTCCGATTTGGACATGTGGTTTGAAAGTTATGGACCTGTAAAATTTTTCAAATACTGTATTATTTTAATATTATTTTTACACGCATAACGAGGTGCCACGTGTGATTCAATGAAGGTGGCCATGTGTCACCATGGTGAAATACCACATGTCAACCATGTGAAAAAAAAAAAATCAAATTATTTTATTATTTTTGAATAATAATATTATTATTAATATTATTTAATTATTTCTTTTTTATTTCTTTTTCTTTTCCGTTTTCTTTTTCTTTTTCTTTTTCTTTTTCTTTCCCCACGTGGGAAAACACCATTCTTTCTTTTTCTTTTTCTTTTCTTTTTTCCCTTCTTCTTCCCCGAAACACACACACACACACGCAGCTTTTCTTTCTTCTCTCCCGACCGTCCCTCTCTCTCCTGTGTTTCAAATTCCGGCCACCCATAGCCCTCACGCGCCAGCCACCAAGGAAGCCCTCCACCTCGCGAGCTCGGCCGCCAAGTTTCACGGCCAGCCGCCGCCGGACGCGCGCCGATTGGGCCAGAGAAGCCGCCGGCCGGCCAAGTTTCTCTCTCCTCTTTTCTTGTGTTTTCCGGCCAGCCCACTCCCAATTGAGCCTCCTATCCCCCTATTTTGGGTCCTCTGAATCCAAAAATGGCCTCCAATCTCAAAAATTCGAAGCGGTTTGCGAGATATGGAGAAGTGAACACCGGCCGAACCTTTTCGGCCAAATTCCGGCCACCTCCGGCGGAATTGGGGTCGACGGAGACCGGATTGGTGATCCTCGTTCCACGAGCTTCGATTCGATATATCATTCGACTATTTTGGTTAACGTTTGCGTTTAAGCCCCCGGGTACCGGGTATTATTTACCCGAATAAAATATTAATTTATTTGACTGTCTGTGAATTTTGTTTTAGGAGCACCGGTGAGTCGTAGAATTGATCCCGTAGTGGATCATGGGTTAATTGCATGCTCCAGGTGAGTGACCCACCTTCAAATTAATTTTGGGAATTTAATTGGTGAATATATAATGTGTGATTTAAATATTTGGAATTTAATTTCTATGTGCCAAATATTTATTGGATTATTGTAGAATTATTTATGAATTTATTGGATTTAAGAAAATGCGAATTCTACAAATTTATGCCATGTGAAATTAATTTATGGTTTTGAGGATTTTGAAATTGGTGTGGTTTTAATATTAAATTGGGCACGATTTGAATTTCAAATATTTCAAGAAAAATATTTGGTTATGTTGGTGATTTCAATTTTTATCAAATATGCCCATGGAATATTTTGAGATTTGATTATTATATTCGAGAATTATTTATGCTTGGAAAAAAAATGTGGATATTTGAATTGATGGATTTGGGAGTTGGTGGATTTGGAAATCATGGGATTTATGGCATTGATTATAAAGAAATTGTGGAGAATTTCCCGGTTCAAGCGGATGGATTATGCCCGCTATGTTTATGAAAAATGTGAAATTTGTTTTATGATTTAAATTTATGGATTTTATGATTTTTAGATGCACCGTGCACGTACTGGTGTTCTGATTATGTGATATGGTATATGGGAGATGGTTAGTGTGCACACGGTTGTGATTAGCGCGCAGGTGGGTGTGAGTAGCGCGCGGTTGATATTATGAGGGTGTCCTGTGGATGCCATCGGAGAGGGCGGCCACCCCCCTTTGGCCGGGACACCAGGTTAGCACCGGCGCAGTGGGACGCCACGCGACCGTATGCCGGTTTCTCTCTATAACCTCCTGTCTGGCGGTACCTTGGGACGCTGGGTACTGTTGGCGCCACTGGTATATAGTGGGTGCATCAACTGATTTTTGGAACTGTGTTTTAAAAATAAAATAAAATAAAATAAAATGTTTTAAAGCTGTATTAGAATTAAAATTTATTTATTACTGTTCGGATACTCATTTGATGTCTTGGTTTTTGGGGAATATGAATAAGGGTTTTGTGAAAATGTTTTAAAAAGGGGAACCTTTCCAACTGAGAGAATTGTAAGGGTTTTGAGAGAAAATATTATTTCCAAATAATTATTATTTATATACCTATTACCGTGGTATTATATTGTATAGTAGTAGGGTCGCTCACTGAGATGATTAGCATCTCACACTCTTAAATTCCGTTCCTCTAGGTACCAGGTTGTCGGCGTTCACTCGGAGCGGACTTGATCTTCCTCGCTGTTTTAGTTCGTACTGTACCCTGTTTTTCTTTTATTGCAGTTGTAATATTTCTTTCATTCTTGTTGTATTTATTATGCACTGGATTACTGTATTTATTTTGAAGTGCTGCAATTTGTGGAATCAATTTGTAGTATTATGGGAGGAATAAGGGGATATTTTTAGAAGTGTGTTTTCAGTGCAGGTAGTTTGTGGTAAGTAAATCCCTTAGGGGAGGCTCTGCCGGATTTTCCGTTGGAGAGTTCGGTAGGGTTTCCCTGGGATCAGGGCTGTCTAAGGTTCCGGGGAAGGAATTCTGGACGGGTCCTGACACACAATGTAATACATTTGCCAGCCTTCAAGTCCATGGCAACCACAAGATAGCCATAATAAACAACCAACAATCATTCTGGCCATGGAAGGGGGTGGCTGATACTCACTCTGCATTATACCTTGCCTACCCTCGATCCGATGGCAACCACAAGACAACTGTAACACCCCATCCCAAAGTACGCTGGAATTTTCTCATATTGACCAAGGTTGACTGGGTTTGACCATCATTAACCGAGAAAGATCAAACTTTGACTTTTTGACTCGGCAAGAATTCTAGGTTGATCGAGGCACCACTATGAAGTACGCATCGACACGAGTCTCTAGACTAGTAGCACGTCAAAAACGAAGCTACGGTTTGAAAGCAAAACAAGTTGATGTCCGAACTATCCGAGGGTGCCCGAGTTGACTTTTTATTTTTGTGAAATTGAGTTTTAACTCATATGTGGTTGTGAAGTACTCATCGATACAAGTTTACAAACTAGGCACACCAGATTTGAACATGTGGTTTTAAAGTTATGGACCTGCAAAGGTTTTCCAATACCATATTATTTTAATATTATTTTTAAACATGTAAACAGTATATGTCACGTGTAACTTAGTTAATGGTGTCGTGTGTCACAATGAGAAAATGCCACCTATCAGCCACAAGTAAATGTTATGTTATATTACATTATTTTTGTTGTTATTTTATATATTATATTCTTATGATAAAATTTTATTATTTTAGTATTATTATTTATTTGTTTTTAATTCTTTTTTTTTCTTTTTCTTTATTTTTCTTTCTTTCCCCACATGGGAAAACACCACGGGGCCCCTCCTTCTCTCTTCTTCTTCTTTTCTTCTTCTTCTTTCTTTTTCCTTCTTCCTTCTTCTTCCTCCCGTTGGTCTCTCCTTGCTACATCTCTTCATGCCACTGGATAACGACACGTGCCGGACAGATAGAAAGCCAGTGGAAAACCTGGCCTGTAACTGGAAGGACAAGGCCGAATGTCGCCAAACGCACCCGGATCGAACCTCCATCGTCGGCGATGGCAAGTTGGTTTTCCGACGATCCGGCCATCACCCGGCCAAATTGATACTCCTTTCTACTATTTTCAGACCCTCTGAGCTCAATTCCTTGTTGTTTGAGAGATATGAGAAGTTGAACTTTAACCGAATCTTTCCGTCCATTTTCCAGTAACCGCCGGTCGATTTGAGCCCAACAGAAGTTGGGAACGTATTTCTCGTCTCTTTAGCTTCTTATAGGTACCTTATTTGTAAATTATGATTGAGTATTTTGAAAGATGCCATTTTTGGATAAAATATTATTATTTTAATATGGTAGTCTGAAAGATGTACTGTTTAATATTTAAATAATTGTTAATTATATTGAAAATGTTAAATTGTGTTGAATTACATAAATATAGGTTGAATTAATATTTCTGAAATTGGGAAGCTGTTAATTTTGAAGATGCTATTAAATTATTATTAAATTATTGTTAATTTTATTGTGAGATTATGGTATCTGTTAGAATATATTTTTCTATACTTATTTATATGTGAAGTTGTGAAATTATATGTGGATTAAATGATATTTGTTGTAACTTGATCTGAAAATTGAGGAATTAATTGTGTTAAATTATTGTGATAACAAAAATATATTATGTAATTTAAATTATGTAAGAATTTTTATATTGTTTTGGTGAAAATTGATTTTATGGATTTGAAGAAAAATATTTATTTAAAATTTAGTATTTCCCAAAAATATAATTAATTAATTATTCATAAATTTGATTTTGTCTTATTTTATCGAAATTTATTATTTTAATAATACTATAAAAAAATTTATAGTTTTTAGATGCACCATACATGTACCGGTGTTCTGTAGTTGTGGATGTGATTAGCGCATAGGTTGTAATGTTTCCCGTGAGTTGCCATCGGACCAAGGGCAGGCAAGTTTGATATTGGCCATAGCTGCCCCCCTCCATGGCCGAGATGACGGTTTAAGCAGTGGCACGATGGGACGCCACGCGACCGTATGCCGGTTTCTCTCTTTAACCTCCCCGTTAGACAGTGCTTTGGGATGCTGGACACCGTAGGACACCACTGGTATATAGTATGTACATCAAGTATCTTTTATGTATATATATATATATATATGTTATATTTGTATATATTACACCGTACGGGGACAGCGATCCGATGTGGTCCATGAAGAGCTAGCCTTGTCACTATGTTGCCTACGAGTCCAGTGGAATGGACGGCCAATCTAGGCAACCATCCCAGACTGTATTCGTAGTAGGGTGCTGGCGACAGCTGGAATCATGGATTGCGCAACATGTTGGAGGGTATTGTTTGTACTCTTGATACGAGTGTATATTTGATAATATTTTTTGAATTTTAAATTATTATTTGATCTCGTATTATTCTATCTATTCATAATTTGTTTTTCTAGCATTATACTTAATTGTTTTTATTGTCATTACTATTATTAATATTATTCTCGTTATTAATATTACAATTAATTTTGATCAAAATTATGTTTACAGTTATTTTTATTATTACCAATATTATCATCATCATTATGATGATTATTATTATTTTATTATTATTGTCATTATTTATTTTTATTTTATTATTATTATCGTGATTTTCATACTGTAACGTTGAACAAGTATCACAACCAATGGGTGAGAAATATGGTCATCGAGTGAGTATGACAGCCCTTGGATAGGTGTGGTTATATGATAGCCTTTGGGCATGTGGTAGCCTCGGACGAGTTATATTAATATTATTATTAGCATTAAATGGTTGGTATTATTATTATTGTTGATATAGCAGTTAATTTATCTTTCTTTCTATATTACACATTGGTATATTTTTAAAACGATGTGAAATGTATTTGAGATTTGCAGCACTAAGTGGGTGGTGTGGGCGGTCATGAGCCTATAATGGTATATTTTGGTTGCTTACTTAGTAAATTATTTCCGTTGTATATATATATATATATTATATCTAATTTGTTATCGAAGTGCTGCCATTTGTGGAATTTATTTGTAGTAAGGTGTGAGAGATAAGGTGGTAGTATATAGGAGTGCATTTTTATGTAGATAAATTTTGGGCATGTTTTACCCTTAGGGGAGATGCTATCGGATTTTGCATAGGAGGGTTCGGTAGGATCTTCCTGGGATCAGGATTTGTCTAGGATTTTGGGAAAGAATTCTGGACGGGTCCTGACAACAACCTTATAACTTGTGCGCTAATCATGATCACGTACACAATACAGAACACCGGTATGTGTATGGTGCATCGAAAAATCGATAAAATTTTATAATATTATAAAATATAGAATTTTGATAAAATATAATCAAATCATACACCTTTACCAGTTTTATAAAATTTCATGCTCTCTTGTAATCCATCATCAAATACATCAAATTAAATATTTCAATTTCTATCACCATAATACCAAGTCCTAGCATACATAATTATTAAACACATAAATACATTTTAAATATCTTTTAATTAAATATTTCCTTCAAATCCATAAAATCGATTTACACCAAATTAATAATAAAAGATGCATAAAAATTCATACGGAATTTAAATCACATATTGCAGTATTTACATATTAAAATCTCAGCATTTAAATCAACAATAGATTTAATAATTATTAAACCATAATCTCATAAAATTACTCTCTTCCACAACAATTCAACTTCATAAATAATTAGATAATTAAACACACACACACATATATATATATATATTATCCCAGTAATTTAATATAATTAATTCCTCAACCTACAAATCAATTCATACTAAATATCGTTCAAACCACATTTATTCAATTCAGCACAATTTGACATCTTTAATATAAATAATAATTATTTAAATATTAAACAGATATTTTTCAGACTATCCTATTAAAATAATAATATTTTATTAAAAAATGGCATTTTTCAAAATACTCTACCATAGTTTGCAAATGAGATACCAATAGAAAGCTAAAGAGACGAGAAATACATTACCAACTTCTATTGCGCTCAAATTGATCGGCGGTGACCGGAAAATGGACAGAAAATTTCTATCAAAGTTCAACTCCTCATATCTCTCAAACAACAAGGAATTAAGCTAAATGAATCTCAAAATTGAGCTCAGAGGGTCCGAAAATAATAGAAAGGAGTATCAATTTGGCCGGGTGATGGCCGGATCACTGGAAAACCAACTTGCCGTCGCCGACAACGGAGGCCCGATCGGGGTGCATTTGGCGACATTCGGCCTTGTCCTTTCGGTTATCGGCCGAGTTTCCATGGGCTTTCTACCTGTCAGGCGGCCGAAAGAGATGCAGTAAGGAGAGATTGATGGGAGGGAGAGAGGAAGAAGAAGGAAGAAAAAAGAAGAAAAGAAGAAGAAGAGGGGGCCCCGTGGGGGGGGGGGGATTTTTTTTCCCACATGAGGAAAGAAAGAAAAAAAATAAATAAAATAAATAATGTAATAATATAATATTTACTTGTGGTAGAAATGTGGCACTTTTATAATGCTACACATGGTGCATCCCTTTTGGTGATAAGTGGCATACTGTTCACATATTTATAAATAATATTAAAATAATACGGTAATCAGAAAACTTTGCAGGTGATAAGTAATCTTGTTGTTGATAAATTAGGCTTGAAAACAATTAAACATCCAGAACCTTATAGATTACAATGGCTTAATGATAGTGGTGAGATGAAAGTAAACAAACAAGCCAAAGTAAAATTTAATATAGGTAGATATGAGGATGTAGTTTTATGTGATATTGTACCCATGATTGCTGGACATATACTATTAGGTAGACCATGGCAATTTGATAAAGATGCTACTCACTTTGGTCAAGAAAATAGTATTGTTTTCAGGTTTAAAGGGAAGAAGATCAAGCTGGAACCATTATCTCCTAAAGAGGTTTACAAAGACCAATTACAAATGCAACAAAGGAGAGAAGCCGAAAAGCTCAAGGAAAAAGCAAGTATGGCACCGACGGCTTCACCATCCTTTCAAGGAGGTAAGATTGAGGTTGTTGATCAAGGTAAGGTTTCTAAGACTCATATTGAGTGGAAAGATCAAGGAAAAACTGAAAGAAAGAGCAAAGAAAGTGGCAAACTTGAGAGCTTGGAGAAGGAAGGGAAATCCGAAGGTTTACGCCAATCTAAGGGGGAGAAAGAAAAAGAAAGAAAAGAAAGGTCAAGTAGCAACTTTTATTTGAGTTTACGGGATATTAATAAGGTTATTGAGTGTAAGAAACCTTTGCTGGTCGTAATTTATAAAGAATATTATTTTAATGATCAAACTAACTTTGAAGAACTTGAATTGCCAAGTTCAATAATTTCTCTTTTGAAGGAATTTGGAGATGTCTTCCCAAATAAAATTCCAATTGGACTACCATCCAATCAAGAGGGAAAAGGTGAGCTTGTTGTCCAAGGTAAGTCTTCTAATACTCAGGTTGTGTGGAAAAATTTTATTAAAACCAAGAGTGAGAAATTTGGTGCAAAAGCCGAGAGTGAGGAAGGTGAGATGCCCGTGAGTGGGAAAGGAAAAGGAAGACAAGAATGGAAAAATATAAATTTTTATCTTAGCTTTGGTGATGTTAATAAAGTAATTATGAATAAGAAATCATTGCTGACCATGAATTTTAAGGATACTTATTTAAAGATGTCTTTATTGAATAGAACTTTATCTACATTGTTGAGAGCTTTACTTAGTGGCAATTTGAAAATTTGGGAAATATTGTTTGCTAACTTTAAAAAGTGTAGTTTTTACCATAATGAGCATGTATTTCTAGATTTTGTTGTAATAGTGTTTGACCCAGGAGAATTGGTTTGGTTGCATTTATGAAAGGAAAGGCTTCCTAATCAAAGAAAGTCAAAGCTCATGCCGCCTATGGATGGACCTTTTCAAGTTTTGGAGCCGAATAACAAGAATGCCTACAAGCTTGATTTACCTGGTGAGTATAACATGAGTGATGCATTTAATGTTGCTGATTTAACTCCTTTTTCTGCAGGTTATGATCTTGATTTGAGGACAAATCCTTTTCAAGAGGAGGGGAATGATATGATTCCACCCGAGCCCGCTCAACCGATAACCCGCTGGGGTGCTGACTCGACACGGATGAAGACTAGGCCAATCACAAGAGCTCAAATTAAGAGATTTAAGGAAAACCTGGAATTATTTATACAGGGGGTAATAAATCTCAACAGAGCTTGTCCATACTTGAAGATACAAAGGCTATTCTAAGCATCCAAGTGGTGGAAGCCGATAAGGACCCGGGTGACGGTTTTGGTACATTTTTGGAGTCCGAGAAGTATGAAATGGTTCCAATGCTTTATGGGTTCAATACATATGCCTAAGAGGTCATGGAATCAAGTTAAAGCAGCCTCAAATGCAATCAAAAAGGGCTTGTACGGACAGGTTCAACAATTTGGCCGAATTTGCTGTATTGCTTGCTGGCTTTATTGTATTTTATTGTATTAGCCTTTTCTTATTTTTCCAAGCATGGGCAACGTGTGGGCCTTCATATTCAGTTTATTTGGCATCCTACAAAGCATCTAGAAGCTGATTTGGAGCTCAATTTGGTCAAAGATTAGTCAAAGTCAACTTAGTCAAAAAGCTAGTATTATAGTTTCCTAATTTGATTCTACTTTTTGTTTTAGGAAATTACCATTACTTTTTAGTTTTTATTTATTTATTTTCTGGAAAAATAAGTTTAAGAAAGTTATTATTTTATTATTTTCATTGTAAATTAATTAATTCCTAATTCAAAATAAAAGAATTAATTAATCCAAATTAGATTAGGAAAGGAGTGAGAATTTCGGCCACCATAGAACTCTTTATTGTGTGGCCTGTTTTACCTAGGGTATTTAGGGTTTACTTTGTTTCTTTCAAAGCCTATTTAAAGGCTTATTTTTCAATATGAATACAACTTTGATTTGATTAAGAAAATACTTATGAGAATAATTATCTCTTTGTTCTTTGAGAACACCTAAAACACCATTAGAGAATTGTTTGTTTTAATTTGACTTATCAATAGGTTTTCCATCCCCTATTGTGGCGTCTACACTATACCAAGGTTTCTAACCACAGGTTGATTAGGGGTTGAGGTCCATTCCATTAGAACTTGAACTTAATTGAGATCCGGGCTAATATAATACGGGTTTAGGAGTAGGTCATCCTAGGTTCGTATCAGATTTCACTTAAAGATTTATTGGATAAACAATGAATGCTATTATTGTGGACAACTTTGCCATTTTAAGATGGAGTGTCATCTTTTAACGCTCGATAATGTAGGAGCTTTTGGATCTAGTATATCTCATTAGCCAGAAAATAGCACCAAAAAAATGGAGTTTTTAGCTAGATTGGACAGTTGTTATATCTACCAGCACTAAACCACAGTTTACCCATTATTTAGACATCGTTTGAATTACCTTAACTTATAAGAAACATTTATCTGTAGTTAATCACGTAAGGTTGAGGATGATGAAACAAAGGGTAGATATATGAGGCTTATCTATAAATATCTTTCCTCATAAGGTCTTTTTCAATGAGATAGTTATCTAAATGTCAATAAACCCTTTCTCCTTTAGGCTTTCTATAGTGTCCCTAAAACTCACTTCCAATGAAGTGAAGTTAACAACCAAACTTTTTGCTTTTTCCTTTGATACTTGGTGTTTTGGCAGCAAGGGCTTCTCATCTTCACACCTAATGTCATAAGCAAACACAAAATCTCACTTAAATCACACATTGAGGAAGCAAAACTCAAACCATCAACTAACTATGTTTGTGTGTGTGCAAAACGCGCCATAGAAATCAAGGAATTATTATTATTATTATTATTATTTTATTTAACGCTTACAAATGAAAACTTACTCTTCAGGAAGGCTTAAAGCAGGGTAAAGTTCTTTCAAAATCTTCAAGGCCTCATAAATGTGCACAACATGCCCTACTAAACAATATCTTCCACTAGCAGAAGGAACTTCCAATGCCTGAATATGTGTGAATGCAACATCTCGAATATCAACAATTCTACAAACAGGAAAGGGAAATGCTTTAGCTCCCCCTGCAACCAAAAGGACAAACAAATTCACCTATTTTAATCCGAAATAGTTTCTAAATAATAATGATAATAACAATAATAATAATAATAAAACTAGGACGGAAAATGAGCTTCTTGTTGGCGTTATATCTAAAATGGGAAGTTTGCATCATGTTTATCAGGTCTTTTAATCTTACAACTTAACAGAAAATCATTTTTGAATGCGGTGGAAAGAAACATTTAAAATGCACCAGCCAATTTGGTTTTATTATCTTTCAAATCTGCATTAAATATTCCAAAATAAAATTAAAAAAAAAAAAAGGAGGAAGAAGAAAGAAATATAGTTGCTGAACCATACCCTTAATAAGATTGATAAACATCTCTGACGAGAGATTAAGAGTTGGCTGTAAAAGAGGACCAATCACAACCCCTGGATGTATGGTCACCAAGTCAATGCCATTTTCTTTTGCAAATTTCCAAGCAGCCTCTTCAGCTAAAGTCTTTGAAAGTATATACCAAAGCTAGAAAGAAAAATACATGAAAATTAACATGTTGGGAAGTTTTTGTATATTGTCTCTCAAATCTCAAACAGCACATACTAACAAGAATAAAACTGTTCAACATATGTTACAACATATACCACAATGTGTGATATTGATGAAAAGAAAAACTGAACCTTTTTTTTTTTTTTTTTTTTGGTTGATTTAATGTTGTTGTATATATAAAAGCATCTAACTATTTGCAAATTGAAAAACAAATTATACCTAAGCAAAATTTTCAAGAAAAACACCGAATGAAAATTTGCCAACCCAATAAATGATTATGGCAGGGGGTTTATCTCATTTTCTTGTAATATCATCGTGATAATTAGGATGGTGGAAAAGCTTTTGAGCTAAGATATTACATTTGAAACAATAATTAGAACCTTAAACACATAGTAATTATACAAACCTTATTTTCCTCACAATATACAGGATCTGAAAACCATGTCTCATCTGCTATCTCATCGGAATTCAGAGGTTTTCCGTTGTTCAAAATTGAAGCTATGGAAGATGTTATAACCACTCTCTTTACAGAAGGAACTTTTACACATGATCTGAGAACATTTAGCGTTCCCTTCACTGCAGGTTCAATTAATTCTGCCTGAAATGCAAGGAAAAGAAAAGATCCATTCGAGTTTTTGAAAGAAAATTTGCATGATTATAAAGCCACTGAAAGAATTTTAATTTTGAACTAGCTAGGAAATACAAAACACTGTCTGTCCCTCTCTAAATATAAAATTTACAGAACACTTATCTGTCTTTATATATATAAAATTTTGCTATAACGGTGGACAACTACCATTCAATTGCATGCAATTTCAGTAATATAATCCTTAAATTACATGTAATTGGATATTAGACACACACCATAAACTGGGGACATCCCATCCCCATTGTAGTAGAACTTTACAAAGTTGATTACAATTGAAAAATCAACGAATTATAATTAATTTAACAAGAAAACCGGTAAGAAAGTTGGCCATTTCAAATTGGAATAATCCATATGTATCGAAGAATTCAAGAAGGTATTAATAGTTGAGCTATTAACAACCTGTGGATCGTTGGCTGAAAGAGTTGTAGGGGATGCAGTATGAAAAACACCTTCACATCCCTCAACTAAAGCATCAAAAGCTCCTTCTTCCAATAAATCTGCTCTCAACAAATGAAGTCTTTCCTTAGCTCCCTCAAGTGAGAGCAAGTGTTCTGTTTTCCTTGGATCATCTGTGACATAATTCATGAAAATAACTAACTCAGATTCAGAGTAGTCCTTCACTGACATATGTGGGTTTTTATTTTTATTTTTATTTTAAAATTAATAAGATAACATGTAACAGAAGAAGACGAACATTACCTAAATTCAGTGATTTTGAGAATTTTAGCTACATTTTTTTCTCCTTTTAAGTGAAACAACAATCAAAAACCAGAATTTTGGAAGTGAAAATCATTTACAGAAAGGGGTGTTTATTGAATTACATAAAAGAAAAATAAATAAATAAATAACCTGGGTCACGAACAGAGGCTTTGACACGGAAACCACGTTCTAGTAAAAGCTTCACCAGCCATGATGCTATGTAACCAGAAGCTCCTGTTACACACACTACCTTTTCTTCCCCACTCATAATTTCTTTCTTTTCTCGATCTGCTCTGGATTTTTGTTGAAAGCTTGTGCTTTCCACTTAAAAGCTAGCATTTATTATGAGGAAAAAAAGTCACTTTACAACGATACCCCCACAACATCCTTCAAGCTTCAACTACAGCTCTCCAAATAGGGACCACACAAGCAGAGAAGCAGGGACAAATAATTACGCGACAAGCTAAATTTTAAATTATAAAACTTGATCTGAAAAAAATAAAATAAAATGATTATAAAATATTTAATAGGAGAATTAATATAATGTTTTCACTTTTAGTTTTTAAATTGTAATAAAAATTAAATTTAAAATTAAATTTATTAATTATTAAATTTTTATTATTTTAAAAATAAAAATAGTACAGTTTGATTGAACTAAAATTAAAATAATTGAGGCCAATTCAACAAATCTTATATTTCAAATAGATCCTCTGATTACTCTCTATCTTAAGATTCTTTGTTGAGTAATTTTTTATATGTTGATAAATTTTAATGTTATAAAATATATGTCTCAGTTAATATTAAAGTAGAAAGAATAAATCTCAATTAAAAATGATATGTAACTTAGAAATTTTTTCTTTTAATTAGGTGGTTAAACTCTCTGTTCCACATTTTCCGTTTTTGTTGTGTATTATAGTTTTACCTGATATTTAAAGTATTTTGACTTTTGTTAAAATATCTTTTACACAAATTTTGAAAGTTAAAATGCTTGTGTGTGTATATATAGCTCACAGGGTATAATATCCATAAAGTAAACTATATATTTTACCATTAATACAAAAAATAAATAATAAACATATAAATAATGAACGGTTAATGTAAGTGCAATAAAAAAAATATATCGATAAAGAAAAAGTTCTATCCATATTTTTTGGAAAAAAGGTTGTTAATTCAGGTGTCAGTTTGGTAACGTTGTTGTTTCATAGTTTTTGCTTTTTTATTTTTTTTATGTAATTATATATAAATTGCTTAGTTCAAGAATTAGTTAATTATAGTTATAATCTGCTAGGTATATTAAAAATCTCTAAATTTAAAAAAAAAAAAAAAAACCACAATTTTCAATTCGATGTTTATGTTTTTGTTTATAACTTAAATTTAAAATTGTTCATCAAAAAATAAAATAAAATAAAATAATTCTCGGGTAATGACCTAAGTGAATCCCAGAAAATAAAAATTAAAACCAACCTATGGAGATCTTTTGTTCCTTTTCTTGAATTAATCTCATACTAAAATGCAACTATTATTTTTCAGTTATTTTATTTTATTAATTTACTAATGTTTTTTAAATAAAATTTCGATATTTATTATCAATGATGATTATCATCAATAGAGTGTATTTAAAATGATAAATTTTACTTGTATGCAAAATTATGTGATAATATTTAATGAGATACTATTTGTGACTATTAGTAGCCATCACTCATAGAGCTTATATGTCGTTTCACAATTTAAATGTCTGCCCAAAATGATTCATTTTGCTATATTAGGATTTTAGACTAAAACATTAATACATAATTGAATGCAGTTAATTAAATGGTTTCATAGCTGATAATTACTATTATTAATGCTCATATTTAATATTAAACACCTAATGTAACATAATGAACATTTTTAGAACAAATTAAATATATTGCAAATGACATATGAGTCCTAATGGTGCTCTATCACCATTAAAGATAAATAATATTTTTCTTTTAAATGAGAGAGTATCGTATCAATGGAAAACATGAATGAAGCTAAAAAAAAAATATATATATATATATATATATATAAAAGAAAATCAAGATCGGAGAGCTACTAATATTTGCTAAGTTTCAACCAAATGAGTTTTTTAAAAATTTAACAAAAATAATTATCTATTTCATTGTTTATTATTTATGATCAAATATATATGCTATACACTTATTTGTGTTTCAATAAATGCATGGATCGTGCAATAATAAAGTAATAAAAAGATCGGATATTGTTCTCACAATTATTGGTTTTGATTTTTAAATTAATTACCAAATTTATGACTATCTGTTTTTATCTGAGCACAATATTTAAATTAAGACAGGAAATTGTAAAATTCAACCCAATTAAATCTAACTAAAGCAATTAGAAAGAGGTCCAAAGTTAACAAGCCCACAAACTACGATTTATTGATGGAACAACTATGATTAAAGATTTAGCATCTTGGCTTTCTCTCTGACTCTTTTATATTCTAGCTAATTGGGTGGTTACTAATTAATTCCTAACCAAAGGGGTCTTAAATTCATCTAACTGACTTTCCAAGTTCAAGTTAGAATCTAGAGGTTTCTAGTTAAATAGAAATTCCTTCCTAATATGTCAGGACCCGTCCAGAATTCCTTCCCCGGAACCCTAGATAGCCCTGATCCCAGGGAAACCCTACCGAACCCTCCAACGGAAAATCCGGCAGAGCCTCCCCTAAGGGATTTACTTACCACAAATTACCTACACTGAAAACACACTTCTGTAATTGTCCCCTTATTCCTCCCACAGTTCTACAAAGTATAGAATACAGCAAGAGTGAAAGAAATATTACAACTGCAATAAAAGAAGAACAGGGTACTTCACGAACTAAAACAGCGAGGAAGGTCAAGTCCGCTCCGATTAAACACCGACAACCTGGTACCTAGAGGAACGGAATTTAAGAGTGTGAGATGCTAATCATCTCAGTGAGTGACCCTATCTACTATACAATATAATACCACGGTAATAAAGTAGATAAATAGTAATTATTTGGAAATAATAATTTCTCTCAAAACCCTCGCAATTCTCTCAGTTGGAAAAGTTCCCCTTTTAAAACCTTTTCACAAAACCCTTGTTCGTAATTCCCAAAAACCAAGACATCAATTAATTCACTAAATATCAAATAGAATATAATAAGTCACGCATCCGACAATTTTAATTTGAAGAAAATTAATTTATTGAATAATTAAGTAAAGAGAAAATTAAACCAATTTAAAAACCCCAATCAAATAAATACCAGAACAGTAATAATTATATTTTTAATACCCATACAGTTTCAAAATATTTTATTTTTAAAACACAGTTCTGAAATCATTTGATGCACCCACTATATACCAGTGGCGCCAACAGTACCCAGCGTCCCGAGGTACCGCCAGACAGGAGGTTATAGAAAGAAACCGGCATACGGTCGCGTGGCGTCCCACTGCGCCGTTGCTAACCTGGTGTCCCGGCCATGGGGGGTGGCCTACCCTCATCCGATGGCAACCACAGGACAACCTCATAATATCAACCGCGCGCTACTCACACCCACCTGCGTGCTAATCACATCACCTGCGCGCTAATCACAACCGTGTGCACACTAACCATATCACAAATAAACAGAACACCAGTACGTGCACGGTGCATCCAAAAATCATAAAATCCACATATTTAAATTATATAACAAATTTCACATTTTTCATAAACATAGCGGGCATAGTCCATCCGCTTGAACCGGGAAATTCTCCGTAATTTCTTTATAATCAATACCATAAATTCCATGATTTTCAAATCCACCAACTCCCAAATCCATCAATTCAAATATCCACATTTTCCTAATAGCATAAATAATTCTCGAAATATAATAATCAAATCTCATAATATTCCATGGGCATATTTTATAAAAATTGAAATCACCAACATAAACAAATATTTTCCTTGAAATATTTGAAAATCAAATCGTGCCCGATTTAATATTAAAACCACAAGAATTTCAAAATTCGCAAAACCATAAAATAATTTCACATGGCATAAATTGGTGAAATGCACATTTCTAAAATCCGATAAATTCACAAATAATTTCACAATAAATTAAATAAATATTTGGCACATAAAAATTAAATTCCAAATATTTAAATCACACATAATATATTTACCAATTAAATTCCCAAAATTAATTTGAAGGTGGGTCACTCACCTGGAGCACGCAATTAACCCATGATCCACCACGGGATCAATTCTACGACTCACCGGTGCTCCTAGAACAAAATTCACAGATAGTCAAATAAATTAATATTTTAATCAGGTAAATAATACCCGGTACCCGTGGAGTCAAACACAAACTTTAACCAAAATGGTCGAATAATATACCGAATCGAAGCTCGTGGAACGAAGATCACCAATCCGGTCTCCATCGACCCCAATTCCGCCGGAGGTGGCCGGAATTTGGTCGAGAAGCTTCGGCCGGTTTTCAATCCCTCGTATCTCGCACACCGCTTTGAATTTTTGAGATTGGAGGCCATTTTTGAACTCAGATGACCCAAAATAGGGAGAGAGGAGGCTTAATTGGGACTGGGCTGGCCGGAAAACACAAGAAAAGAGGAGAGAGAAATTCCGACGGCCGGCGGCTTCTCCAGCCCGATCGGTGCGCGTCCGGCGGCGGCTGGCCGTGAAAATTGGCAGCCGAGCTCGCCTCCTCCTTCTGCACGTCACTGGCCAGCGCGTGTACTGTATGGGTGGCCGGAATTTGAAAAAATACGGTGAGAGAGAGGGACAGTCGAGAGAGAAAGAAAAGCTGTGTGTGTGTGTGTGTTTTCATGCTCGGGGAAGAAGAAGGGAAAAAAGGAAAAAAGAAAAGAAAAAGAAAAAAGAAAGAAATGGTGTTTTCCCACGTGGGGAAAAAGAAAAAGAAAAAGAAAAAGAAAAAGAAAAAGAAAAAGAAAAGAAAATAAAATAAAATATATAAAAATAATTAAATAATAATATTATTATTTAAAATAATAATAAAAATAATTTGATTTTTACACATGGTTGACATGTGGCATTTCACCATGGTGACACATGGTTACCTTCATTAAGTCACACGTGGCACATCGTTACACGTTTTAAAAATAATATTAAAATAATACAGTATTTGAAAAACTTTACCGGTCCATAACTTTCAAACCACATGTCCAAATCGGACGTGCTGCTAGTCTACGGACTCGTATCAACGAGTACTTCACAACCATGCATGAGTCAACGCTCAACCTTGCATGAATAAAAAGTCAACCCCGACACCCCTTGGACAGTTTGGACCTCAACTTGTTTTGCTCAAAACTATCAAACCGTAGCTCCGTTTTCAACGTGCTACCAGTCTACGAACTCGTGCCAACGTGTACTTCGTAACGGTACCTCAGTCAACCTAGAATTCCAACCGGGTCAAAAAGTCAACTTTTGACCCCTTGGTCAACGGTCAACAGTCAACCTCGGTCAACGTGCAAAAATTCCGATATGGTTCGGGACGGGGTGTTACAACCTTCCCCCCTTACAAAAATTTCGTTCTCGAAATTTCTTACGTCACTGAAATGCATACGAACAGATCTTAAAATCCATAGTATAAAATAAAATATGCACACTCGTAATGGAGGTACGTACGACACCTTCTACATACTACGTGATCCATGATTCCAACTGTCGCCGACACTCTGCTACCAATACAAACCAGGGTGGTTGCCTATATTGGCCGTCCAATCCCCTGGACTCGTAGGCAACATGATTATAGGCTAGCTCTACATGGACCACATTGGTTCGCCGCCTCCGTATGGTGCAGTATAATATCAAACGATATAACATACAAATACATGTACGAACACAAACCAAAAATACTTGAATAAAACACCTTTAATTTCAAATACCACTTTGAAAAGCATTTAATTTTGATAATCGATCGGAAAAATATTTTGACACCCTCGAAAATTAGAGCTATTCAAACTCGGGCACCGAATTTACTTCGAGACAAACGGAAAAAACGCTTTAAGACGAGTAACACGAGAGAATAGACACGGATGGGATGCACAACAATGCACAGTGTCCCGAGGTACCGCCAAACAGAAGGTTATAGAAAGAAACCGGCATACGGTCGCGTGGCGTCCCACTGCGCCGCTGCTAATCTGGTGTCCCGGCCATGGGGGGTGGCCTACCCACATCCGATGGCAACCACAGGACAACCTCATAATATCAACCGCGCGCTACTTCACACCCACCTGCACGCCAATCACATCACCTGCGCGCTAATCACAACCGTGTGCACACTAACCATATCACAAATAAACAGAACACCAGTACGTGCACGGTGCATCCAAAAATCATAAAATCCACATATTTAAATTATATAACAAATTTCACATTTTTCATAAACATAGCGGGCATAGTCCATCCGCTTGAACCGGGAAATTCTCCGTAATTTCTTTATAATCAATACCATAAATTCCATGATTTTCAAATCCACCAACTCCCAAATCCATCAATTCAAATATCCACATTTTCCCAATAGCATAAATAATTCTCGAAATATATTAATCAAATCTCATAATATTCCATGGGCATATTTTATAAAAATTGAAATCACCAACATAAACAAATATTTTCCTTGAAATATTTGAAAATCAAATCGTGCCCGATTTAATATTAAAACCACAAGAATTTCAAAATTCGCAAAACCATAAAATAATTTCACATGGCATAAATTGGTGAAATGCACATTTCTAAAATCCGATAAATTCACAAATAATTTCACAATAAATTAAATAAATATTTGGCACATAAAAATTAAATTCCAAATATTTAAATCACACATAATATATTTACCAATTAAATTCCCAAAATTAATTTGAAAGTGGGTCACTCACCTGGAGCACGCAATTAACCCCTGATCCACCACGGGATCAATTCTACGACTCACCGGTGCTCCTAGAACAAAATTCACAGACAGTCAAATAAATTAATATTTTAATCAGGTAAATAATACCCGGTACCCGGGGAGTCAAACACAAACTTTAACCAAAATGGTCGAATAATATACCAAATCGAAGCTCGTGGAACGAGGATCACCAATCCGGTCTCCATCGACCCCAATTCCGCCGGAGGTGGCCGGAATTTGGTCTGGAAGCTTCAGCCGGTTATCAATCCCTCGTATCTCGCACACCGCTTCGAATTTTTGAGATTGGAGGCCATTTTTGAACTCAGAGGACCCAAAATAGGGGGAGAGAAGGCTTAATTGGGACTGGGCTAGCCGGAAAACACAAGAAAAGAGGAGAGAGAAATTCCGACGGCCGACGGCTTCTCCAGCCCGATCGGCGCGCGTCCGACGACGGCTGGCCGTGAAAATTGGCGGCCGAGCTCGCCTCCTCCTTCCGCACGTCACTGGCCAGCGCGTGTACTGTATGGGTGGCCGGAATTTGAAAAAATACGGTGAGAGAGAGGGACGGTCGAGAGAGAAAGAAAAGCTGTGTGTGTGTGTGTGTGTTTTCATGCTCGGGGAAGAAGAAGGGAAAAAAGGAAAAAAGAAAAGAAAAAGAAAAAAGAAAGAAATGGTGTTTTCCCACGTGGGGAAAAAGAAAATGAAAAAGAAAAAGAAAAAGAAAAATAAAATAAAATAAAATAAAATATATAAAAATAATTAAATAATAATATTATTATTTAAAATAATAATAAAAATAATTTGAGTTTTACACATGGTTGACATGTGGCATTTCACCATGGTGACACATGGTTACCTTCATTAAGTCACACGTGGCACATCGTTACGCGTTTTAAAAATAATATTAAAATAATACAGTATTTGAAAAACTTTATCGGTCCATAACTTTCAAACCACATGTCCAAATCGGACGTGCCGCTAGTCTACGGACTCGTATCGACGAGTACTTCACAACCATGCATGAGTCAATGCTCAACCTTGCATGAATAAAAAGTCAACCCCGGCACCCCTTGGACAGTTTGGACCTCAACTTGTTTTGCTCAAAACTTTCAAACCGTAGCTCCGTTTTCAACGTGCTACCAGTCTACGAACTCGTGCCAACGTGTACTTCGTAACGGTACCTCAGTCAACCTAGAATTCCAACCGGGTCAAAAAGTCAACTTTTGACCCCTTGGTCAACGGTCAATAGTCAACCTCGGTCAACGTGCAAAAATTCCGACATGGTTCGGGACGGGGTGTTACAGTACGCTTTTTATGTTAGATTTTTGTTCTTGAAAAAATCCAAAAATATTTTAGTTGTTTGTTTTTAGTAAATTTTTTGTGCTTAATTGTTGAAATTTGAAATATTTCAATCATCTTGTTAGAATTTTACATTAGATTTTTAATAATTTATTTTTGATTCCAAAAAAATTTTAAAAATCCATAAAAAATTGAAATTTTTTTGAAAAATTCGAAAAATATTGTACTTTATTTATGTTAGATTTTTATTTTTGAAAAAATCCAAAAATATTTTAGTTGTTTGTTTTTGGTAGTTTTTGGTTTTGGTATATAAAATAATTGGCCAATGATGAATAAATTAATGATCAAATGCATATTCTTATGGTAATGGATTTGTGATTTGTTTGTTTGATTATCGGGAGATACACTTGAATATTGTTGTTCTCGATAAATTTGAGCATTTAATGATTATTGGCATGATATAGCTTGTATTTTGATGAAAATTTGCATGGTTATGGTACATTATTGGATTATAACTTACACAATTCCAAATCGAGACAAAATCCTAATTTTATGTTGAGCTTAGGAAATGATTTAGGCCTTCCTTGTTGAGTTTGAGCCTTTTGAAGGTAGCCTTATCATTTTATATCCCTTGTACCCCTTTTGAGCCTTTAGGATGCATGTAGAGATGCACATATAGCCCTTTTGTTGATAAACCTCATTTACAAATACTTATGAACCTTATTAATATTCTTTATCCCAGATGAAATTTAGCTTGGAGTATGGATCAAGTGAGGTGAATGAGTAATCTAAGTTTGGGGGAGGAAAAATGGAGATTGGACTTTAGTGCGTTCTCTATAAGGAGCTTGAGTGTAGCTAAAAAAGTAAGCGGTCCATTTTGGAAAACAAAGTGGAGAGTGATGACAAGGAGAGTGTATTTGAGTTCAAAATGCTTTAAAAAAAAAAAACAAAAAGTCCCACATTTAAAGTTTGTAAACTCAAGGAAAGCAATTAAATTGTAATGTAGCTATTTTCCTTTATTTAAAAAAAAAAAAAAGAGAAAAAAAAAGTAAACAACAAAAAGATTAAAAAAACAAAAAAAAAAAAAAGGCAATAAAGTGAGGGATTAGCTTTCTTTAAGTTTCTAGAAATAGCTTCCTTGAGTTGTAGGATTTGTAATTTCATTACACTTGGAACTTTTATATTAAGAAAATGAACTCAAATATTTGGAGAAAACTTCATTAGTGAGAAATATAGATTTTATTCTTCAATAAAGGAGTGTAAGTTGATCATGATTAATGAAGAACATGTGAGTGAGAGTTGAAGTAAGAAAATGGGAAATTAAGCGTAAAAAGAATGTAAAGTTTTAATTCATGATTTTTGGTACTAAAAATCCTTCTTGAATATATTTATCCTTATTATTTTTCTTTCTATAAACTCCCACCTCATAGCCTTTTCATTACAAGCTTTTAAAGGCTTTTTAATCCTAAGGTTGACAATAATACTAGATTAGTTGAGAGTTTAAGATTGTGTCTTGCATATGAAGCTAAGCTAAATTTTTAATGCCATAGCTGTGTAACTTGATTCCTTTCTTGTTATTGAACCTTGAGAACAATGATATATGGTGAAAAATAAGGTAGTCAGATGATATTTTACTTTAAAGTTCTCATATGTGGTTGCATTTAATTATTCTTTAGGCCATTAAATTATAATATCTACCTTAATTTGTATTTTATATTTAGAAATTAATCTTTAGTTTTGTCTTTTACATATTTCGTTTTGAGAGTGCATTTTCATATGAATAAATGTGTTGTTTCTATTTGAGGACAAGCATTTGATCAAGTTTGGGGGAGTTTAATAAGTGAGATTTTTCTCACTTATTTAACCCTTAATGATTTATTAATGGCTTAAAAACTCAAGCTTCATTTTATTTCTAATGCTTTTTGTTGAAAATTTTAAAAGGAAGCTTTAGATTGGAGTTACTGGCATCTTATTGAGGAAAAAAAATGTCTGGAGTAAATTTTGGCTAGCATGGGAATGCTCCATGCTAAAATGGCATATACCTTTTGCTCCACGCCAAAATGGAGTGAACCACAGTCCATGCCATGCTCCATGCTAAAAGGCCCCACTCCACCCCATGCTTCACTCCACGTCACCCTCCACGATAAGCTACATGTCCAAAATGGAGTGAACATTAGTCCACGCCACCTTTCATACCATGATCTATGCTGCAAGCTTTAATCCATGCTAAGATGGGCATGTTCAACCCCTTCACACCTCGGTTCACACCATCAACTAAAAACATGCAAAAAGAAAGAGCTTCCTCACAGAGAGAGTGGCGTTGAGTCACTCCAAAAGGTCATACACCCTTTGATCTCCATGCATCAAGATCTTTCAAAAAATTTTATTTCATGAGCATAAAAAATTTGATGATCAGGTGTCAAATAGAGAAGAGCTTTTAATCAATGTATTTTTCACTTTGAGGCTAGGGTTTAAGGAAGGAAAGAGCTAACTTTTGAAGGGAGGGAGAAAAGGAGGCACAAACATCAAGGAAGATTTTAGAGAGAGAAAGCTTGGATTGAAGGAGATTAAAGCTTTTCAAGTCATTGAAGCATCAAGATCTTTCACCTAAATTAGTTTTTCTCTTCCATCTCTTATTATCTAGCTTTCTGTTGTGTTTATTGAATTACTCATTGAATATTATGTCTTCTTTTATGGATTTTTGTTTGATTTTTGTTATGATATTTACTATGAACATGTGCAGCTAAATTTATATATAGAATTTTGATGGAACTTCTACTTGGATAATATTTAATTAATGTGTTGATTTTATTTTCCTTTTTATCCAATTTTCTTGTGTGAATCTTATATTTATTATTCAATATACTCTTGCATTTGGGAATTTACTTGGATATTGGGTAGATTTCCTATTTTAAACTTGGAAGTGTTTAATTTGGTGAACTAGTTACTAGATTGACACAGCCTAAGTCCTAATTAATATTGGAAAATTTAATTGGGATTGGGTAGCTACAAAAAAGATAAGAATTTTGGCAAGGAATTTCTATTTTTCATTAAAAACTAATAGATTCTAATTTCACTTTGGAAAAAGAGATTATATTAAATTGGAATTGCTCTAAGCTAGAAATTGGATAAAATTTGGTATTTTATAAACCTAATTAGTCAAATATAGAAAGGGTAGAGGATACATCAAAATCCTAGCTTCTAAGTTCATTGTAATTCCATTTTAAGTTTTTGAATTATGTTTTTGTGACCTGAATATCTTTTCTCTTGTCATTTACTCAGGTTCAGTTTATAAATCCATTGTTTAATCTCTTGTCATTTTTTTTTTTAATTTCAATTACCTCATTTCAATTGGGTGCTTAAATAAAAATAATTAATCAATAATATTATTGATACTTAGTAAAGCTTCAAACATCAATCCTCGAGAGAAAGATACTTATTCATTATTTTATTACTTGTCTGACCTATCTACTTGCGGAAATAGTGCATCAACCTTCCGTTTCTAGAAAAGGATTCTTTTCCCACTTGGACAAGGTTTATTTCACTGTTCAAATACCCCAAAAATATTTGTTAAATAAAATAAGTAACTGTTGTAATTTTAATAGAATAATTATCCTTCATAGACCAATCCATACAACTTTTGAAAGCTAGGAAGAGGATGAAAAATAACATAACAAATAAATGTAAAACATACTTGTCAATCTCTTTGTTCTCATTGTTCTTTTATTTATATATAGGCAAAAAAGATGTTGGTAATTTCAATTTAGATACGTTAATGAGATGGTTACATAATAAATCACAAAGATAAGAATATAGAAGATCAATATTGGTGATATTCACACAATAAACACCTCAATTTATAACACTACGTATATAAAACTCGCCTTTGGATATCACCATTATATGATTATTACACCATTAATCCATTGTAAGGAAAAGGTTGTGTGAAAATAGTTCGAGACACCAAGAAAAAGGGAAAATTATTGTGAATGATAAAAAAAAAAAATTATTCTCCATAAAGTTAGTAGTGACTTTGTTCTTTGACTGTTTCTATATAAACCAGATATTAAAAGTTCATGAGTTACCAAATGTAGTTGATGCAACATTGGGAACAATCCAACAAATGAATCTTCAAAGAGTAATAATGTGGTTAATGGGCTAATACATTAGGAACACTCCAATGAATGAATCTTCAAAGAGTAATATTAGGGGATTTGAATTATTGTCCACGAATTTAATAATAACTTTGTTGTTTGACCATCTCCATGTAAACCACATATTAAAAGTTCATGGGTTATAAAATGTAGTAGATGGGCTATTGCAATGGATTGTAATAATGTGGTAAAGAGATATGTTATTGTTTTATTAGTTGAGAATTTAATGTAATATAAATCTAGAATGCAGGATTTCATCCAAGTCAAGATTTAAATCTTAGACCAAAAGGTGTATTTTTAGTGGCTATAGTACTAGGCTAAGCTTATAAATACAATCTAAATTTAGTTAGTTGAATTTCTTGAAGGATTAGCGCAACTAATTTAGTTAATATAATAATAACAATACTTTATCATTTAGTAAATATCTACGATATTACATTTGGGACCCCAAGGTTCATATTAATTACAATTTAATATTTTAGGCTTTAAAAATTATAATTAACACCTCTAAAAGGGTATAGATAATATTATTTTGAAAAGTATGAATGAAATAATTTTGGTGGAAGATGATAACTTTTTGGAACCTAAGTGGAGGTTGATGATATTTTCAAAATTAGAAAAACTAATTTATATTTAAGTCAAAGGTCAAGGGAAGTATATGAAATTAACCTTAAACATATTGGTAAATTTTTTTATATCTCTAGTATAATTCGAGTTAAAATAAGTTTATCACACATTAATAATAAAAACAAGTTGATTTTTCAACAGGAAAAAGGTTTTTTTTTTTAATAAGACACGTGGCTATCAACATCAAATACTAATCTTTAACCTTCAATTTGCATTTAACGGTTAAAATTAACAAACAAAAACTAATAGATAGATCTTTTTTTATATATATAAAAAACAAACGAGAGGTTAATGATTATTTTCCAAAAACGCAGATCTAGATGTAATTATGGTAAAACCAGAAAGATGTAAATGAAATTCTCTATAACAAATTGATAAAATACCATTGTGATAAAGTAGCATCATCTTATTTTATAATGTTAGGTGAGAAAGAAGAATAAGAAGGTGCTTACTTTTGTTTTAGTTTTTGGTTTTTGGTATTGGAATGCGGATTTGAATATGAATTATTGTCTATAAAATTAATAGTTTTGAAAAAGTAAGGTAAGGGAAATCAAGATGTTTATTAAGATATTTATCAAATAATATAGAAAGGGAGTGCGTTATTATTTTATTAGTTGAAAAATAATTAATGTAACTTAAATCTAATCTTTTTTTTTCCCCTTAAAATAGAGAGGAAATTTTTTTACCTTTTAGACCTTGAGATATACTTTTGGTGGTTATACCATTGGATAAGCCTATAAGTACAATCTAAATTTGGTTAAGTAAACTTATTGAAGGATTAGTGTAACTAATATAAACTAATAAAATAAATAATAACTTATCTTCTAATAAATATATTGGTAAATTTTTTGATATTTCTAATATTTTTAGTATTATTCTAGTTAAAATAAATTCATTACACATTAATAATAAAAATAAGTTCACTTTTTTGAAAAGGAAAAGGTTTTTTTTTTTTTTAATAATACATTTAGCTATTATTTTTATTTGTATTGGCATTGGACAACTAAATTTATTTTTTTATTGATCATCTTTAATTGAGGATAATTTCAGTTTTGGATCTACAACTAAATTTCTTTTTTTTTTTTTTTCTTTTTTGGCTGACGTAGATCCATTCGACCAAAGTTCAATTTGTTGCACCTGACCCCACTAGTTTTAGATATTTGTATTTAAACGCATGACAAGTAATTCGTTAATTAATTGCAATTTAAAACCAGTTGCAACTTATGGAAGTAATGTTTTCAACCAAAAAATAGAAACCTTATGCAAGTTATGTAAAATGCTTCATTTCCTTCAAAAGTTACATTGGACTCTAAAATGCATAAATTGAAATTGGAAAACGGAGTGTGAAACCATAGTTGAGCAATCTCCCTATACATACACATACGGAAATATTATACCGGAAAGGGAAGCCCATAGGATATTCTGGCCGCAGTAGAAGTCTATTGTCAGCAAGAGATTCGCATATCCTGAGCTTCAATGACCTATCATAAAAGTGTTTAGTCCATTTCACAACTTTCTAAACATATATATTTTAATGTTAATAGGGATAACGTTTAAAAAAATTTACAGAAAATATGTGCATAAATTTTTTTAGATTCCAGTTGGACATTTTTTTATTGCAAAATCCTTTTTTTTTTTTTTTTTTTTTTTGGCTGAGGAAAAATATATATTCATATGAATGTGTGTGTGTGTGTGTGTGTGTGTGTGTGTTATTAATTTAATATTATATCCTGAAGGTGCTCTCTAACCCTCACCCTGACGTGATCTCCACCTATTATCAGTTTCCACATCTTTATGAGCCTTTAGCCAGTTATTGCCTCCCTTAATAATATACACTTTCTATTCAGCTTTTCTAACGTTCATACCTTAATTATTCCTTCATGATTCACACTTGGATCAATTTTTATACACCAAAGAAACTAATGGCAACTATATCCTTTTTCCTTTCTTTTTTTTAAAAAAAAAAAAAAAAAAAAAAAGGGATTTTGACATTCTGCTCTTATTCTAGTTATTATCTCTGTTGCCTCCCTTAATATCTAAATCCCTTGATCCAATTGTGCACGAAAATGGGAAATATGATGATTCCTGTTGTCTTGCTGCAGAACTACTTGACCAAGCTTCTCAAAGATGAAGCACATTTGCTTAGTGGAGTGAAGGGTCAAGTGAGATCAATCCAAGATGATCTCCAAATCATGATTTCCTTCGGCAAAGATTATGTTGGGAAGCAAAACAACGATGACACCGAAAAAGTTCTCGAACAAATCACTGAGGTTGCTCTTGACGTTGAGGATATTATAGACACCTATTTGGAGCGAAAACTCACGATCAAACAAAGATGGCTGCCGAAGAATCTGCTGAGTAATCCATTACACTTCTTCAGCCATGTGAAAGCGCTTTCAAAGGCTTCGAGAAAGACAAGAAGCATCAATGAAGATATTAAAGGTATTACTGATAAATATGCAGCAAATGGTATTGAAGAATCTCAATCTGGTGCTGCTGATACAGAGGCAAAGCAATTGCTTGGTGGAAGGCATCGACCTGTTTCCATTAAAGGTATTATTGATATATATATATATATATATGATAGAAAACTATTGTGTATAAATTTAAGAATTAATTTACTAAACAATAATATATATGAAATTTAAATAAAAATAGATCGAGACTAGAGTTGCGCTCTATGTCCTTACAACGAATTTGATTTCTTTATTATTGATAAATATGAAGCAGATGGTAGTGGAGAAGCTCAATCTAGTGCTGCTGGTGCAGATGATGTAGATGATGATGATGATATGGTAGGCTTCGAGGACCAAACAGAATCGTTGGTGAATCGGCTTACTGATCGAAAGAATTCACAACGAGATGTGGTTTCGATCATCGGAATGGGTGGTTTAGGAAAAACTACCCTTGCAAACAAGATCTTTACTCTGGTCAAGGATCGGTTTGACTGTTATGCTTGGGTTCATGTATCTCAAGCATATCAAAAAAGGAGGCTCTTTCTCGACATGTTGAAATGCTTCGGGTCGAATTTCTCAGACGAAATATACAGCAATAAGTCCGATGAAGATCTTGTTGTGGAAATACGTGACTACTTGAGAGGAAAGAGGTACTTTGTTGTCATGGATGATGTCTGGGAAACTCAAGTATGGGACGAGGTAAAAGCAGCACTTCCTGATGATGAAAATGGAAGTAGAATACTAATTACTGGCCGTCACAAAGATATTGCTTCTCATGCCAGCAGCTCAGGTAGTCACCTCCTTATTTGTTACCATTTCTTAATGAAGATGAGAGTTTGCAACTTTTGTCAAAAAAAGTGGCACTTGTCAGAACCAAATCTGATTTCCCTTCCAATTTTGAAAATCTTGGGAAGCAAGTTGTTGAAAGATGTAAAGGATTGCCGCTTTCTATTACTGAACTAGGAATGGCTCTAGCGAACAAATGGAATTCATATCCGAGGTCCGATTTTATTGACTTTCTTGTAGATGAATACTCCAAGCATACACTAAACCGTTGCTTAGACAGTGTCGCCCTAAGTTACAACAATTTGCCATATCACTTGAAGCCCTGCTTTCTTTATCTCGGTGTGTTTCCAGAAGACTTTGAGATCAAAACGAAGATGTTAACCGAATTGTGGATAGCAGAAGGAATAATAGTTCAGCACACGGGGAATACAAACGGTGCGTATGTTGCTGCTGAATTCTACTTGGAGGAGCTCATAAATCGAAGCTTAATCCAAGTAGTAAGTAGGAGAGATCTTAATGGAAGTGTAAAATCATGTCGTGTCCATAGCAGCGTAAGAGATTTCTGCATAAAACAGAGTTTGCAAGAGAAGTTCTTCGAGTTTCAATCGATGGATAATCCTTCATCACGTGGAAAGATTATTCGAAGACATTCCGTGGACTCTAAGACTAACCCTTATTATTGCGTCTTCTGGAACGCTTGTGATACATCATCCGCTCGTTCTTTTCTTTTGTTTTCCAGTGCATTCTTGCTGGGGGAAATCAGCATGTGGGAATGGCTTTTAGAAGGCTTCAAGTTTATTCGTGTTCTGGTAATGCTATCCGACAACACAAGATATGATTTGGGAATATCATTTCCCAAGGGAATACAAAATTTGATATTTCTGAGATATCTGAAGATGACAGGTTTCATTACTAAGGATCATGAGAGGTTGTGCTATCAATTCTTTGATTCCATTTGCAACCTTCAATTCCTAGAAACAATCGATGTCCAATTCGATAGAGAAGTGGAGGTATCATTGCCAGGCAGTATATGGAAAATGACAAAGCTAAGGCATCTATCTGGTTATAAATCAATCAAGTTACCAAAACCACCCAGGCAGCTAGTAGAAAAGGGTATGAACAAGTTGTGCAACCTCCAAGCCCTTGCTCACCTGTATGTTGATGGGACAAGTGCTGGTTTCATAGTAGAGTCGAAATTCCCAAATCTAACATACTTGGGTTTATATTATAAGCGGGACGAATCGGATGGTTTAAACGAATCCGAGATGACACAACCTGTGGTAAGCCTTGAGAAGTTACCATATCTGCAGAGGTTAAGCATTGTTGGTTTTGAGAAATACGAGCCTCGTTTGGAATTTTCGGCATCATCAACATTACTTACCCAGGTAAAATTGAAGAAATCGTTTGTGGATTCAAACCTCTTGAGCATCCTTGGAAAGCTTCCAAACCTACATGCTCTAAAGATAAAATTGGATAAAAGTTACATTGACAATGAGCTAGATGTTGGTGTGATCAGAATTGTTGAAGGTGGTTTTCCTCAACTCCGAGTTTTCAAACTAATCCGATGCGGTTTTAAGAAGTGGGAAATGGATGAAGGAGCAATGCCGAAACTCCAGTACTTGGTGATGATAAAGAACGAAGAGATAGAGGCTCTGCCGGATCAACTTTGGTGTATGGAGGGTCTAAGACGTGTTGAGTTGTCGTCGATGTCAAGACGGTTGACTTATTCGCTATCGCACTTGGCCGAGGAAAAAGTAAAATATCAGACATTGGCCGGTAATGATGATGATGATGATGTGAACTCATTGTCACGTTATTTGAAGGGGAAGACCGTGACAAAATTGATTATGAAGAATCGATGCCAGGTCTTAGTTGACGATACCCCTTTATACGATGATGATGATGATGAATGAAAAATGCGATTTTGTCACCCTGGTGGCCCGTGGTGGGACCCATAGTATTGATCATGTGTCAATTATGCTTTTGTTTTTGTTTTTGTTTTTTTTGTTTTTTCTTTGGTTTTGCTATTTTTTTTTTTTTTTTTTTGGTTGCTGCTGCTGTTTCTTGTTTGTTTTTGTGTTTGTTTGATTGTTTGTTGTTGTTTATAAATAAAATAATACTTATTAAAAAAACAATTAATAATCGATGGTACAAAATTTATAAATAGGTCTGAATTCTATTTAGTAAACATATATTTTTCTAAGGAAAAAAATTAGTTAATAATTTAAATAAAGATTTTCTTTGTTGAATATGTTTAAATTAATATTTTTATTTTTATTTTAAATATTAAATTAAAATTTTATAATACAATAAAATGACCATAAAAGAATAAGAGAATAAAAAATCAGTGAAAGCATTTTTCGGTAAAATAATAATAATAATAATGGAAGAAATAAAACATAACATTTTTTAAATTTATTACAAATTGTGTAAAAAAATTATTTTCTAAACTTCCTCAGGCGAAAAGAAAGATAATTATTTTCATCTATATATATTATTATTTTTAATGTATAATTAAAAGAATAATAAATATATATATATATATAGAAAAATTCTACAGTATACATGTTCGGATATTTTTTAACTAGTAGACACGTGTCAAGCAATATATTGCTTTAAAAAATGTGTCATCTGATATACATTCACATGTTAAAAATATACATATGTCTATACCATAAAATATCTATATATATGAATAGAAGCAAATTTTAAAATAAAAAAAAAATTGGAAAAATAAAGAGAAATAAATAAGAAAAAATATTAAAATTATAAAAGTAGGATATATTATACTTGAACAGAGGTTTAGATCTGGCATGCATCCCAAAAATGAGCCATTAACGGTTGTTTGTTAAATTTGTGGATTGGAACAATTTGTAAAATCAAAGGTATAAATTGCATGCTTATGAAGATAGGGACCTAAATTTCACAAATTGAAATGTTAAGTATATCAAAATACAATTAGAAAAGATCATATGAATGACATATGGATGATCTTTAACAGTTCATTTGTAATAGGATCAAATTGTAACAATTTGGAAAATCAAGAGTCCAAATCATGCAAGTACAAAAAGTTGAAGATAAATGTTACACAATTTAAAAAGTTTAATATACCAGAGTACAATTAATTTTGAAACATATATATATATAAATATAATTATAAAATTTCACTTCTAAAGATTATAAAATTTGATTTCTAAAGGTTTGTAACTTAAATGGTGAAGTGGTAACCTGGTTATGTGATTTGAATATTAAAAAAATAGAAACCAAAATTCAAGATTTTTTATTAATATTTTCCGTGTGAGACATGATTACACCGAAACATTAAAGGAGTACTTCCAGGCTCATGGCTTATCTTTTGTGAAATCATTCACCATCGGCAACACACATGCTCATATTTTAATGTAGCCGGTAACTTACCTCTAAAGCAAATGATAACATTAATAATTTAAGCCAATCAATGAAGAACATGACAAGAAGAGGAACGTAAGCCCGATCATTTGACTATGATAATTTAGACAATGATAATCAATGATCCTATCATTGCCTAACATTTCAAAATGGAAGATCTTTTCTTTATTTTCTTCCCCCAACATTTTCAACGTATATAATTTAGCTTTAAGTCTTTATTTATAGTTTTGACTACTACTAGTTGCTAGCCACATAATCCGCATTTATAAAAGATAATAAAGTATCTTAAACTATGATGTGGACGTGTATATATATATATATATATATAATTCGTTCGGCTAAATTTTCTACATTGAATCTAGTCAAATTTTGTAAATTTTATAATATATTTGTTTTCATAGTTTTATCCGATAATTATTAAAAACCAAAAATTTTATATCAAAAATGCAGATCTCAGTCTAATGTTACTTTCTTTTTTCTTTTTTTTCTTTTTTGGGGTAAATTTAATATCTATTGCTTCCTACAGCATTGACTTTTGTGAACCCGTTATATCAGTTGTGTTAGCACTCCATAGCTTAAGATATATAGGAGATCGAGAAGATTTAATTAAATTGCCTAAAAATTATATTAATTAAATTCATATATACCATAATAATAAGGACAAAATTGTAAACGCATCATCAATTAATTAGAGAAAGCAACATACAATAACCATCAGTTGGCTTAACAAATAATCCTAACATTTGAAAAAAAATACAAAAAAGTGTCATCTAACTTTTTATTCCTCTTGTAGTATTACTATAGATTTATAAATAATAATAAAAAATGAAAGAAAAGAAAAGAATACTACATGTCACTAGCAACTATGATCATTCAAGAAAGTATTACATGTAGTAATTATTCAGTATTATCTATGATTATTTTTCAAGAAAATATTACATATAGCCATTATGGAGTATTATCAATGTAATTAAATAATCACATGAAACATAAAAAGAATAATATATTTGTGAAACATCAAAACAACATATATAAACCCTATAAAATAATTGTTAAATGTTTGATTGTAAATATGATTTGTTACATTGCATCATTCATAGTTGCATAATTTTTTTTAGGACAATCCAGATTAAAATAATCATTGATGATAAAATCTACAATCCAGATTACATAAACACCCCTTTTAGTTCCACTTTTTTGCATAAACCCCTTGAGTTTCTTTATAATTGGAGAAACATGCCTTTAAGTTCTATTTTTGTTGCATTTACTGCCCTTCCCTCCTAATGAAAAGAAACGGTGTTAAAGTTAATGGGTGAAAAGACTGAAAAACGTCAACACATTTAAAAAATACTGCAGCCCTTACAGTTTTCTTATGCATCTCTCAAACATTTCAACACATTTAAAAAATACTGCATCCCTTGCAGTTTTCTTATGCATCTCTCAAACCTTTTACAGGAGTCACCCTTCTTGCCCTTGCATAATGCAAAGCAAACAAATAGCCAAAGGAACCAAATTAGGTTTGGGTTGGGTGACATAAATTTTGGTGAAATTGGACATCATGAGATCCATTAAACAAGTTTTCTGACATGGACCCAATTTTGGGTTTGGATGTTGATATGAAATTGAAGAGCTCAAATGAATTAAGAAGGCTTAGAGGAAGAGCTAATATGAATTTTGTGAGCTATTTTGTTGCGGTGATACTTTTCGTTTGATCGGGAGATTCATAAAAACGGTTTTTGGAGCATTAAAAAAAAATAGTTGTTTTCTTAAATTAGTTTCAATTGGCCAAAAGATTTTGATAGTTTGAATGACACAAAAAAAGTATTTTAAAAAAAAAAAGTTAGAAACATATTTGTAATTAATGAAAAACAGAGGGTGTCTATGGAAAAAATTATAAATTAGAGGGAATATTTGTGTAATTTATTTGTGTAATGAAAAACAGATCAAGTCAGTACACTGCAATATGTTCTTAGAATCATGAATGCCTTCCTCAAAGGTCTATATTGCATGCTTATTAAGATGAGGGCCTAAATTTTACAAATTAAAAAGTTTAGGATATTAAAATATAAGTAAGAAAAGTCATATGACATATGGATGGTCTTTGTTTGTAATTGGACCAAATTGCAACAATTCGAAAAATTAGAGTCCAAATCGTGCAAGTATGAAATTGAATATTAAAATTATACAACTTTAAAAGTTTAGAATACCAAAATACAATTAATCTAAATATATATAATTATAGAATTTCGCTTCGTTTGTAATTGGTAACCTTTGCAACGTTGGTTATGTGATTTGAATATTATTAAAAAAAAAAACCAAAAAAAAAATTCAAGATCTTTGATTAATATTTTCCATGCGAGACATCATTAAACTGAAACGTTAAAGAAAGACTTGCAGGCTTATGGCTTATCTTCTGTGAAATCATTCACCATTGGCAACATCACATGCTCATATTTTAATGTAGCCGGTAACTTACCTCTAAAACAAATGATAACATTAATAATTTGAGCCAATCAATGAACAACATGTCAAAAGAGGAGGAACGTAAGCCCGATCATTGTCATATGATAATTTAGACAATGATAATCAATGATCCTATCATTGCTTAACATTTCAAAATGGAAGATCTTTTCTTTATTTCTTCCCACAATATTTTCAACGTATATATATAATTTGGCTTTAAGTCTTTATCTATTGTTTTGACTTCTACTAGTTGCTGGCCACATGCTCCGTATTTATAAAATATAATAAAATAAATTTATTATGATATGGACGTGTATATATATATATATATATATAAATCATTTGGCCAAATTTTCTACATTAAATCTAATAAAATTTTATAATATGCTTGTTATCATAGTTTTATCCCATAATTAGTAAAAAGCTAAATTTTTAGATCAAAAATGCAGATCTCAATCCAATATTACTTTTTTTTTTTGGGTTCCTTTGTGTAAATTTAATATCTATTGCTTCCTACAGCACTCAATTTTGTGAGCCGGTTATATCAGTTGAGTTAGCACTCCATATTAGCTTAAGATGTATGGGAGCTTGAGAAAATTTAATAAAATTACCTAAAAATCAAATTAATTAAATTCATTTATAACCACAACAATAAGGACAAAATTGTATAGGAATCGTCAATTAATGCAACATACAATAACCACCAGTTGGCTTAATAAATAAGCTTAACATTTAAAAAAATTACAAAAAGTATCATCGAACTTTTTATTCCCTCTATAGATTTATAAAAAAGAAACAAAAATATTATATGTCACTGGCAACTATGATCATTCAAGAAAGTATTATCATTCAAGAAAGTATTACATATAGTCATTATGCAATATTATCTATGATTATTTTTTAAGAAAGTATTATATATAGCCATTATGCAATATTATCTGTGTAATTAAATAATCATGTGAAACATGAAAGGAATAAGATATTTGTGAAATGTCAAAAGAACACACATAAAGCCTATAAAATAATTATTAAATATTTGATTGTAAATGTGGTCTGTTACATTGAATCATTCATACAATAGTTGCATAGTTCATTTGAAACAATATAAATTATAATGATCATTGATGAAAAAATTCATATTTCAGGTTTAATATCTGGTGCTAAAATCCCCCATCTCCTATTTATTAAAAAAAATGCAATGATTATATAAAAATAATAATAATATTAATAATAAAAATTTCCACTACCCATTAGTAACAAGGCATTGACATTGAGTGATAATTTTTCATCATAATTACACAAACACCCCTTTACTTCCACTTTACTGCCCTTCCCTCCTGATGAAAAGACTCAAAAACACTCAAATCATTTAAAAATTACTGCATCCCTTACAGTTTTCTTATGCATCTCTCAAACAAGTTACAGGAGCCACCCTTCTTGCCCATCTTATGAGCATAATGAAAAGCAAGCAAATAGCCAAAGGAACCAAATGAGGTTTAGGTTGGGCGACATAAATTTTAGTGAAATTGGACATCATGAGATCCATTAAACAACTTTTCTGACACTGGATCCGATCCGGGGCTTGGATGTTTATATGAAATTTTAAATCTCAAATGAAATAAGAAAGCTTAGAGAAAGAGCTATTATGAATTTTGTGAGCTTCATAAAAATGGCTTTTAGAGCATTAGAAAAATAGTTTTTTACTTAAACCATTTTAACAATAACGACATTTTGGTCATTATGAAAAATTAATTTCAATTGACCTAGAGATTTTGATAGTTTAAATGACACAAGAAAAGTATTTTAAAAAAAAAAAAAAGTTGGAAACATATGTGTAATTAATGAAAAACAGAGGGTGTATATGAAAAAAATTGTAAATTAGAGGGAATATTTGTGTAATTTATTTATTTTATTATTACAATATGGGAGGGAACATTTTAACCCAGATGGAGGTAAAGCCTTGGGCCATTTGCAAGACCAAATAAAATATTTAATAACTTATATTGACTTAGAAATTAATTAATCTCAAATCTGCCTCAATAATCTGCTTCTTACTTTTACCTCTCACCCTTGTTAGCCATTTTCATTCCTTCCCTAATTCTAGCCTGCATCTTTCTCAACCTTGCTCTCTCGCTCAATCACTATTTCCATATTTCCAACTTTTTTCCAAGATACCATTTCTATAGTCGTCCCTTCTATACTATTCTTTTGTGAGTCTCTTGCAAAAATAAACACAAAAATGGCCGACTTAATAATCACTCCAGTCATTGAGAACTCAATCAAACTGCTCCAATATGAGATAAATTTGCTTAGTGGAGTGAAAGATCAAGTCAGCACACTGCAATATGATCTTAGAATCATGAATGCCTTCCTCAAAGATTCCGCTGGTAAAGATAATAAGCGTTACCTTGTGAAGGAAGTAATCGACCAAACCAATGAAATCGGTCTGGAGGCAGAGGATATTATTGACACATACATAGCTATAGCCATAAAGAAACGCAGGATGAACCGAATGGCGAAATTATATCATGGATTTCGCAAACCGAAGACGCTTCATCACCTTGCGAACAAAACAACAAGAGTCAAAGATTTAATACGAAGTATTAATGAAAATAAATCAGCATATGGCATCACAGAAGTCGAATCCAGCAGTTTCGATGCAGCGGCAGCACAGTTGGTTCGCAGGAAGAGGATAAACGTCGAGGAAGACAACGTCGTAGGCTTCGATAACCAAACAAATCATTTGGTAAATCGGCTTACTCACCCACAAACCTCGCAGCTTGATGTTATTTGTATCTACGGCATGGGTGGTTTAGGAAAGACCACACTTGCCAGAAAGATCTATAACAACACTAGTGTGAAAAGTGCCTTTGAATGTCGTGCTTGGGTTTATGTATCTCAAGATTACAATATCAGGAACATCTTTCTTGACATTTTGAAGTGTGTTATGCCAAAAGAAGCAAAGGAAATGTCTCTTGAAGATCCACTTAAAACGTCGGTTGAAGATCTTCAGGCGAAAATTCGCCAATACTTGAGCGAAAAGAGGTACTTTATTGTTATGGATGATGTATGGAATCCTGAAGTATGGGAAGAAGTAAGGAAAGCTTTTCCCGATGATAACAACAGAAGTAGAATCTTACTCACCAGTCGGGAAAAACAAGCTGCTTCAGCTGCTAGCTCAACTTTGCCTTTTGAGTTAAAACCTCTCGATGAGGATCGAAGTTGGGATCTCCTATGCAAGAAGGTGTTTCGAGGTGAACCATGTCCAACGGATATGGTGGTTGGTGGGAGGAAACTAGCAGAAAGTTGCAAGGGATTACCACTTTCTATTGTCGTTTTAGCAGGTATTCTAGTAAACAAAGAGAGATCAGCTCAAGTATGGTCTGATATTCTTGATGCTAAAGTCAATTCGTTCCTCATGGAGGATGGAATACCATGCTTAGATATTCTGGCCCTCAGTGTCAAACAATTGCCATATAAGTTGAAAACATGCTTTCTATATCTTGGAGTCTTTCCGGAAGACTTTGAGATTTCGACGAGGGATTTAATCCAGTTATGGATAGCTGAGGGATTCATAGAGCAAATCGGTAATAGAAAGGTGGAAGCTGTTGCAGAAGACTACTTGGAGGAGCTCATCGACCGAAGTTTGATCCAAACGGCGAGCATGACCAGCGATGGACGTGTAAGAACGTGTCGAATCCATGACCTCCTGCGAGACTTTTGTCTGAAACAGAGTGTGACAGAGAACTTTTATGAGGTTCATTCACAAGATAAACTCTCATCTAGAAGCAAGCGTGCCCGAAGACTCTCCATCCACCATAATGAACTTTCGGAATACATCTCCACCACCGATGCTTATGATCAGACTACATCATCATCATCATCATCATTATCATCTGCTCGTTCGCTTCTGTTCTTCAGCCAAGCGAAAAGCTTGATTATTCAAGAAGAGGACTGGGTATGTGTTTGTCAACGCTTCAAGTTTATTCGAGTGTTGTTGCTTTTCGACGCAAGATTATCTTCGGAATCATCAATTCCCAAGCAAATAGAAGAGCTTATCTATCTGAAATATCTTGGGATTAAATTCAAGAAAAGGTATTCAGAATCCGAAAATAGATTAAATCCAATTCGGATTCCGGATTCCATATGCAACCTTCAGTTCCTAGAAACAATCGACATAAGAGCTTGCGTGTTATGGCCGAAGAATATATGGAGAATGAAACAATTAAGACGTCTATATGCTCGTCCAATGAAGTTTCCAGATAGTCCTTCCCACCAGAAGGCTGAATTTTGCAACCTCCAAGTCCTTTCTAATCTACTTGTTGATCCGCAAACTGCAAATTACATAAAAGAGTCCAAATTCCCGAATCTATCACAGCTGGGATTGTACTATGATGGTGATCCGAAGGAAGATAACATGAATGTATCTGTGATGACGGAGATACTAATAAGCACGTCGAAATTCAAACACCTGAGAAGATTGCTGCTTCATGGCTTTCCCAAATCCGAGCCTAGTTTCAAGACTTTCCCATCAACAATCAACAAGCTAACCCTGTATATGTCATTCGTGGATTACAATCTCGTCAAAATCCTCAAAAGGCTTCCGAGCCTAAATGTCCTGAAAATAGACAGTCTGGAAGTCGGAAGCTTTAAAAGGCTGTATGTTTGTGCAGGTGACTTCCCTCAACTCCAAGTTCTCCGGATGGAAAGTTTTAATTTGGAAACGTGGGAAATGGAGAGCAATGCAATGCCAAAGCTTCAACGTTTGGTCCTCAGCTGCCCCTATGGGTTGAAAGCTCTACCAGACGAGCTATGGAGGATGAGAGAGCTGAAACATGTAGAGCTTCTAGACCCCTCAGATGAGTTAACCAAGTCTTTAAATAATTCGACTTTCTTTGGAAGCCATGGACAGCTTAATCAGTCCGGGAAGCACTCTCCATCTTTCTTTATGACCAACGGATGCCATGTCTTAATTGACTCTTTATATTAATTTTCCTCTTTCTATTTTAATTTCTTTGGTTTAAGTTTTAGATGTATTGCCTTTTTTTTTTTTTTTTTTTTTTTTGGGGGGGTTCTCTGTGGCACTATGAATGTGTTGTGTAATTTGGTTGCATTATCTTTTTTTTTTTTTTTCATTTGTCCTCAATTGGCTTTATTAGCAGTACCTTGAAAAATTTTATGAACTTATTAGTTTTAATTGTTTTTTAAGTTATACAATTCCATTCAACTAGAATGCATTAAATAATATTTTTATAAATTAAAAACTTAATTGTGACCCATAGTCATACAGTTTTAAAAAATGGAGGAAATTAATTTAATTTTATCTCATGTACTCGTTTTATAAGTTAGTCCTTTCCTTTTACATGAACGACCTGAACATCCTCAAATAATAACTAAAAGTTATCTTATGAAGAAATAAATATCTCAGTAAATATCAAAGCATGCAGCATGATTAATTTACATAGAAGTGATATTGAATTTGGAGTGATAAAAAAGAAAAAGAAAAAAGAAAAGGTACTCGGAGCCATTAAAAAAAAAAAATGGCAAGACTATCAATATGATTGAAATTTAATTACAAATAGGAGAAGATATATGACTTGCAATAACTAAATTAATTTCTTGTAAAAAAAATAAAATTAACTTGTATCTTGAGACTTAAAATTATTTTTAATAAAATATGTAAAATCAATTTGCCCAAAAAATAAAAATAAAAAGAACTTGTATCTTACAACTTAATATTATTTTTTATAAAATATGTAAAATCAACTTGCATTGATTTTCACTAAAATGTGTAAGTTTTCCAAATGAAAAATTGTTATTTAGAGATAAGGAATAGAAAATTCTCATATCATAGTATCGATATTTGTTAAATTCAGTAGTGTTAAAGGTGTCAAAAAAAAGTTTTCTAAATGATGTGATAAAAATAATATATTATTTTTTTCATTGGTTGATAAATATATATAACTTGACAAGGATAAGTGAATTTTTTAAGAAATAAATATAACTACATATTAAAACAAATGAAATAATACTATATTATTTGATAAATTATTTGATGAAGTTTATGGTATCTCTCGCATTATTGTTGCTAAATTATAAACATGTGGTTTGACACTTTATACCTTCTTTTTTTTATTTTTTCTTTTTTTTTATTTTTTTCTTTTTTTTGGCACTATACCCAATAACTTCACATTTTGTTTCACCATTACAACCTCATTTTTTCCTGTTAAAATTTTGACAATGTTGTCATATGAGCAGCACATGAAGCAAAAAGAAGTAAAGGCTCAAAGTGTTAATTTGTATGGTTTAAAGCGTAATAACACAAAAAAAAAAAAAAAAATTTGAAATTAAAGGAAAAAATATATATTAAAAAAGATTATTATTTTTTTAATAAGTTAGTTAAAAAAAATCTAGTAAAAGAATTGGAAATGTAATTTTCCAAAAATAAAAGTAAAAATCTTTACGTAAAATAAATATCCTAAACAAATTGTAACCAATAAAAAAAATTTGAATATTCATTAAAAATCATTGTTTTTTTGAAAAAGTAAAAAATTTATTAAAAAAAATAGATATATCAGGAAATTTTTAAATTTTTTGCAAAATAATAAATATAAATATAATCTAAAAAGGCTAATAAAAAACACTGAAGGATAATAAATATAAATAATAAAAAATACATATAATCAAGAAAATAACATATTTTATAAAAATAATTTTCCATTTTTCTTTTTTATTAATACTTTATCACCTTTTTTAACAGACCTTTTTTATTTTATTTGAATCCCTATGACATGTACAAATTATCATTTTTATTTTTTGAAAAATTATATTTGTATTTTATCAGTAATATACTCTTTTGTTAAAAAATAATAATTAGTTTTCATTAAAAAAATTCACTGTTTTTTCATTAATCTTTTCACTACATGTAATTGTACTTTAGACCCTTACTTTTGTTCCCATGTTTCAGGTTTGTGACAACTTTGTTCAAAAATTAACCAAAAAAAGTTTAAAGATGCAACAAAAAGTGAAGTTAGATGCATAATGCCAAAATAAATAAATAAATAGATAATCACGGTATACAAGGTCAAATCATATATAATTTAGGATGCATTTATATCAATATACAATTTTTAAAAATTTTAAAAAATAATTATCAATCTCATTTTTATTATGTAAAACCAAATGAGATGGACTCATATTAATAGTGGATACGATTGAAGTTAAGTAAAAACTAAATAAATAAATAAATAAAAAGCCAACCTACATATAATTGCACTTTAGACCCTCACTTTTGATCCCATATGCCACTTTTGTGACAACTTTGTTCAAAAGTTAACCCCAAAAAAAAAAAAAAAAAAGTATAAAGGTGCAACAAAAAGTGAAGTTAGAGGCAAAATAAATAAATAATCGTTGTATATAATGTCAAATTAAATATAATTTAGGATGTGTTGATATTAATATTCAATTTCTAAAATTTTTTTAAAAAAAATAATTATCTATCTCATTTTTATTATGCAAAACCAAATAAGGTGGTATCATGTCAATAGTGAATAAGATTGAAGTCAAGTAACAAAAAAAAAATTGCACAAAAATTGTGGATTCTCATAGTATTGAAAAATTTAACAAACATAATTATCTATTTTATTGTTTGTTATGTAAGACCAAAAATGAAACATATATTCAATATTGTAAAAGTGGTCCTAGTTCAATAGTAAAAGTCACTATTTCATCCATAATGAACTGAGCTTGAATCCTCTCATTGCCAATATTGAAAAAAAAAAAAAAAAAAAAAAAAAAAAAAAAGAAGAAATCCACAAGCGCATTCAAATTAAGAAATAAAAATAAAGGGAAATTACAAATACTCTTACATTTGCATTCAAGTTTCAAAGTTCCATTTACAATCTCAAAATTAAAACATCACAATTTAAATTTCAAAGATCTATACAATTTTTAAATTTCAATTTATTTCATTTTGGTTGAATTTGATTTTTCGATTAACAATCATTAAAAACTTTGTCACATATAACAACAAACCCGGCAACCAAGCATCCTTGTAAATATGAGTAGATGCAGCAACCAACCCAAACCAAACCCTTCTCAATTTTTGATTTTCTTCTTTATGAAATTACTCTTAACAAATTTACAGTTAATAAAAATAGAAATTTGTCCCCCATACTAAAATACCAAATAGAGTCTCATCTAATGGATTATTACTCTATAAGCTTCTAATTCATGTTACATATCCATCGCTTTTCTAAAAACGTATTGAATGAATTTAATTAATGGCTTAAACATATAATACACTTAATTAATAATTTCATGTGGTTTTCTTAATAATAAAGTTGTCATAAACCAAGTTAAATGTATTTAACACTAAAGTTATAGTATTAGTTTTTTAATAGATGTTTTTCATGAAAATAGTTTTAATTAATGTTTATCATCAGAGTTTCTTAAAAGTTCTATTAATTTTTTCTACTATTCGCATTTAGAATTTTGATTTTTCCTTGAGTACGTTTTTGTGTTTCATTTTTATATGGGTTAAAATCATATACACTCCCTAAGAATTTTTAAGATATGTTTATATGCCCCTATCATTATCTTCAACCGTTAATTTTAACAGCTTGAGGGCAAATTGGTACATGAATATATAAAAATACATCAATTTATTTGTTATTTTTCTTTTATTTTCTTTCTCATATTCTTCCTTCTCCTTTTCTTCTCCCATTTAGATTTTTCAACCAGTCATTTTAAAAACCAGAACAAAATTTTTTTTAAAAAAAAATGCCCATATGAAAATTAAACCTCTTGAATTTGGATTTGTCCTTGAAATGCCTTTTCAATTTTTTTCCCCCTTAATGGATTTCGGTTAATCTAGGGTTTGTGTGTTTCTATTTATTTTTGTTTTCTGTAAACACCAACCGACCTGGCTAAAGCCTTGGGGTGCAGGTGCCCCTCCCTCTTTTTTTCTTAATTTAATATATAAACTATTTTTCCATTTAACCATTTTATTCAATAACCAAATTGATCCAATCTTCGTCAGTTTTTTGAATTTCATATCCACTCCAAACCAAATTATATACACAATCAAATCCAATATAAATTAGTTTGGATTGGATTAGATAATCAATTTTTGCTTTTAATTGGATTGGATTAGATATTAAATTGGATTGATTGATTTTTTTTGTCTATTTTATTTTTTAGGCTTTTTCCTTATATATGGTCTGAATTTTTTTATATTAAAAATGGTGAGCCTATCAATAGAAAAAAGTAACATATAAAAAATATATATTTTTTCAAGTATATTATAAGTAGGTTGGTTCGATTCAAGGATTGTGTAACAGCCCAAACCATCCGCATACGATATTGTCCCCTTTGTGTCCAACCCGTATGGTTTTGTCAAAACACGTCGCAATGGTTTGGGGTCCCACCCCTTCACCTGTCAGTCCCACTAGTCCGGACCTCCCAAGCCCAATCACGATATTGTCCTTTTTGGAAGCTAGGTGGTGAGCCCAATCCTATCCCTCGCGGTTTTACTTTACCTCATGGGAATGCATCGTAAGGAAAAGGTATCCACATCACCTTATAAGGCGTATTTCGTTCCCTTTCCAACCGATGTAGGACTTCACAATCCTCTCCCCTTTGGGCCCAGAGTCCTCGCTTGCACATCGATCCGGGTACTGGCTCTGTGTCAGGACCCGTCCAAAATTCCTCACCGGAACCCTAGACAAGCCCTGATCCTAAGGAAACCCTACCGGACCCTCCAATGGAAAATCCGGCAGAACTTCCCATAAGGGATGGACTTACCACAAATTCCTGCATTGAAAACACACTTCTATAACGTCCCCTTATTCCTCCCACAATACTACAAGTTGATTCCACAAATTTCAACACTCCAGAAATAAATACAGTTATAATAAATACATAAGTGTCTCATACAGTATACAGAGCTTCGTGAAGTACTACTAAGTATAGAATACAACAAGAGTGAAAGAAGTATTACAACTGCAATAAAAGAAGATCAAGGTACTTCACGAACTAAAACAGCGATGAAGATCAAGTCCGCTCCGGATGAACACCGACAACCTGGTACCTAGAGGAACGGAATTTGAAAATATGAGATGCTAATCATCTCAGTGAGTAACCCTATCTACTATACAATATAATATCACGGTAATAACGTAGATAAATAATAATTACTTGAAATAATAATTTCTCTCAAAACCCTTACAATTCTCTCGGTTGGAAAAGTTCCCCTTTTAAAACTTTTTCACAAAACCCTTGTTCGTATTTCCCAAAAACCAAGACATCAAATAAATATCAGAAACAGTAATAATTATACTTTTAATTCCAATACAGTTTCAAAATATTTAATTTAAAATCCCAATTCTGAAATCACTTGATGCACCCACTATATACCAGTGGCGCCAACAGTACCCAGCATCCCAAGGTACCGCCAGACAGGAGGTTATAGAAAGAAACCAGCATACGGTCGCATGGCATCCCACTGCGCCGCTGCTAATTGGTGTCCCGGCCATGGAGGGGCGGCCTACCTTCATCCGATGGCAACCACAGGACGACCTCATAAAATCACCTGCGCGCTACTCACACCCACCTGCGCGCTAATCACATCCATGTGCACACTAACCATATCACATATAAACAGAACACCAGTACGTGCACGGTGCATCAAAAAAATCATAAAATCCACATATTTATTTTTATGTCTCAAAATCTCAAATTTTCCTTAAATATACCAGGTTTATTTCATCCAATTAAACTCGGAAATTCTCCATAATTTCTTTATAATCAACGTCGTAAATTCCATGAAAATTCAACTCCACCAACTCCCAAATCCACCAATTTAAATATTCCAATTTTTCCAATAGCATAAATAATTCTTGAAATATAATAATTAAATCACATAATATCCCATGGGCATACTTTATAAAAACTGAAGTCACCAACATAAACAAATATTTTTCTTGAAATATTTGAAAATCAAATCATGCCCAAATTAATGTTAAAACCACAAGAATTTCAAAATCCTCAATACCATAAAATAATTTTCACATTTGCATAAATTTATATAATGCATAATTTCTTTAATCAAAATAAATTCACCAATAATTCCACAATAAATCAATTAAATATTTGGCACATAGGATTTAAATTCCAAATATTCAAACCACATATAATATTCACCAATTTAATTCCCGAAATTAATTTGAAGGTGGGTCACTCACCTGGAGCACGCAATTAAACCACGATCCACTATGGGATCAATTCTACGATTCACCCGTGCTCCTAGAACACAATTCACACACAGTCAAATAAATTAATATTTTAATCGGGTAAATAATACCCGGTACCCGGGGGGTCAAACACAAACGTTATCCAAAATAATTGAATAATATATCGAATCGAAGCTCGTGGAACGAGGATCGCATTACCGGTCTCCATCGACCCCAATTCCGCCGGAGGTGGCCGGAATTTGGCCTGAAAGCTTCGGTCGGTTTTCAATTCCTCGTATCTCGCAAACCGCTTCGAATTTTTGAGATTGGAGGCCATATTTGAACTCAGAGGACCCAAAATAGGGGGAGAGGGGTGGCAATTTGGACTGGACTGGCCGGAAAACACAAGAAAAGAGGAGAGAGAAATTTTTCCGCCCGGCGGCTTCTCCGGCCCGATCGGGGCACGTCCGGCAGCCGGTGACCGTGAAAATTGGCGGCCGAGCTCGCCTCCTCCCTCCGCTCATCACTGGTCGGCGCATGTAGCTTATGGGTGGCCGAAATTTGAAAAATACGGTGAGGCCGAGAGGGAGAAAGGAAAGGAAAGGAAGAAGAAAAGAAAGAAGAAGAAGAAGAGGAAGAAGAAGAAGAAGAAGAAGGGCCCGTGCCCTTTTTTCCCATGTGGGGAAAAGAAAAAAAAGAAAAAGGAAAATAAAAAGAATAAATTAAAATTAATTAAATAATATTAATAATAGTATTATTATTTAAAATAATAATAAAATAATATGATATTACACATGGTTGACATGTGGCTTCTCAACATGGTGACACATGGTCACCTTCATTAAGTCACACGTGGCACATCGTTACACGTTCAAAAATAATATTAAAATAATACAGTATTTGAAAAACTCTACAGGTCCATAACTCTCAAACCACATGTCCAAATCGGACGTGCCGCTAGTCTACGGACTCATATCGACGAGTACTTCACAACCATGCATGAGTCAAAGCTCAACCTTGCATGAATAAAAAGTCAACTCCGGCACCCCTTGGACAGTTTGGACCTCAACTTGTTTTGCTCATAACTTTCAAACCGTAGCTCCGTTTTCAACGTGCTCCTAGTCTACGAACTCGTGCCAACATGTACTTCGTAACGGTATCTCAGTCAACCTAGAATTCCAACCGAGTCAAAAAGTCAACTTTTGACCCCTTTGATCAACGGTCAACAGTCAACCTCGGTCGACGCGCAAAAATTTCGACATGGTTCGGAACGGGATGTTACACTCTGATACCAGCTGTAACAGCCCAGATCACCCGCATGCGATATTGTCTGCTTTGGGTCAAATCCGTACAGTTTTGTTAAAACGCATTACGATGGTGTGGGGGCCTCACCCCTTCACCTGCCAGTCCCACTGGCTCGGGCCTCCCAGGCTCAATCACGACATTGTCTACTTTGGAAGGTAGGTGGTGAGCCCAATCCTACCCCTCATGATTTTACTTTCCCTCATGGGAACGTGTCGCATGGGAAATATATCAACATCATTTTATAAGGCGTACTTCGTTCCCTTTTCCAACCGATGTAAAACTTCATAGATCAGATTTTTAAGTTCAAAAACCGACCCAAACTGAACTAAATTGATTTTTTAAAAAATCAATTCAGACAAATCCAATTAGAAGCTGGTTAACCAATCCAAGTATATTGGATTAGATCAATTTGATTGGTTTTTTTATCACCTTTACACAATATTTCTAGTATTATTGTGATACTATCTAAGGCCTTCCATTTTTTGCTTCCTTTTCTTTCTTTATTTATTTATTTTAAATTTTTATTTTGTTTTAGTCATTTTTTTTTTATACAAAATCCTTCTTTTTCTAGTCAAATGGTTCATATATCTATCAAAATAATTAATATAAAGGTCCACAATTCACTCCACTATAATATCTCTAACAATTAACAATCAATATTGCATCTTTACATACATTCTTATTTTATTTTATTATATACTTCATTATTTTAGTTTGAATTAAAAATATAGAAATCTTTTTCACAATTCTAAAAGAATTATATATTTAAATAATTTTATGTAGTATTTGTAATACCTAAAAAACTTACAATTCATAAAATTTTAACTAAGCCAAAAAAACACATTTTTCTTTTTTTTGTTTTTTCACAAATCTCTTATAAATCAAATACCACTTTATGAAAACTCTTTATAATATTTTTGGATGAAATTTATGGTCATGGGAATTCCACAAAGTTTTATTTTCAATTAGAACACTTTTGGGCAATAAAAGAATGTATATATTGGCATGTTCGGTGTTAAAATTATAAACATCTCTAAATATATTTAATTGTATATTGCTGAATATATTTGAGATACTTAATCACATATTTCTAAACATAATTGAGATATTCGTCTCTAAAGATGTTCAATCGTATACTTTTTAATGTATTAGAGATGTTCAATCGTATGCTTCTAAATATATCTGAGATATTCATATCTAAAAATATTTAATCGCATACTTCTAAATATATTTAAAATGTTCAATTATATATTTCTAGATATATTTAAAATATTCAATTCTATACTTCTGAATACAAAGATTTTTTATTGGTAAATATCTTTAATAGTAATTTTAAGCAGGACAAAAATATAAATTTATAATGGAACTGTGTAGAATTCGTTTAGTAGTACAACTAGAATTTTACTTAAAAATATAGGTAACAAATACTAATTAAATAAGTTTTCAATTTTAACTTATTTAGTTAAAATTAACAACATTATTTTAAGTTCAATGTGATAATTTCTAGTAGTTCTATATTCAATAATAATATATTATTCAAGAAGTTTTTCTTTTTTAACATATATTTTGTTTATTTTTTCCAATTTTAATGAGTTAGTTATTTGCTAAGAAATTTTTGTTTCTTTTTCCCAGAAAGTAAATTCACTTTTACAATAAATTTTATATTTGATTAAAACAATTGTTAATTACATTTTAAGAATAGTTATTTCATCATTAAAGTATATAACTTTTGTTTTTTTATTAAGGAAAAATTATCTATGGTGCCCACTTGGAAACGTTTTTTGGGCCCGCCATTACTTGCAAATAATTTAAAAGAAATTATCTTCCCTCTCCTCTTTATTTTTTATTATTAATTGATTTATTAGATATTAAATGATTTATTTTTTTATTTATTTACAACTATTTTTAGTTATTTGTCATATGTTTCATAATTATTTTATTATATCTTTAACTGTATATACGATTTTTTTTTTTAAATATTAGGTTTGCCAATTTATAATTACGTTTTCCACGGCTTGTTTTAAGATTATTTTTTTTGGGTTTATAATTGGGTAATTTTTTTTTTAAGAATAAGTTCAACTATGGATAAATATTAAAATTAAATTAAAAAATAGATAAAACATTTGTCTAATTATTTTATATTTTAAATTTTATTTTTTAAAAAAATTTCTATATAATATCTGATAAAATAATTTCAACGAAAAAAACTAGACTTTTTAAAAAACTTATTATTATTTTAACACAATTATTATCTACTAAAATTATTTTATTAGATGTTAGAATTTAGAAGGTTATTAGATCTTAGAAAAAGATAAAATTATATAATTTTTTATAAAATATTATTATGGAATTTTTATTTTTTTAGTCTTATTAATATCTATTAAAATTATTTTATTAGATATTAAAATTTTAAAACTATTATTTATTTAAAATCGATGTATACGATATAGAAATTTTTAAAGGGTATTATCGATACTTTTTATTTAAGTACTTTTAAATTTGAAACAACATATATAAGTTTTTTTATTAATGTCACATAAGGAGAGATAACTAACACTTTTCTACCCCATCAAATACTCCTCCTTAAACGAAAGGTTGTCTACCAACACTAACATCCCAAAAAGAGCATCATTGGAAGTACTCAACAAAAAATCTTAGTTATCACCTTCATATTAACTAGGCAAATAAAAGGGAATGGATATTATGATATTGATTATGAACCTGCAGCAATTTTTGGTAATAATAGTTGCAATATACACACAAAAAACCCCTGAGACAGCAAGAGATTACAAATCAAAGTACATCATTGTTCGTAGTATTCATAAAGCTATGAGAGAGAGCCATCCTCTCAGCAGAAAGTCAAATAAAGATTACAATTTGAAGAGATAGATGTCTTAGCTACAAGATCAGCTAATTGATTTGAAGATCTATGCTCCCATTTAATAGACCTATTTGAAAGGGCAAATTGGTAAACAAAGTTGTAACTATAAAATATGATCACCCATACATAAAAAAATATGTATTTAGGAAAGAATAATACTAAATATACATTATGATCACATTATTGAAGTATAAAATATGATCACGCGCGTTATTGAAGTATTAATATCTTTCAAAATTATTTTATTAGATATTAGAATTTTTAAATTATTATTTATTTAAAATTGATGTATAAGATATTTAAATTTTTTAAAGGGTAGTATTGATACTTTTGATTTAAGTATTTTTATATCTCAAACAACTGAGGAAAATATAAACTTTTTTATAATGCCACCGAAGAGAGGTAAAGTTTTACATGGATGCAAATTAACAATAAAGATCAATTTTAACATTTTTAAAACCAGAAAGACTGAAATCTAACGACGCCAAGTTTCAGAGCGAGCCTGGTGTAATATTTTCTTTTTATATATCCTAAATGCAATTTGTTATACACTGTTATATGATATCATCCATATAATAGTTAATTTAATAATTAAATTCACTTATAAATAGTTTTTCTTTGGTAGTCACCTAAAAATATTTTATCAAAATATTATATTAGTTCAAATTAAAAACAAAGAAAAAAAACCCTTTCTTGAATTTTGTTTTCTTTTTTGCCCATTTTCTTTACGTCACATTTTCATCCATCTAACCCAAGCTGTCCTCTTCTCAAGTTACGAATATATGTTTCAATCATATCAAATTTAATAGCCATCAACCCATTAGAACCAGCTTTCAACTTACCAATCATGTGCATGTGCTCAAAAGACATCATTATATTATCAATAATTTGATGCTCAAACACAAAAGTACTCTGCTTTATAGAAAGTATATGTGATAGGGTACCCTATAAATAACAGTACATAAACTAATTTGATGAAAATCAGCAACCTTCATTGGTTCATCCATTAAGTATAATTAATTCTACTCACATCACCACCTTTATTAAGAACATTTGAACATGCAGCAGTTAACTTTTCCACTACAATGTGCTAATAATTGTAGAAGAAAACTGTTGGAATCCTATCACAACCCAGGGCTTTAATTGGATGCATGTGTAACAAACTAGCTTTAATATCATCTTCAATGAAAGACTGACACAAATCAGAGCATTAGTCCTATCACTGTTAGTAACTTGACCTAGCAATCCCAAAAAAAAAATCACCCGCCACAACTGATCTAATAAAAGCAAACAAACCTTGGAGGTACCCAAAAAAATAAAAAAAATAAAAAAATAAAAACCATAGTTATCATCTTCGTATTTAAATGATATTGATTGATGAGTGTGCAACAATTTATTTACCATCATTAAATGTATAAGCCTATCATATCAATGGATAACATGGTAAATTTGTCTTACTGAATAATATTTTTTTAATGTATAGGCCTACCATATCAAAGTTTTTTTTTTTTTTTGAAAACTTTGATTGTGATACTTGAGCCTTAACCGACAGAGCTTGTCGATGATCTTGATGTGACTAAACTTGTCGATTGATGATCCATTGATGGTGGATGAAGGACGTGATGATTTGGTGACATGGTAGAATGTTTGAAGTAGAAGGGTTTCGTTTTCTTTGATAAATAGACGTTGGGATCAGATTTTCTGGCGGTCGAAAAATTGTTCCGGAGCAAATCTTGAGGAAGAAGAGGGTTGTTTGGTGTTGGTGATGGTTGTAGGTGAGTTGGACTTGGAGTCGAGAGAAAACTGCTCACGGTGGAAAATGGTGTCGAAAATGAGTGGGAAGGGGAAAAAAAAAATTACATAGAAGAAAAAGAAAATCTAATCTGGACCAACAATTTTAATCCGACAGTCAGAAAAATTTTCATATTTTTGCCCGAATAGAAAACGGTCAGGACTGACCGTACCTTAGCATCTCTGTATGTATAATAAAATCAGCAATTGGCGGGATCCACACGTGCATTTCCACGAGTGACACGAGGAGGTGAGAGAGTATAAAGCAAGAAAGCTTTTGAGGGAAAATAATCGAACAAAAAAAGTGGGCCCAATTTTTAAATTTTAAATTTCGGGGAAAATATTGCAAAATTGAGATTTGTTTATTTATGGCCTTTGAAGTCCCATCCACGTGGCGGGTACCTAAAAGTGCAAGGAAAGCCAAGCATAACAAGTAGTACCTTTCTTCTCCAATCGATATCTCTCACTCTTTTTCTTTCTTTCTTTCTTTCTTTCTTCTTATTTCACTAAACGCTGTCTGAGCCAGTGCTCCAGAGCTCTCTGTGCTCTTCTTCTTCTACTCCCACCCAACTGCTTTTCTTCTCCTTCTTCATCACGATCACTCTCTCTATCTCTCATGGATTCTCTGCGTGTAATCCTAAGCTCCTCTTCAGCATCTACGCAAATCCCGCTACGGAAGCAATTCATATTCCTCCATCGTCATCATCATCATCATATTCATTCCCGTGGGAGACTCCCTCTCCTTCATTTCTTCAGACCTCCAAGGATTTCTCGTACTCTCCACCACCATTCGCGTTCAATCCTCTGTGTTTCCTCTACTGAAACCATGTACTCTCTCTCGCTCTATATATATATATATATACATATATATATTTATTGATATTGAAGTTTGCATCAATTTCTTTTTTTTTTTTTTTTTAAGGTTCCTAAATGTGATTTTTAAGACTCTGATTTTCTGCTTTATCTTTTCACCGTTATAAAGACGGAAATCTAAGAAAGTTCCCTTTTTTTTCTTTAAAAATAATTTGTGATAGTCAAATAAAATGTTTTTTTTTTTTTTTTTTTTTGCAATTGCTGATGTTATATTTGAGGAAACTGGCTTTGTTAATCATAATCCAATTGTTTTCGAGCGTGAATAGAATAGTAAGGTGGATTTTTGTTTTGTTATACAGTGGTTTCAATATATGTTGGCATTGATTTCTAAGAGTGGTTTAAAAAGGCATAAATAAACCATTTGACAAAATTATAAAACTAATGCAATGACTGAGCTTCCTGAACCTCTAGTTTATTGGAGTTAGGATTACAAAAAATGTTGCTAAAATCTTTCATTGTTTTCGTTTTGGTAGAGAGAAGGAAAAGATGAAGTCAACGTCAAAACATGGGAAAGTGAGAGTTAATGTTAGGCTAGATCACCAAGTTCATTTTGGAGAGCATGTTGTGATTCTGGGATCAGCAAAAGAATTGGGGTCATGGAAGAAGGAGGTACCGCTAAATTGGAGTGAAAGTGGATGGGTAGGCGATTTGGAATTGAAAGGGGGTCATTCTATTGAGTTTAAGTTTGTAATTGTAAAAGACAAGAGTTTTTTATGGGAAAAGGGTGAAAACAGAGTCATCGAACTGCCTAAACAAGGGAGTTTTGGATTGGTTTGTCATTGGAACAACACAGGGGAGGCTTTAGATTTGTTGCACTTGGAAGAAGAGGATCACATCGGTGAAAATGGGTCTCCAACTGCTGATGCTGCTGATCTTCACTTGGAGGTGGAACCGAGTCCTTTTGTTGGTCAATGGCAAGGGATGGATATTTCATTTGTGCAGTCAAATGAACATCGGAATCGGGAAACAGACAGGAAATGGGACACTTCAGGTCTTGAAGGTTTGGCTTTAAAGTTAGTTGAAGGTGACCGAAGCCCGAGGAATTGGCGGAGAAAGGTAACTGTTGTTGATATATTTCCATCTTGGTTTTACTATTTCTTTTAAAATTTGTCGATCACTAATGAGATAAATGTTAACTTGGTTAGTCTTTATGTAACATTGTACACACATGTACAGAGGATAGAATTCTGAATATGGATGAGGAATTATGGCTTTGGTTTTGTTTCTTTAATAGCTACATTGATGTCATTTTGAATTAGTGATATGGTTTTTCTTCTTGAACCAGACAAGATGGACTAGATATATATCTCTTTTACTTTTTACTCATAATTTCTAAATATAGTAAAACCTCATTCATGCTGTGGAATACTATTCTTTATTTGATTACGTGGAATAATTTTGTTTTTCGTTGAAGGGATTCAGTTTTTATGCTGAGGCCAATTATGATGGATTTAAATCATGAATATATGAACAACCGATTGTTGCATAGTTGACAATGATTCCTTTACAATATTTGAATAAATTGCTCCAGTTTATAGATTACTTAAATGACTTCTCATCATTCTATCTTTTACTCTTGCACTTTTTTCATGAATTTCTTTTTCAATCATAAGTTCAATATCTCCTGTTTTCATTTTTCATGTTTTGTTCTTCAATATACACCTTTTGTATCCGTAGCTTGAAGTTGTTTGTGAGCTATTGGTTGGAGATTTGAAGATTGAAGATCGGCTGGATGCTCTCATATATTCTGCTATCTATTTGAAGGTTTCTTCTATAATTTATCTTCACATTTTTTCTTAAATTTTTTATTCCACACTTCTGAAGTCTTCTTCTTTTGTAGTGGATAAACACAGGCCAAATTCCTTGCTTTGAAGATGGAGGTCATCACCGACCAAACAGGCATGCTGAGATTTCCAGGCTTATATTTCGCGAATTGGAAATAATTTCCTCTAGGAAGGATACCTCACTCCAGGTGATTCTATTTTGTCTAACATGGATGTGGAATGATCAATGCTCAGTGTTTTTGTTCTATCATGATAATCATCAATAACAAAACTGATGAACCTCCCAGAATTTCTGGGGAAAAAAAAAAAAGGTAAAGAAAAAGAAAAATTCTCTTCCTTCCCAACTAATATATCACTTTAAGATAGGATGAGAATCCTTTTTATGCCTGTCACCCTGTCTCTTAAATTTGGTTGCTTAGACTCCCGCACAACTTTTATTTACTGAAAGTTAGATCCTTTAAGATACTTTGCAATTTCAAAGCTACTCTGGCAGCTGCAAAAATGCTGCTTCATATACTTATGGTTAAAGGCCAAGAGGTTTTGTTTTCAGCACCTGAAAAGGGATCGGTACAAACATGCATTACTAGGAAATCATGACTTTGATGATGACTAAAAGTGTTTTATACATTCTGATCTCTGTCACCCCCTAAATTGTGCAAGTCCTTAAATTTTACCAATTACTATTGAATTTTTGAACCTTATATTCCTTCAATCGTTTACCATTGCTAGAATCTCAGTGGTCAAGCTTTTTGACAATTGCAAAAGAAGTGAGGTAAAATATGCTGGTGTTTGTGGTTAATATTTGGAAGTCACAAGGTGCATGCTACATGTGTTAATGAGTAAAACGTAGAATTGGCTAGTTATTGTGTAATGGCATATGGGACATCGTCTGCAACTCAATCTTATATTTTTTAAGTTCATATGTTTTCATTAAAAAAAAAAAGTATGTGTTTTAATTAAATTGCTGCCTACATGTTATTGAATTTGCTTCTCTCAGTTTATAATTTTGTATTTGATGTTCAGGAAGTACTTGTTATCCGCAAGATCCATCCTTGTCTCCCATCTTTTAAGGCAGAATTTACTGCTTCTGTTCCACTAACACGAATTAGAGACATTGCTCACCGAAATGATATTCCTCATGACCTCAAGGTTATACTTAATAAAGAACTTGGTACATATATTATTTATTGCAATTTGTTATATGCTAATCATTGGATAAGTTTTTTAATTCCAGCAAAAAATTAAGCATACAATACAAAACAAGCTTCACCGCAATGCTGGTCCTGAGGATTTGATTGCTACTGAAGCGATGCTTGCTAGAATAACCAAAAACCCTGGAGAATATAGTGAAGCATTCGTAGAGCAGTTCAAGATATTTCATCATGAACTCAAAGATTTCTTCAATGCTGGAAGGTTTGATTTAACATAACATTACAGAACTGCTTTGGTCCTCCTCTCCTCTGTCAATCATCCAGAACTTATGCTGACTTGTCATGCTCTTTTCTGCTATCGCAGTCTTGCTGAACAACTGGAATCCATCAGGGAATCTCTGGATGAACGTGGCATTGCAGCTCTTAACTTGTTTTTGGAGCGCAAAAAGGTAAACAGATTATGGAATCTCTTGATTCTTGTTTCTTGGTTTTGACTATTTGTATTTGTACTAGTATTAAAGTAGCATTGTATTTTTATTTTTAATGTGAACTTAGAGTATTGTTTAGTATTTCCTTTTAGCCGCTTGGTTATTTTCATATTCTATTTCTAGTTTCGTGCAGTTCTGAAGTGTATCATAGATGTACCTTCATGATGAGTCTAACTTTTTTTTTTTTTTTTTTTGGTGGGGGGTGTGGGGGGTTGGGGGGGAGCGCAAAAGAAATCATGAGTTCTTAACATTATCCCCAACTTCACCATAAAAGAATGGGAGTTTATGGTATTCAAACATGTAGATGAGATCACTCTTGACAATTGGATACGTTTCTTTCTTTATTACATGTTATAGTACTTTTTAATTTCTGATTATATTCTAATTTTTTGTAATATAAGCAAGATTTTTAGCCTTTTTTATTTTTATTTTTATCACAGTGTGGTTTTTTGTTTGTTTCAAGGGTTTGGATGCTATAGAGGAATCAAGTAACGTGTCAGAAAATAATAGCAGTGATCTATTGTTCAAAACCATGCAATCATTGAGTGTTTTAAGAGAAATAACTGTGAAGGGTCTGGAAAGCGGCCTTAGAAATGATGCTTCGGATGCTGCAATTGCCATGCGACAAAAGGTGAGATCATCTTTAAATAATTATGCAGCAAAAGCTTAAAGTGAAACACTAAAAATGTTGGAAGCTGATGGTTTTATTCCCTCTGGTTCTTCTCTTTTTCAAAACAGTGGCGTCTCTGTGAGATTGGGCTGGAGGATTATTCATTTGTTATTTTAAGCAGGTAAAAGTGTAATTCATGCTTTTCTTGGAACACTTCTATTGTTCTTAGATGACCAAAAGTCTATATCTGAATGTTTGTGCTTGTTGGTTAATGAAAAAATGCACATTACCAGAAGGTTGTGTTGGGGTTATATGCTTGTGTGTACTGGTTCATAACAATTTAGCAAGCCATGTATTAAGCAAGCAGCTAACTGTTTAGATAGATTGGGTCATAGGTGTCAAGCTTGGTGGAAATATAGTACTCATGATGGCTATTTTCTGCCTAACATATTATTTTTGTTAGCAAGACCATTGGGGTTGTTATGCTCCATTGACAGCCTTTGATATTCTTAGATTCCTCAATGCACTTGAAACTATGGGAGGGGCTAATTGGCTGGCTGCAAATGTGAAATCAAAGAATGTAAGCTCTTGGAATGACCCACTTGGTGCCCTTATTGTTGGGATTCATCAGTTAAAGTTATCTGGTTGGAAGTCAAACGAATGTGCAGCTATTGAAAATGAGCTCCTTGCCTGGAAGGAGAAAGGTCTCACTGAAAGAGAAGGTGCATTATTGTTCTTTCAACCTTCAGTTAGTTCAGGCATCAGATGACTTTTTATGAAGTTAGTGTTGACGAACCCCTTTTTTTTTTTTTTTTTTTTTTGCTTGCCTACTCCTTTTTGTTTCCTGAAGGAAGTGAAGATGGCAAGACAATCTGGGCATTAAGGCTCAAAGCTACTCTTGATAGAGCCAGAAGGCTAACTGAAGAATATTCTGAATCACTTCTTCAAATATTTCCTCAAAAAGTCCAGGTTTGTTCTTACTGTCCTTTCTATGAAGGAGGGACGTGTTCTTTGTCTTGTAATGTACTTTATGAACAAATCCTGATTTCAATCTGAAGCACTTTTTGGAATGTTTTCTGAGAAGCACCACATGCCCCTACAAACATACATCCTTTTTTTTAATTATTTTGGGATAGGGTACAAGCACGTTTTCATGAAAGAGCCAATTAATTAAATCTGGTCCTTGTAAGCCAATACAATTTAAATTTATCAGCATTTTATGTCAGCAGATCTCATAGTTCTGTAGGTTATGGAAAGGGGCTATAACTTTCGAACAAATATAAAGTGGAATTTTAGCACCATAATTTTAATGTCTGTGGCAGATGTTAGGAAAAGCTTTTGGAATCCATGAGAACAATGTGAGGACATATGCTGAAGCTGAGATTCGTGCTGGGTATGGTTGGTTTGTCTTTTTGCACTTTCTATTGATAATCAAGTTTAAAATGTGGATTATTGCCTTATTGGGCATCTGTGTTATTGACTATATAACAAGTATTGTTTCTGGATTTCTTTGATTTTCTATGTTGAATGGCTGCGGTATATTGTTGGTTTTATTAAATCATACTACTCTGGTGTTGATTATATGAGAAATACTGTGTCAAGCCTTTTAACTTTTATATGCCCTGTAGTGTGATCTTTCAGGTTTCAAAAGTATGCACCCTTCTTTTGAAAGCTGTTAGAAGTACACTTGGTTCTCAGGGTTGGGATGTTGTTGTTTCTGGATCTGCTATGGGAACATTAGTACAGGTACCCTCACATACTTTATATGCAAGGTAGTATCAAAATACTTTTATCTTTTGATTAAAGTATATTCTCTAAATTTAATTTACATTACTTCAAATTACATCAACTTGTAATCTTTGGCTTGCTGTAATTATCCAAATTCTAGATATCCACCTATATAACATTATTTACCATCAGGTTGAAAGGATTGTTCCTGGATCGATACCATCATCAGTGGATGGGTCAGTCATTCTTTTGGTGAACAAAGCTGATGGGGATGAGGAGGTTTTGAATATTTCTTATCACGTTGTTTTCTAATTTTGTAACTAAGTAAAACTGTTCTTACAGTTTATAAGTTTGGCAGGTTACAGCTGCAGGGAGCAACATAGCAGGAGTTGTGCTTCTGCAAGAGTTACCTCACTTGTCTCATCTTGGTGTTAGGGCCCGTCAAGCAAGTCTCCTTTCTCTAATTGTCAAACTTTTTTATGTATTATTTATGAGTGAAATATTTATTTTTTAATTGCAATTTACAGGAGAAGGTTGTTTTTGTGACGTGTGAAGATGATGATAAAGTTGCTGATATGAAGCAACACATTGGAAAATGTATAAGGTTAGTTTTTCAGACACCCCCTAGTTTGGAAAACCTATTAAAGTTGATCATTATATTTCTGAAGTTCCATATTAATAAAAATGTATCATGCAACTTTGGCATTTTTTTCGCTGATGAAACCTTGCAGACTGGAAGCATCTTCAAGTGGTGTTGATTTATACCCATCTACATCAGATAATACCAATGGCAGTTTTACAGTGAAAGCTCCACCAGGTGATGGTTCACAAATTGTTGAAGCCCCTGGACCTCTTGATCTTTCCTGGTCTGCTGCTAAAGCTCCTTACTTCAGTCAGGTATGAAGTCTATATTAAATAGTATGCTCTTTTTAGTTCCAAAACTTAAGCAACTTCATGTTTATTATTCCTACAAAGCTTGTTACACCAAAATCTATGTTTATATTTCAATTGTTAATATGTTTTTCAAATAGGGTGTTTCAGCTGGAGCAGTTTTACTACTTGCTGATGCAGGGACTCAGACTTCAGGTGCAAAGGCTGCTACTTGTGGTCGTTTAGCTTCTTTGGCTGCAGTATCTGATAAAGGTAATATATATGATGGCAGCACTGTATCTTTTCTTTCCAAAAGAGTTCCAGTTTTTGCTTTATATAGGTATATTCGTTTATACGTTACTCTAGTTTAACTTATAAATTGACAGTGAATTCTCTTAAGCTTCTGTTGATGTATATATACCCTGGGCTTTTAGCAAATATATTAAGGACCTTTTGTCTGTCGATGGAATTCAAATGCCCAATTATATTTTGTGTAGCATCATTACACAGATTAATCATCTTAAGTGGAGTCAATGATCAAAGTTGGTGCCATCAGTAAATTATATTGAATAGAAGGGTTTTAGGAATTTATATCTGTTTGAAGTTATCTAGTTAGCTACTCCCATTCATGGATTCTTATGGATGTAGCTGTTGTATTCTGCATTAAACTGGTTTGCTATGAGCGAAGCCATTAAAATTTACAAAACCAAGGCAAAGAAGTAAAATTTGTCTTTATTCATATGTGCCAATTCCTAGGCCAGTTGGACTCTTTTCTTTAGGAGATAAATTAGTAAGTTCGCACCCATCTCAGATTTGAAGACTTGCTCATGCCAGGAATTTTGATGTTATATTTGGCGGTCATATGTAATGGTAATTATGTAAAAGTTACATTTATGCATTCAAATACTTGACAAATTGAACCTTATTGCTTTGAATTCTAATAGCCTTCTATCCTATGTAATCTGTTTGATATATGAATTCCTCTTAAAAGACCACGGGATCTTAATTTTGATGCACATTTCTTTTATCCAATTTTTTAATTTTTATTTCCTGGTCTTGCTATGTCCTTAGCTATCCTTGAAATTTTAATACGCATTGTGAATTGCATAATTCTGTCTGAGAATTGGTGATGATGAATGCTCCTGATCTGGGAGATTCTAGTCATCTCGTTTGGGGTCTAAAGGTTTGTTAAAATAAAAAAGGAAAGAAACTTAGAAGTGAGCTCATTCCGTTATTTTTATCTGGGGTTTGCTAATTTATTATGGGTTATGAATTTCTGCTTCATATTTGATGTAGAACACTATGAAGCTCTCAAATTTTTAGGTTCCGCATGTAGCATTTACAAATTGTTATATTAGCTGAACAGAGTGGTGTATGCTTTAACTAAATACAGTGGAAAAGCACCTATTATTGAAGATCTAATAGAAATTCGAGCTAAATTTGACTTATATTCTTGCAATGTTCTTGAGATGTGGTTCCTTCTTTGGCAGTTTACACTGATCAAGGTGTTCCAGCTTCATTTCATGTGCCTGCTGGCGCAGTGATACCGTTTGGCTCTATGGAATTAGCATTAGAGCAAAGCAAGTTAACAGAAACCTTCAGATCCTTATTACAGAAGATAGAAACAGCAAAACTTGAAGATGGTGAACTTGACAAATTATCTGGTCAACTCCAGGAACTTATCTCTTCCTTACAGCCCTCAAAAGACATCATTGATAGTATAGGGAGGATATTTCCAAGCAATGCACGATTAATTGTTCGTTCAAGTGCAAATGTTGAGGACTTGGCTGGATTATCAGCTGCTGGACTTTATGAATCAATTCCCAATGTTAGTGCCTCAAATTCAACGGTCTTTGGAAATGCTGTTAGTCAAGTATGGGCTTCACTATACACTCGGAGAGCAATTTTGAGTCGTCAAGCTGCTGGTGTACCTCAGGACAAAGCATCAATGGCAGTTCTGGTGCAGGAAATGCTTTCACCGGATTTATCCTTTGTGCTTCACACACTAAGTCCAACAGACCAAGATCATAATTATGTTGAAGCTGAGATAGCTTCAGGCCTTGGAGAGACTCTAGCTTCAGGCACTCGGGGCACAGCCTGGCGTCTATCCTCAGGGAAGTTTGATGGGTCTGTGCAAACACTAGCATTTGCAAACTTCAGTGAGGAGCTGCTGGTTCTTGCTGCAGGCCCTGCTGACGGGGAGGTTATCCGCTTGACTGTAGACTACAGCAAGAAACCACTCACAGTTGATCCAATTTTCCGTCGACAGCTTGGTCAACGTCTCTGTGCAGTGGGTTTTTTCCTTGAGCGGAAGTTCGGCTGCCCGCAGGATGTTGAAGGATGTGTCATTGGCAAAGATATCTACATAGTCCAGGCACGTCCACAACCACTGTAAATATGTTCTATGGAGTTGGTGCTTTCTTTGCTACCGCCAGCAAGCATTGTTCTGGGATGAAGGAGCATTAGCTGTGTGTCATACACCACCAAGTCTGAATGTGCTGATAGACGTAATCCTAGTTGACTAAGTGAAGTTTGAGTTCTATACCGACATGACAGCGAGGATCTGGACATGATGTACAGTGCTTATGTATAACAGTGGGTAAAGTCCTACGGATGCATACACGATTATATGTTTGTTTTATGGTTGTCAAGATAATCTTTGTTGTATGTACTATCATTTCAATGGCTTTAAGGTTGCATATGTTGTTAACCATTAAATACAGCTAAACAAAAGGAATGCCTTACCTGGTATCATTACACGAGGAAGCAATTATGAGCTTGACAAGGTAGGTACAGTTGTAGTTGAAATTTTCAGGTATTTTACTCAAATTCAAGGTATCATCATTGATTCGCTTTCTCGAACATGGGATCTAAAAAATGGGTGCAAATTTTACTTTTCTTAATCGGTACTTTTTAGATCTCTTGGCCTAAACAAGGTGGGGACACAATTTTGCAGAGATGATACTATGCTTCTCTTTTATTTATTTTTGTTTATTATTATTATTGTTAGTTGTATTTAGAAGGTCATATCAAGGAGGAATCCAAGGTTAAGTTTGTTTTATTTCTAATTTCCTTTATTGTGTTTTGATCATGCTAAACATCTTCAGAATGGCAGGTAGGGAAATCATACTTCTGTGAAGTTTCCCATAAAGCTCTTTATATATATTTTTTTGGTAGAAACAAAAGTAAGCTCTAAATTATAGTCACCCTAGAATGAGAGGAATGACTTATAGAAGGCTGAAAGTGAAGCAGATTTTGGGATCAATTTGAGTGAAAATTCTCAAAAATATTTAAAGATTTTGAGTTTGGTAGAAAGCTTTGCAGTAATTGTAGTTTGCTTGGTTTAATAACTCTGATAGTTCTAGGCATTCAGTAGTTCTGAAAGTTGTTTGTGTTATAAAATAAACCTGGAATACAGGAGAGAAACAAGGATATTATAAATATGTAAATAAACAGTTATTTTCTCTTTCAGATATCCACATTTTATCTCATGCAGTTCATTTTTGCATAATAATGAATTACATGTAAGAAATACAATTCCAAATTTTGTTAAAAGCCAGATATCCTAATGTGATAATTTTTCTATATAAGCAAAAAAATAAATATATAAACAAAAGCAACATCGTTGACTGACCCAGTTATAACCACTTTGTTGGCAAGAAACACCTATCCTTGTGCCTTGTTGCTAACCTAAAATAGATATCTTCACCTTTCAATTTGGATAATCAGATCTACCAATGAATTTTCTTAAAAAGAAAGATATTCAATCTTTATGCTTTTGCTTTCTTGAGCTTCCGACGAAATCTTTCACTTTTAGTTCCACATTCTATTTCTTAAAGCGATTTTTTATTTTTCTTTTCCTTGTAATGAAATTAATTTATTGAATATTGATAATCTAACAAAATAGATAGGGAGATCAATTAACAAATTAATCACAATTTGGTTTAAAATAACCCTACCTACCTTCACAAACAAAGAAAACAGACTATTAATAAATTCTTAAGATTTACAAAATAAATAAGCAGCTACAAACTCTCAAATTTGACACTAACAACTGATGTCCCAAAACTGCTCTAAAATAATAATAATATTATTATTAATATTAATAATGAAAAAAAAAAAAAAGGGAAAACCTAAAACTTCGGAGTCCCAAAACTAAGCTTCATATTTTGTTTGTTTTGTTCAACCAATATGGATTATTAATCCAAGTGTTGATTGCACTTTATTATCTTGTATTTTAGTTAGATTCCACATTGGATTTTCAAATTTAAAATGTATGATCCTTAATTTATAAGTTATTTCAAATTAGTCTAATTCCCAAGTTGAATTCGAAATTTGACTTATAGAAAGTTAAAAAATTGAGAAAATTAGCTAGCCTTCTTAATTTATAAACAAAATGATAAAATAAAAATTGATTAATAAGAAAACTATTAATTTTTCTCAATTTTTAAAATTTTGTCAGTCAATTTGGGAATTGGATTAATGAAAAACAAATTGAAAATTCGATGTGAAATGTTATAAATTCGAAAACCCTATGTATATTTTGGCTAAAGTATAGGATACTAATATGTAATTATTAATTAACCCTTACTCCAGGTATATATTTGGATCAAATTGAAACGAATCATAAATCAAGTTTAAATTGCATTGTTTTCAAATATAAGTCTAAATAATCTCTGTCAATTCTAATATTTTCTTAAAGATAGTAATGAATATTAAAAAAAAAAAAAAACAAAAGTAAGAAAAATATATATGTATACTAATAATCAATAAACAAAAACTTTCGAAAATCAAAAAGCTTGTTCAGTCATCTATTTTTAAAATAGAAAATCGTTTTCTAAAATAATTATAAGACACTTAATCGTTACTTTTTGAAAATAATTTTAACAAAAACAATGAAAAAATGAAATTTAGGAAACAATATCTAGTTGTTTCCATTGTTTTGGAAACTATTTTAACACACTAAAAAATCGTCCAAACCACTAATTTGGTATTATCCAATTAGATTAACGTTTGGGATTGCTCGAAGAATGTTGTGGCCTAAGACCGCCTAGACGAGCTCGAGACTCGAGGTTTGAAAACATCCAAGTGTGCCTCCATGTCCAAAAATTGTCGAAATGGACCAGAGTCGAAGACCACCCGAATATGCCTAACACATAGAACTGTTCAAATAGACCAAATACCCGAGATTTTATGAACCAGCCAAACACTAATGTGCCTGAGATTCTAAATCGACAAACACCCATTATTTTTCCAAAACAATTGAAAACTGTTTCTTATTTTTTGTTTTTTGAAAATAGAAAACATAAAATATGATCAAACAGGTCCAAGTCTCAAGTCTCATGCTACAATTTCCTTTTCCTTCCTAATATATTCAAAAAGTTAAGTGAAATTGGCTTAATCTATAAGTAGAATGAAGACACCGAAATGAATGGATAAAATTATTATAAATAATATATATATATATATATTCAAAAAAAAGAATCATCAAAAAGAAATTATCAAAATAAAACAAAAAATTAAAAAAAGCCCCCGAGGACAGTTGACCCTTTTTACTTTTCCTAGTAGTACTAAGTTACCAACATTTACCTCCATTTACTTGCTCAAAATCACTTCGGAATATCATAATTAATGCCTCTTTCTCAATTTATGACCAAATGTTATTAGCAATCAAGGATTCAAGTGATGACAAATTTTCAAATCAATACTGAGTACTCGTTAGTCGCAAAGGAGGTCAATGTCAATGATATTCTCACTCAATGATATTTAACCTAATTTATACTTTTAGATTGAAATTGATAATGTTTTGAAAAATAAAATGTTAATCATATCATTCCTTACATAATAATTAATCTTCAACTGCCAAGCATATATTTTATTAGAATGTTAAATAATGATGGTGCAAACTGTTTTTTTCAACAAAAATATTATAAATATTAAAATATTTATCAAATAATCCGTGTTAAAATATTATTAATTATCATATTTATATAATCTAAATATAAAAAATTGAATCTTTAAATAAATAAATAAATAAATATAAAAAAATAAATCAATTATATATGACAACATTATGTGTCACATTATTTGATAAATAAATTTGATAATATTTTAGTAACTTCAACTCATTATTTTTTCAAAACTTAGCAACTAACGGGAGAAACACAATCAATTTCTAAATCAACCATTCAAGATTAGACTAAAGGTATTATTCAGGCTTTATCTTTATTCATGCAAATCTCTTCCAATTATATTCTAGATTTTTGTTGAGCCATCTTTGAAAACCTAGCATATATTCACCAATGTGTTTAATAATACATTTATATCATATAACTAACTTCTTAATTACAATGCATATTAATAATTAGAACACGTATCATAATAATTAACATTATTATTAAAAACTTTTTTTAATAAAATCCCCGTCATTCTTATCCATAATCCATCACTTCTCCAATTACAAACATTAACATAGAAATCCATGATTAGCCTTGAAATTCACACGAGGCCCCCGATCCCATTCTCATTGATGCATAATTTATTATGTAACAAATGAGAGTCTTCATTTATCCCAAAAAAAAAAAAAAAAAAAAAAGTAGAAGAAAGTCTTGCAATTCAAATGTAAAAATTGATGGATTTTGTGTTTTTTTTTTTTTTCCACTTTATCTGAATTCCATGGATTTATTTATGGATTTATTTATTTGTTCATGGGTGTTGTGTTGCACCAAAAAACAAAACAAAACAAAACAAAACTCAAATATAAAGGAATTGGGATCCATGCGGGACAGCCGATGAATATATTTTAAGAAAATAAATAATAGTAATTAGAGTGAAACTTGGGAAGGTTTCTAAGAAAACACAAGTAGGGAGGGCTTCATTGCAAATTGTAAAACCTTGACAGTTAAAATTTAATAACATTATCCTAACCCGGCCGAATCTCTAGCAATTTTCCTAAACTTTTGTATACAATTTCTATTTATATATATATATATATATATATTATATATATGATACGATATATCCAACATATTGCCTTGAAAAATAAGTCCTCTTCATATCTTCATCAGCATTACCTCTTAAACCACAGCTCCATTTTCAGATAGTACTAATAACCATCTCCATCTCCATCTCTTTCCAATACATACAAAGAAAAAGAGAAACAGAAACAGAAAGAGAACCATCCAAATATAGTGAAAGAGAAAGCCTCTAAATTAGACAACAAGGCTCAATCTTTTTCTGTTTCTTTCTTTCTTTCTTTTATCACCACTTCATTTAATAATATATCATATATTTATCTTTCATATAGATAGAAATCAATGTCTGCTACTGTGGGAGCTATCTCTTCAGCCAAGGAGGTCAACTTCAACTCTCAAACAAATGAAGAAGAGCTCAAAAAGCCTTCTGGTGGTGAACCTGCAGACCAGCCAAGGAATGGTGAAACTGCCATTGAAGATGGCCTTGACAATGATTTTGGTGATGACCCAGATGATGATGAGGATGACCTTTCGAAGTTGAAATCTGAGACCCATTTGCGTCTTGGTCCCCAGTTTTCAATCAAGGAGCAGCTTGAGAAAGACAAAGTATGTGTATCATGTGTTTGTATGTATGTGTCTGTATGTATATGTATGTGTATATGAATGAGCTTTTCTTACTTCTTTTCATGTGTTGGGTAATTGTTTGTCTCAAGGATGATGAAAGTTTGAGGAAATGGAAGGAACAACTTCTTGCAGGTGTTGATCTCTCTGCTGTTGGAGGTACTTAGCTCTGTTTTCCTTTTTTTTTATTTTCTGTTCTTTGTTTCATGGTTTTACAGCATAATTCTATAGTTTCATCTAGCGAGTAAAGGCCAAATGTACCATTTTAATTTCATATGGTTTTGTTCTAATAATTAATAGCTCCTCCAAGAAACACATAGCTGCAAATTTGAATCAATTTTCATTGTTTCTGTGTTGTCCTCGAGACCCAATTGCAGAAAAATTGTACAAACCAAGTAAAATCCATTTTCCGTTTTTATCTTTCTAATTGACTGACTAGGGAATCTCAAGTGGTCAGATTATGTCTAACTCACTTGGATCTATTTTTCCTTTTTTTGTTTTTTTTTTTTTTTTTTTTTTTGGTATTTTAGTCATGAAATTATCTTTTTGATGACTAATTGTCCAAAAATCAAATCAAGGACCTTATAACCTTGAATATAAGTGGAATATTTGATTTACCACTACATCATTTCGTTGAAGCAGAGAGTAAAGATCCAGAGGTGAAAATATTGAGCCTTACAATCCAATGCCCTGGAAGAAAAGATGTTGTCCTGCCAATTCCATTCCTTAACAATCCAAAAAGCAGGCTTTTCTCTCTCAAGGAAGCAAGTAAGTACCACCTGAAATTCACCTTCACTGTCTCCAACAACATAGTTTCAGGCCTCAAGTACACCAACACTGTCTGGAAGACTGGTATGAAAGGTACATATACATATATACATATATATATATATATATATATATATATATGTATATATAGCATGCATATGAAAGAAAGGAAGGGCTTCTTTGGACTATTATGCAACAATATAGACACATGAAAATCATGGTGTTTTTTGGTGTTTTTCTTACATGCCAAACATGAAATTTTCTGACAGTGGACAGTACAAAAATAATGTTGGGAACATTTAGTCCTCAACTAGAGCCTTATACGTATGAAACCGAAGAAGAAACTACGCCTTCTGGCATGTTTGCAAGGGGCTCGTATACTGCTAGAACCAAGGTGAGATTTGAAGCAATTATGGAAAAAAAAAAATTTATGTGAAAGGAAAATTGATATTGTTTGATACAGGTTCTGCTTTTCATTTTTTTCTTTTTTTTTTTTTTTTGTTTCAGTTTGTGGATGATGATGGAAAATGCTACTTGGATGTGAGTTACCACTTTGAAATCCTCAAGAACTGGCCCAAACCCTCATGAGAATTCCATGTATTAATCTTTGTTAATGCTCCAAATGATCATTTTAGATAGATTTTAGCCCTCTGGCTCTCTATGTATTTTGTAACCAAACTGAGGAAATGCAATGAATTTTCTTTTCCAAAAAGAAAAAAAAAAACAAAGAAAACAAAAGAAAGAAATTTAATACTGACAAATCACACTACATGGCATCATGGATGCTTCATCTTCACCCTCTACATCTCGTTAATCATAATTATTATGATAAAGTTTTCATTTAATATTATTTGTACCCCAAAAAAAAAAAAAAAAAATTTCCTTTCTGCTCCTTTTTCTTTTCTTTTCTTTTCCTTTCTTTTTGTCCAAGCTATGGTAGCAAAAGCATGATTTCAATCAAAAGAAAAAGATGCATCAAGATCTAATTCATAAATTTGGCCAACCCATGTGATAAAACTTTAGGTAACCAATAGATCTAGCTTTTTCTCTAACTACTACTACTACTGCTTATACTTTTCCCAAGCAAAGTACCCAAAAAGTGAAGTCAATTTTTAGGTGGTCCAAAATGCCTTTTATCATATGATGCTCACATGCCCCAGCGGCCAGCAGACAGACAAAAGAAAAGGGCTTTACAAAACAAACAAATCTGTTTTCTCATTCAATTTTCAGTAGCTTCTTTATCTTGGGAATATCAGATAATGCTTGAGACCCATGCTTCTTAATTCTTACCCTGTGATTTCCCAGTTCACCACCTCTAACTCTCATTTAAAATTTTTTTAAAAAAAAATATTTTCTTTTAAAATCTTTCCTTTTGAATATTCATGAGCATAGTGAAATAAACAATAATTTTTTTAAAAAAATTAATACTGTTTATCACCATTGGTGATAAAGCATTGATATACATACCGTATTATTAATGCCACATCAATAGGGATCTCAATGGTGATAATTACTAAAGTAATACTATAGATATCATCTAATCTATTAAATTATTTAACAAGTATACATATATTATTATTTAATTGATTAATATATCAATATAACTTAAATATAGATAAGTCAATGAGATAAATATAATTAAATATAAATCAATCAAATAATAACATATATACAATCATAAATAACTTATAGATTAGGTAGTGCCTCAAGTATTTTTCAATTATTAATAGTGACAAATAGTAAAACTTATAATTTAATTCATAATTTAATGCACTTATTTCTATAAGTATATAAATCATTATTGATCCACCTCTTACAACTTATATTCAGAAATAATTTCGAGTAAAGTCTTAAAATTTATTTCGCATTCTTTACGCATACATATTGAAATCCAAAATTGTGCCTAAAAGAGAGTCTAATTCATATAACCAAGACCCACACAAAAAGGAAAGTGTAATGCTTTAAAAAAAAAAAAAAATTAAAGCAGAAAAACTAAGAAATGTGAAGTTGATTAAATAAGCTATCTGCTGAAGGGTCCCAATTAAAATGCCGACTAATCCAGCAATTAATGCTTTGATGGCTTTATATAGCTTTTAGACAGAAAACTTGAAGAATCATCATGGTGGTTAAAGAGAAATGAGTTTGGTAGATTGAATATAAATTTCAATTATTGTCCCCATGAGGAAAGGTCAATTGGTCAACAAATCAATTTAACCTAATCTACTACATGTGAAAATTAAACTCAGACTAGCATACCGAAATACCAACTCCAAATGTTTTTTTTTTTTTTTTTTTTTTTTTTGGTGTGCTAAGCTATCAATTAATTACACTTTTTTTCATATATAAATTATATATGATTTAGTTATGATTGCAGTTTATATATGGGTAAACAATATATGTGTATTTTATAATTTATAGAGTAAGCATCATGGAATGGAATGATTAAACAAAAGAGTAAGCATCATGGAAAATATAATGTAATGGATTAATATATTGACAATAATTATTACGTTGTTTTAAGATAATCAATCAATTTAGAACACGTGGTTGTTTTCAAAAAGTCTTTAACAAACAAATAGCATCATGGAGATGCTTTTCAAAAAAATAAAATAAAAAAGCATCATGGAGATTGCTCAATTGCACTGCTTACTCCAATGAATATTTCAATAATGTTATGTCTTGGATGCTGGCTCTAACACCAAGTTTTAACTTTAAGGATATTAAAAAAAGGAAAAAGGGGCCTTTCAGGATAATTACAAGAATTTAGAGTAGTTTTGGTTTTAGATTATTTTTAAATATTGCAATTGAGATTTTCAAATTATAATTTATTGCAAATTGATTTTATTTATGCCTATTTAATTTTATAACAATTACATTTAGATTCCACGTTTTTAAAAATCATTATTAACCTTTTTTCAAGTTTTCTATTTTTATCAAAATAGCTCCATTATCATTTTTTTATGTTAATTTTTACAAGTTACAGATATACAAATTAGCATTTTGTAATACAAAAATACAATTTATGGTTTTTAACTGTGAATATTAACTGCTAAAACTATTAAATGGGGTTTAAATGATAATTTTCAAAATTATAAGATTAAGATATAGCTGTAATTAAGATAAAACTGAATGAATCTAAAAAAATTTTAATTTCTAAACTTTTTTAATAGTTGAATTAATGATTCTATGTAATTCATCACAACTATTTCAAGTTGATAACTTCAATTGCAATGTAACAAAAATGAAAGTTTAAAATGTAAGTGTGGTAAATTACAAATACTGAAGTGCAATTATGTTTTAATTTTAAGATTGAGTTCTCTAACTTTCATGTTATAAGTATATTGTAAATCTCTTAATATTGAGATTTATGTTAGTGTCCCTTCTAACAAAATGGGTAATGGGTTTTCCATGACTTGCTTTAAAGTTTTCACTACATGCTTATCATATTAAAAACAAATTTTGTATAATAAACATGGAAGTTCATTATAGCAAAATTATATTCTATATATATATATATATATATATATATATATATATATATATATATATATATATATATATATATATTTGTTATAATGAACCATATATATTATAAATGGGCATAATTTCTCTGCACAAAAAATTAAGATTTTCATAAAAATTATATATAATCTCAAAATCACACCCACAATAATATGGGTTTACATGCAATTAATATTGCTAACTATATATAAATATGATATATGTATAAAATCTTCATCAAATCAAATCCAATTAACCTTATTAAAGTAAAATTCATTGTTGATAACCATTGGATTCTCATCTAAACGATTCTCATCTAAACGATGAGATCCTGTCTATTAATAGAATTCAATGGCCATAAATGGTAAATTTTATTTTAATAAAGTAAAATAGATTTTATTTGAACCTTATTATATTTGTGTATATATGTATATATTCTCTTTCAAAATGATTCCAACTTATAAAAAGTAAAACAAACCAACAAAATTTATCACCGACAGTGATATAGACTATATATTTTTGGTAAGAAGCCTATCTTGAAATAACGTTTGGGATATATATATATATATATATATATATATTTTAAGTATAAGATAACTACACCTTAATACAAAAAACATTAATCATATGTGACATATATAACACAATATAAACAATACCCTATTATATCATAATTAATAATTATGAAAAATATTCTACTATATTTATAATTATAATGCTTTTTTTGTTGTGATAAAATAATTATAATGCTTTGAGTGATCCTAAAATGTGAAGTTTCCTTCCTATCCAGTATTTGAAATGAAGTCCACGATGCAATTATAGCTAGAATATTCATAAATCCAAATAATTCAAACCTACAATTGATTACTTGTCTTATCATGATAAGCTGCATGCATGGTTTCCAAAGGGTTTTTCACAACATGTAGTGACCACATTGACCAGACAAAATTAATATCATTATTTGTGTTAAAGACTTTGCACTAGTAACCCAATCATATTTTCATTTAGTCCTCCAACTTTTTCTTAATTGCATTGCCATTGTTATGTCCATGCATTCCATTGGTCGCCATTAAATAATTATTAGTTTGTTTTTTCACTTTACAGGGCATGCCTTGCTTCCAACAATCATTTTGCATTCCATAAGGAAACATGCAAGTATATATTACAAAACAGAAGTTTTGTCTTTACATATATAATTCATAAAAATATCTATACTCCATTGACTGTCCCTACAGTAAAATGGAGAAATTCAATGCCCACTTAACAAAAGGGGAACGACTTCATGCCTAGCAATCACTATTTATTTTTCCCAGAAAAAAAAAATAAAAAAATTAAAATTATTGTATTGGTGGTAAACGCAACAAAATACATATGTATATATAGTTTTTGACCATCGGAAGTATAGGATTTGAAACTCATGATTATTACATGAGAAAAACACTGAAATTTTTTGCTGGGTGAGCCCGAAGAAACCATATAGTATTTAGTTATATAAATTTTTTACGGTGCATATTTGGTTTGCACCATAGCAGAGGTGTTTAATTACAGAACATCATCGCCATCTTCCCTAATTTTTTAATATATGTTAGTCGTAGTTTTAAATGTTTATTTGTTGCCATTCTCTTAAAGTTGTCTCAATGTTCGTCATTTGTCTACTGGTTTTCTAAATTTCTTTTTTACATGTTTACCATTTTTTCTAATGGAATATATGCAAACATTAATTATATAGTTTTATGAGTTGGGTTTTCTATATTTAGGCTGATTGTTGCACTCTGTAGGATGAGTTTTTACAAGCGGTGTTCAAGGTTTTTGTGATGAGTTGAAGATATTTTCAAGTGGCATTTTAAGAAGGATCAAACAGTTAGGTATGGGGCCAACATAGACTAATAAATTTTTTAGGATAATATAGGATATATGTATTTTGCTATTTGCTCAATTAGGCTCATTTAATTTTTATTTAATCTAATTTTTTCATAAATAAAATGAAGCTTATTATTACTCTAAAATTATTATTATTATTATTATTAATTGTGTCATATTTGTTAGGCATTTGCGGTATCATCAGGTAATATATGAAAAGGGGAGGCCATTGTATAAATTCAGATTCCAGAATGGAACTGAAAATGACCATGGAAGTTCCAAAATGCCAACCACCCTACATGTGATTTTTTTTTTTTTTTTTTTTTTTTTGTGGTTATGTTAATTACAAAAGTATTGGAACGAACAAATCAAACATATGAATTCAATATATAGTATGGAAACTATAATTCAAGAATAGTCTAGCAACGCAAACTTTACATGCAAACCGATTTTACCTCCATCTGCCACTAGTTTTGCAGCTGTTACCAACCAGTGCCCTGGAGCATCATGAGGACCTCGCACAACCTCAGCTGTCTCCACAAATTTAAGCAACTTTGCCGATTGATTATGAAGAGGGGGACCCTCAGGATATACACCGGAATTGAGTTCAGCTGGTGTCTGTTTCTGAGGACCGGTTACTGTCTTCTGAGTGAATGTAAAAGTTGTGCTCAGATTTGTAAGGAAACTTGATTTGTGAGAGGATTCTGGAGCAGCAGCCCACTCTGTCTTTCGGATAGTACAGTTGGGTAAGTGGGTAAAAAGCAGACGGAGGTGAAGCATCGTCTTTGGCCACTTCCCTCTGCTAATAAGCTGAGCACCGGTTACAATATAGACACCGCTTGAATCTCCCTTCAACCAGTTAGGATCGTGCTTAACAACCTGTGTGCAAATATTTGAGTATCTTTTCCATTTGATAGGTTCCAAGAATTGATGATTAGACTCATAGTCATCAGAGCCTCGCCACTGGCATGGCCTTCTGCTTGTTTGATCCAATGAGACATTCATGGAATGCGGAAGGCTTGAGAGGTGCTGTACATGAAGTGCCAATTGATTGCATTTTTTCCCTTCCAAGTACAGTCGTAGGCCAACCACCGGTTTTTGAACCGTTGAAACCTAGAATGGCACAAAGTAGAATCTTAGAAATGCTGCAATAATACAAGAAGTCTATACTGAAACTTTATGGGATAATTTCAATTTGCAGTTGATTCAGTAAACCACAGCAAAGTCAAACAAAATTAAAGTAAAATATAAATTTCATCCAGATAATGAAAATTATACCTTGTCAAAACCAAAATATTGATTTTGGAGAGGGAAGAAGAACGTGATAATTTTATCTGATGAGAACTAAACACATCAAAGATAAACAGACTATTTCCCTTGTAGCCAAGTGGCACCTCTTCCTAGTTCCTTCACTAACAGGGTAAGGTTCCAGGTTAAGACCTAATGGAGTAGGTATTGGACCTTCATAAAGGGTAATAAGGGGTTGATGGAAGATAAGGATTAACCCAATAGTGTACACTAGTAATGCACCATCTTGGTTATTCAAATAGATTTAGGAAATATGATGCAGTAAGTGCATAAATTTCCAGCAGAATCAAATGCCAATTTCTTGCTTAATCTAACCACAGAGACACAGGGGCATGCGAAGAAGATTGTTCCAAATGATGTTAACCTAATTGCGTACAACTATAGCTCAAATTTTAGATATAAAACTTCAAACTCAAAAATAAAAACATTTTACAGAGCAACAGAAAAATAAATGAAGACAGACTTGATAGTTGTGTTAATTGTTATGTTACATATATACACAAATACCAGATATATATTATAGTTCTAAAGTAAAGAATATAATTGCTGATATGAACAGTAGTTGATATACAAGTTATAAACCTCAAATGATGCATTTCGCTCTTATCCCTCTTATCACCGATAAGAACAGTGGTTGATGACTTAAATAAAAGATGGCTAGAGCAATACCCACACACATACTCAAGAACTCAAACATCAGAATGATTTAACTAAGAGCGTTACGCCATTACATATATATGTAACTTAAAAAAATAAAAATAAAAAATAAAAAAAATAAAAAAAATAAAAACAAAAGAAAAAATAAAACTGAGTGACATTTTACTATTAATGTGACACATGAAGGCAATCACTTGCCAATAAGAAAACATCACTAAACATTTTATATTAATACAAAATGTCTAATTACAACTTCTACATATCCAATTTTGATTATAAAGGAGCCAATAAGAAGAGATGCTCCTTTAATTAATTAAACTTTGAAAGACAGTACCTAGCAAAAAGTCACCTACATGTATTGTACAGAAATGAAAAGATAAGATTAAAAAAGTAATATGTTGTCTAAAGACTGCTTGAGCATGGCAGTTTGTTCACAAGTAGAGAAATAGAAAGAGAGAGAGAGAGAGAGAGAGAGATAAACACCTGGGTCGGGCTGACATTAATTTTAGGACCCATGAAGCTGAATTGCAAGGCAGGGCAAACAGCTTTCTTTCTTTGATGTCGAAGAGGCAGCTCACAGAACATAGGTGCCCATTGCCTAGGAACTTGGAACTCCAAAAAGTACTGCAGATCCTCTAGAGGAGGCTTGTCTGAAAAGAAAGCCATTGACAATATAAATTTTAAGTCAAATAATGTTAAAGAGCCGCAACCTCAGCTTTAGAAGTCAATCCACTATTCTTTAGAAAATAAAATTTTTTGTAGGTGGTAAAGCTAATAAAGGAGTAAGGCTGAATCTATTCCTACCATAATATCCTATAATAACATCTTAATCTTGTATTCCATAATCACAATCCTCGCCAAAGTGTGTTTTTAACGGTTGAATTAGATAATTACTGCAGAAATAATTTTTCAAACTACAGTAATATTAAACTAAGGGAAAAGTTTCCTGGTGGATATGGGTGAACCATCATTATAAAAATCAATAATAATAGCACTTCATTTGTTGGCAAAGGACTTACAGCGTAAATACAAGTTAATTGCATGACTAAGATAGCCACTGCCTGGAATACCAGCAAGAAGAGAAGTGATAGGTACAAACTTAAAGAGGATAGCTTCTGGTTTAGTAGCCACTGTTTGGAGCCAACTGGAGTGGCTTTGCAAAAACACGTCCCCTCCTCTTTTTGAACAAATAATAGTGAGACCCTGTTCAAAGCTAAAATGTGAGAAAAACTACAAATGAACCAAAATGTTTGTTCATTATGTTCTAGTTGTTGAATTTTATCTTACATCCTTGCTCGATGTTTCTGTAATAGTGGTCAACTGCATGGTGTTTGACTGCAATATTCGATTAAAGACTTCCGGAACCTGTATAATGAATCAGACTCATAAACTAAATACATGTAAAACACTAATCCCCCAAAAAAAATATAAAAATAAAAAAAAGAAGCTAAACCTTGTGTTTGCCATCTCCAGTTTTCCTCTGCAGTAGGGAAGGGCTTCTACTGTCTGAGAAAAGAAAATCCCCAAGATCCTCCAAATGTCTTCTAAGATCAGCAGGAGGAATTGGTGATGAAGATTTTTGTCTAACACAAACTAAATCTTGACCTCCAACAGCCATCCCTACTATTATGTGAGTTCCATATGACTGGATAAACCTGCCTAATAAAAATTCGTCAGTATCACAACTACACCATCATCGTGCATACTCAATTTAATCTTCTTTGTATAACAAGGACTAGGACTTTAATTAGGGATCTAAAGTTTAAAAGCCGTAACAAAGCTAACTACCAGAGTAGAATAACTAAGACCCATGGGTTATTATGCTAGATCAGATTATACAGCTATAACAACCACCAGAAAGAACCCTGCCTAAGAAACCCAAAGAAATAATTGAGTACCAAGTACCAACAAAAATTTCCCTGAAACCTGGAAGACTTCTTCCTCTCTATCCATGCTACAGCTCAATCATCAAAACTTTATATTGCTTGAAGCAGTCTCTTAATATGATCTTTTTCATAACTTAGCATGATGCTTGTGACCGTTCTGCATATTATGTATGACAAGGTTGTCTTACTGTCCAAAGGACCAACGCAATAACTTTTACGGGATAGAAATATTGAACAAGTACCTAGACAATTCGGCTGGATCCCACTGGGATGGCACAGACTTCTTTACTTTGTCTTTTAGCACTAACGGCGACGAAGTAAGGTGCAAGTAGTACAACGAGATGAAGTAACCATCAAAAGCAAGATATTTGGTGTCTGCGGCATCATTAAACCAATCCCCACTTAATTCAAAAATGGCATTAAGATAGCCTGAAGGAACTTTTCCTTGAACAGAAGACTTTTGATTTAGTAACTCAGACATCTGCACAGAAACAATACAAACCCAGAACAAGAATTGCAACACAAGAATTAAAAATCAAAACACTACCAACATATTCTTTACAATCAACAATCAATTATATAGTCAGAATTTTGAGATCACTATTAATAACCAGTCAAGCAGTTGCTTACAGCTAATGAAATTCCTCTTCAACAAAGAACAATTTTTTTTCCATAATTTTTTCTATTATTATTTTTTCCCTATGTTTCACCCATTATTCAAATTAGAAACACAGAAAATCATGGAGTTCAACAATGTTCTGATGTTTTATCAGAAGACTGTCATATAAGTAACATTACTCCCCACTTTCTTTGACCCTCAATTCAGATGAGAATCAATGTACTACAGTAACTACCCAACTATTAACACAATCAAACAATTGAATTCGACCCAAATACATAGAGAAACACAGAAATGGTAATAAAGGGTAAACAAAACAAGATTTCAATTTAAAAAAAAAAAAAAAAGGAAAAAAGGAAGAAGAAAAAAAAAATTAACCTGATTGAATTCAAGAACATCAGACTTGAACCGAATCCGATCTCCCTTATCACAACGAATATCCTCAGAAACACCAGGAATCGGGAACCCACAACCAGTACCAGGAATCAAAATGTCCCTCTTCTTGGTCTCGTCAAGAACAACCAACCTTCCATTTCCACCACCACCATCCATTCCTTTAGCGAACTTCAACCTGAAATCACTGCTGAGATCAAACCCTTTTCCCAAAGCCTCCAAAGCCATCATATGGATAGGCTTCTCAGCGGCTGCAGCAGCAGCAAGCTCCTCTATCATTTTCATCCTCCTCCCAAAAACAACGTTTGTCGTCGTTTCAGATTCCAGAGCAGCCCATTAAAGAACCCCAAGTTCCTGTTTTTTTTTTTTTTTTTTTTTTTGAAGCAGGAAATTCCGGAATGAAAAAACGTTGGGTAGGTTGAGATTAGGAAGTAGAAAGAAAACGATGAATGGGAGAGAGACGTCTGAGAATGGAAAAAAGGTGGGTGTGTTTCTATTTTTTCTCCATTTTTTTTTTTGGGGGTCAAAATTCAAAACCCAAGATTTGACGTTATTCTATAAAGGCAGGAAAGGTGTTTGACGAAATGGCAAAGAGAGCAGTTGAATTTTCCGCTTCATAATAATCAAATTGAGTAAACAAGAATGGTCGGCCCGTAAAGGAAAATCAAAGCTTTTTTAAAAAGAAAAGAAAAAAAAAAAATTGGAGAAGAAGAAAATGGAACTGGGACCACGTGATATTGACTAATAACAGAGACGTGATGAGAAAGAAGAAGACCATGTTTGGCTGTTTGCTTCTTATTCATTTTTGTTTTTTTTGGTCCTCAGCCTTTAAAGTCAACCTTCGTTTGCCATTTTATATTATTTTTTGTCTACTTCCCTTTTAACCTTTTGTACCTACCGGTTACCATCCTCATTCGTTTTCACTGCCAGCCATTTACGACTCTTAGCTTTTTTTTTGTTAATAATTATAAATATTTTATTATTAGTTTTCTTCTTCTTTTTTTTTTATTATTATAATGTGAGGTAAGATTGTTCAACCAAATTTGAGTTTCAATTATTTTTTCATTGAATCAAACATACAAATACAATTTACGATTTTTAAATATTAGTTCAAAAGAAATAAATTGATAAATTAATATAATTTAAAAGTATAAATAAATGAATTCTAAAAAAGAAAAATAAAATTATTGACAGTATCATATTGGTTTGCAATTTCAAATGAAAAAAATGTCATATTGGTTCGGTCAATATTGCTTCATTGTTAAGATGATGATGTGGTGTTTTATCTGTTTGTCTATCTCAATAAGGACTATAGAGAGAAATTTTTTATAGTAATCCTTATATCATTGATTTAGGGTAATGAATTATTCATAATTAAATATTAACCAATTAATTCCTAAGGCTAGATTGTTTAGTTCACATCAGATATCATTATTGAGCCACATGAAACTTACAAGTAAGTTTTTCTCTTTAGGGACTCTTGGAATAGCAACAAAATATATCCCCAAAAACCTAATCTGCAGTTAAAATCATATCATAGACATTAAAAACTTATCAATTAAAATAATATATATATATATATATATATATATATAATTGATTTTCTAGGAACTATTTCAGCTTGTTATGAAGGAAATACCAATGTGAAAAATAGAATAGGGCATAAGGCTTTAAAAAATAATAAAAAATGATGTTTCAAATTGAAAATGGCCATCTCAAAAACCATGCTTTATTATTAGATTACTGATGTACCAAATAGACAAATTTGATGCTTTGTTAGTACACGTTTTAATTACTAATGCTCTAATTATAGGTAATTATTTATTTGGTAATGTGTGTGCGTGTTTAAGGTTGTTTTTAATTTCTATCTTTTAATTTATAACCTTTCAAAAATATAGTGTTTCGAAAATTTTTAGATTTTTTTATTTTTTAATAATTTATTAATGAGAAGTTTTAGTTACAATACTAAACGAACTCTATACAATTTTTTTTTATAAATTTATATTTTTATTCCTGTTTAAAATTACTATTATGGATATTTACTAATTAAACATATTTGTGCTCAGAAATATAGGATTGAACATCTTAAATATATTTAAAAGTATACAATCGAACACTTTTAGATATGAATATCTCAAATATATTTAAAAATATGTTACTAAATGTCTCAAATGCATTTGGAGAAATGCCTCCAAATGCGACTTAAACGTATTCAAAGATGAATATCTCAAATATGTTTAAAAGTATATAACTAAACATTTTAAATATGTTCAAACGTATATGACCAAATACCTTTAGTGATATTTATATTTTGGAACCCGAAACTCTAACGAATATATCTTTCTATTACTTAAAAGTGTTTTAATTGGAAAGAAAATTTTGTGAAATTTCCATAACTATCTATTTTTTCTAAAAGATTTGTGAAGAGTTTTCGTGGAGTAGTGTTTGATTTGTAAACAATTTGTGAAAAAAATATATATTTTTTTTTAGCTTAGTTAACACTCTTTTTAGTTATAAGAAATATTGTATAAAGTTATCTTATATTTTTTATATATTTAAAAGGTAGTATATAAAGAACCATAATATAGTTCTTTTAGAATTGTAAAAAGAATTTCTCTTCATTCATTTTAAAAGCTAAAATGTAATATCCCATCTCGAAAAATGCTTGAAATTTTGAAACCTTAATCGAATCTGACCAATTGGATCATTTGTAGATCCCGAGTTTGAATTTTTCTATAGTAAAGGTTTTGGTTTGACCGGTATACCATTATGTAGAGCTCATTAATATGATTTATAAACTGATGGTTTACTAAATTTCGAGTTTCAAATAAAAAGTTAAAATGCTGAAAAATTTTAAATATTAGCATTATACTAATGTCTAAACCAGTCCCATTATTTTGTTTGCTAGTAATCTAAAGTTCTATATAAATATTGAGAAGCGTGATCAACAGTGAACAAATCCCAAAATATTAATATGAGTTTTTCTCTTTAGGGATGCTTGGAATAGCAGCAAAATACATCCCCAAAACCTAATCTACAGTTAAAATCATATCATAGACATTAAAAACTTATCAATTAAAAATAATATATATATATAATTGATTTTGTAAGAACTATTTCAACTTGTTATGAAGGAAATACCAATGTTAACACTAAAAATAGAATAGGGCATTAGGCTTTAAAAAATAATAAAAAATGATGTTTCAAATTGAAAATGACCATCTCAAAAACCATGCTTTATTATTAGATTACTGATGTACCAAATAGATAAATTTGATGCTTTGTTAGTACACATTTTAATTACTAATGCTTTAATGATACGTAATTATTTATTTGGTAATATGTGTGGGTTTAACATTGTTTTTAATTTCTACTAGTTAATTTATTGGCAAACCTTTCAAAAATATAGTGTTTAGAAAATTTATAGATTTTTTATTCTTTAATAATTTATTTATCATAAGTCCTAGTTGCACTATTAAACCAACTTTATATAATTTCATTATAAATTTATATTTTTATCCCTAATTATATTTGTGTTCGGAAATATAGGATTGAACATTTAAAATGTATTCAGATATATGTTATTAAACATCTTAAATGTATTTATAAATATGCAATAAAATATTTTTATCTATGAATATTTCAAATATATTTAAAAATCTTAAATATATTTAGAAATATGCAATCAAATATTTTTATATATGAATATTTCATATATATTTAAAAGTATGATTCTAAACATCTAAAATGTATTTAAAAAAATATGACTGAATGTCTTCAAAGACGAACATCTCAAATATGTTTGGAAGTATGTGACTAAACATCATAAATATGTTCAAAAGTATACGATCGAACATCTTTAATGAAGTTTATGATTTTGAACCCAAACACTCTAACAAATGTATCTTTCCATTACTTAAAAGTGTTTTAATTGGAAAGAAAATTTTGTGAAATTTCCATAACTATCAGTTTCTTCTAAAAGAGTTATGAAAAGCTTTCATGGAGTAGTATTTGATTTACTAATAATTTGTGAAAAAAAAAAATATATATATATATATATATATATATTTTTTGGCTTAGTTCAGACTATAAATTGTGATATTTTAGATATAAGAAATATTGTATGAAGTTTTTTTTTTATTTTTTATATATTTAAAAGATAATATGTAAAGAATGATGTATAGAGTTCGTTAGAATTGTGAAAAGAACTTCTCTTCATTCATTTTAAAAGCTAAAATGTAATATCTCGTCCCAAAAAATACCTGAAATTTTGAAACTTTAATCGAATTTGATCAATTGGACCATTTGTGGATCCCAAGTTTGACTTTTTTATAGTCAAGATTTTGGTTTGACTAGTATACCATCATGTAAAGCTCATTGATATTAGTTCATAAACTGGTGGTATACTAAATTCCAATTTACGAATAAAAAGTTATGGTACTGAAAAATTTTAAATATTAGTATTATACTAGTGTCTAAACTAGTCCTATTTTTTTATTTGCTAATGATCCAAGGCTCTATATAAATATTGGGAAGCATGATCAACTCTGAACAAATCCCAGAATATCCATTTTATCCTCTTAAGCTGAGAAACCTCTCTCCTAACGCAGGATCTGAACTGGATCGATCTGAACCCATTTAATGCCCAAATAGGGTTGCCACCATTTTGCATCCTTCTGCCCACTTGCGAGCTACATGCATTGGCTAGGCTTGTAGCTCAACAACTGACAACCTCATCCCCTAAATTTCTAACCAATGCACTGCTGGACGAGCGTAGATCCAATCAGTGAAGCCAACAATGGTGGATGGAACAGGTCGTTCGAGTTTGTGGGTTTTTCGATAATTTCAAGCTAATCCATATACCTCTCCCCCCTTCTCTACCCCATTTTTGGACTCTCTAAGCATGAATTCAATCTCCGTTTATCAAAATTTCTCATGGTTTTAGAATATATCAATATCAAGTTTAGTCAAGGTTTTAAAAGAATTTTTCAACCACCAACGACATTTTTAGAGCAAGGTGAGCTTAGATTCTTGTTACCCATTTCACAGACTTTCCATCGATTATAAATTCTGGATGTCTTTTGATAATTTTTTCATTTTTGGATTAATACTGGATAAATTTGAATTTTGTTGGATGAAAATTGGTTAAATTGGACAAAATTAAAATTGGATTAGTACAATTAGATATTAATAGGATCCATAAGGAGGTTCAATTTCATAAAAATTGATCTCTTCTAGTTGAAAAGTTCCAATTTTGGATACCGGATACCGGCTTAAGGGTTTGCGATATAATTGGACAGCTCAATGTTTAATTTATGTAATTTCATAGTAGCATAAATTATTTTAAGATATTTGATACAGGCTGATAATTTTAATTTAGTTGTTGGAGCTTGAAAAGTATTTTATTATATTATAGGCAAACATCTTGAGCGTACAAGCGATTTTATGGAGCAGGAGCAAATATCGACAATACTTATGAGTAATTATATTCTCAAATAGTTTTGGGCATGCCAATATAATATATGTGGTTTGGATATTTTATATATATATATATATATATATATATATATGTATCGTTTGATTTAAATGTTTATTTTATGCATATATGAATATCTACTTTTACATATATATGTTAATATTTCTTGTGAATTTTGACAGGATTTTAAATAGTTTCAAGTTTTGTTGACTTCATAGTGAACTTTTTGATCATGATATTTAAATATCTTTATATTTAAATGAGGATTTAATCATTTTGGAAAATAATTGATTTTAAGAAAGCAAATTAGAAATTATATATTTTTAAATATGTTTAAGTTTTTATATTTTTAAATGCTTTAAAATGGTTTATGGTGATATATATTTTACTGTAATATTTTGATATGAAATGATGTTTTGGAAATTTTTAAAATATTTGAATAAATGATTGGATTTGAATATTAAGTTATACTTTATGATACAGTATTGTTTGAAAAAGTATGATTTTACAAATATTGATTTGTGAATATTGTACTATTATTTTTATTATTACGCCATATAGGAGTAGTATTTAAATAATTTCAAATTTTGATAAGTTCATAATGATTTTATTGATCATGATATTTAAATGTCTTGGTATTTGAATTGAGATTTTAATCATTTTAAAAAATAACTAATTTTAAGAAAGCGGATTGGAAATTATATATTTTTAAGTATGTTTAAGTTCTTATAATTTTAAATGCTTAAAAATAGTTTATAGTGATATATATTTCACTGTGATATTTATGTTTTTGGTACGAAATAATGTTTTGGAAATTTTTAGAATATTTACATAAATGGTTAGATTTGAATATTAAGTTATACTTTATAGTACAATATTGTTTCGAAAAATATGATCTTACAAATATTGTTTTATGAATATTGTAGTATTAGTTTTATTATAATAGTGTGATGACCTATATTATATTAATATTTTTGTTCAGTATTTTTGTATCAGCATTTTTGTTCAGCATTATATTAATATGACCTATAATACGTTAAGGGTGATGAGATTGGGTTCATCCCATAGATTTATTATTGTCACGATTCCTTTCATAAACTAAAAGTCATGATGCGGGTTTATCCCATATATTTATATTGCCACAATACCTTTAGGATGCTAAAGGTCGTGAGTTAGGTTCATCCCACAGATTTTTTTTTTTTGTATTATCTAGAAATATTCTAGGATGCCGTGCACTACTTGATAACGCTAGGTATATCGTATGATACATTATTTATATTTCTGAATACATTATTAATTTTTTTGATATTTATGATTTTACTGTACTTTTATAATTATTTTGTGAAATGTTTATATTATTTTATGTTCAATATTATATCATGATTAATCTAATTCATAATATTTTAATAGTTATTGATTTTATACTATTTGAGTATCGGTTTGATGATATTGATTTAAAATATAAGTTGCGTTTGTTAAAATGATTTTTAAATGGGGAATCTTTCAAAAGAGTGGAGAGGTAATAAAAATAAAATATTATTTTTTATAGTAAAGAATTACAAAAATAAAATATTATTTTTTATAATACCATGCCACTCATTGAGATATCTTTATCCCACATTTTATTTGTTTTTAAATTCGTTTCCTAGGTCCGTGTAGTTAGCTGGGAGATTCCCTTGTGTATCATTTGTTGTTTTTTGTTTTCCACAACAATAGGTATTTAACTTTCCTTGTTATTTTTATTTTTCTAGACTTACTCGCATTGGTTGTATTTTTAAATTTTACAAATACTCTTAAAATATTCTGATTTAAATATTAAACACGGTAGTGACCCTGTTATGTTTGTATAATTATGGTATGTAATATTAGCTATAATTGTAAACCATAGTTTTGGCTTGCATACTGGTATGGTTCTATATTTATATATTAAAGTATTATTTGATATCTCATAAAATTCCATTGGATTTTCACTGTTGATTGCTGAGTGGTTTTTTCTTAAACGGGACCATCCGCATATCCTGGGAGGGTTCTAGAAACAAATCCAATCATAAAATCTTAGAAGTAGCCAGAAATATAATTGGGATTTAAAATTAAAATTTATTATTGTATCGTTCAACTAATAATAAACTTCCTTTTACACATTTATATAATATAATAATATATAAATAAAAAATAATTATTCATATCTATTTTGGTCATTATATATAATTAAAATAATTACACCGATTTTTTACTAAATATTTAAATTTAAATTTTATAACTTTTTAACAATGTTGAAATAATAGTTTATCAAATACTAGTTAGATTGCTGAAAAAATTGATTGTTGCTTTAGCAAAACTTTTGCAAATTTTCTCATAATTTTAAGCAACTTTGAGCAAAACATATTGAAGTGATATGGTGGATAATAGACGCTCATGTCTACGAATTGAGACGAATTCCATTATAAAAAATTGCTATTCCTTTTTATTATTATTTTTGGATTTAAAATAACTTGAATGGAAATATATAATAATTATCTTCCTCTATGTAGGGTCTAATTGAACTTGGAAGTTAAGTACAATGTGAATAGAATAATATTTCATGTTTACCAAACCAATTATAGTGGAACATATAATGATGGAGCTAATTAACTTAGCATCGAATATATGACATTTACGACAAAGATTAAGCATTTGGTGACACTGGTAACATGACATACATATATAGAGATTTTGCTTTCTTTTTTTATTAAAAAAAAAAAAATCATATTTCAAAGAAACTCAAGATTTATAAATGAAGCAGGAACTCATAATCACTAATCATGGTTCTTCAATTGTTCTGTTCCTTTTTTGAACCAAGGAAACATTATGATGATATATGACATAAAATAATAGTGATTAATTTAGAGAAGTTGCATCAATTTTCTGCAACTACATAGTCAGTCAACAAAAGTTCCACAAGAAGTCCAAAAATCTAAATTATATAATGACATCAAGTTCTACCTAGTTGACGAAATACACCAATTATGTTCAAAAACATTTCAATAATTACCAGCAAAATCAACCTAACGAAAAATTTTCTATACCCTTGGGAGTATCAACTCCCAACTCATTATAACGTGGGTTCATATATAGGTCCCCTATGTGTTATGTGAGATAAGAGTTGGTGTTTCTAGAAGTACAAAAAGTTTTCAACTTAACGTTCAAATTTATTTATTTATTTATTTATTTTTTTTCCTTCCCTAAAGCCTTCGAAAAAAAGTTATCAGCCCAAATAATTCAACTTCAAATTTTATAATTCATCCAAATAAAAAGAAAAAGCTTCAAACTGTATAAAGTTAGAATTTCTATGGTCACCATATTGTGACTTTGAATTTTATATTCCAAGGTGACCATTCGGCTTTGAATTTTACGAGAATTACGGCATTGAAGTTTTCTTTCTGAAAAGTACTTGCCTCCACCTTACCTCCATGTGTGTACACTGTTACAGATTATTTTAAATTTTATAACTAATTAAAATAATTTGTATTAATTTGTGTGGCATATATATTTTATAACTATATTATTATTAATTATTATATTTTAAGATATTATATAGGTAAATAAAACTTTGACACTCTATCAAAATAAAGAAGAGAGCATTTACATTGATGTAGACGCAAGTATTTTTCAAAATTGGATCAACAACATGTGTACTATGATTATTAAATGACCAACAAAAAATATCTTCCATTTTTTTCTTTTTTCTTTTAATTTCTTAACCTCATTTTCTACGGCAAAGAAAGAATATCTTATTCTCTAAGACTATGTTTTGTAGACTAAGCGTTTGAATTAGAAGTATAGGGTAAAAATGAAATAATGTATATGGATCAAGGATTTTACTTTCAACTATTCTGTTTACAATAAAACTATGAAGAGAAAAATAAAAATATAAAAAGAAGAAGAAAATGTAATTTTTTTATATTTTCCCTAAAGCATATAAAAATTCTATTTCATTTTTTTTTCTTTAAAATTTTCTTAGTGGAATCTGCAAGGTAGAATTCATTCACTGGATCTTATATCTAATCACGTAACAAACCAAACAACTTATATCTAATCACGTAACAAACCAAACAACTGTAGGATAACTTAATATTTATGAGGCTGTTGGGTTCTAGTAAACCTTTTCATGTCCATTCAAGTGGTGGTTTGATCTTCTAGATTGAGCTAGGGTGTCGATTTGCTGAGTTACCCTATGGAAGACGATATTCTTGCTAGATCGGATGGAATTCCATAACTTCATTTGGAGGCCGACGAGGAAAATTAATTTCACAACGCTGTTTAGTTGGGAAAGTCATCTCTGATAGGAGTATTAGCAAGAATAAGGTTCAGATTATCATTAGGCGGGGTTTGGTTTACTTAGGATACTCTATAGCAGAATGTCTTTTTGTTCTCTTTCAAATCAGTTGTTGACAGAAATAGGATTTGGAAAAGAAGGTCGTGGTCTATTGATGGCTCTCATTTGCTTTTAGCTCCTTAACCTTCTGGGTCTAGATTCATAGGCTACCCTTACAGTATATGACCAAAGTTAATGCCTTGAAAATTGGAAGCCTCTTCAAAGAAGTCTTGCATTGTGAATCCTCTACCTGTACGAACATCATGGGAACTAAATATATAAATATTCAGGTGGAACTTGAGATCAAGAAGCCTATCCCTGTTGGATTTCTCCAAAAAATTGGAACAGGAGGTATCTAGATCTAGTTCGCCCACGAGATGCTGGTGGAGTTTTGTTATAATTGCAAAACTATTGGTCATGGTATAAAATCATGTAAACAACCATTGTTGCACAACCAAATCACAAATGGAGATCTTTATGGTCCTTGGTTAAGGGGGAAAGTAGATGTCTATACAGTGGTATCTGAGGGAAACTACCTGAGAATAGTGGAAATCCCAAGAGGAGAAATCTTTGACACCTTCTCAGATGACATTAACACAGATGCTAGGGACGGGGAAGACGAAGTTGTCGCCAGAGATCATGAAGCAGAGAATGAGTCTGAGATGTTACACGATAGTGAGTTGACTTAGAGCCTAGTTGAAGTTGCTATGAAGCCTAAGCAGACTTCGTACGCTAAGCCAATCGCAATTAGACACGTTGTTGAGGATGGTGAAATGACAGATGATCCCCCACTACTCACTAACACAGGCTCAGTAAACAGAGGTTTTGAATTTCAAAATCCCGCTATGTCTGAGTTAGGCTATAAGCTATGATTGCGGGCCAAACGGAAAGAAGAGTCATCCAGAAGGCCTCAATAAATCAAAACAAGCTCGGGCCTTAAACGAAAGGAACACTAGATTGGGTCTAAAGTGATGGTCAAGTACCCAAAAAATAATTTGGGCATTTCAATAAGAGAAACAGTAAAAAAACCCAGTCAAGGAGGACAAAACCCAAGACTTAAAGTTAAAGCACAAAGGGAAGAAGCATGGCTTTCAGGAGATACCAAATCCTCAATCTCCAAGTTTACCTCTGGTTTCCTCGAGGGTAAAATTGAAGGAACTGGCAAGAAAGAGGCTTAATGAGGTTTGTCCGGTTGGTATTTTGGCTGAGAAGGCGGGCCTTATCATGCCCGTACCTTATCAATGAAGCTAATGTCTTGGAATTGCCGGAGGCTGGGAAAACTCTCGGCAGTGTGCCTTATAGGGCCTGATGAGAATATCTTCCTTTTCGGGTCTCCTTCTCATAGAGACCAAGGTGAACTTGAGAAGAATGGATAGTGTTGCAAAATCTTTAAGGTTTGATAATATGCATACTGTTGAAAGTTATCATGGTCATGGGGGTCTAGCACTCTTCTAGAAGGATGAGTGTTGTTGGGACATTGTTTTTAGTTCAAGCTGGACGATAGGAGTTAGAGTTTCGGCCTAGAAGGGGAAAAGCTAGAATCTATGTTATTGCTATAGCCCTGCCGAGCGGGTGTTAAGGAAGGACTTCTGGAACATATTGAGTTCTTGTGTCTTAAATGGCCTAAAAGCCTATGTCTGTATTAGGGATTTTAATGATGTGGTGAATCAGAGTGAAAAGTTGGGAGGGAGAAGAGTATCTGCAATCCAATTTCTTCTTTAAAAACTTCATGTGTGATTTGGGAGCCTTTAATTTAGGATTCGTTAGAAACCCTTATACTTCGTGTAATAGGAGGGGGGCATGGGAACATTAGAGAAAGACTAGATAGGATCTTAGTTAACCCTAAATGGCGAATCCTTTCTTGTTAGACCGATGTTATGCATATCTCAACAACTAGATCGGATCACACCTTCATCCTACTTAGCTCCACCATGGACCATGAGAAAGCACCGAGACTATTTATATTTATGGAAGCTTGGACCCATGATCCATCATGTGAACTGGTAATTAATGAGGCGTGGTCATAGGTTCAAAGAAGTAGCAGAAGAACATCTTTGATTGCTAAGCCGCAATGCAATGTGAAGACCTTGAGGATTTGGAACAGAGAAGTTTTTGGAATCTATCAATCTAAAATCAAGTTTTATGAAGAGCAGATTGCACATATTCAAAGTTTGGAACCTTCTATGATTAATATAGAGCAAAATACTAGACTTCAAAGGGCGTTTGATGAGTGGCAATACAGGTTTAAGCATATGTGGAGATAAAAATCTAGAAAATTGTGGCTGTAGGCAGGAGACAGGAACTCCAAATTTTTCCATGCCTCCACACTGGCCAATAGTATAAGATCATTCATTGCAGCCCATAAAAATGATACTAGAGATTGGTTGGTCAATAGAGAGGCAATAGGGAGCTATCTAGTTGATAAGTTTTCTTACTTGTACAAAGAGGAGGGAGTGATGCTATGTCCACAGTTGAATGAATTCATAAAGCTGGCAGTGTCTAGAGTTGAGAATGAAGCCATTATTCCTATTCCTTCTAAAGTGGAAATCTAGGAAGTGATCAAAAAGATGTGTCCGACAAAAGCATTTGGGCCATATGGAATGCTGGCTTTGTTTTTTCAATAGTATTGGAACATTGTTGAGAGTGATGTTGTGAGAACTATTTAGAATGTTTTCACCTTTGGTTTAATCTCGACTGCCTTTAACGAAACTTTTTTTGTGTTGATCCCCAAGTTTATTCAAGCTTATTAGTTCAATCACTTTTGACCGATAAGCTTGTCCAACACGGTTTAAAAAGTAATATCCAAAATCTTGGTTCAGCGCATCAGGCCCTTGTTGCCAAAACTAGTATCACTTAATCAGGCTGCCTTCATTCCAAGGAGATGGATTAGGGAGAATTCGATTCTTATTAACGAAATACTCCATACTATGAAGAAGAAAAAAGGTTCCAATGGTTTGGTAGGAATTAAAATTGACTTGCATAAGACCTATGATCGTGTAGATTGGGAATGCTTAATGAAGTTCTTATTAGGTATGGTTTCTCTGCCAGAGTAGTAGGCTTGCTAAGTCAATATTATTCGATTGATAACATGTTGGTTTTGCTTAATGGAAATATATGTGGAAATGTGGAAATGGAAAAAGGCATTCGATAAAGAATCCAATTTCGCCATATCTTTTTATCCTGTTCTTATAATTACTATCTAAAATGTTTCACATTTTGGAAATGGAAGGGAAATTACATGGGATTAAGATAAGAAGGACCTGCCCACCTATATCACACCTTTTCTTTGCAGATGATATCATGGTGTTTTGTAGAGTTAACAGGGAAGAAGTCAGAGAGGTGGGGAAGTGCTTGCAGCAATTTTGCAAATGATCTAGTCAACTGGTTAACAATTCAAAATCAGGATGCTTCTTTTCAAAGAATGTGTCTGGAAAGACCAAAGCAGGTATTAAAAATATTCTTAATATGAAGGAGCTATTTAGGATGCCAAGTATCTAGGTAATCCCTTCTTTCACGGGAAAAATAAGATAAAAGAATATGAGGAGCTCTAGGAACGAATGGAATCTAGATTCAAAGGATGGAAGGCTAATCTTCTATCTTAAGCAGGTAGATATGTGCTAGTTAAATCAGTGGTTACCTCAATTCCTTTTTATGCTATGTCTTCCTACAAATTTTCCAAGAAATGGTGCAGGAATATTGATAAATTTTTGGCCAACAGATTTTTACGGAAAGGGCGAGAAGATCAAAGAAGAGCATTCATTCCAATCTCATGGAAGTGAGTCTGCAGACCAAAACTCGTTGGTGGGCTGGGAATTTGGAAGTTAGAATATGTTAACAGTATGTTACATTGTAAGTTAGATTGGTCACTAGAACACAATTTCGATCTGCTGTCGGTAAGAGCACTTAAGGCTAAATATTTTCCTTCATTAACCTTTATGACTTGTGAATGGAAAAAATTGACTCTTGGTTTTGGAAAGGACTGTTAGGTATAAGAATAACTTTGGCGAAGGGGCTTTGTTATAGAGTTGGAAGAAGAAAGACTATCAACTTTTGGGAGGACCCCTAGATCCCAAAGAAGCCCAATTTTCATCCAATCCCAAACCAAAATTTAGATAGTATCTAGTATCACATGGTGGATTCATTGTTACTACCGAATGGTGAATGGAATATTTCTCTCTTGGAATAGCTTTTTGATAAGGACTCTATCAGCAACGTTTCTAAGATATTTTGAACAAATGATCTTATCGAGGACAAACTAATTTGGATTGATAATTTTAACGGTAAATTCAGCGTAAGTCTATGTATAGGTTTCTAAACCTAACTAGCCTTGAGGACATGAAATGGTGGCATTTCATTTGGACTAGCAACATACATGACAGGCTGAAGTTTTTCATTTGGAGATTTTCAATTCGTAGTCTCCCTGTTAATACAGCTATGATCCGGCAGAATTGGGATGTGGAAGACCCCAATTGCCCTTTATGGTTGTGATTAAATTGAAGATGAAATTTCTCTTTTTTCGGTATAGTGTGGTAGAGCCCTTTGGTTGGCATCACCTTGGAGCATTAGATGGAATGATGAGCAATTAGTTAGCCTGGAGTCTTACTTTGATCGATTATCAAACCCAGCGGGTAGGCTTCCAATTCATCCAATGATGAAAGTAAGTTTTTCCTCTTTGTGGCCTTGATTTTAAATACAACTTGGGAAGTAGGGAATAAAATCCTCCTTGATGGGGAAAGGTGCAATCTCCAGGATCAAGTAAAGGTCCTATATGACAAATTTAATGAGTTTTTGGCTTTCTCGATAACCCCAAACAACTCCTTTAGATAGGAGCAGATGATTACTGCCTCTTGGTGCAACTCCCTTGTTGGAACTCTCAAAATTAACACCGATGCATGTTTAGGAAAAGGGGATGTGGGGATTGGAGTTGTAATCAAGAATCACAATGGCATAGTGCTGGAAATCCAAGCTCTTTGGGAAAGAATTGATATACCAGAGGCATTTGAAGCGGCTGCAACCCTCAAGATTATTACCTAGCGATAGAAGAAGGATATAAAAATCTATGTTGCGAAAGTGATGCCAAAATAGTTATTCTCAATCTGAAGGATCCGAAAGGTGCTCCATGCCATTGGTCGGTAGCAGGGTTTATTAAGAGAATCTTGGATCTATGCCCCCTTTTTGAATTCATCTCTTTTCGTTGGACACCGAGACAAAACAATGGGTTGGCTTATCTGGTTTCTCGTTGGAACTTTGTTAATGAGAAGCTAGCTTTTGTCTCTCCTTTCACCATATTCGATAATTTTCTATCTATCATGAACTAGGAAAGTGGTATGTTTACCACTCCCTAATTCATTAGCAACATGCTAATTTGTATGTTTGCTCCTTTTGGTTTCTATAACACCCCTTTTCTAGCCCAAAAAAAAAAAAAAAAACTAACTGTAGAATAACTTCTTGTATGTATTTCGTTATATTCTTGGTCATGTATCTAATCAAACCAAACAACTTGATTGACAAAGTTAATCCCTAGTTTCAATTTTGACAAAACTTCAATAAGTCATTAATTAAGAAAAATAAAAATAAAGCCATTAGACTTTATGTATTAATATGGATTGCAAATCAACAATAATCTCCAACGATATTCATAATAATAATAATAATAATAATAATCTCCAACAACACTCTAAATAGCCTAGTAACTATGTTTTTTGGAATAATAGTTATGAATTTGAATCTCATAATTTCAATATAAATTAAAAAAAAAAATCTCCAATAGTATGTATGGCCCTGTAATTATTATTATTTTTTTTTGTATCTAACAATTTGTGGGTTTGAAATTAAACAATATATATATATATATATATATATATATATTTAAAAGTTAATATTTATGGATTTTTTTAAAATTAAATCTTTTCCAAACATAATAAAGTACATGAAACTTTTCCTATATATATGTGTGTATATATATATATATATATATATGCAAAAGCAATTTGTTTGTATGTGGAAACTTTCCTTTCTCTCTCTCTCTCTCTATATATATATATATATATGCAAAAACAATTTGTTGGTATGTGGAAATTCTATATAAAAAAAAAAAATATATATATATATATATATATAGAAGAATAATTTGTTAACCACAAATTCTATATGGAATAATTTGTTGGAACACGGAAGCTCCCGCTTTCTCTTGGAGTCCGATCTCACGTGAATTGATGCATGTTTTGAAATAGAAAGTCCAATTTGATTAGAATAGTTTGTTCTTTAACACACTTTATGTTAGCCACACGTAACAAAGTGAGAAAATAAAAATAAAAAATAAATAAATATTTCGAAGCAAAGTTTTCAATCCATAACCAAACCCTAAATCAAATGAGAAAATTGAAAATGTGGGTTTTGGTTTCTGAAGGAAAATAGATAAAGATCTAGGCCCTATCATCAGCTATGTCACTATAGAGTATGAATTTTTGGCTAAGTGTACAGTTTATGAACTTCTATCATTAAATGCGTACACATACATATTCTCCAAGTTCAACCAGTTTTTATGCTCAACATTTTTGCCTCTTCTTTATGAGAAAGCATCTCTTCTTCATCATCTTCTTAGTTACCACAAAATAAATAAATAATTAATTAATTGTAGTAAAAATAAAAAATAAAAAACCTTTCTTTTTTTTTTTCCTTTTTTTTTTTTGTTGTTTGTTTTTTTTGTTTTTGGCTACAACTTAAAAGAGAGCAACTATTTTCTCAAACATTGATGAGGGTTATAAATACATCTACTTAATCGGCAGAATTAAGTACTATAAACTAAATATATGTAAATTGCCAATCATTCCATTTGTAAGGCCACATTAATGCCTTTCCAATTTTTTTTTTCTTAAAAGAAACCAAAAAAAAAAAAAAAAATAGCAGTAGGAAAGCTAATTTTAAAAGAAAGAAAAAAAGGAAGATGACTTTTTTAAGGAAGGATACCGCTGCAGACACTGGTTACCAAATAATTTATCAACTTTTATATGACAGCTAATGGATTATTATTTGATTGGTTAGAAAGAAAATATAAACTAAATATGAATAAATGAATTTTTAATAAATAAATGAAACTCAATTCTACTTTTGAAAGGGAAAATCAAATTCAAATCAATAAAATAATATTTTATAAAAAATTATAAAATAATGCAACATCAATTTTCATTCATTCAAAAAACAAAAAAAAAAATTAGTTTGTGAACTTCTTGCTGCCTATAGTATTATTGTTCTATGAGTTAATGCAGTTAAACCTGATTATAATGATGCAAAAAAAAAAAAAATTTATTATTATTTACAAATTTGTTTTAATTACGATGTTTATTCTAAATTTATAAGAATCGAATTGTTAAAACTTTGAATTTATGAAACAAAGTATCAAATTGAATAAAGTACAAAGAGTTCAAATAAATAAAAAAAGAAAAAGAAAGAAAAACGAAATCAAACTCAAAAAGAGAAAATAGATATATATTTTTCTTGTCCAATAAATATACATTTTTCTTGTCCTTTAAAGCAATATTCTTATAATTGAATTATTACTTCTCTTTAAAGGCCAGTGGGAGATGGCTTTTATTCATTTTTTTTTATACTTTTTTTTTAATACTCACCTTCGTATATAAATTCAACTTTTTTGGAATTCTTTTTTCATATTCTTATATGTATTTTTTTTTAATTTTTTAGTAAAATATCATTAGTTATGATATCAAGTCAAATTGCCACTTTTTTTTAAAAGTTTAAGTTTATAAAATGTAGATTTTCATTTTTTTTTAATATTTTTCTTTAATACTTATGAAATAAATAGTATATTCAAAAATATTTTAATATAAAGAATGAAATTTTAAAAGGTTCTCTAAATTAATTTTTATTTATGCTTTTTTTATTTTTTCTCTATAAATATTTATTACTTTACTTATAACTCATCTTTTTATTTTATATTATTTATTTTTAAAATATTATATTAATGGTATAGAAATATGTATTACGTTAAATTACTTTTTATAGTAGGAGAGAAAAACTAATTCTTTTCTTGAAATTATTTATTACTTTACTTATAACTCGTCTTTCATTTTATATAAATTATTTTTAAAATATTATATTAATGGTATAGAAATATGTAATACGTTAAATTACTTTTTTATATTGGGATAGGAAAACTAATTCTTTTCTTGAAATTCTTTTTTAAGAGATTGTTTTTTTAACCTAAAAAAAATATGATACATGTGAAAGAATCCTTTAAAGGAGAAGAACTTCAGTGAAACAGTCCCATGAGACGTCCCACTCACTCCTATAACATGTCCCATTCACAGTTACTTATGAGACCTACCATGAGGGACCTACTTGGGAATGGGACACCGAGCCCCCTTGAGGATGCTCCAATATGAAATGTTAATTGAACACTGTGCTTAGTAGTTGTTATATTTCAAATGTAAACGATGAGCATGCATCATTAGTGGCTGTCTTATAAAATATATAAAATAAAATAAAAATAAAAATAAAAATAAAAATTTACACACTACAATTATTGTTCAAACTTCCATTTTGGGGGTTACATTTGAAGCACCAAAAGTGAATTTTCAATTCTAATCCCTAGCTTTGGTTCCACACAAGTAATCATAAACATTAAGACATGTAGTTTAATTTCTCAAACAAACACAGCTTCTAAACAAAACTGTCCTTTGAAGCAAAAAGTAATAGTTAAAAAATAAGGTGCATAATTAAAAGGTAAAGACTTAGACTAATCTGCACTGATATCAAAGGTATTGCAGCCTATGATTGGCCTATATAGAACTTTCTTTTGATAAAAGATTGGCCTATATAAAACTTGGACATGATTCAGTCCACAAAAAAGAAATTTTCATCCTCCACCTTGAATTAGATTTGATGTTCTAAATGCAGTTTAAATTCCACTGTGGTGGTCAAAAATGAGGGATTCCCCTTGCTCACTTTATGGTCGAATCACAAAATTCTTCAACTTTGTCAAAGTGTTCAGACCCAACATTGCATGTTTTACAGTGAAATTGTACTTGAGTAGCTGACTCAATGTGGGGGTAATAACCACATGACTTTGCTCTGGTTTTTGTGAGCCAAAAATCTTTCAAAAATTGAGTGACTAAGACCCAAGTTTGGAATCATGCATCTTGAAGTGACACTAACCAAATTACACATTTCAGTAATTTAAGGGGGGAAAAATGGATTCAAATGCACAAAAACAATATTCCTTCGGAACTACCATAATGGTCATCACCATTGTTGTTAATCCAAGGTCCTCAAGTCCGATGCTAAAAGAAATCATTTTTTTTTCCAATTTAATATATGTGAAAAAATATCATGTTAACAATAATAAAATACATGGGGACGGAAATCTCCATCCTCAGTTTTTATACAAACATTACTAAAATAGCCCCTACCATTACAAAAATGAAAAACAAAAACAAAAGAAAAAGATATACACAGAAAAACCAGAAGTTTACCATTTCTCTTAAAAATCCCCTCAAACACTTCCATGACGGAAAATCATCACAAGATCTCAAACTAAATAAACTATAATATGATATTCAACCACAATCCATGTCGGCTAATTTGTAACTGCTGGTAAATACATATTAATGGACATAATTTGAATATCCCTTATATGCATTAGTAAAGATTCAAACTCTTTCCATCAAGCCACGCATTTAGAATTACAATTCATTTGACATTAAAAGAAAAAACAAAAAAATCTTTTTTTATTTTTTTATTTTTTTTAATCTCTTTTGTACATTTCCTCTTCAACCATTTAGTCTCTTTACCTCAAACCGACAGTGGATTTAGTATACTTCTGAAACAGACGAGAAAGTGAGGCCTTTTCCCTCCAAACAAAGACCTAACCTTTCTCAGAAAGTGTCCAAAAGGATTCAAAAACCAAGTAAAAATGATTATTATAGAAACAACATTCAATATTCCACTGGAATGGCCTTGGCATGGCAGAAGGATACGCCAGAGTTGTCTTAGCTAACAAGGCACATGAACCAAATCTCTGATAATAAAAACAGGGCAAAAACACTGGCACACCACCCCAAATTGTGCTCATGCAAAAAACCACACGGAAAGCTACTGGGACCCTATTGACCCCATTTTTCACACAACACCCACCTAAACCCCTCCAGATCTCAAGAGAGAGAAAATAAAAGACTGTACACAAAGAACCATTAATACTTTTAGCAGAGCAAAAGCACAAAGCCTAGTAAAAGACAAAACATATGAGATTAATCATTAAAACAGCAAAAAAGAAAAACAATAAAAAAAAAAGCTAAAAAACCGTAAGAAAAGAAGGGAAGCTTTTATGGTCAAAAGGGTCATAATCCGAGAAGATCAAACACAATCACTGCTTGTGCTACTGCTGCAGCTGCAGCTGCTGTTGTTGTTCTTGGTGCTTGCAAGAAGACCACCATCGCTGTTGTTGTCTCCATTGATTTGCGTGTGCTTTTTGGAGGAACCTTTGGAAAGTATAACTGGGTATTTAATAGCATTAAGCTCTAGCTTCCGAAGGGCAGCTTTACCAAGATCAATCCCACAAATGTCAGAGAGCCTAACAAGGTAGAGCAAGACGTCTGAAAGTTCTTCCCCCACATGTTGCTTCTCTTCATCCTTCCATTCAGGCAATCCTCTTGGAACCTCACCTTTCCACTGAAATATCTCTGAGAGCTCTCCTACTTCACCCACCTGATACATATAATAAACACGTATAGAGACACTTCAAAACAGTAAAAAGAGCAAAAATAAAAATAAAATAACCCATTATTATACCTTTCTGAGGCATGAAATCAAGGTGGAGTCTTTACTTGTATACATCATGAATATGATATCAGGACTAAAGAGTACATTCTTTCTCATTTGTACTACAAAATTCTTAATGCATAAAAATATGCCATTTAAAAGTCTTAGTTTCAATTCAGACCCACAAAAAAAAATATATATAAAATTTTCTCCTGAAGGAGTTTTTGAACAATTTTATCACATTATGCATATGAAGTAACAGTAGGAAAAAAAAAAAAAAAAAAAAAGAAGCATCAAAGCAGCCAATAGCTTTCTTTCGTATATGCTATGTATGATTTTATGTACTTGCTACAGTAATTTGAGCTTTATGTCTTCGTACCCAAAGAAAATACCATTCTATTCCTTGCATTACCATAGAAAGTGGCAGCATCTCCTAACAAAACCATTGTAGAGCCAAAACCCAGAAATGGGTATGCATGCATATATCCCATACACAAATCTTCCAATAGGAACCCACTATTTCACACAAAACTTGATCATGGGTATGCAAGAAAGACAAAGATAAAGAGTGTGTGCGCGTGTGTGGGAAAGACAAACAAGTGGCAAGAATATTCTTTGTCGCCTTTTCTAGAGCTCCAAAACAAGAGCAAATGGGTTCCAGGAAAATCAAATTTTTGTACATGGTTTTTAGCAAAATATCATAAATCAAAAAGTGAAGTAAATGGTGAGAGTGAGAACAGGGCTAGATGCTCGAAAACAGGTGCTTGATCTTGTACTTTGGAAACCAAACCAAACAAAACACAATCTCCTAATGAAACAAGCAAAACAATAATCAAGTATAAATGGACGAACATACATACATGTACAAACATAAACCTACATATACATACAAACATAGACCCAATGCAAGTTCTTACATGTAAAGCTTAAAATTTCAAAACATGAACATTTAAAAAGATCATTCTTTTCCCCCCTTTCTTTCTTTATTTTGCTTTAGGGGGATTAAAGGGTATTTATTTACCAGAGCCAAAAGTAGATTTCTAGGGCTATGAAACTGATCCCAGTCTCTTTCCCTTGCAAAGTCAGCCATTTTCTTCTTCAGCTCCTCTAGGGTTACTCCTCCCTGAGTCATTTTTTGAATCCCTTTGTTTTGTTTATTTTGTTTTGTTTTGATTTGTTTTTTTTTTTTTTTGTTGTGTTTTTTTGTTTTTTTTTTTTTTTACACAAACAAAGACCTTAGATAAGAATCAAGCTTCCTCTCTTCAGTCTATGTATAATCCGTTTTTGGCTTGGCTACCGGCTATTGCCGGTTAGTTTGGTGTCGTACCGCCACGTGCCCATTGTCAACTTTTTAATGGGCCTTGGGATTTTGGAGGGTCCACTTGTTCTCTTGGGAAATATCCGAAGATGGCCTTTTTTATAAAAAGAAATTTAAAATTTGAGAGAAAAATCCACTCGGACTTGGTGGGTTATCTTCCTGTGTGGCCGTTCTCATGGTATCAGTGGGGTCAAAGTTGACATTTTAGTGGAAATGTTGACTGGACTGTTTGATTTTTGATAACTCACAAAGTTTGATTTGCCATGTAAGGATGGAGGCCTTATAATTTATAGCAAACTATTTTAAGGGTACATTTCCTCGAATAATTTGTATTTTGAGGATTAATATAATATCAATGTGCATTATGAAAAAAAAAAAAATGAATATGTTACCATTCAATGATACCAGAAATATCAACTTATAATTAGTTTTAGATCATCATGACAATTATTAATAAATTTTTAAATTCTTTTAAAAGATTAATACTATAAAAGTTTTCTTTTTTCCCTTATATATATACATGAAAAAGGTCCGGCCTATTGAATTCTTATTTAATAAATAAAATACAATCCACTTATCCAATTTAATGTTCATCCAAGGATGAATTTTACTTGTTAAAGTAAAATGAATTTTATTTGAAATTGATTATATATATACATATATATAGACGAAGGATTCCAAATTGGAAAATCTTGAAAGGTGTTTTGTTATTTATCACCAATAATGATCATTGCCAATAAAATTTATATTAATTGGTAAATATTAATTTGTTGCATTTTATTATATTATTATTTTTAAATTAAAAATCTAATATAGAAAATTGAATTTTGAATGATTAGCTGTTAAATTGTGTTGTCTAATATGTTGATGATGGATGATAAATAATATTTTTATTTTAAAGGGATTGGTAGAACCAATGTATATAAAAACCGGGAATTTATTATTGAGCTTTCGTTTAGACTATATATGCAGAATCTTACTCCTACAGTTTGGACTTCAGGAGAATGATCTACTTTTAAGGACACTTTGAAAGCCCATTACATCTCATAAAATTCAGTCGCAAGTCTGAAACTCATAAATGGTGTCCCAAGAGACAAAGATAATGAGAAAGTTGGGATGAAAAATACACACACAAAAAGATCATAAAATTAAAATGTTTAGTAGATGATTATCAATAATATTTGCATATCAAACAGAATTTTACAAATTTCATGTCTTCAGTGATAAAGGAGATAGAAATGGAATACTCCAAGTTTGGAGTAACAAAATTTGTATGTAAAATGTCTATGCAGGCTTTAAAACTTGGGTTGACATAAAACCTTTTACAATAAGCATAAAAAATGGGGTTATAATTCCAAAAAATAATTTTGACATTCGCCCTAAGGATTAAAGTTTTATTATTGCCCCAAAAAAATAAAATAAAATAAAACAAATAAAACAAATAAAAACAAAAACAAAAAAAGGATCAAAATTTTATATTAATTGCTTTTAGTTTGAAGTTGACATTTAACCTAAGGGAATAAGAATCAAAAGAGGGGTTATATACTTGGATTGTGTCTGGAATAAATCATTATTACAGGATAAAAGAAAGGAAGTCGAAGGAAAATTTATTTTTTATATAATGAAAAATGAAGTTGGCAGTAGTAGGCCTCTCACACCCACCCTTTAAAGTTGTGGTTTTTGGTTAGAAAATATCGTAATCTTGGTAAAACAAAATAAAAATAAAAAGATAAGATAAAATAAAATAAAATGTATTTATTTATTTATTTATTCTACACATGAAATACATTGGGAAGAGTTGCATTTTGGCTAAAGGCTAAAATGGGAGATCAAAGGAGAAAAAAGAAAACCTCTATATGCAAAACTTTGAATCAAAATATGTTATTCTTCATTTTTAGATGAACCTTGCATTATAAGTTTATATAGCAAATTTTAATTTGAATATTTAATTATAATATTTTTTATTTTAAAAATTTAAAAATAAACAACTATTTAAATTGCTATTTGATATATAAATTTTATTGGTGATTGTTTAGTAATTATAATAAATATCATGTTTTTTCTTCTAAACTATAGACCCTAAAATCTTTTTTTGTTGAAGGAAATTTATTTTATTGATAAAGCAAAAACTCATGGCTTTCACATTTATTTTATATGTATATATATATAAAACATCTCACATGGGTTTTTGAATAAAAGGGAATCCTTCCCACTTTAATTAAAACATGTCTGCTGTGTTTTCCGGGAAAATAGAGGAAACATTAATTAACTTCTTACCAACAAATAAGATTTTTTCTTTCTTGACAATGATTGCACATTATATAGAAGATTTTATCCAAACTTTGTGGAACCCATGACCTCAAGAAAATTTCTTCCTAACATACAGGATTAAGTAAAGCTTAATAAAATGCTTCATTGGGCAAGACATTTACAGGGTTAAAACATGTCTATAACATAATAAAAACACAATTATTTGGTTTCAGGACTGAAAGATGATATTGCGGAAAAAAAAAAAAAAAAAACAAAGGAGACTGACAAATAAGGATCATTTCATAACCCTAAATTCGAAGTTTCACGTGCAGAAGAGGCTTTTCATGGAAAAAACGCAGGTATTTTTGGGCTCGAATGGTTTTGGGCCATGCATAATACAAATAGGTTTATATTTTATTTTATTTTTATGGTTGGGGTGGGGAGAGTTAGGGGGTGTGTGTGCGTGTGAATTATGGATAATACAATGATGCGTGTATAATTTGGTTTCAATAATATTAGAATTACCATAATATTCATCAAGTTTATTTACAGTGAATATTATAATAATATATTTAATTAATTTATTTAATGTTCATTTATTCATATTTATATTATATAAATATATCAAACAATTCCTCAACACATATTATTTAATAAATAAAACAACACTACTGATTTGGTTTTAAATGAAATATTTACTACTCAAATGTCCAATCCAATTACTGTATAGAAATTCACAAACTCTGGATGAGCCAATTCCTCTCTCTTTATATATACATAATAAAGCAAGAGTTGATCTTTTTTTTTATAAGGAATCCATCATCCATAAATATGCGACAATGCTTAATAGTTAGATGGATTGATAATTATTATTTAAATTTGAATCTAAAGATCCATATGATATGACAACTCTTTAATATTTGTCAAATAACTATCATTTATTTAATAAGGTCAGCAAATCTTTCTTTAATAATTATTGTATAAAGTAATATCTTAGAAGTCTTTACGCAAAAGTTAGGTCATATCTACTTCCCACCTTGACTTGTAATCAGATTTGCATATCTTTTGAAGTTGTATATGTCGGACTTTACATTGCATTAGAATTTTGACCACTAAAGATTATATTGTGACTTTTATTATATATATTTGAAATATCTAATTTGGTTTTTCATTAACGTCAATATACGGCATTATTTCCTAGTTCCTATTGACTTCATTGGTATTGGTAAGATCATTCTTATTTTTGCTATGCCCCTAGGCATCCCCTTCCCTTAGACTCGAACCCAGCTTCCACTGGCCGGGTTGTGGTGTGCTAACCACTGAGCTCCTACACGAGTCTTGGTAAGATCATTCTTGTTATTGATAAGAGCTATCATATTGCATATATATATATATATATATATATAATAGTAATTAATGTCTAGCTCGGTATAAATATTGTATGATAGATATTCACCTATTTGCATTTTGAAACACCAATTAATTTTGAGAGATTATAGTTGTATTACAAATGGACTTTATGTAGCTCTATTTTAAATTCATATTTTTATTCCCATTCAAAATTATTATTAAATTCATACTTTAAATTCATATTTCTCTACCTAACTCATATGCATCATAAATTAGGGTTTCATACAAAATAATTATACAAATCATAAAAGCTCAAAAACAGGGAAGAGTAAGATGTATTTATTTTTCTTTTTTATTTGCAATGATTTATTTTGTTTTTTAATTTTTATTTTTATGGATTTTTTATCAATGATATCTTACTAGAACAAATTTCTTATTTTGGATCGTGTTCTATTAAACTTCATCATTTATCTTCTAGTTTAAAACTTAACAATTTGTAATTGTTCAAAAGTATAAACCATTTGAAAGTAATCTTGCTCTAAATTTTATAATAGAATAGAATAAAAATAAATTCTTAAAAAAAACATTTAAAAGTATAGTACTACACAAATTTAAATATGTTCGAAAGTATATAATAAAACAATTCAAAAATATTTAGAATCTCATAAATTGAATAATTTGGTGGAGTTTTTATGACAATTAGTTCCGTCCAAAAGTATTTTAATCAGAAAGAAATTCCATGGAGTCTCATCACTATCAATTTGACCTAGAATTCTTATGATTTGTTGCCCAAATGCGACTATCAATTTCCATAGAATAGTGTTTAAGTTGTGAAGGATTTATTAAAAAAGTGTGTTTTGTAGTTGGTTGGGAAGTTTATGGGATATAGAGTATTTTGAATATTAACACATTATATAAAATAATTTTATATTTCTATTTATTTAAATGGAGTGTGTAAAAAATGGGAGTGTGTAGAGTTATTTAACAAATGTGAAAACAACTTTATAGTAATTTTTTCTTATAATTTCCAACGCATGTACAAGTAAATCAAAATTATAATTTTAATGATAATTTTATATATGTATATAATATAGTATTTTTTTTTATTAGATCGAATTGATAATTTTAAATAGGATTTATCACGTCAACTATTTGAAATTGCTTTTAAAAAATAGGTTCCTTACAATTAAACAAATTCAAAATCTATAATTATATTTTTTAGTTTAAAATTATAAGATCGACTAATTTTATATATACATATATATATATATAACAGTTATATAAGTAGTATAGGATGCACATATGATTATATATTTCAGTGATATTTGTACCAAAGAAATTCAATCTATTTGAGATATTTTGTTTTTGGAATTTGGATCAGTCAAAGAATTGTCCTCTCCCTACCACTCATTGGTTGATAGGCCCTCAAAATTATCAAAAACAAAGCAAGCCCCTTGTGGAAGCACATGTCTTTTGATTAGTGGAAAAGTGAGACCCACATGAAGCACAGTAGGTCTCCCCAGAATCAAGGCATGAAAATGGAGCCATTAGAAACATTGCCCCGCAATGACCTCTCTGCAGTCTCTATCCATCACTAGGCCAACATCTCTTTGTTCACACTTATTTTCCTTCTTCAAGTGGGTGGTCTTGGTTAATTTGCCTTTCAGTTTTCTTGTGGTTGGGGTTATTAATCTCATATGTACTACCCTTTTTATTTTCCTCTGCTTTATGTAAGGTTAAGCCAACCGTATGATTTTCATGATGATTAGCACAAATAGAAAAAGAAAATATATATAAAAAAAAAAGAAAAAGAAAAAGAAAAAAGACAGTGAAGTAACCTATATGATGAATTGCGTCTAGCTACTTCCAATGCCAAACCTAATCCTTCTCCTTCTCCATTCATGATTTGATTTCTGTGATAATTACTCTTTAACAACAATATTCGTTATCATTTTTGTTTCTCTCTTATCATTCTCGCTTTCAGGTTTTCAATCAAGGTATATAGATTTCCTTTTTCCTTTCAAATTATTGCTTTTGGTCAGAGAGTAAAATAGTACGTATATGCCCCGTAACTATAATATTCGATTGACTATGTCTAGGTGCATGTGCTATATCTACTTGATCGAAATTTTATTGGTGTTCTTGTGACCTAGATTGTTTTTTTTTTTTTTCTTTTGTTTTATTTTATATATATATATATATATTATAATTTTGCTATAATGAAATTCTATATATAGATATAAGTGAAATTATATGTAAATATAAATGGCCACAATAATGTACACACACAAACCTATTATAGCTGGGCTATATATATATATATATATATATACATGATAGAGTTGTGGACAACTTTGAAAACACAGTTACATATTCATGAGAGAGTGTATCAATCTTCATAATTTTCTTGAGTTATATGTCTTCACCTAATCAGGACTATATACATATATAAAAGGTTTTGGATGACCAGAGAGATAAAGAAATATTTAAGAAATACCAAATTATTTTCAAGACTGAAAGGTAGTTTAGGCTACTACAAAATCCGTTTACTTAATTATAAACTACATTTCTAACCATGTTATTTAATTTTAGCGGTGATCATATGTAACTGTTTCTATAACCAATACTTCTAGTCAATGCTGCCTGAATTATTCCCTACATGACACTAAAAAAGTTCATATTAATTACATAGAAAAGTTCATATTAATTACAAAGAAGGTTTCGTTAAATATTCAATGATCAAAATGTAACTATATATATATATATATATTAATTTTGATAGGTTGGAAACATATTCTTATTTTATATTGTTGGAAAACCAGTACTAGCTAGGGCGACATGTGCTAAAGGGTTATATATATATATATATATATATTGATAGAAAAGGGTTATAATTTCAATCTCTAGATTTTTAATTTTAAAAAGATTAATTCATGAAGTGATACTATTTTAGGGCGTCCATTTCATCACCATTTTCAAGATATATAAACTAGAAACAGGTTCCAATGATCAAAATTCATATGTGTAAATGTATATTTGTGTCTTGTGCATACAAAGAACATATACATAGAAGTACTTATTTTAACAACAATGCTATGCGGGGCATCAACGCCCTTATTATAATGGGCCGACCACATGTGAGTGCTAATAGATGCAAGTGAGTTCTTTTATGTGAACAAATCACCACCATTAATGTGAGGGTCGATGATATCCATTTATTGTAATTTGCCTTTCTTTTTATTTATTTTGAATGCTAAAGCGAAACCCATCATTGAAGTTGAACATAATATGTGTGAGGCTGTGATCATAATTCTTGTCTAGATTATTGCTGATATCAGTTACTATACATAGCTAGGTAGGTAACTACGTATAGTCGGTCACCTCTATATGAAAATTTTCAACTTTCTTTATAATTCAAGTACTTCTTTTCGTGTCTACTACGTATTGTATTTTCGATCGATTTCGTTCTCATTGAATTTTATTTTTCTTTCTCAAATTTATTTCTTTTTAGTTTAAGATAGGAAGATATGTTGTCATATATAGATATATATAGATTTTTGAGTGAAAAAGATGAATGTTTTTATCAATATAGATTAAAACGAAATAATCAGTCGAGAAATTCTACTTGTACTACCAAATTGGTCTACACAATTATTCTCATAATTTTGAAATATCGGAGGCTAATATTTGTTGTAGAAGAGGTTGCGACAGTCACTAAATTTCCTGTTAGTAGGCATTGGTATAATAGGGCCCTCTTCCTTTTCTTCCGCTTTCAAAACCATGTCTACCACCACAACAATTTCTTCCTGCTCAAACCTTTTACCATTTTTCACCATCATACCCAATCTCAACTGCTGTTATAACCCTTAAATAAAGCACTAATAATAATAACAAATATATAAAACTTGTAGGAATGGAAAATTTTAACTAAAAATTGGTATGGAAGTTTGGGAATATATAAAAGATGTGGCTGGCTTTAGATCATGGACATGGACAAACTCTTACTGTGTTCTATATCAGTCCCTTGATTGCAAAGATCAGGCTATCTCAACTCTTAGTGAGGTTATAGAAAAAAATTGTTGTAAGGCTTTAATCAAATAACTGTTAATAATTTTTTTAAAATTAATTTTTTTATTTTTAAATATACATTTTTCCCTAACTTTTTGAGATAAATTTTGATAATAATAAATTTTGATTGATAATGAATTATGCAAGTGACAAGTTCTAATCAATTTTAAAAAAATAAATAAATTAAAAAATGCACATTAAAATGGATATTTGGTTTATGGTTTATTTTTATTCGATAAATAGTGGTATAATTGGGAAATTGATAACGATAAATATGAATTTGTAGAAAACAAATATATATATATATATATATATTATATGTATGTGTGTGTATTAGTATAATGAGAATGAACAACATAAAACCAATAAATAAGCAACTAATGATAGGTAACTAATAACTAATAAGAATATATTTTTCTAGGATCCTTTTGAATGAAAATTTTGTATATGTACACAGTGTGTGAGAAAGATAAAACAATTTGCATAAAAGTTGAGTGAATGAAAAGAAAAATATAAAAGTAAGTTGAGAAAACTCATAAATTTAAAGGTTTTCAATTTATCTTTTACTTTTTAACTATTAAAGATCACTCAATACAAATATAGAAAATAAAAAATTTAATTTTTTAGTGAAATAAAATGAATTATTGATTGATGTTATTTTTCAAAAATAAAAGATATGTATAAATATAAAAAATAAATTGCAGTTAATGTATAATTCAAAAAAGTTAATTTATAAATTTTCAAAAAACATTATTCTATATTATTTTTTAAATAAAGACTAAAGTATATAACACAACATATAATAATTTTAATATAATTATTTTTGGACCCTTTCATAGTGGGGGCCTAGGCATGAAGCCTATGCCTTACCGGGCCTAGCAAAAATTGATGGAGAAAAACAAAAACCTAAAGAAACCTCCATTGATGAGGAGAAAGGCATGGTAGTGAAGTCATGGGCACCACATATAGAAGTTAAGAAATAATCCATGGGGGAGTTGTGACTCATTGTGGATGGAATCCGGTGGTCATCGGATGCCGATGATAGACATCATAAACCAAAAAAAAGGGAAGGAAAAAAAAGAAGAAGAAGAAGAAGAAGAAGAAGAAGAGAGATTGTGTAGAGTTGGAATGGAATTGTAATAATAGAACTTCCCTAATTAGTTAGTCTCTAATCAAATATTAAGCACATTAAATTGGGAGTTTCTTATAGTTTAATAAAATAATATTGTATATTACATAATATTGTGTATTAGGTAACCGTTTTGCTTATTTTATGCACTAAACACAAAAGTAATATGAAGTCTAGCCTCCAAGTCTTGCCCAACACAACTTTTGCTTGTTGTCCAAATTTTTGGTGTCCAAGTTAGTTTGAAAAAAAGGTAACGTTGTAAGTTTACAAATAGGTGCTATGTTCTCATATTTTTTGTATGAAAAATTATACTTTAGAATCCTTTAAAATTACATAATTTTGTATAAGAAATAACTCTACAATCAATTTTAATACTCCAATACCTTTTCTTAAAAGTATTTCAAATTGGTTTAAACAGGGGTTATGTGCGCTCACACGACTCTCAAAATCGATTTTCTGATATATTTTTTCTTTGGATTTTTCTCCATTTAAAATTTAAAAAAAAAAAATTATAAAATCCTTAAATCCAAATAGCGAACATCAATGGTAGTTCCCCCAATCCGGTGAGAAGTTCATACTGGAAGTAACCTGAAACTTATCTTCTTCTTTTCCTATTACTGCCTCTAAGATCTAAGATTTTGCGTCGTCGCCCAAACCCTCCTTCAATTTCAAGATGGTCACTCACATGGCGGATCCCAAAGGTACTTCAACGGGTCCTCTGAGGTCGTCAACAATGCTATCGAAGACCATGAAGTCTTCCATGATGTGCGCTTTTTCCTTGGCGATGCTCACGTGCTTTAGGTGCATAATATTTGCATTTAGGTCTTCTTTGGTCTTGTAACATCTATGGTGGATGTAATTGAAGGTGAGGGAGGGAAGCTAATCAGATGTCGAGGAGTGGTCCGACATTATTGTGGAGGACTTGGTCCAGAGATCTTAGGCTATCGGTTTGACTGACCATGGAGTTGATCTCGGACGCCTCGGTGTATTGTCCAAATCTGTTAAGTGTATTCCTCAAAAGCTGGACGTCAATGGCATCCCCAAATTCAGTGAGGTTTTGATTCCTACATTTCATACTATAGAGCTTCTTCCATCTGGGACCAAATATTGGATAAGATTCTAGGAAAGTATAGAACAAGCATGTTTGTTTTCTATCCAAAAAATTGCTTCTCTTAAACACCACAAATCCAATATCGAGTTGAATTGGTTTTGGTAATAATTTAGAAATTTGTAGTGCAAGCACATCGAGATCGATCAATGGTTTTATGAAAACCTCTATGTTTGCTCAGACTGTCAACATAAAGGCGAGAACTTCAAGTCCATTGATGCCTCTCCATGGGGATAAACAGTCGGTGCATTTGGATTTTAAGGATAATATGTTTTATTTTTATTTTAAATGGAGAAAATTAGAAAAAAAAAATCAGAAAATCAATTTTGGAGGACATGGATGTGCACATCACTCCTAATTCATGGTTCTTGTTATGTTTAATAGATTTGAACCAATTTGAAATTATTTAAAAAAAAAGGGATATCATAATGTTAAAATTAGAAAATTTGTATCTCAATATTTATGTCTCATATGTATTGTTAAAATTGATTGTAGAGCCCCTAAACAAAATTAAATGATTTTAGAGAATACTGAAGCATAATATATATTTCCCTTTTTTATATCTCAATATTTAAAGAAGATTGAAATTAGAGTTTGAAAATGTTAGAAAAAATATAAAAAAAATGAAAATCCATAGTTTAAACTTTTAGAATAAGTGGTATTTCTACATAAAAAGGTTTCAATCTCCAAATAGCACAGGATATTAGGATCCGTTTGGTATGGTTGATGAAAATAGAATTTTAACCTATAAAGTTTTATATAATGGATTTTTTTTAAAAAAATTTTTTATTAAAAAGATAAAAAGTATTTGGTTCTAAATTAAAAAAAATTCTATTAAATACTTATTAAACTGTATTAAATGTTTGTTTCGTTTTATATAAATTAAAAAAAATATTTTTTTAAAGTATAAAATTTGAACTTTTTAAAACAATTTAAACAAACTGATTTTTTTATCAATAAGTGCTTATTTATTTTTATCAAACATATTTATTTTTTAATAAAATAGTTTTTACTCTTAAAGTAAAGCTTTCAGCAAAACTAAAAAATAAAAAAATTCTATCGAATAGACACTTAAACCGTCTAGCCGTTAATATTTCGCATCTTCACGGATAATTCAATTTCACATATCCATGTCAGAGATTAAAGTGTTGTAGAAGGAAATTTTTTTTATTAATTTCTAATGAAAAACCAAAATATATTAATTGTTTTTCTTTCCAATTTTATTTTTTTTAATGGTTAAAAGAATCACAAGTAATTAGCAACAAATTAAAATGGAAGTCAGATAGGGTTTACATAATTTATTTATGTCTCATATGTAATATATAGGTGTAAATAAATAATGTAGTTGGTTTTGAGGTTTTCCTTGGTCTCCCAGCAGTAAATGTTATTTAATCAATCCGTGTGGGGATCGTTGCAGCTTACTAAATGAAATTTAAAAATGGGAATTAATACAAATAATCAATCCGCGTGGGGATCGTTGCAACTTACCAGAAATTTCAAGTTGCTGTCAAGCTATTCACTGTGCAATTCATTTGTCTGATTGAATTATTGAGCATGTCGTATTCCGAGCAGGATGGGGCCCAACCAACCACGACTCTTTTATCGAACACTCTCAAAAGTCATGACCAAGTAGCCAGACATAACTTTTTTAAATCAGCCTTTCTCTCTCCAATTAATTATATATACAAACACATACACATTTCATTGTAAATGCATGCACTGAATCTGAATCTGATTATTAATGTGTTTTTTTTTTTCCCCCTTCTTTCTCTCTCTCTCTCTCTCTCTCTCTCTCCATCCATCTATATGCAACTCATCAAGACCAGTAGGAGAAGAGAGAGAGTACAGCTTCTGAGTGACCTCTAAATTTGTTTCCCTGCAGTTATATATGAACATCATATATGATATCAGTTTATGAAGCTGTACCCTCTCTCTTCCTCTGCTTATCTTTGATGATCAATCCTCAATATTATATTCTATCTCTCTCATCAACAGCTTTTATATATATATATATATGTATGTATGTATAAAATTATTTTAATTTAGCTACGATGAGTACATGTAATTCGAATAATATATCACTGAATTTCATTTACTTGTATTTTATAGAAATTTTCACCTATTTGGTATGTAATCAAACGCCAATCTGACAATATAAGTTGTCTGGTATAATAAATTTTTTGATGAGTATGTATATATCTATAAATTAAATTTGGCAAGTTTTATGACAGTTATTTTTTTTAAAATTGGCAAGTTTTATGCGAGTTAATTTACATAAAAATTTTGCAGAAAAATGAATGCATGTTTTATGCTTTTTAGGTTGAGAACCTAACTAGATGCAGTACTTGAACTTACCTGACGAATGATGGAGGAAAAGACTACTTTTGTATGCATTGATGGATGTGTGTGGTTTTCTAGCAACTTTCTAGTACAGGTTTCCAGCTGCTCAGGTTAGATCCCTACCCATGCATGTTCACAGTTACATTTTTCCATCAATGTCTTTTAAATATTTTATCCATTTTTTACATTTTGTTGTGCTGAACTTCTTCTCTCAATCAATCAATCTCTCTCTCTCTCTCTCTCTCTATTTTTTCTTTTTCATATATATAACCCCTTAACTTTACAGTATGTGCAATTGCAGTTCTCAAACTCTTAGTTCATGTTTAGTATATAGAAGAGAACAATTATTCCTTATAAAATATAAAATTTATTCATAAAAATTTTTAAAAATAAATAGATCTTTTTATTTATATGTTTGGTAAGTATCTTAAATTAAGTTTAATATTTAGTATGAACATTTTTTTCTTTTCAAAAAGATCAAATTCGATGAAAATTAATTAAATACAGTTATTTATGTATTTTTAGTTTAAAATAATCAATTTTGATTTGAATATATTTTAAATATGTTAAAAATATTTTTTTCTTTAGATGAAAGAATAACAATTGAGCTTCTTGAAACGGATAATAACTATTTTTCAAAATAAATGGATAAGTATTCCAACAAAATAGATATTCCTAGAGTTTAAGATCTATCAAACATATTATTATTCGTAGTCCATTTTGAGAAATTAGTTTTTACATGTCCAAGGTTAATTAGGCCAATATTTGTAGGCTTGGTCCGGTTCGTAGTTTAAACTAGCTGAAATTTCTCTTTCCCAGTTGTAATGAATTTTGATGTTGATAAAAAGAATAAAAAAAGCTAATAAGAAGAACTGGCTTGTGTTAATAGTAGAACCCTACATGTGTTCCACAGCATGCAAAGGCTAAAAGTAAGGGTAAGGGTACTTAACAGAGGTTTGCAATGTTGACAAAAAGGAGAAAAATAAAAATAAAAAAAAGCTTAATTAGGTTAGATCTATTAATTTAGAGGAAATAAAAACTAGTTTTTGTTAAGGGTTAGATACACTTTTATGCGCTTGACTTGTAGGATTATATAATTTAAGACTTCAATTTTCCGAAGTAGTGCTTTAAACTCTCAATTTCTAAATTTGTAACAAGTTGGTTTAATTTTCAATTTTGGCCAAAATAAATTTGCAACATTTTTGTTTTCTCCTCATTAATTAACATCCAAATCTCTTCTATCTCAAATTCTACTTCAAGTTTTTGGATAGACCTATTATCAATTTGTTTAGTGAGAATTAAGGATTGGATCAATTTGTAATAAATTTAAAATTAAAAATCTAAATTGTTATTTTTAAAAATTAAGGATCTAAATTGCAAAATCTTACAAATCAAAGATATCAAAGTACAACCAACTCTTATATTAATATCAAAACCTATAGAGATATGTCATGTTGACAAACAAAAACAAAAAAACAAAAAAAAAACAAAAAAGGTTAATTAGGTCAGATTTATTAATTTAGTGGGAAGAAAAACTAGTTTGTGTTCATATCATAACTACATCCAAAGGCAGAAAGTAAGGGTTAATGAATATATCTAGATGCACACATTGGTTTAAAAAAAAAAAATTGAGAGAAAAGAAAGCTATAATTTAAACACACAATATTAACAATAAAAAATAATTGACATTTTCTTCAACCAAGAGATCAGTGGATGATTAAATAATTTGACAGAACAGAAACAAAACAAATATTAATAATTTGTTGTAAGCATTCTTGTATTATTTTTCTATTTAAATGTTTTGCATTTTTGTAAGAGAAGTTCTGAATTTGGTATTAAGTGTTGAATAGGTGCTTCCAGGTCTCCCATTCAAATACCAATATTAATATGAAAAGATTCATCGCTACACCTTGGCTTCGTTCTTGGTTCATAAACAAGCAATCACGATGTTTCTTAGCCCTTCTTGACTTGTTTGCAACGACTGCTTGTCGCTTGTATGGGAAGATTGGCAGTCTAAAGTGGAAAGATTTTAATAACATGTTATTAAAAAATACATATGAATAACATGTTATAAATAATACATATTAATACATATCAATAACATGTTATAAATAATATTTTGGTTTTTCTTTTTTTAAATTTGTTGCATTTTTGTTATTGATAGAAGTTTTGAGTAATTCGGTAGTAAGTGTTTGAGAGAGGTTTTTGGAATGAGACCTACTTTAAAAAAAGAATTCTCAATGATAAAGAGGAAAAAACTAATTACTCTAGTCTATTTTTTTTAGTATTTTAAAAAGTGGGAAAATGCATTGTTTAGATCTAATGCTTTTAGATAATGTCTTGCATAGTAATAAAATATAGAAAAAAATGGTCAACGCTATGTTGACTACCTAATGCACGTCTAAGTGCTAAAAGGAGAGTCTTTTTATTCAAATTTTTTTTCTAAGATTATTTTTTAAAAAATATTAAAAAACAATTCATAAAAAAATTACAAAAATAAAAAGATAAAAAAAATATTGTTAAAACATGGAAAAAAATTTTAAATTAAGTTTTTTTTGTTAAACAAAAAAAAAATGAAAACATAATATATAAGGATTAAGAAATTAGAGAGAAAATTTAACCCAAAAAAAAAAGAAAAAATGAAATAAAATAATACACTTTTAAAACAAAAGTGGGCACCACACAATTTTTTTCATTTAGAAACCCATGTTCTTAAAGTTTAAATGAGCTAAAGATAAAAGGCTAGCCCGCTATTCCCATTAACTTGCAACTTGCAAGACATATTTTCAAAAATAAAAAATTGAAAAACATATATGTTTTGAATTGGAGTCCGATAAAGAATTAGACAAGAGTTAAATTATGATAATAGTTAAAATATGTATTAATCTATGAATTATTAGATATTTGTAAGTTTGTAATATATATGTTTTGAAACTAATCTGTTGTTAGAAACTTGAATAACATGAATTTTCATAAATCTATTATGATTAATTACGTACAAATTCATGTTTATTACACATACAAATATAATATAGACTTATATATATTTTGACATTTAAAATATAAATTATTTCATTTATTTAGTAAACTTATAATAATTAAAATAATAATATACATGTAAAACGTCTTTTCAGATCTAGATTCGTCAGATTTAAAGTTTGACTTTACCGTTTTGTGACGCCTTACACCTTTTAAAACATTGATTTTTTTTTTTTCTATATGGCAAACTAATTACTATAGTCTTCTTCTTTTTTTATTTTATTTATTTATTTATTTTTATTCCATATTGCAACTAAAGTTGAAAATGTATTCTGTGGTTTGGGGTAGCAGTAAAAAATTTTGATAGGTTGAAATCTCCAAGGATAAAAAAGAAGGTAGAGCGCCTGAAGATCTATCATGTGGAAAGGCTGAGAGCTCAAAGTTAGGCATCCTGGACCACCTAATCCCACCCATTCTGCCTCAGCCTAACAGTAATGGCTCGACCCCTCTTAGTTATGCTGTGTCCCCATCCAAGTCCCCACGTTTACTCTTTGCCGCCCCCGAATCCCAAGAAATTGGCCTTGCTGGCCTTTTTGGAAGTTAGCCCTAGCCCTAGTTAAATACTTTGCAAGATGTTTTTCCATACTTTTCCTCATTTAGTTCTAGCTATTTTTGTGCCTTCTGATCCATCTGAACGACATATACGAATCCCCTCAACCTTTTTTTCTTTCCCTTTTTATTTTTATTTTTATTATTAATGCAGTTGTAATGTTGTTTTGTTTGATAACAACAAAAGTTGAAGTTGAATATGTCGTGATTTGATTTTGTAGTTTTGTTTTTTTCCCTCTGTATAATATATATATATATATATATATAAACAATTAATTTCTTAGGAACTATTTCCTAAAGACATGTTAATATAGATAATAAAAATGGGATCTGCATTCTTTCATATTTATTTTATTAGTTAATCTTTTAAAGGTTTGTTTTTCCGTTTAGATTTTTTTAATATGAAAAATAAATTTTGAAAATTAAAAACTAAATAGACTAGTTAACGTGGATTATATTTTTATTATTCACAATATTAAATCTTCTTGATAAATTCAGAGATAGTTCCCCAAGAGATTAACTCTCTCTCTCTCTCTCTCTCTCTCTCTGTTCATATATATATATATATATATAATCCAAAAAACCAGGGTTTTTGAGAATGCATTCTTTAATTGTTCCTTCTAAAAATATGGTTTAAAACATCTCAACACTTACTTTTGCAGCAAAATTTGGCCCTTATAACACATAGAACAAGAAGTTAATCTCACACACAAGTTAATGCACTCAAATCAAACATTCAACTTGGCTTCACCCAAGTATTCGTAGGTTTAATTCAATGATAAAACTATTGAAAATGCATCTTTAAATTTAAGATTCAAACCTCAATCCAGGTGAAATTTCAAAAATTTGGATTCACCCAGATTGCTTAGCCCAAAAAAGCAAAAAAAACTCTTTGCATACACTATATATTTACATGTTCAATTTCTTTAATCAAAATTTCACAAAAGAGACCTGAACATTAGAATTAGTGCCTCTAAGTGAAAAGGATGATATCAGTGTAAATATACATATTTTGAATGAATGAGTTGCAATTTCCATAATTTTCAGAACCATGGACAAAGAAAGCGGGGAGATACCTGTGGCGTTTGTGGTTAAGAAACATGGAAGCTCGCTTACAGAGGCAGATGCTATGGATTATGTTGCTGCAAAGGTGTTTTGCTTTCTCCATTTTTACTTTGTTTTTGCATCTATGTGGCTCTATGAATCAACTTATATCGTTCTAATAACAACACATTTGCTAAATATTCTTTTTAATTTTCTTAAAATTAAAATATAAATAGAGAAAGATCAACATAAAATCTCTACATATCTGCAATTAATATTAAAAAATGATGGATTAATTGCATATTTTGGTATTTTTGATTTGTAGAATTTTATGATTTAGGCTCTCAATTTTCAAAAGTAGTAATTTAAATCTTCAATTTTTCAATTTGTCACATATGATCCAATTTTCAATTTTACCAAACAAATTAATAACAATTTTGTTTAAGAATATTTTTATAATAAATTGAAATTAGTAGAGTCTGTAAGGAAATAAATTAGGAAGCTAATATTATCAATCTGTTTAGCCAAATTGAAAATATACCCAATATGTAACAAATTAAAAAATTAAACATCCAAATCACTTTTTTGAAAGTTGACCTAAATTGCAAAATCCTAAAACCCAAAAATACTAACTGTAATTAACCTAAAAGTAATTAAGCAAAAATTGAAGTGAACAACAGCAAGGAATACAAAGTGGGTTAGCCTTTGGCAAACATAAAATGGCAGCTGCTCCTATTTCCATGCTATATAACTTTTAACCCCATCTCCTTTTTTCAGCAAACTTTCAATCAAAAGCATTGAAAACCATGACTGCAACCACGGTGTGCTGTTATACATAGTGCCATCACCAAATGCCGGGACATCTTCTCCAGCCGGCCTCCCCCCAGCCAAATGGAATGAAGTTGAAGTTATAAATGTTCTTTTATTCTGTTCACTGTCATGATGAGCATGCCCTAAATAAGTTTCTCACATTTGTGTTTTTTTACCATATACCTTTGAATTTGATCTCTCATAATATGCCCTAAATAAGTTTCTCACATTTGGGTTTTTTACCATATACCTTTGAAATGATCTCTCATAATTGCGTGCACAAACAATGAGGCCCATGGTAGGTAGGAAGTCTGGGTTTTGAAGATAGACATGGGTTTGATGGAGCTGTTTCTTGAAGAAGGGTTCCAGGGGAAGGGTTGAAAGAAGCCAAGGAAGTAGAGAAGGCAGTGCTGCAGATCAGAACATGGTGGGCAAGTTTCCAACACATAAAAGGTCAAAAAGCTTTTTAATGGAGTTTTCTTATTGGTTCTAAGTGGATAAGGATAAAGAAAGCATGATGTATCATAAACAGTGGGGTCAAACTTTAGTACAAAAGCTTTATTGACTGTCGGCCGACTGATATGCCTGCCTTTTTTTTTTTTTTTTTTTGGGGGTAAATAAAATCTTGCTATGCTTAATATCAAAGAACAAAACAACACTATATTTTCATGTAAAAATGACAAAAATAATTATAAAGTGCAACAGAAATTGGACATTTTGCTATTATATAAAACCCAAAAATATCAGTCTATTTATAATAAAAATTAGGTGTCAACTCAAGTATATAATGTCAATTAACTTTTCTTGGCCTCCTTTGGAACTTGAAATTAATTTCTTCATAATATTGTAAAAAATGTGATTTTTATTTTTTTTTTTCGTAAAATACGTAAAATGTGATTCAGTTGTGCATATTGTAAACAATGTTTTTATGCTTCTGCAGGAGGGTTATTATGAGAAATGTTAACAAAACAAAGGGTAATTTTAATTGGTTCTTGTAGTTTGCTCGTTAGATTTTCGAAAACTGAATCTCTTTAAAAGTTATTGCTTGTGGAGGTGGCAGTTCTTAATTCAGATTCTTCATGTCTTAACACTAGAAATTTGTCGAATATTTTACCGAAATATAATTATAAGAGTGCATTTCAGTAATATACATATATATATATATATATATATATATTATTAGAATGCAGAACTATATTTTCACAAAACACTACATAACATGCATGTTTAGCTACACTATGCATTCCCTCTTCTCTATTGAGAAAAAGAAAGAAAAGAGGACTGCAAATTCCATCAAAAGATGAGACTTAAAACATGGATACATATAATATATATATATATATATACACACACACACACACATCAAAAAGACTTAAAACATAAAACATGGATACATATAATATATATATATATATATATATACACACATATATGTGTATACTATTATATAACTCAAACAAAAACCCTTGGAACCACATCAATAGTTTTGCTATCAGTCTCTCTGAGCTGAGTCTTGAGGCCTTTCCCTCGTCCATTAGCCATTGGATGAATTCCGTGCACTGGCCCTGACATGTACGCTCTGTTATCCCTCTCCTTATCAAAGTCTACTTCATCTCGCTTTTCCACATCTACCACAATTTTTCATGCCCATTAAAAAAAAAAAAAAAAAAAAAAAAAAAAAAAAAAAAAACCAGTCAAAACATTGTCAGAATTAAATTTAAAACTATTATAAACTATTATTCCCAATATTAAAAATTCACATAAAACAAAGCCCTTTATCATCTTCGTTTTTATTTTTCTTACTTTTTTTTTCAATAAAATATTATCATCCATTTTGGATTTTTCCACATCAAAATTATTCTAATCATCAATTTAATCCCCATAAACATGCAAAAAAGATCACCATTTTAGAATTCTTAATATGTAATAGAACGTAAGCAAACTAGTAAAATGTCATTGTAATTATTGTATATTTATGTTACAAATTCACTCGTTAAAAAGTTTCAAAACTCTTAAACTATACACCGGAACATTATAGTAAAATTTTTCTATATAAATTATAAGATAAAAAAGTAAGCCTTTTTTCCCGTAAAATCAAAAGGTGAGCCTTGGACAAGTTTATCAATTATCATGTTATAATATTAAAACGCACAAAATATAAAGAAAAATTTAGCATTATTTTCTCATCTATACAAATATAAAATTTCACCTTTAGATCATTGGTTTGGTTTTTTTTTTTTTTTTTTTTTTTTTTTTTTTGTCCAAATGACATTGTCTCTTGATATTGCCTTTTACAATTAAATTCATAAGGTCCTAACTTTCGAAACACCACACTTGGATTAGATATTATTTATTTAGATTAGATATTATTATTATCACACTTAGATTAGATATTATAACAATGATAAAAAATATTTATGTATGTCTACATCCTAATGGATTGAAAACCTCCTTTATTAGTTGTTCAAGGATTAAAATTTAAAAATATATTTAAAATTATATATAAATTTAATAAAATATTAAAATTTTTATTTTATTAAAATCTTAAAAGGGTAAAAGGAATCCATGGGATTCATATAAAACATTATCCTTTTTAAGTTTTATACTTGTCTTTAAAAGAGATTCAAATATTGATTTAAAAAAAAAAAACAAATCCTAATAAAAAATTCAACAATATCTTGATGAGTGACTTAATTTTATATATATATATATATATATATATATATACACATATAACACATTTCACCTCAAGCCCTGCAACAATGTAAACTTTTAATAAACTTTTATTTGGTAAACAATTTGTCTTATTAAAATTATATCCCATTAAAAATTGTTGTGTTGTTGTTGATTCTTGGTTAAATAAACATATTCCTAGTAAAAGTTATTTTTTTTTTATTCATTGGAAAAAAAAAAGAAGCCTCCAAAACAGAAACTCACTTTAAGGCCTCTTTAATTTTATAGCTCAGCACTAGTCCTATACACATATGATCACCAGATTATATGTAATCCGCTATTGATTATATGATAAAACCAAATTTATAATCAAAAAGTGTATAAATATAAAAGTATACCTCGAAGAAGATTATCATAAAGCTGGCCATCCCTAGTGAAAGCATACATGAGCTGGGGAATTCCAAGAGGGAGAGTATCTCCCTTATCAACCTGCCAGAAATGAATGGTTTTGCCGTAAGTCTTGCAAACCTTCTCCATGTCCTTCCTCTGTATCGGACCTGGAACTCCAGGCATGAACAGCACCCCGCTCTTCACCTCGTACTCGTGCGAGTGCCACAGCTGCTTCTCCTCCTCCGGCAGCGTCAGGAACATATTCTCCGATATTATGTATTCCACTCCGATCAGCCGAGCCTCCGAATCCGGACCGTCGTAGATCAGGCACTGCCTCATCTCCTCGTTCTGGTGCGCGCAGTAATGGTGCGCCTCCACTTGCCGAGTCATGTCGTGGCTGTAGAAGTGGAACCTGCAGAGCAGAAACAAAATCAAAAATCGACCGCCATTGGTGTACGGAACGATCAAACAAACAGAAACAATATATATATATATATATATGTATATGTATAGAATGAGAGAGAGAGAGAGAGAGATTAATATACGCGCAGAGGTGCTGGTGGATCTTGTTGATGGGGCCGAAGCCTTGGACGGCGGCGGTGGTCGTGTCGACGAGGCTGGTGCGAGTATCGGTGGGCTCGCCGGGGACTGCTGGGCGAGTTGTCATGTTGGTGTTTGATGAAATTCCTCCGAGAGAGACAGAGAGATTTTTTGGGGGGTTTTTGAGCTTCGACGGACTGTTGGGGAAACCAGTTCGGTGCTTTAAGAGGAAGTAAAGACTTGCATGCAGGCTTACGCGTGTTATGAGATGTGGTATACGTGGCATGGTTCAGTTGCCACGTGGATATGTACGCGGCCCCTCTTTGGGAACACTCAGCTGCCTATGGCTCTGCCAAAATTATTTCATTTTATACAGAAAAATTCTCTACGTTCTCTTTTATCCTTTTTTTTTTTTTCTTTCATATATATATAAAATTAAATGACTATATTATCGTATTATGGTACCATTTTAAAAACAATAATTTTTAAAAAATTATCATCCATATTCATCTTTGTATAATAATATTGACGATAGTTTAATCTTCATATTATACTATTGAAGATAATTTCTTCAAAATAAATCTACATAATAAAAACATATAGACGTCCGTATATAGACAGATTATACATATATATGCACACGCTATATATATAAATTATTTAATATTAATATGAAAAACAAAACAATAGAGTTGGCTGGTAGATTAAATAGTCATTTTTATAAAGAAAAAATTGATGCTTAATATTTGCTATATTTTGTCATTATTAGTTGGCATTCCAACTTCAAAGAATCTCCTCTCACTACATGCTTTATTTATTTATGTAGAAATTTTTATTAATCTTCCCTATTTTGTATGTTAAATTTTAATTAAATATTTAATATTATTAATTTTTTATTTTAAAATTTTAAAAATTAATTATTTAATAGTAACCGTTTAAATTATTATTTGCCTATAGATTTAATTAATGATCATTCACAATGACAAATAACCATTTTCATTTATTTATTGGTAACAAATTATTTTAGATTTTAAATTATTATTGTTGCAACTTCGTAATAAAAAATGAACCGCATTAAAACTTTTATAATTGATAACTCAAGCATCCCCTAGGTTATCCCATGATAAAAGCCATTAATTCGTAGTTCGAATCTCCTACCCAATACTATAAACAAATATTCCATGGCTTGGTGCCCATTATTAACTAATTTGTTTTGTTTTATTTTTTAATTTGGAGCATGAGAAACTGGTAACTTTCGGACTAGACTTACTGTTCCAAAGCACAGTATGCTAACAGATAATTTGCAAGTTCGAATAAAAAGTGTGCAAAATTTTCTCACATAAATAATTGTAATTTATTTTATCAATTACCAATTCATTCATATACGAATAAACCCTTTAAATGATATAAATAGAATTTATTTATATATTCTCTTTTCACTCTCCTGAGTAGACTTATATATAACCCATTAGAAGGAAAAAATTACAGCCTAATAGTAACGACTAGGGCTTTCCATAATAATAACCCGAATTCCAATCCCCACCCCCAATATTAAAAATAAAATAATAAAATAAAATAAAATTCTCAAGTCTCTCATAACAGAATTAAAAATCTTGGCCACCAGATCCCAAGAATAAAGATCAAGATCACGTATATTATGGTTTTATATTAAATTGCTTTTGCTTAACATGTCAATTAAGCTTTGGAAATCTATCCGTAAAGGAATTCTAATCTGCTACATCTACAACCTTTATATCTAGACACTAGTAGTAAACTATAATACAAACTCTGTTAAAATATAATCCCGTCTCAATGCAACAAGTGTATTAATTCTAATCATATTTCGACTACAATTTAGAACATCTACAAATATATAAACGCAATTCCCATAGAAGAAAAAAACCAAAAAAATAAATAAATAACGTCCTTACGCATAAAGAAAAGTGACCATGGGTTAGTGGATTTTTTTATTTTATTTTTTTTCTGCATCAGATACGATTAGGAGTTATGGTTTCCTCACCGTGTATGTTTATCATATATATATATATATATATATATTCGTTAGTAAGTTATTATATTGCTTAACGTAGTAAAATCTTAGATTTATATTGGCCATGGATGTCTCTCTTGGCTTTCTTTTGTATTTAGAAGAACTACGGATTGAACATCCAAAAACACCTTCCACTAAGATAAAAACAAGAAGCAAACCAGAACTCAGAAAAGAGAGAACCATGGCAGAGAAAAGAATACCCAAAAGGGACATTCTTGGTCATTATAAGTGTAAGATTTCACTACCCCAAGAGATAACGGATGGCGGCAAAGGTTTTCTCGGGTCAGACGGAGAGGCAGGAGGGGGCTTGACTGCAAGACCCACCAGTTTCCGGACCCTCGCTTAAGGCAATATGATAAATATATATTTCCTCTTGTGTCTCTCTCAACAATAACTAGAGTTTTTTAATTTGTCAAAGTTCTAATTAATTTACTGAAAAGTAATATGAAAAACATGTTGTAGAAAAGTATTTCCTTGTTAGGAAGAGACTTGATGAAATGATTGTCAAAAGTTGTATTAATTTACTAAAAGCATTATAATATGAAAAAAAAAAAAATTGTTAAGAGACAAAAACGCAGACTTAACCAAATGATATTATGGAGGATATCGGTGATGTATCTTTGTAGGAGACAATGGAGAGGGTCCGTAGACAACTCGGTGGTTTGCCATTGGGATGGAGAATAATTTCAAGGTTAGAAGTGGTAAATATCATGAGGCTCTTTTGGGGGGAGACATATTGTGGATGAGAGAAATTGTTGTCTTGATAGCGAATATTTGAATCAGAAATCCTGTGAAATATAAAATCAAGGCTTAAATTTATCCAATATAGTTATTATCATTTTAACTAGTAGTATTAGCAAAGGACATAAAGGCACATACCTAGCAAAGTGTGAGCGACCTCAAGAAGTTCAAACTTCTTTGCACCCCAGTCACTTGGATCTTTGATAACCTAAATTAGCAAGGTACAATCAACAATAAGACAGGGACAATAAGTTTTGCTTCCTATAAGTATGTTCCAACACATACAAACTTGCAGTCAGTGACAAAAGATGCACACAATCTGTTTGCATGGCTAAGAGGCCTTAATGTTTCGTCCTGTATTGCTTGTGTCCCATATCCAACAAGAGAAAATAAAATAAAACTTATGTAATTCAAAATATAGTAACTTATAGTTTATTATATCATCAATAAGTTTGGATGGTTCGGGTCTTTTAATACTTTAATTGTTAGTTCACTGGGTTAATTTGTTATTAGAAACCGAGTGCAGGATTTTTAGGATCTTATGTTGCTTTTGCTAGTATTTGAGTGTTCTTAATTTTATTTTTCAACTATTTCTAAAAATTCTAAATGACAATCAAAACATGGAAAGTCATAGATAATGTTACCTCTAATATAAGATTGCCCTTGGCAGCATAGGCAATGGTAAGAAATGTTGAAGTAGATGATAAAACCATGTAAACTTTCAAGAAACTTGCTCGGCTGCGCCTTCGACCTTTAAGTAAAATTGACAAAATCATACAACTGGTGTTGAATCATACAAAAAGAAGATTACATGATATGTGAATTAAATTAAAGTAGATAAAAAAAAAAAAAATGAAGAGTTGGATGACAACCTAACTCCCCAATTATCAGAGAAATAAAACCAACAGCAACAGTTGAGATAACAACCGTATTGGGACCTTCACCCCTTGATTTCCATAAAAACGCGTATAAGACTCCTACCATTTGAATGACAGCCTGCAGCAAATAATGAAGATGCTCAAATATAGCCACTTGATTGATTCAATGTTAAACTTCACAAACATACAAAGTTTTTAACATTTTTTTTTTTTTTTAATAAACTTATTACCTAATCATAGTTTTAAAACACGAAGTTATTATTAGTCACCCAAAATATTAAGAAGTGAAACAAAGATGTTTTGGAGACTTGAGTTGAGAATAAACTCTTATTATTATTATTATTATTTGGGTCAAAGGGTTGAGAAAAATAACTAGAATTACCCATAATCAGAATATAAGGAAATAATAAACTTTTCTATGTCCTTTCTACGGATCCCAATACAAGATGAGATATGGAGGGTTTGGGTTGATCTCTCATAACAGAAGATGAAGCTGTTTTGCAGAAGATGAAGTTAGGATTAGGAATGCAGTTTTGAGTTGGTCTCAAACAAAGTTCTAAGACATTCTGACCTTTGAGCTCAAATTTAGTTCTTGGCTTCTTTTTGGGCATTGTCTTCTAAAAAGGTTAAAGATATCTATTTATAAAGATTAATTTATCATATTTATGTTTGAAGGAGGTTTTGTAAACTGGTGCAACGCCACTTTCCATTTTTCTTTTTCTTATTTTTTATTTATTTATTTATTTTTTTTTGGGGTGGGGTTTATAGGCTTTTGAGAATTCCTCATCTTCTGAGGACTATGTACTGGATAGTCATGTGTGAAGTTAAAACAATTACTACATACAAATGGGACTGTTGCATGAGTTCGGTTCATCAAATCTCGGATAATGACTTGAATTGAAATAAACCAAAAATATATTATACTAAAGGTGCATACAGTTCCACATGTTAATTGCATAACAGATGGTTTCAACCTTCATTGATGTGATAACCGTTATCGAACCAGCTTGGTTAGCATCGCTCGCTCAGCATGTCAGTTCAATATAAAAAGAATGGGCTGGCTAACAAATGTGTATATATATATATATATATGTATATTCATATTTGATGGACTAAACAGAAATTTGAATTCAAGAATTCTCACTGAAAAATTACACAATTAGAAAGCCAGCCAAGCTGCATATGATTTCTATCTTGAAAAGATAAAACCCGTTCAAAGAAATTCAGCCAAACCATGATTCAATTAATAGAACTTCATAAATTTTGGCTAACACCAAGCGATATATAGCAAAACCTAAAGCAGGGACAACAATTAAATAATGTACCTGAATAGAAATCAAAGCAGAGAGGCGGGATTTTCCTTGAGCTACTCTTTGATACCCTAGAGTTCAAATAAATAAATAAATAAATAAATCACTTCAAAAAAAATCAAAGACTGCTTGGTAAAACAGAAAGTCAGAGAAAACGAGAAAAATAGTTTGCATGATGTGGAATTATATATGGAAACTTACGAGAGTCAACAACCATGCGATAGGAGAAATCTGAGCCGTCTGTTCCGGAAGGCCTCCCTAATGCAGGTTTTCTCTGCTGCATTTTCTTCTTTATTGCTCAGAAACTGAGAAAAGGGTTCTTTTTTTCCTTAAAACCTTGAAAAACCATTAAGTATCCAAGTTAAAAACTTTTCAATTTTTGCTTCATTTTATCAACAAAATTAAAATAAAATAAAATAATTAAAATTAAGCCAGAATTATAGCTCAGCCAAATCAGATTTCCCCCAATTTGACTTTTCTTCAGAGTTCCTAAAAGCCCTAGAAAGCTTTGTGGAAAAAGGAAGTGAAAGAAGAAAAAGAAAACTTTACCAGGAAAGCGAAAATCGGATGGGAAAAACAAAAACACCGGCGGACGGAAAAGCTTGAGAGTTTCGAAACCTTGTCTTCTTTACAGAGGCCGGTGGCTTTGCTTTGGGAGTTTAATAGTGGCTGGGTCCGAAAAGACAGAAATGGGTTTGAAGTTTAGAGCAAAAGACAGGTGCAAGTTGGTATAAGATGATATATTTTGAATTTTTCATCACTTTTTTCCCTATAGGGTCAAAAATCTAAACTTAAAAAAAAAAAAATAATAATTTAGATTAGAATTGATTATATATTTACTCACTTATTTGTTTGTAGCATACAATAATTCGTGTGTGTTTTTTGTTTTTTTCTTTAATCTGCTTATCTAGCTATTCTATGGGAACAATGATTTATGGTGTTTTATACGTGATAATATGTACTATTCATTTGAATTGTCTCTTTTTGACTTTTAGTTAAAAAAAAAAAATTAAAATGCTTTAAAATAAAAAGCATTTGATAATAATTATCTTAATGATAGTCAAAACTTATCCTAATTTACTACAAGCAATGTATATGATTCAATTTTTTTTCACCAAATATATTAAAAAAAAAAAAAAAATCTTTATAGGAGACAATGGAGAGGGCTTGGAATGACATTGAGACGGTTAGAAGAAGTAAGTATTTTTGTAGGTGTTGGAAAGTAGGTAATCTAATCATTATATATCCAATATTTTCACAAACACTAAAAGCTTTTTATGAAAAGTTATCCATAACCTCTTTGGCTTTTCTTGTTCTTTTACTATTTTCTTTTTTGGTCTGTACGAAGAGAGAAATTGATTTAGACTGGTAATATAAAATTTCTGCTTCTTAAAATTTGTTGGCAATGAAGTTGAGTATGTAAACTAAATTTCATGTACTGTTTCTTTCTGCAATCAAGTTAAGAAAGGAAAAATAAACATGCTGTAAATGTTTGACCTATTAACATGATGTACAGTGAACTTCTTTTGGTGAAGTCACAGTAATTTTCTGTACAAAAAATACTACCACCATTATAGATGTATGGCAAATGAAACTCAGTAGATATCAATCACGGCACTCGTTCTAATACTCGTTGCAATGCCTTTTTTATGCCTTCCTGATCAAGTGATGTTGTCAGTTGAATTTCCTGCACCTGGAATTACAGGATTTCACATAAATTTGTTTTGAAAGAGATATAGCAAGACAGAGAGACTGATAGAGGAAGTGAACCTCACCTGCCTTCCAGCACGAGCAAGAAGCGTAAAACTCTGGTTAATTGGAGGTGCCTGTGGTAACATAAGATGAAGATGTTTAAGATGAGAAAATGGAGGTATTCAACTATGAGGATTTCGTTTTAACCAAAGGAACTCACGTTTGAAAGCCAAAGTTGCAAGTCTTGTGAAACCACCCTTTTTTCAAACCCTTGGCGACTGATTCTTACATCGTTTATGCTGGACCGGATATCATAACAAGGCAAAAACAATTATCAATAATAGTTTCTTAAAAAACCAAATAGTTACCAAGCTCTGTCTTTTAATATCTTGAGAACATAACGAGTAGCAAGCCCTAGTATGCATTGCATGCACTGAATCAAAAGTGTTCGCATTCTGATCCCAGAATAAGTTTGTGTCACTTCTTAGTTTCAAAGAAACTGATATGACATGACCAAATACAAAGGAGTGATGAAATCATACCCATCTTCTCGTAGTAGCTCTTCAAATATAGTTTCGAGTCCTGGAAGAGGTTCAATGTTATTGCCATCGCTAATGGTCAAGGAATCAGAACCAACTGAGCCATCCTGTGACATGTCAAATTCATCAGTAACTAAGAGAGATTTTTTTCTCTTTTCCTTTTGATTTTCCCACTTGAGGCAGGACGTTTGAGAGCATCACCAAAGTTCATTATGACTACAAACCTGTGGTATTACTTTTTCCAAAGTCTCTAGCAGTGGATCTTCTTCCAACTGTCTGATTGACAGTGTAATCCTGGACTTCTCTCTGCACACATAGATTCAATGGAAATTAATGTATGGTTACAGAATAAAACTAATGAAGTTAAAACAGTGAGTCAAGGTAAAGAAAACATTATTAGGCTGATACAATGAAAACCATCAACAGCTTTCTTTCTTTTTTCTTTTTTTTTATTGTTTATAATTGGTCAGTTAATCCAAGATGTTTTGTTCCTTTGTTGTTGTAATTGGTTTGTTTGCCATTTGTCTGGCAGGCTTACTAACGGTTGTTTTCCTTACAATTGACCATTTTTCTTCATTTCCCAAGTAAAAGAAAGAAAATGGTGATGTCCTAATATTATTTGAGGTGTATCCATCAAGTATGCATGACTATCCAAGCACTCCGAATGGATACGCTTGACAATATGAATCATTTGAAAAATGAAAAGTTCTGTTTTGCAGCAAGTCTCTCACTAGATCAATTCGTTTTTTTGACACATCACAGGTTTAAATTTTTTCTTTCTACATAGTTTTGTTATAAAGCTTGCATGATTAGGAAACATTGGTTGTGCATTGGGTTCCAGGAAGTTTTATGATATTATACAGCCCTAGTTTAGAAGTATCTGCTATACATAAAACTCAGCATGACCTAGTTGAAAAGAACGCACTGTCTGTATCTATTCATAGGTACAACAGTATACAACACATGCTTTTCAATCAACATAGATACAAGGTTCCCATCTTTTAGAATTATCAGTATTGTTATGAATTTCAACGTTTAGAGTAGTCAAACCAGAAGGCCAAAAAAAGATGAAAACACTTGAATAATGTAAGAAGCAGATAAAACTCACCTGTCAATGCTAATAATTTTGACCTTTACTTCATCACCCTCAGATAGAACATCTCTTACGGATTGAACTAAATCCCATGAAACCTCAGAAACATGTACAAGTCCGGTGAGATGATACAGACCTGTTTCAATGTTTTTAGATGGCATCAAGAACTTTATCTATTTAAAATATTGTGTATAACAGTCAAAGCACACTTGAAAATAAATACCATCAGGAAACCGTAGGTGAACAAATGCACCGTAATCCTCCACAGAACCCACCCTTGCTTCAAAGATATCCCCTAGTTTGATTTTACCAGAAAATTTTGACCAGACAGCTTCCTTTTCTGAGAATATCAATTTCCTGCTCTCCTCATGAGCTTGAATTACCTAAAATATCAAGAAACTGAGGTAATTTCTATGTTAAATTTAACTATTAGATACAATCTAATCAGGAAGATCAAAAGTTTCTTAAATTACCATTGGAAGATCTATAAAGTGAATAAAAAAGCCTAACAGAAACTCAGAAAGTGCTAAAGAGAAATAATAAATTACTGATTGTTTTTTAATCCTCTAGTATGTCTTAGCACCAATACTGTTACAGGCATGAGCAGCAAAGAAAACATCAGTGCTCAAAATCTGCTTATCTTCAAACCTATATGCCAAAAAGTCATGTGAATGCTGAAAATTTATTCACTTCCTCAGAAAGCGGGGGCAAGAAAGATTTTGAATTTCCACAAATTAGTGGATTTTGATTTATTCTACGATATTTTGTATCAACCACTACTATGATCAGCTTGGCAACAAGCATCTGGATAACCAACACAATATCATAGATATTTTGCCAACCATGAGGGACCCTGTTGATGTCAACATTCCACAGGTACTGCCCTCATCAATTTACCGGATGGTTCAAATAATTTTTTAACTAACATTATAATTCTTAAGATAGATTTTCCAATTAGGCAGTATCCCATTAAAAAATTACATCTTGTAAGTAGTTTTAGAATAAGGATAGCATAGCAGATGCCATCTTTATATATAACAATGAAGCAGGTAGAGAATCAGCAAAATTTTATGGTATACTATGTATCACTTGCGCTTTCTTCTTGAAAGAAAATCTCCATTATATCAGTCTTCAAGGAATTTCCTCCAATTTTAGAGCCAAATGCATAACCTCAAAGTAGGCAACCACAATTCATACCTAAACTTCTGTAACTCAAAAAAATTACAACAAAGGGATTTTGAACGACAAGACAACATTAGCAGTCAAATCCAACATTTCTACTTTAAATTTGTAGCAAAGTTACCTAAAATTTAACATGCCACTTTTCATTTAAAAGGGGAAAAAGCTGAAATTATAAACATTCTAAACTTCTAATATAAAGCTTTCTATCCACATTTTGGATAATTATATAACCCAAATGGATTTACGTCACTCATAGACAAACTTGAAAATAAACAAGTAGAGAGTAACACTTCTATGGTTTGACCGTACAGAGAATCATTTGTAAAAAGCTGAAAATCTATCCAATAACTTATGTTCACCTAATATATTAGGAAAACTTTATGTCTAAGAATTAAATAAAACGTAACTAGGTAAAAAATCCATTACCTTCACGGAAATAAGTGAACCAGTTAAGCCTTTTGCAATCTCATGGATACTTTTGGTTGGTTCTGCATGAAACAAGATAAAGAAAGTCAGCAAAATAAATTCATATACCCAACAGCACATATGGCCATTGTATCAAAGAGTGAGTACATGGATATAGAGAACAATGAACCAGAAAAATGGTGAAATCAACAACATTCTACTCGGAAATGAAAGAAGTATCCAATGGCAAAAACAGAAAATATTAGGTTCCTCCCTCATTCTTTAGTATTTTTGCATATTCATATGAATATGTCCTACCAAGAACTCACAATTAACAAAAATGGCAACAATCGATAAAATGTCAATTGAGAAAATATCTGTATTTTGGATTTGTTGTTGTTACATTTAACAATTATATCTCGTTTCAGCTGGTCTATGTGACATGAAAACTACTGGCACAAAAAGAAAAAAAGAAAAAAAAATTTTTTTTATCATTTTAAAGGACCAATTATGTCAAAGTACATTAAAAAATCATCTCCAACCTAAAGGTATTAGTAAGTGAAAGCGGTTAGCATCTTCAAATTCCTTCATACCTCATTGAAAGCTTTATGTAAGTCACCATCCTCAGCATAAGATTGGAGAAAGAAATTACCTAAATAATTACCTAAATGGGATGGTGAGCAAAAATAAGAGGGAACTTAGTACCTTTACAAAAATGGGATGGGCTCAACTGTGGAAATGGAAGAAAACCAACTAGAGAACGAAAACGAACCAGCAAACCTCCACCATTGAAACCTTCAACCCTGCCCTCATAAATGAATCCACTAGCATTGTAAGATCTAGCTGCCTCCCAATCAGCGGACCTCTCATTCTTTGCAGAAACAAAGTACCAGCTCAGATAATTTCCAAGAAAACAATTATTGTTATAAAGAAACAATCACAAAAACACTTTCCTAACAATGAAAACACATTCCATTTTTCTGCCTCTTTATTCTTAGCTTGAAACACTTTCACCTAAGCATTACAAATATGGTTGCTATCAACTTGTTCTTATGACCACTTCCAATTCCAAAGAAATGGGTATTATACAAAACAACAATTTCATCACCAAGCTAGTGGGAAAAGCAAAAAACGAAAAAACAAAAATAAAAAACAAAACGTACCTGAGATTGCCTAACGGCCTCTGGAGGGGTAGAGGAGTCTTGAAGTACTCTAGCAGAGGCTGTACCAGCTTGCCCATAACTTTCAGTGTTGTTGGAGACATTGCTAGCAGAGCAAATCCATGGAGTTCTTCTGCTGCAACATCTCGGTGAATGCTTTGAGAGATTGTTGGATATGGGGCTCAATAGAGGAGACCCAGATGGAGAACATTGAGTGGATGAGGTCTCAGTGGTTGTAAAGAGCTTAGAAAGAAAAGAAAGGCTTCCTGGGACTGATCCCAATGCAATTGTTGCAGTAAATAATGGCATTCTTTTGGATTTTTGACGTACAAAAAATTTGTAGAGGAAAAAGAACGGAAAGCAAAAAGACCATCATGGTTTGGAAGATAACATGGCAGGAAAATACTGGGTTTTTGAGATTTTTTTTGTGGGAGTTATTGAATATTGAATATTCCAAGTGTCATTTCTTAGCCCACATGTTCTTCTTTGCCCATTACTGTGAAACAAGACAAATATAGTTAAGTCTTTTTTCTTTCTTGAATAGAAGGATAGCATTTCTTATCCAACCTTAAAATATATATATATATATATATATTATTTTAATATTTCTTTTATTATGGGTTCGGTAAAAATATAAAAATCTTACCTGGTTATGAACGTCTTCATACCAAATGAGTTACCACCATAAATTCATTATTGTAGCAATCAATTGCAATTGTGCATACTTTTTTTTTTTTTTTTAAATGTTCTCTCATACAATAATCCAAATATAAATATTTAATTGCATTTAATCATACATATAGAGCTGTAATATCCACTCTTATTAAAAAAACATGAATCAATAAAATAAAATAAAAACTCTTGGTTGATAGAGTGGATTGAGAGTTTGAGTATAATTTTTCCTTTAGATCGCGAAACCAGTTGTAGAGTAAATATCCTTGTAGAGGTGGTGTGACGGAAGGGGGTGCATGATGTTTTTGCAAATTTTTGGACTGAAGACTTCTTTTAATGAATAAAAAGGTTTGAAAGGTAAAGATTCACGTTCTCTACAATTTTAAATGGTATATTTATCCGTATCAATGAAGCAATTTGCATATAGTTATATTTATAGTTTAACTTATGTTTATTATTTTATAGGTACGACTGACTCTCTAATCCAATCTGATTAGAGTTTAAATTTCTTTCTGCTTTCGATTAGAATTCAAATTTCTTACCAACTTATCTATCAGTTCAAGTTTCTTACTTAAATATTTTCAATCGAAGGCTATTAGTTGGAAGTAACTATATATATTTAATTCTTCTCAATTCAATTGTTAATCTTGTCCCCAATGATGCTCAAGATATAATAAACCAAATGCAAATTAACTTAGTATAATTGGATTCAAGATTTGAGCTCATGATCATTCATACTTGTTTTGTCCGAATTTTCCAGGTAACTCAATTTAGTCTATTTAACAAAAAGAAAATACCAAATCATATAAACTAACAAGTAACATCAACATTATTCCAACAACAATTTATTAATTAGCAAACAAGTAGTACAACACAGTAGAACACATTTCAACAAGATCACTTAATATAGTACCTCTTTAACATAATGCCTCCTTATTTCTCACCATTCAACATAAAACTTTATTTCTCTCTCTCTCTTTTTGGTTTTATTACATAAAATCATCATTTCCCTTGAACTCTTTTAATCTTTTCCATCACCATTTTACTTCCAAAACAGTTCAGGATTCATAAAAAACAAAACAAAACAAAAAAGAACTCTTAAACAGGTTAAGCCAGACCCGCAAATAAACCAACTTTTTTTTGTTTCCAAAACAACAAATTGATCAAAGTCCACCATCTCAGCCGCTCCATCTCTATTCCGTAGTCCCCTGGTTTGGTTAAAAAGCAAGCAAAATGTGGCAATAAAACTTCCTCTTGCATATCCTTAAAAAAAAAACCCATTATTGGTGAGAAGACGATCAACACCAATTAAGGTCAAAAACTGAAAGGATAAACAGAGAAGAAAGAACAAGCATAATATGTCAGCCAAATTAAGCTTGATCGCAGCCCATAAAACCAAACCAGTTTTCTCTGCAGTGTGTACATACGAAGCCAAGACAGACCACCAAGAAAGTAGAATGATCTCTCTTACCCTTTTTTTTCTTTATGTATTTTCTTGTTGAGAAACTGAGAAAATTTTGAAAAAAAAATAATAATAATAAAACAATAGCATATATATAGAGAAAGAGGTCTAGTCATCTCCTTGAATATACCAGCACAACAACATGGTGGCACAGCGACGAAGGACATAAATCCTTGCTCGTTGTTCCCTAACCAAGGTTGCACACTTTCTTGTGAAGCCATGACCGGTCTTTCTCTTCACCTGGGTTTTGGCGAAAGTCTTTTTATTGTGAAGCTGGAGGAGTACTTCAGCCATTGTTAATATTTGATAAGTAAGAAGCTAGTTTGAAAAGCTTAGAAGGGAGGATTTTGAAAAAGCTTAATGCTTTCAAAAAACTTGTGTTTGATTTAAGGTTTTTGAGCTAATATTTATACCATTTTCTTGAGCATCAAGGTGAGTGAACATGGTCATTTTTTTTTTTTTTTTTGAACGTTTGGAAATTCCTTGGAAAGATGTAGCTCCCATGGAAAAGAGAAAAAAATTGCTTGCTTTTCAAGTTAGGGAAATGAACATGGTCTAGTTTGGAAAGAACGAGGAAAAACAATTAATTTTAAAATGCTTTTGAGAGATATATAGATGGATTTAAAGTAGCTAGATCCCGAAAAAAATTTACATATATATATATAGCTAGATACCCAAAAAAATTTACACACATATATATATATATATTGGTTATATATCTATCATATTTAATAATCATATGAATTATAAACTTAAACTTAACCATTTACGATTATTTTTTTGTGACAAAATAAAATGTACATTACTAAATTATCATAACATAATATAATTGTTATTTGTTGGACTATAAGTATCCAAAAAAGTTTACATATATCTATATATTGATTATATATCTACCATATCATCTATGTAACAGTTAATAATTATATAAACTATAAACTTACCATTTATAGTTATTTACAAACAATAAAATAAAATAAATGCTTATTATTAGATTATCATAAAATAATATAATTATTAATTGTTGGATTATAGGTAGTTTGTTATATCAAATTATCCTGTACAATGGCAGTTTATAATATTTTTTCAAGGACGTTGACATTTTATTTTTTCCTATTTAGTTATAAGGGGAAGCAACTAGAGTATTGGGAAAAGCATTGGTGAGGGGATGCATAAATCAAAGAACATTCAATCACATCATGCAATATGAAAAAATAAAAAAAAATAAAAAAATAAAAAAATAAAAAAAATAAAAAAGAACATTGCTATATCCTATAGAATCTATCAAAATCCATTAAAGTATTTGTAGGAAATTACATATTATTTTTTTATTGTACTTTGATCGAGAGGGTGATTTTATTTTATTTCTATACTTCTATAAATCAAGCTCTTAAAATTTTCACTTTCTACCAATTGATCCTGTATGTCTTCTATTATAGTCTGTTTATTATAAAACCACGTAGATGTTTATTTGATGATATTTATAATAATAAAGTTGAGTTAAAAATGTTTTAACTTTGATACTATCACTCCTCTAGTATACATCCCATCATCGCATCAGCCTTGCGAATGAAGAAAGCAACTTCAATCCTAATAGGTTTTCCGGCTGAAGAAGGAAAAGATCTGATTCACACAGGAGTTTTGAGTCGTCATAGAAGCCGAACACGGCGGCACAACGGAACGGAACAGGCACTAGTTGAAGAAAACCGCCACATTTATAATAGTAAAGTTTGAGTTAAAAATGTTATATGAATGAATTGACTTTGATACTCATCACTCTTCTTTGATATGAATTTTAATTTGTTCCTCAATGCTTTTTTCTTTTGAAGAATGTCAAACCTAAACTTCAATAAACAACAAAATAAACCCTTTAGTTTTAAATTTTGTTAAATTAAAATAAGAAAAATTCATAACAAAATTATTATTGACGATTCAACTTATATGAACAATACAATATTAACCACAAAAAAAAAATTAAAAAAAAATGTAGAGTTCTGCTATAGAATATATTGCAATCGAATTTTTGGCTTCAAGCTGAGGAGGGAGATATGGAACTATTAGTAAATTTACCATAAAAATCTGATGCATAACTCTGGCTCTTTTTCTAATTAACTCTTTTAAAAAGGCCTCCCATTTATATATATATATATATATATATATATCTCCACCCTCTCCAGCTATGTTGCTCTTTCATTCAAGGTTCTCATGAGTTATGATCCAGTGTTCAGTGTCCACCACAAGTACAACCATAGTTGGGACATACAAGTACCTAGAAAAAGAAAAATGGAATTTTACCTATTGGAAAGATTTTTTTTCTTCATTTTCTTTATTTTCTTTTTAAGGAAAACATATTTACACTTACAGATAGATGATTAATTATGTAGGCAAATCAAGGAATGACATGCTGCCATCTTGGAGAGATGCACCATCAAAGTGGTTAACAATGTTACTCCATATATGACCTTAAAGTGTGTAATTAGTATCTAATTTGTTGAAAGGGCTGATGACTTCCGTGCGCGAAAATATTACCAGATAATACTTCTCCACAGTATGGTTGTCATCAACGACTGACTGCCTCGGCCAAGTTCCTTTGCTCACGAGCAATAAGTGAATCGTAATCCTGTATATTTCAATACATGAGGGCTGAATACTGACAGCAAATCGCAAAAATTCTGTTGCTTCTCCTTTTATTTCTGTTTCATTTCTTTAATTATTTCACTACACACAAAATGATCTAGAGATAGGTGTTCATGTGTTACGACTTCATGCCACATACTCTATGAATCCTGATTTAGTTTACCTGTACAATTGCCTGTGCACAAAGCTTTCCCGATAGAACTGCACCTTCCATCGAAGCTAAATATTTCTGTTTTGTGTAGTCACCAGCCAAACAAAAACCCTCTACGGGAGATTTTTGCAAGGGCCGGCAAGGTTCACAATCAGGGACGGTTTTGTAGACAGACCTGAGAAGATTACAAACTTGAATTCAGAAAGAAAATAGACCAACTCAAAATACTAGTGTTCAAATCCAGGTCTTCCCAGGGATATTGATGCAACCACCGTGACAACTTTGCAATAAAATAGTAAGGTCCATTTTACACATACAATTACAACAGTTAACAATAAGAAAATAAAAATAGTTTCTATTAGACGAGTTAATGTCTCGATAAAGACATGAGAAAAATAACCCCCTAGATTTTCTTCAATGAGTTACTTGCAAAATGGTTTTCTGAAATATTTTTCATAACTGGTTTCAAATAAATTAGAGGAACTAATCAAAGGTAAGTCGAACCTCGGTGTTTTGACAACATGATACTTTAAAATCTTTGCTTTGCTCTGATCGGTGGATATTTCATCAGGAAAGAGTTTAGCAAGTTCCTTCATCGTAGCATCAATAATTTCTGTGTCACTACGGGATATCCATTCTTCTGCTGGTGCAAAAACCAACTCCAACATAGACTGGTTTGGATTGTAATATTCCTGCAATAAAAGATCAATCATGTAACATTGCAGAATGAAAATAAAGCAAGGATTCAATATGTCTCCCACGTATGGTGAATGTAGTTTAATGAAAATTTGCAACAGTAGAACATTTATCAGTTCACTAGAACAAGGAAGTACTTTTATGGATGCAGGAGTACAGGTGTCCATCAATATAATAACTCTTTTTAATGAACATCATGCTGGTTAAAAGAACTTATTCTCATGATATGGGTCCATTCGTAACAAAAACATATGGTCTCAAATCCCACGTTGTGTGCTTCTTCACGTTTCAATTTCTTTTACAGCAAGAAGACACTGCTATAAGGTCTTCAATCAATATGCATATGGAGTTGAATGGAAAGGATATTTGAAGACAAACAATGATTGATGGTATATCAATTGTGCAACAATAGATGCGAGTAGTATGCATCCAGGGAGCATTCATATTAACATTGGGTAGGCTACAAGAGTCGAAACAGTAAATAAATAAAAAATGGATATTAAAACAATAAGAGTCGTACCTTGCATGTTACAGACATGTCAGCATAGACACTTAGAAGAGGACTTCTGCATGGGGAAAGATGAGTAAAAAGACAACCATATATGAGATACAGAAATATTAATATCCCAAATGCAAGTCAAAAGACAATCCTTTATTTCTACGATTTCCAATTATTGATTCTTAAGTATAAAAAAAACCACTGAGATATCAAGCTGGTAATAAGCTTGAAAACCATGAGATATACCTTAAAGCAACTAAAAAGTGGCTTTACTTTTTAGCAAGATCGATTAATTAACTGAAAGTCATATTTTGAAAATTAAAAAACAAGTGAGGTACGAGAAGGACCTGCTAAAAAGTAGGTGGTCATATGTGTTCTTCAGTTTTCTGTCAAACCTGAGATGAAGTAGAATTTTTATGCCAGGCTAATAACGAAAATATTAAATACTAAGAATATTGCATATTATATAATACATGTGTGAGTGCTCATGCGCGAATATATATGGTCTACAATCTTTCCAACTTAGGATCAATGAATGCCAAATACTAGTTAAAGTACATGTTCATCATAAAAACAAGTAATCAATTTGACCTCTCTGTAGTTGCTTAAAAAACAAACCAAAACCGTGAAAACAAAACAGAAACAAAAACACAAAGACAAAAACATATAAGAAATGCAATCAACACGATTAAAGTCAAATATCATTAATCAATCACTTTTAGCACTTTGTGACTGCAAGCCTCTTTTTGCGAGCAGTCGACCAAGAGAAGGATTACTTTATTTCTTGTATACTTAATAGCAATAGTATCAATTACTAACCATATGTGAACATTAATAACTGGAACTCCTACTAATTTCTCCAACTTTTTAAAATATGGAATTTCTTTCCAGCTGTCAGGCAAGAGAAGCTTCAGGATATCAACTGTTCAGAATAAAAACAACGGACAGAATTAGGTAAAGTGGCATTATAAATTCAATAATAGCATATCAGGCTTGTTTGTGCTATACCTGGAGTGGCAAACACATAAACATCCCCTTCAATCACATTTCCATTGGTTAATAAAAATCTCTTCACTGTTCCGTCATTATTTAGCTCAATTTTTTGTATCCGTGAATTAAGTTGGAGTTCACCACCCAATTTCTCGATATGATCAACAATTGGCATACAGAGTCTCTCTGGAGGATTACCATCTAAAAAGGCCATCTTGGAACCATGCTTCTCCTATTCATGAAATTTATAAGGTGCTGATCAGCTAGTGCCATATGGTGGAAAAGAAGTCCTTTTGCTTCAAAATAAATTACTGCAACAGGCAAAATAGTATCCATGCCAATGGAACCCAAATATAAACAAAATACAGATCTTCGCTAGAACATGCCACTGACATAATGTTGACTTAACCTATGCTAGCTTGGTTCCCAAAAATAAAAAAATAAACTAAAAACTATGCTACCTGACTACCAAAGCATTCATGATACAATGGCTAGGAATGTCAATAAAATTTTGAAGGCAAAGGACAAATGACTCTTGCATAAGGTGAAAATTCCAGTGAAACTGTGTCTGTTTGTACCTATTAACTTAAAATATGTAAATCAGGGATTCTTCAGGACCATGAACGCAAAAATTTAGAAAGGAGAAGAAAAGCAAAGCATGATGTAGACTTTAAAGACACACTAAAACATTTTAAAGTTGGAATGGCATGTGCCATGAATAGATGTGAAAATTCTAGAAAGGATAATCCATGTCTCAGGTTAGATACCATTGAGCTTATGATAACGACTGACTATAGATCTGGTGGTTAGTAATGTTATTTAACTTGTATCTTGAGGTATTGAAACTAAATCTCTAGATTTCTCTTTTGATAAACGTTAAAGTTTTACTGGTGTCTGTGCCTCTATATGCATGGTAAAGAAACAAAAAATCATTTTGAGTTACGTTCATATTGTCCTGTATCAACAAAAGGAGAGTAAGATTGCGTTGTGTCAGGAGGGAGAAGTCAACATACCTGAAGAAATCTGTTCAAAGCAATCAATATACATTGCATTGAAAGTTCATCAGGGTTAATAAAGTTTAATGCCTTTGACATGGCAATAAACACCTCCTCAGTTACTCGATCAGGTATGCCCTGAGAGAAAAGGACAATATCATCAATTATTCTTCTGCCAAAGTATAAATTATATATATCAGGATCACCAAAATTTCCACAAAATAAACAAATAAGGTAGGCAATGTCAATTCTGTAATCAATAATTATGAAATAAAACCATTATCTAAAGCATGGCTCTCCAAAACATTCATGTTCTCCATACCATTATCTAAAGAAGTTCTATTTTAACTTCTAGAAGATAAAAATCATCAGTTTTAGTTGGCTTCTCAATTCCTAAAAGTTTGTGGCAGCTCCTCTGTTTGCATCCAAATTATCCAAATTTGAGGCATAATTCCAATATAATTGATATCCTGCGTTCTTGTCCACTATGACGCAAGCCTCATCAGAGCTAAATTCATTATGCATCTGAATTATCACCTTATGCTGAATCCATTCAGAGATCAACCCATCATGGTTCAGTTAAAAATAGTTGAAAAACCCAGATTTTAGGAATGATCTATGCAGGCAACCCACTTCTCTTAACCCTATAACCTGTATCTTATAATTAAACTTGCTTATGACTCATAAAGCTACTAAGCTATCTATATAACAAACATGTGTAAATCTGGTCAAGATAAACCTTCAAAAATAGCACGATCAAAGGAGTTACCACACCTGTTTTCTCATCCAATCTTTAACAGAGATGTTATCTTGAGCTTCAACATAAGCCTGTCCACCAAGCATTGCCGGTAGAAGACCAATAGCAAACTTTACTTTCTCTGGCCAAGACAGCATTTCATTATTCTTCAAAATGGCCCATATTCCTGTCAATCATGTATAAAGCCAATCCGTAATAAACTTATAATAGACTGAAGATCAATCATATGCTAATTTTATAAATCATATGAGAGAAAAAGACACTATCAAATACCCAAGTGGCTTGGGACTACAAAGAAATTCTACTAGGTTGGAAAAGAAATATCATTTTTGGAAATTTAGGACAATGCTAAATGCATCACTCTACTCCCAATCAATTATTTAAAAGCACCACTCTAATTCACAACTTAATTCTTCCATGACATATGATCATGTCTACCATGACAACTGAACCAAAAGGGCCTCCTACAGGTACCAATTCTCCTAACTCACGAGCCTCCTACTCTGACAAGTAAACACTGTCCAAAATATGTACACATGTCATCCATCCCATACTAAGAAAGTCCCCCTCATAATTTCTCGAAAGTCCATCAGCTGTGCACAATTTTATAAAAACTTTAGAACAAGATCATAAGGCAGATGACACACTTCCAATAATCATCCATCCTTCCAATCCTTTCTCACCATCCAACCTCACCCCACAATACTGCCATCAATTCCCCCAAATTACCAATCTCAAACTTACTTATTTGGATTTTGGAAGGCTAGCAAAAAGAAATAAAATCATTGGTTTCCTATTGCTATATGAATAAGGATAGGATATATGGCATGAAAGATATCAAAGATATATACGTTTCCAGGGAATCCTGTTCAAAAATAATAGATGTTTGACTTTTGTCATATAAAATTTGGTCTTTTGGAGTCTACATGAGGATATACTGCAGGCTGACTGAGTGTTACTTCTCAATATATATTGCTAATTCAGGGAATCACTACATTCCAACAAATTAAACCAACATGGATCCAAGCACATTGTGAAATATGCCATTAAAACTAAAATTTTTCAAAGTTGCATTAATGTACCTTAATTTTTGAGGTAATAAATAGATATGATTTCTTACCATTTATGGGTGATGGCAAAGCTTCAAGGAAGTCAAATCGACTGAACTCTCCTGGCTTGTTGGGCATTGCAAATATCATAGAATGCTCTTTCCACTGTAACCTGTCATCAATACCAAGCTCTCCAAACAAGTTTTGTACATTTGGATACGCTCCAACTAGCCAAAAAAATGAAAAGAAAAGTATAATAAGTTCAAATGAAAAAAAGAGAGACAAAGATGGAGAAAGGAAGTTGTTAAGCTTACAGAATATATGTAGGCCTGTCTCATACCAGTCTCCATCCTCATCTTTCCATGCTGCCAGCTAGAGAAAAGAAGATAAACTTCAATCAGTTACTAACTTTCTCACCCTATCACCATACTCAAACTACCAAATTTAAAGATATATGGAGGACCTATCCAATTAGGATTGCTCATACATACCAAAATATAAAAAACTGCAATGTACTTAATTACAAAAAAATCTACACAACCCAATCACAATAAAACATTTTAAGGAGACACAGCTAGAGACAAGAAAGAGGAGTGGATACACACTAGAAAATATTCCAATCTTTTAAACCATGTTACAGCCTTTATACTGAAAGGCCATCTCGTAGGAAATGAACTAACATGCAATTTTATCAAGACTTTATGCTTAGTTAACCATTAGGATAAGTTCACCAATGCCAACTAAACTAACATCCTTTTTGATGCTTGGTTTTGACATGTCTTAAACCCCACAAAATCATTCCTCTAATAACTAGTCATGGACATGAGCATAGCACTTTAAATGATTCTTTTCCTTCCTCTACAGGGGGTGGTGGGAGCAAAAATCTTAGCTGTCCCTCTCATCCAAGAATTGAACACAAGCCCTCTCCCCTCCTTCAACCGCAATCCAACCCCCATCCCTCAAGAAGGGAGGATTACCTGCTGCAAAAGCTAGCGGGTGAATGATTTCTCTGGTACCAATGTAAATCTTTTCTTAATAATCCATATCAGCTTCCTCATTTCAGTATGCACTTTCTACATGCAATCTGAATGTGCCAGTAGTTACCATGATAATTTTCTGCCGCCTTTATGGACACCTTATATCATATTCATCATGTTGAAAATGATATAGCAAAATAGCAATCCCAAAGAACCATCTAATTCAGACAAGATGCTGTTAAATATCATCTTGAAATAACTGATTGAACATTGCTTATTAAGCCTAAAAGATGATAGTATTTCACCCAATTGTCAACCAGGAAAAAGTTAGTTTTCAAAGAACATAATAGACAGAGACAAATGATGGCACAAGCACAGAATTGGTGTCAAAGTGGGATAAAACTAGATCAGCTTAAGGACCTTTCCACCTAAAACATCTCTTGCTTCCAGTAATAAAGGTTTATGACCTGCATCTGCCAAATACTTTGCAGTTGATAAACCAGCCAGTCCTGCAATAATTTATTAAAATAAAAAGCTTAGCAAATGAACCATGTGCATTGAACTCCAAATAACTACTATTTTTATTGCGAGACTACAATCATCATTAACAAGCATTTCAAATAAGCAGAGTCGCAACAATGAAGACACATCAAGGAATCTTTTTGCCTAAAAGAAACTATGTCAAAATCATTTTTTTTCTCAATAGAAATAACAATAGCATATGGTCAAAACTAATAAAACCAACACTTTACTAGTAACAAAGAAAACCCTTATATCCATTATCCAGTATCCATAAAATAAAGGAAATAGCAAGTAGTCACCTAATCCTTGGAGTATCAATCACTTAAATAGAACACAAATGTGAGCACACAAGAAAGAGAATTCTACAGCAATTTGGCATTCTCTTCCAAAAGCAGCATACATCAACTTTAGTTGCACAGACGAAAATGGACAAAATAAAATAAAGTAATTCAAAAAATACGATAGCTTGAAAACCACCCAAGTAAAGCATAAATTTGGTATATTAGCAACCAAATCTAGAAATAGAGTTGTTAAATTAAGGTGGATATCTCATAAGTACAGGAGGATAGGATTAGATTTCATCACCTGCACCAGCAATTACAACTTTTAACGGTTTAGCAGGACGAGGAGAAGAGCGAAAGGAAGCAGACAAGGAAGCAGCTTCTAAGAAATTAACAGTATTCTCAAGCTCCGGTCTTGGATAGTCCACACAAACTACCTACTTCACAAACAAAACTAAATTCCATATAAGACTTGGCCAGCAAAATTCCGAAAATAAATATAAACAAACAAATAAGTAATTATTTTTTTTCCCTAAAAAATCAAACCTTCAAAGGGAAACCCCTTTTCCTCTGCCCTCTACCAGTCGCACTTGAGCACGGAATTCTCAAACTCTGAGACATAAATTCACTACCTCCAAAAGTCAAAGCTTCCAAATTTGGCAAACCCATTTGGAAACAACATCTGGGTGTGCTTCCAACCTTCCTAATACTTACGATACTACTAGTTTGCCAGCTCAAGTTAGCCGCGGAAACACATCCCCACTGGGACATTTCACCGAACACACAACCCGCAAAACTGAACTTTCAGGCCTCCAACAGTGGCTGATAACTCCCGGAAAGAAAAATCTGAGAAAAAAAAACAGAGCAAATTCAAAGAACCCAGTAAAGCAAAAATAAAAACCATGAAAAAAAAAAAGATAAATCAAAGTTAAATGGGGAACAAATGAATGAAGAAGAAGAACCTGAAAGTATGAACTAGGCAGATGGTTGTGAGTCAAATTCCGGAGGTAAGGTAGAGAGAGAGAGAGAGAGTGGGGGTGAGTGGAAATGGTGGTGTAGATAGTGCAGCACATGAGCCTCCCAGTTTGGTGGGTTTTCAGTTAATTCGGCTTTGTCGCTATGTTGGGTCATGTTAGGCTGCCTTTCCAAATTGGTATATTCTGTGTGTGTGATAGACGGCAAAAAATACGTCTACGCTACAAAATGCAATCCATTGAGTCCAAAACTCGCTTTCACATTTCAATTACATAGACCAGGAGAGACGTATGGTTTTTAATGTGACAATACATTGAATTTAAGAGTTGGGACTTATTTATAAAGTTCTTTCTTTTTCCTTTTTTTTTTTTTTTTGGGTGAAAATTTTCAAACTTGAGAAATGTTGATGAAAAAGAAATCCAAAGATTAAATTTTGCAAAATCATTGAAATGAAATTCGGAAGCATCAATAAATCTTTTTTTTCGTTTTTTTTTTTTTTTAAGTTACATTAAGAAATTTACTCGCCATCTCAAATTATTTTTCTTTCTCATTTTCTCTATGTTTTTATATATCCTTTTTAAACAAATAAAAACTTTTGTGAAATTTCATGGTAGAAATAAAAGAAGGTTCAACATTTTTATAAATGTAGTGCCTCCAAGCATAATGGCTATAATATTAATATTATGGCACTATTAGCTAAAATATATATTTTGGCATTTAAATTGAAGTTTTTTTTTTTTTTTTATTGCCCAAAAATAGCCACGCGATGAAGTTATCCAGCTTATAGAGACAAGTTAGGTCTAGTTTTATTATTTAATGTATATTTATAAGGATATTTTTTTAATTCTTTTGAGAACAAAAATAGTAATAATAATAATAATAATAGATTATTTTTATTGAAGCATGAATAAAATCATGATTTTATAAAGCATGAATAAATATTTAAATATGTATATACATATATAATAACAAAAAAATTAACGAATATCATATAAATATATGAATATACGTTGATATATGTTGCTCATTATTGCAACCAAAACAACATATATTTAATAAGATAATAAAACAAAATTCATTAAAAACAAAAATGAATAGCTATTTAAGTTGCTACTAACTTATAAAACATGCACAGTATTTACAGAAAAAGCATCAGAACATATAAGATGCGCATAATATTAATTTTAAATAATAATAATAATAGTAACAAATATTTCTACATGATTTTTTTTTTCTTTCTAAATGTTGGAAAATTCAATTAACAAGAGGCAGAAATATCTATAAAAATGAACATAGAAAATAGGTAGAAATATCTATTAAAAAAATAAATAAAATAACAACATATAAATTAAGTATAATAAAAACAAATTAATAAATTAAATAAATATATCCTATAGAAATTGACCTGCAACCACCATAATGGACTGTTTTTATGGAAGATACACCCCCTTCAATATTAAAATTTTTTATGTATTCTTTTTCAAAAATACAACGATTTTCTAAAAATGTGCAGCCAAAAACTTCATACAGCACTTTTGCTATCCGTAATGCTCAACAATATTTTAGAAACAAATAAGTAATATAATAGATAAACAAAAAATGAAAATGAAAATTGGAACCAAAATCAAAACATCCTGTCTTCTATATCATCTTATATTAATTCCCATCAAAAGCACATATGTATATACATACATATATATATATATATATATATATATATATATATAGAAGCAGGGAAAACATTACAAAAACTAATAGTAATTAGAACTTTCGACTCATTTTAATAATGATAAAGTAGTTTAAATATATACAATATATAAATAAAATGTTAAAACTTATTAAATAGAATCCTTGTAAAAACAATTAATAGTATTAATATATTATAATTTTAAATAAATTTCTAAGATCATATTTAGTATGCAAAATAAATATAGGGATTGACCATTATTATATTTGGTATATTTTAAATTTTAAGAATATCAATTCCATAAAAATACTTATTCCCTTACTTTAAAAAATAGCTATTCCTTTCAAAAAAATTCAAAATTGTTATTTATTTGATTGAATAATAAATATTCTTACTAAATTTAAAATATATTTAAATCAAGATTGATTATCCTAAACTAAAAATACATATCTAACTAATTTTTACCCAATTTGATATTTTTGGAGAGAAAAAAGTCTTTACAAAGACTAAAGCATTGAATCTAATTCAAGATAATAACCAAATATATCAATAGGAATATCTATTAATTTGTTTCCTTTTTATTTTTTTATTCCTATGAATAGGAATATCTATTTCTATTTCTATTTTATAAAAAATATCCATTTTATATTCCAAATATAACAATTTATCTGTTATTCCCACTTGATGAGATTGTATATAAAGTTGTCAATGAACTACAATTTATGCGAAAAAAATATTAAAATAAAATCAAAAATGGATTATTTGTATATAAATATACAAATAAATAAAAATAAGAATCAAATGACTCGTTTGATATGCAAGATATAATTGAAATCAAATTGGGATTATGCTTGGGATTGGAATTAAATGGAATAAGAATTAATCCAAAATGATTTAAATTAAATAAGTTTAATAAAGAAATAGATAAGTTCTTTATTTGATTTTTTTTTTAAATCTACTGAATAAAAAAAGAAACTATAGAAGCAGAAATAAAACAGAAAATTAAAAAAATTAAATGAAAAAGAAAGAAATTGAAAGATAAAAAGAAGAAAAAAATTGAAACTTATAACCCATGCAATGAAAAAAAAATAAAAGAATAAAAAAATATTAAAAAAGAAGAAGAAAGAACAAAGATTAAAAAAAGAAACCGAAGATGAACAAAGATTGAAGATTAAAAAAGAAAGAAACCGAAGATGAACCGAAGAAAACGAAGAAAAAAAAAAAGGAAAAAAAATTGATATTGCTGCAAAATAGGGAGACACAAAATTTGGAAAAAAAAAAAAAGTGAAAAACATAAAAGAGAAAATTCTGATGGGATAATTTTATCCCACTATTTTACATATGATAACTTTGTCTTATATGAGGGACTATTTGGTGGGTGAAATATTTCTAATGGTCCAAATATAGGATTAAAATTATTTAATCTCTATCCTAATCCTTATCCTCCTCGCATAACAGGGCCAAAGTGAAATTTTCCCTATTACATGTCTTTCCAATCCGTCTATTTCAAGTAAAACATAAATAAATGACATTTATTATTCTATTAGAAAACATATCTTCAATCAAATTTCTCCCTACTACTTTAATAATTTCAATTATTTCAAATCCCTCTATTTTAAGTAAAATATAAACCAATGACATTTGTTTTCCTATATATAAAATAAATCTCCAATCAAATTTTTCTCTTCTAATAATTTCAATTCTCTTTTAGGCCCATTTAGGAAGTATTGAAATTAATGGGATTTTGAAATTTCTTTAGAGGTATATTTGGTGTATAGAACGTTTAGTGTATAGAATGATTATTTTTGAGAAAACAAAAATAATTATATATAGGAATATAAGAGTATCTTCAATAATTTTATATATCGCTAGATCTTTGTTATCACATCAGAAAATAAACAGACATTAAAAATCAACTTTGTTAATTGGTCTGTCTAAACATTCTATCAAGTTGAGAAGGAAAAAAATACACACTTTTAAAGTAATCTTCTCCTTCTAGAGACTCTCTTAAACATTGTATCATTTCTTTACAAGCAAAATTTTTATTAAAAAACTAATTTTAAAAAAATGATGGACTAATTAGTCAATAACTATAAATATTTTTTTTTCCACATTATGGTTGGAGAACAATTTTAAAATAAATGATACATTTATGCTATATAAATTTGGATAATGTCAATTGTTATATTACATAAGTGGCAATCTACATTCATGAAACAATATCATTAGTCATTCATTGGTGCTAATGTTTTATCATGAATAATAAGTTGTTGCTCATTCTTTTACTTATGCCCAAGATCGTGCAATCTACCTTTTGATAATTGTTTACAATATTTCAAAATGAGGTGAATTGTTTCAGATGGTTGTATTGGATTTGATCCGAAAAGTGTGTAAAAGAAATAGAAGAAAGAAGTAGAAGTACATTTATATCATTATATCCTTGTTGAATGCGCCTTCAACTGCTTTAGTTTATGCATGTGTTGGAACACTTGTTTCTTTGTCATCTGATATTGCTTAAAGAAGTTTCAATGTTTACAGTGAATTTGAAGGCCAGAGACAATTTAGACTGCTAGTATAGTATTGATATATATATATATATAGTTACAAAGAGAGAATAAAAGGTAATTAGAATATTGGTCCTCCATCAATGGAGATTTACAAGCTATACAGCTGATAGATATTCTACCTAAGGAAAGACAGCAGAGAGGATGTACAAGGAAACTATACAGCTGATAGATATTCTACATAAGGAAAGACAGCAGAGAAGATGTACAAGGAAAAGATATCAAGATTTAGGCCTGTGAATCCCTTGAGATGTGGAAGAGGTTTGTTTCCTAATATGCCCCCGCAAGATTGGGTCACCATCGGAGACACCAAGCTTGGCCCGAAAAGAAGTGAACCGTTGTTTGGCAAGAGGCTTGGTTAAGAGATCAGCTATCTAGTCTTGAGTGGTAACATGTGAGATAAATAAGTCACCGGTGGCAACCTTGGTCAGAACAAAATTGTAATCAATGGCAATATGCTTCATTTTGGAATGGAAAACCGGGTTGGCACACAAGTAAGTGGCTCCAAGGTTGTCACAAAGTAGGCAAGGAGGCTTGGGAGTAGAAATGAGAAGTTCAGACAGGAGGTTTTGAAGCCAAGAGAGTTCAGCAATAGTGAGTGCAATAGCCCGATACTCGGCTTCAGTGGGGGAACGGGCAATGGACTGCTGCTTTTTAGAGCTCCAAGAGATAGGGTTGCTACCAAGATAGATGACATATGCAGAAGTGGAAAAATAATCATCACGATTCCCAGCCCAATCCACATCAGAGTAAGCAAGGAAATTGAATGAAGAGCTGCGGCGAAGTGTGAGGCTATAATGGATAGTATGTTTGAGATGACGGAGCAGACGTTTGGCACCAGTACAGTGGGTTTGGGTTGTAGCATGCATGTACTGAGTAAGCTTGTTGATTGGGAATGCAATATCAGGTCGTGTTAAGAAGAGGTGTTGCATAGCACCAATGACACTTCGGTACTGACTAGGATCAATTGCTGGGGTACCATCATTTAGGACAAGTTTGGTAGTTGTGGACATGGGAGTGACATTTCTTTTACCCCAGACAAGTGACAACGTGCCAGAAGATCTCTTATGTATTTGTGTTAAAACAAAAAGAGGCCATCACGAATGGGGATAACTTCAATGCCAAGGAAAAAATGGAGAGCACCCAAGTCTTTAATGGAAATGTGATTAGACAGATCAACAATAAACCTGTCAATGAAGGAGTTGGAATTACCTATGAGCAACAAATCATCAACATAAACTAAAAAGAAAGCTTTAACACCATCTTTGTCAAGAATGAAGAGGGAGGAGTCTGATTGGGAGGCAACAAAATCGCAGGAGGAGAGGAATTACTTTAAGGCTGAAAACCAAGCACGAGGGGCATGTTTTAAGCCGTATAAGGAGTTTCGAAGGTGGCAAACATGAATGGCTCGTGATTCATCCACAAAACCAGTTGGTTGAAGCATGTAGAATTCTTCGGCAAGTTTCCTATGTAAGAAGGTTTTGTTCACGTCAAGCTGCCGAATAGGTCAGTCATTGTTTAAAGCAATGGATAGTATTACCCATATAGTAATGGGTTTGATGACTGGACTGAAGGTATCGGTATAGTCGATACCAGGTCGTTGATGGAAGCATTTTACGACAAGGCGAGCTTTGGAGCGATCAACTCAACCATCAAGATGACGCTTCACACGAAAGACCCACTTACAACCCACAAGGTTCTGATTTGGGTCCTGAGGAACAAGGTTCCATGTGCCATTGCATAGCAAAGCATTCACTTCATCACACATAGCCTCCCTCCACAGTGGTTCTTTCAGTGCTTGAGAGACAGAGGTAGGTTCAATTGGTAAAGGAAGAGGATAAGAGGTAGTAGTATTAATCTGTTTGGGTTTAAAAATGTTGTTTTGTGAATGAGTGACCATCTGGTGAGTTCGATGGGGCTGAGGTGCAGGTGAAGAATCAACCATGGGTGCAGCACTGTTCAAGGAAGAGATAGGAGCAGATACAGAATGGTCAGCCATATGAGAAGCTGTATCAATCAGCATTAAAGAGGAAGGAATGGGTGTAGAAACAGAAGGAGTGGGAGGAGGAAAGGATGTTGAAGAGGACGATGTAGCTAAAGGAGAAGCAAAAGAACTGGGCGGGGGGGAAGAAGAAGAAGGCTCGGTTGCGAACTGAGAACCAGATGAAACAGAAGGATGAAGAGGACACGATGGAGGAGGGATAGTGACAGTGGATGTGACCAGAGTGAGTAAGGTATCTGATGGAGAAGAAGTAGGAACAGTATGTGGTGGGGTGGGGGAGCACATGTCTCGGTTTCGGAGAGAAGGAGAGGCTTGGGTCCAAGAAGTACAAGCTGAATAGGTGACGTGGTCAGATACATGAAATGTTTGCAGAGAAGGGAATGTAGTCTTAAAGAACTGAACATTACGAGAGTAAAAATTTTTACGAGTACTGGGTTCGAAACAAATGTAAGCATTATGAAGGTTAGAGTAACCAAGAAAGACACAAGGCTGGGATCGAGCTTCTAATTTGTGCTTAGTGTATGGTCGAAGCCAAGGATAGTAAAGGCAGCCAAAAACTTGAAGTTTGGTGTAATTTGGAGGCTTTCGAAGAAGCATATGATATGGAGATTTGTTGGAAAGAATGGACGTAGGAAGACAGTTTATGATGTAGACAGCGGTTTGAAAAGCAAAGGTCCAGAATGATAAAAGCAAAGAAGCTTGATGGAGGAGAGTTAAACCAGTTTCAACGATGTGGTGATGACGATGGTCAGTGGTAGCCACATGTTGAGGAGTCTAAGGTGGTGAGATTAAATGTTGAATACCGTGAGATTCAAGAAATGATTTCAGACCTTTATATTCACCTTCTCCATCGGAGTAAATGGTAACAACAGGTGTTTGAAAAAAATTTTCAACCATGGATTTAAATTTAGGAAATAAAGAAAAAATATCAAATTTGTTTATCATAGGAAAAAACCAGGAATATTTGGTGAAATGATCCACAAACAGAACATAGTAAGAAAAACCATCCATTAAGGGTATTGGAGAGGGTCCCCATACATTGGTGTAAACTAAATCTAAAGGATGACGACTTGTGAGAGAAGAAGTGCCAAAAGGCTGTTTATGACTTTTACTACATTGATAAGAATCACAAAATGTAAAAGCAGATTGACCAGAGTTAACAGGAAGATTATTTTGAGACAAGACAAGCTGGAAGATTTTAGATGAGGGATGACCAAGTCTCGCATGCCATTGATGAGAAGAGGTGGAGATGTCGACACAAGCAAGCTTGGGCTGGAAAGAAGTTCTATTAATGGATGGCCATTCATATACTTTATTCCTTCTCTTTCCTTAAAATAGATGTGCCCCCGTAGCTAGATCCTTCACAAAAAAAAAAAAGGTGGAAAAATTTAATGGAAGCATTATTTGTCTTGCAAAATTGAGAGACAGAAATTAAATTTCTCTGAATGGTAGGCATAAACAAAACATTAGAAAGAGAGAAGGAAGTGTGAGGAGTGGAGAGAGTTGAGGAACCCGTGTGAGTGATAGGAAGTCCAGTACCATCGCCAAGTACAATGTCATCAGGACCATTGTAAGTGTAATGAAGAGAGAGGGCATCAAGAGAGGAAGCCACATGATGTGATGCGACAGAATCAACAAGCCAATTTTGAGGGGATTGGGTATTGTTACAAGTGGTTGTGTGATTGACGGTCGGGTGGCCTTGAAGAAGAATTTTCTTAGTTGAGTAACATTGTCTAGCAGTGTGACCAGGCTAAGAGCAAAATTGGCAGATAACAGGGTGTTTTCCAAATGGTGGACCACTATAATTTTGACCATTAGATGAAGGTTTCGAGCCATAAGAGGAGCTGTTGAGAGTGCCATTTGGTCCACAATTTTGATATCCATTCCTTTGTCGGTGAAAATGATTCCGTGACTTAGAGGTATGAGTGGAATTGATAGTGAGAGGCATAGAACTAGATCTAACTTCCTCACGTTTAAGGAAATTGTCATATTCAATAAGTTTGTCATGGAGTTCCTCAAAAGTAATAATTGCATCATGAGCACGGACTGCTACAGACATTTCTTTGAACTCAAGCCCTATGCAATTAAGACAGTAAATAACTAGATTATCATTTCCAACGGGAGATCCAATTAAGGCAAATTCATCAGCAAGACTTCTGATTTTAGCAAGATACTCGTTCACCAAGAGAGTACCACGACTGATGACAGTGAGTTGCTCCTTCAGGCCAAGAATATGGGATGCAGAGGCATTGGCAAACAGTTTGGTAAGACATTGCCATACTTCTCGTGAGGTGGTGGCTGACACCACAAATGGAGCAATCGAATCAGAAAGAGAGGAGATAATACCATGCAACAGAAGTTTATCCTGACGCATCCAGAAGATATATCCGGGATTTAGGACAGATTGACCATTGTCAGTCAAGAGAGGAGAAGGACAAGGATTAGTACCATCCAAGAAACCAATTTAGTTGCACCAAATAAGAAAGCATCGATATGGGCTTTCCATGAGAAATGATTGTTGCTGGTTAATTTTATAGGAAGCTGAGAAGCATTGAAAGAGATTAATGCAGGTTGGTCTAGAGACTGAACAGGGATAGAAGATACTGGTGTTTGAATATTGGTAGAGATGGAGCTAGGAGTTCCCATTGGAAAAAAAAAAGAGGGATCGAAAAAAACTCGTTGGAGCTAATTGAGCTTTGATACCATAAAGAAGTTTCAATGTATACAGTGAATTTGAAAGCCAGAGACAATTCAGACTGCTAGTATTGTATTGATATATATATATAGTTACAAAGAGAGAATAAAAGGTAACTAGAATATTGATCCTCCATCAATGGAGATTTACAAGCTATACAGCTAAAAGATATTCTACATAAGGAAAGACAGCAGAGAGGATGTACAAGGAAACTATACAGCTGACAGATATTCTACATAAGGAAAGACAGCAGGAGGATGTACAAGAAAAAGATATCAAGATTTGGGCCTGTGAATCCCTTAAGATGTGGAAGAGGTTTGTTTCCTAATATTGCTGTTAAAACTGCTGCTAACATGTATAGCTTGCTTCTTTCTCAAAGTGACGACAATGTAAAACTTATCATGCTTGATCAGCTCAATGAGCTAAAGTCATCTCATAGAGATATTATGGTTGATAATAATGGATGTGTTTAGTGCTCTTTATAGTCCAAATCTTGATATTCAAAGCAAGACATTTGACATTATTCTTGAACTGATTACTCACAGGAACATTAATGAGGTTGTTGTGACTTTGGTTATTCACTTTGGAAGCAATTAATGATTAGGTAAAACATAAATGATTTTTAGTTACGAATGTGAATGGTTTTTTAGAGTTTTCAAAATGATAAATATGAATAATTGAATTAAACAAATTGAAAGGCCTAATTTATTCATCAAACACCTTGGTCTACATAAAATAATAAGAAAGGAAAAAAAAAAAAATCCAAAATAATAAGGGAAAAACAATAAAACCTCATATAAATTTTTTTTTGGGATAATTACAACAATTCCTAATCTAATGAGAAAAAAAAAAGGCATATTTTGAACCCACAACCTAACTTGATTGGCCCCTATATAAATGTCTTTGACAAATACTTTTAACATTTGATACTCTCTTTTAAATATGTTTAATCAAACTTATAAATTTGTTCTCTTTAAACCTTTTAAACTTTTTTATTAAAAAAATTAAATTTTTATCTTCTTTATTTTAAATCTCACTATTTTAAAAAAATATGTCTAACGCTCACATTCACACCTATGAACTTACAAATTCAGGATACATCCTTTCTCTTTGAATTATAAAATTGTTATAATGATAAAAGCCAAAAGAAAAAACTCATACTAAACTTGTTATTTATCATGAAGAATCCCCTCCAATATGTACAATTACCACTTGGATATGTGTTAAGTATTTTCCTTCACATTATCTAGAGCAACAATTAAATGGTTTAGGAAGTTGAAACCTGAATCTGTCAGTACATTTTCTCAATTGAGTCAGCTATTTTCTTCTTTACTTGTTGGAAAAAGGTGCCAATAAAATTTGCTACCCATCTTCTATTAATCAAGCCAAAAGATGAAAAGTCATTAAAATAATATGTTTCACATTTCAATTCAGAAATAGTACAGATTAAGGACTATAGTAATGAGATGGCTCTGGCAACGATGGTGTCAAGCATTAGCAATGAAAAGTTCCTTTAGGATGTGTTTGGTAAGCTGGATTGGCCAGGATTCGACGGGACTATGTCCCTGTCTGATGTTTGGTTTTACAATTTAAGATCGGGACAAGTTGTCCTAAACAGTATTTTAATCCCAATCGATTGGCACTCATCTGACCCATCTCTCCCTCTAGGTCATTTTTGTCCCAAACTCAAATGAAACCCCACTCTCTCTTGTTGGTGTTCTCTTGCTGAAGCAGATCCTTGGATTGTGATGGAAAATCAAAGGAGCTCTCTGGATAAGGTGAACGATCGTCTCTCTCGCCGGACATTTGCATCTTTTGGAGAAACAAACACGGTCGATGAGTATGGTTATTACTCTACCCTCCATCTCTGCATCTTTGTATCTGTTCCAGCCTTTTCTTGACATTATTCTTCTTCTTCCTTCCATTTCGTGACCTTTCTTCTCCTTTTATTTGCAGAGCACCGAGAGGAAGAAGCACTTCGCACGCCCAGGGCATCACATACTTCGTAGAATGGCAGCTAGGTTCTCTCGCATTCAGGAATTGGATCTTTCTATCTGAGTGTCACGGATTTTGATCTCTCTATTGCCGATGGGTTTAGGTCCTTGAAAGTCCTCAATTTGCAGAATTGTAAAGGTAATCCATTTCCCTTTTTTTTTTTTTTTATATGTGAAATTTGAATATCTGTGATGCTTTTTATGCTAAGTTACTTGGAATTGCAATGGGTTTTAAGTTTATGTGAATAGTTTGGTCTGTTTTGAATTTTCCCAGGATAAATCATTCACATTTTCCTGCAAATTGCTAATGATGTCTTCTAAGAAGCAGATTTCGTTGAGCAAGATTCATCATTGCCTGTTGTTGTTTGGGATTCCCGATTATTTTAGGAACCGAGTTGCAAAATACCCAACTTGGTTGAGGATTGTGGTTGATGGTGATGGGAGGAGGGTGCTTGAATTGGTCGAATGGGATCTGAAACTTGCTGTCAGTTTCTTGAGAGGGAATTCATAGTCATTAGCTGCTTACCACCAAGGAACTTTCTTGATCTATTAAATAAAGCACAAAGATTCATCAGTGCAGATGGGCTAATCAAAGCATAAAAAGCTTAAAAAGGGAAGTCAAGCATATTTCATGATCAAAAGAATGGAAAAGTAGAACTAAAATGAAAATAAATAGAAGACTAATAATTACAATCTAGTCATAGATCACCACGGATACTAGTTGTCTTCAAAGGTACACACCACTAAATACCTCATGTGATCAAATACTAATTTAGATCAAGAACCAAAATTTGTTAAAATGGCTAAACAAGCTTGTATCATATCCACAAACCAAAGATTGAGGAAAGTATTGCCATTACAATGCTTAAACTACTGCCAAATGCTTTAACCTGAGAGAGAAATTGAGGATCTGATACATAGAGGATATCTATGATAATATGTGGTTGATGATGGAAATGATAGATAACAAAATGACAATCATGGTGGTGATAAACAAGTGACTGATGACGAGAAACAATATAGATCACTTTGTAGGGAGATCCATACCTTCTTTGGAGGTCCCAGTTGTAGTGATTCAAAGAGAGCACAGCTCAATTATGCCCGTTGTGCTATGCATCTAGAAGATTGATATGTCTACTTGACTTGGAGTTCGGTTAAAGAGATGGAGACACCATACACTATCATTTTTACTGAGGAAGACAATAAGGGTATTCATTATCCATAAGGTCTACCATTTCTTACTTGATAGTGATAGTTCAGCAAATATAATATATTCTTCTACGTTCAATAAGATTGGGATCAATAGAGACCATTTAAAGCATCTACTACACCATTAATTAGTTTGCAGGGAAAAATATTGCACTAGACGGAACCGTACATCTACCAACGACTGCAGGTGAATTACCGAATTAGGTAACATTAATGAGATACTTTCTTATTGTGGATTGCCCTTTCGTATAGAATAATGTTATTGGTGGACCTGCGTAAAATCAATGAGAGTTGTCGCTTCCACATACCACCTCAAAATGAAGTTCAACACCAAGAATGGTATCATAGTCATGTGTGCTAATCAACATAACTCAAGGTTTTAGTCAAAGAGTTTATGATTGATGGAATTCCAATCTGGTATGATTTAGATTGAGTTAACAAATTCTTCATCTCCATTGATGGAATTCTGGTTTGGTATGATTTAGATTTACTTAATAAATTTTTCATCTCATCATTGGTGTAAGAACTTTAGTTATTAAATAAAGTTGAAATCTCTTCAACCATATTTTGAGATTTATTAACTTAGTTTTAACTATCTTTGAAAAAGGGGAAAGGCTTTCTATTACTTTGTTATAGTTAAATCGATTTTAGTGCTCGACAGTGAATTATGATTTGGTGATCAATGATCGTGATGAAATGATCTAATACTACTTGGTAAGTAACTATTTCAAAATAGAACAATATTGTAAAACAGGACCAATTGTAGAATATTGCTCTGTATACTACAAGGTGACCAACGCGGACATTGAGGACAGCGCTCACTCTTTTTTGATGGTGTTGGACAAAATTATGGACTCCACGCCAAAAGCCTTTACTTAAAAGGTTCAGGAAGCACCCAACATTCTGGCGCTTGATGTTAAGTTGTTAACTTCATTTAACGTAGATGGGGCTGCCATGTGTCACGGACTTGTTTGTTTACCCTTCAAGCCGTGCGGCCTTAGTTGCTATTCCGACCCTTTGTTGCAACTAAGTAAGCCTTTTGCCCACTAAAAGAGAAAGCTAAGCAAAGAAAGCTAGAGCACAAAGAGAGTTTGGGAGAATGAAAGTATATTACTTGAAAGAGAGCTTTACAAGTATAGATGAGATTTCTTGGATGGTTTGGCCAAATGAGGCCTCCACCTATTTATAGGCACACAAAGTCTAATCCTACGGCTATAATTGCTTTGATCCTACGGTGGAGAATGGTTCCCACCTACTTTCCCACCTACTTTACATAAAATATCTAAAGAAGCATCTAGAATGGATATGTACATGGCTTGACCTAGGTGCTTGGCCCATTGTAAGGCCCAAAATAGGCCCAAAGTGGATTATAAGGCCCAAAATGGATTGCAAGGCCCAAAATGGAGAGAATGCTCACCAAGTGTTTGATGAAATGCTTCTACCGTGACATTCTCCCCCACCTATGCCGTCGACGTCCTCGTCGAGCTTGCTTCATGGAACCTCTTGATATGATCTTCAAATTGCCAAAGCGCGATAGCAGGTTCCCAACTCGCTTCGCTATCGGGTAGTCCTTTTTCGTGGGACGTGACACTCTCCCCCACCTAAACTCGCGACGCCCTCGTCGCGCCTTCTTCCTTGCCCGCCGAATGTGATCTTTGAGTTGCCGTTGTGTATCTTGGTGCTCCCCACTTACTTCACCATCCGGCAGGTCCTTCCCCTTCACCAAGTATTTGGTGTAGTTGGGTATGCCTTTATGTTGACCGACTCGATCCGCAGGTGTGGCTTCAACACTCTTGGCGGGTGAAGTCACTATCGTCGATGGTGCTCCTATTGACTTACCTTTCGCTAGGGCCTCCGTGCTCCCTTTCCTCACAATGGGAAGTGACTCTTCATAGCGTCGTGCCTTCCCGTCATGTACCTCGTTTTGTTGAGGTGATGGTTTGGCTAAGTTTCCTTCCTTAGCCTCTTCGTACTTTCTCTTGTCGTCTCCACGACTTGAAGCCAATGCACGCAAGTTCCCTTGGTGCAACTCCTTTGGCACATGTTGTACCTTAGGAGATGTCTTGGCATGGTTTGAGGCATCCTCACTAGGCTTTTGGGCAGCAGCCAAGTTGATTTGCTCCTCCCTCTCAACTTGCAATGCTGACAAAACCTTGGCCTCCCGCTTGCTAGCTTGTTCCGTAGGCACCATGCACGTCGTTCCCCCATCCATGATGCATAACTTGCTTGCAAATGGGAGTGGGAAAGCCTTTACTCGGTTGAAGAAGTCCATACCAAGGACAACCTTGTAGTCATCCATGGACACAACCGTTAGATTCAATTGGCCCTCCCAATCGCCGATGGTGGTTTGCACACCTCTAGCAACTCCTTGGAGTGGCTTTGCATCCGAGTTCACCGCCTTTACGGAGCCCCTTTCTTTGGTCGCCTCGATCCCAAGCCTTTGCGCCTCCTCCACCGATAGGAAATTATGTGAGGCACCCGTGTCCACCAACGCCTTGGTGGGCACCCCATTGAGTTTTGCCTCCACGAACACTAGGCCACTCTTCTTTGTCTCCTTAGGAGCAGCCTTGATAGCGTTTAACAGCTGTAAGGAACCTATTTGTGTTTGCTCTTTAGTTTCCCTCTCTTCGAGCATGGCATTTAATGACTTCCTCTTTGGACAATCTCTTGCCCAATGGGGACCGTCACATAGGAAGCAATCTCTCTTTGGCTTTAGTTCGGGCTTGGCTCCTTTCTCCCAATCTTTGCTAGGTAATGGTGGCCTTCTTTGATGTTCCTTGCTTTGGGGAGTTTTATAGAACTTGTCTCCCCCACCTTTAGTATAATTATTCTCATCTAATTGAGCTTGCATAAGGGACAAGGTTTCAATTACCTTTGTTTGGAAAGCTTGGCTTTCATGACGCCATGCCTCGGTGTTGGCCTCGTTGGTGTATTGCATGGTACCTCTAAGCTCTCCCACTTGGTCACCCACACGACCATCGAGCTCCTCCATGCCTTGCTCCACCTGATCAAGCCGCTCCAACATATCGGCAACAGCCAACTCCACTTTGACCACCTTGGTCTCCATGGCGGTGAGAACGTCCTTCGACTTTGAACGCCCACGTCCCTTCCTTGCAGCTTCGGGGATGACTTCCCTTCCCCTTGCTTCTTCAATCACAACCTCTGAGGAAGACATGTTGCTCTAGATGCTAGCTTTAACCTTGGCTCTGATACCACTTGTCACGGACTTGTTTGTTTACCCTTCAAGCCGTGCGGCCTTAGTTGCTATTCCGACCCTTTGTTGCAACTAAGTAAGCCTTTTGCCCACTAAAAGAGAAAGCTAAGCAAAGAAAGCTAGAGCACAAAGAGAGTTTGGGAGAATGAAAGTATATTACTTGAAAGAGAGCTTTACAAGTATAGATGAGATTTCTTGGATGGTTTGGCCAAATGAGGCCTCCACCTATTTATAGGCACACAAAGTCTAATCCTACGGCTATAATTGCTTTGATCCTACGGTGGAGAATGGTTCCCACCTACTTTCCCACCTACTTTACATAAAATATCTAAAGAAGCATCTAGAATGGATATGTACATGGCTTGACCTAGGTGCTTGGCCCATTGTAAGGCCCAAAATAGGCCCAAAGTGGATTATAAGGCCCAAAATGGATTGCAAGGCCCAAAATGGAGAGAATGCTCACCAAGTGTTTGATGAAATGCTTCTACCGTGACATTCTCCCCCACCTATGCCGTCGACGTCCTCGTCGAGCTTGCTTCATGGAACCTCTTGATATGATCTTCAAATTGCCAAAGCGCGATAGCAGGTTCCCAACTCGCTTCGCTATCGGGTAGTCCTTTTTCGTGGGACGTGACACTCTCCCCCACCTAAACTCGCGACGCCCTCGTCGCGCCTTCTTCCTTGCCCGCCGAATGTGATCTTTGAGTTGCCGTTGTGTATCTTGGTGCTCCCCACTTACTTCACCATCCGGCAGGTCCTTCCCCTTCACCAAGTATTTGGTGTAGTTGGGTATGCCTTTATGTTGACCGACTCGATCCGCAGGTGTGGCTTCAACACTCTTGGCGGGTGAAGTCACTATCGTCGATGGTGCTCCTATTGACTTACCTTTCGCTAGGGCCTCCGTGCTCCCTTTCCTCACAATGGGAAGTGACTCTTCATAGCGTCGTGCCTTCCCGTCATGTACCTCGTTTTGTTGAGGTGATGGTTTGGCTAAGTTTCCTTCCTTAGCCTCTTCGTACTTTCTCTTGTCGTCTCCACGACTTGAAGCCAATGCACGCAAGTTCCCTTGGTGCAACTCCTTTGGCACATGTTGTACCTTAGGAGATGTCTTGGCATGGTTTGAGGCATCCTCACTAGGCTTTTGGGCAGCAGCCAAGTTGATTTGCTCCTCCCTCTCAACTTGCAATGCTGACAAAACCTTGGCCTCCCGCTTGCTAGCTTGTTCCGTAGGCACCATGCACGTCGTTCCCCCATCCATGATGCATAACTTGCTTGCAAATGGGAGTGGGAAAGCCTTTACTCGGTTGAAGAAGTCCATACCAAGGACAACCTTGTAGTCATCCATGGACACAACCGTTAGATTCAATTGGCCCTCCCAATAGCCGATGGTGGTTTGCACACCTCTAGCAACTCCTTGGAGTGGCTTTGCATCCGAGTTCACCGCCTTTACGGAGCCCCTTTCTTTGGTCGCCTCGATCCCAAGCCTTTGCGCCTCCTCCACCGATAGGAAATTATGTGAGGCACCCGTGTCCACCAACGCCTTGGTGGGCACCCCATTGAGTTTTGCCTCCACGAACACTAGGCCACTCTTCTTTGTCTCCTTAGGAGCAGCCTTGATAGCGTTTAACAGCTGTAAGGAACCTATTTGTGTTTGCTCTTTAGTTTCCCTCTCTTCGAGCATGGCATTTAATGACTTCCTCTTTGGACAATCTCTTGCCCAATGGGGACCGTCACATAGGAAGCAATCTCTCTTTGGCTTTAGTTCGGGCTTGGCTCCTTTCTCCCAATCTTTGCTAGGTAATGGTGGCCTTCTTTGATGTTCCTTGCTTTGGGGAGTTTTATAGAACTTGTCTCCCCCACCTTTAGTATAATTATTCTCATCTAATTGAGCTTGCATAAGGGACAAGGTTTCAATTACCTTTGTTTGGAAAGCTTGGCTTTCATGACGCCATGCCTCGGTGTTGGCCTCGTTGGTGTATTGCATGGTACCTCTAAGCTCTCCCACTTGGTCACCCACACGACCATCGAGCTCCTCCATGCCTTGCTCCACCTGATCAAGCCGCTCCAACATATCGGCAACAGCCAACTCCACTTTGACCACCTTGGTCTCCATGGCGGTGAGAACGTCCTTCGACTTTGAACGCCCACGTCCCTTCCTTGCAGCTTCGGGGATGACTTCCCTTCCCCTTGCTTCTTCAATCACAACCTCTGAGGAAGACATGTTGCTCTAGATGCTAGCTTTAACCTTGGCTCTGATACCACTTGTCACGGACTTGTTTGTTTACCCTTCAAGCCGTGCGGCCTTAGTTGCTATTCCGACCCTTTGTTGCAACTAAGTAAGCCTTTTGCCCACTAAAAGAGAAAGCTAAGCAAAGAAAGCTAGAGCACAAAGAGAGTTTGGGAGAATGAAAGTATATTACTTGAAAGAGAGCTTTACAAGTATAGATGAGATTTCTTGGATGGTTTGGCCAAATGAGGCCTCCACCTATTTATAGGCACACAAAGTCTAATCCTACGGCTATAATTGCTTTGATCCTACGGTGGAGAATGGTTCCCACCTACTTTCCCACCTACTTTACATAAAATATCTAAAGAAGCATCTAGAATGGATATGTACATGGCTTGACCTAGGTGCTTGGCCCATTGTAAGGCCCAAAATAGGCCCAAAGTGGATTATAAGGCCCAAAATGGATTGCAAGGCCCAAAATGGAGAGAATGCTCACCAAGTGTTTGATGAAATGCTTCTACCGTGACATTCTCCCCCACCTATGCCGTCGACGTCCTCGTCGAGCTTGCTTCATGGAACCTCTTGATATGATCTTCAAATTGCCAAAGCGCGATAGCAGGTTCCCAACTCGCTTCGCTATCGGGTAGTCCTTTTTCGTGGGACGTGACACATGGCTACCCGGCTTTGGCTCGCAAAATCTAAGCTTCCAAGATTACTAGAGTTGTAGCTATTCGAAAAAAATAAAAGGCTAGGAATTAGGATTACTAAAAGCACTTTTTTTAATAAATAAAAGATATTTATGGTTTACTTCTTGTTTATCTAATATAATATATATACATATATTTTAAAAGATTTATTGAAATAGAAAAGAGATTAGAGAGACAGAGAGTTGGGATCAGAAATATGAAATAGAAGAATGCGATAATGATTATAGAAAAGAAATGGAATCAGAAACAAACGAAAAAAAAAAAATTTCATGGTAAGTCAATGACTCATGTGCATGGTAAATATAAATTCCATTAGGTGTGTTTGGTTCCTGGTGAAATTTGCCTATCTTATAAATGCTAAGGAGGTTTACTTGGTTTTGACTTTGCTCTGCTCTGCTCCTCTTTTAGTTTCCTTTCGCTCAATTTTGGTTTTAACTCATATAGTAGTGGTCCAATAATTAATAAATAAAAAAAAAGGGAAAAAACTCTTTGCAAGTGGATGGGTTGAGATTGAATTGAACAGTTGCCATATGGATAGGTGCCAAAAGAGGGAATTTTCAGATATATATTAGAGTTGAAAAGGCCAAAACATCTAACAAGTAGTAATGTCCTGTTTTACATATTTTGTTCCTCTATCATATACATAAACGCAAACTCAGGGGAGGTGATGTTGTTAATTACTTTGAATGGGTTCAGGTAGCTAGTTTGCCAATTACAAAACCTTTTCCATAAATCAAAACTTGGAATTAGTGCTCAGAATTCATCTGATATATTGTTTGTTTGGTTTAGTTTATGCATTGCAGTTTAATTTTACTAGATTTCAACTTTCATGTGCGATAGCTTAACAATGAGCGAACGACTTGAAAGATGACAAAAAGGGTTTTAAGATGTGCAAAACAAAACCCATATTTGTGATATCCGAATGGGAAACGATAGACTTTTGCTTATGTGGATATAAATACACATGCCCTCTAATGGCCTCAGTTGAATGGGTGTTTCTATTATTTGTCTTTTTAATTCAAAATCAGATTCTTTTATGGTGGTAGCGAAGCTTAAAGTGTAAAATTTTGATATCGGTGAAAATATTAAAAAATTAAAATATGAAAATTTTAATAAAAATATAGGAAAGTATCGAATATGGATAAAAATTTACAAAAAATTATGAAAATTTATTTTAAAGATAGAAATTTTTATTAAAACCTTAGTATTGATTCATTTAAGCAATCAATTATCAAATTAATTATAAAAATTATAAAAATATTGAATAAATATTATATTTCTCTTAATCAATTTAATTTATAGTAAGCTGTAATAATAATAAACTATTATTGATAAAAATATACATAAAAAATATATATTTGATAAATTGTTTATTAATTAAGATAAAACAATCATTATAATTACATTATACTTCATAAATATCATCTCAATATTTATAAAACTCTTAAATAATTGAAAATTATTAGTATCTTTCTCGTTCTCATTTTGAGATGTGAAATAATAATAGTAATTATTAAATTATATATCTCCTTAATAATTTTTTATATAATTATTAATATGTCAGCCAGAAGGATCTTATATTAAATATAGTTGTCTTTAATGTTTAGTATAATATATTCTATCATATTTTTATTTTTATTTGTTTAATGTTATTAATTTAAATACTATCAATATTAATTTTATACAATATTGTATTTTCATGTTATTATTTTATATTATTATTTTTCATTCTTATATAAACAATTATTAACTTGTAATTATGGGATTCTAATAAATTTATCTTATACAAAATGAATAGCAAATATATATATATATATATAAATATATTTATCAATGAATAGAACTTATTAAGATTATTGAATTCAATTCACTTCGTTTTATTTATATCATTAAATATTTAAAAAATAATTAAAAGATTAAAAAACACTATTACTAAAGTTAATCTCGTAAAATAATTTACTAAAAATCAATAATATTTTTGAATTTTTTATAAAAAATTTTAAAAAAATTTATAGATATTTTTAAAATTTTTAGAAATTTACATGAAAATTTCTGAAATTTTGATGGATATTATAAATATTTTAACCAAATTGTTAAAGATTTTGTGTAGATATTTGACGAAAATTTCCATGAATATTTTGGAAAAAAAATTTAAAAATTTTGATAGATATTATAAAAATTCTCCTTACTTCATTTGAAACTTAAATTTTATTTCAACCTTTTTAAAAAAAAAATTTGAATTTTTTTTTGAATATTTCAAACCTTCACCAAAAGCACAATCCATCGTTATTATAACGTAGATGGGGCTGCCATGGCTGCCCAGTTGTGGCATGCAAAACCTAAGCTACACAGATTACTAGATTTGTAGCTATTAGAAAAAAATAAAAGGCTAGGAATTAGGATTACTAAAAGCATTTTTTTAATAAATAAAAGATATTTATGGTTTACTTCTTGTTTATCTAATATAATATATCTACATATATACATATATTTTGAAAGATATATTGAAATAGAAAAGAGATTAGAGAGACAGAGAGTTGGGATCAGAAATATGAAATAGAAAAATGCGATAATGATTTTAGAAAAGAAATGGAAACAGAAACCAAAAAAAAAAAAAAAATTCATGGTAAGTCATGATTCATATGCAATGGTAAATATAGTTGTCCTTGATATTTAGTATAATATATTCTATCATTTTTTATTTTTATTTGCTTAATGTTATTAATTTAAATACTATCAATATCAATTCTACATAATACTGTATTTCTATGTTATCATTTTTCATTTTTATATAATCAATTATTAACTTGTAAGTATGAGATTTTATTGAATGCATCTTATACAAAATGTATAGCAAGTATATATTTATATATATATATATATATTTTATCAATGAATAAAACTTATTAAGGTTATTAAATTCAATTCGCTTTATTTTATTTATATCATTAAATACTTAAAAAAACAATTACAAGGTTTAAAAAAAACTATTACTGAAGCCAATTTGGTAAAATAATTTACTAAACGTTAATAATATTTTTAAATCTTTTATAAAAAATATTTAAAAAAAATTTAGAGATATTTTTGAAATTTTCATGAAAATTTATGAAATTTTGATGAATAATATATTTTTTTAACCAAATTGTTAAGGATTTAATGTAGATATTTTAATGAAAATTTTCATAGATATTTTTTAAAAAATTTTAAAAATTTCGATGAATATTATAAAATTTTTATCTCTATCATTTGAAATTTAAATTTTATTTCAACCCTTTAAAAATTTAAAAATTTTAAAAAAAATTTGAAAATATTTTAAATATTTTAAACCTTAGCCAAAAGCAGAAGATAGCAATTGCAGAGCAATTTATAAAATAATAGTCAATAGTATTGATAGTACAATCCATGATTATTATAATTTCCTTAAAACAACAAAAACAGGGCCATGCAATATTGGATTCTTTGGTGGCCAAAAGTAGAGGATTGCAATTGCAGAGCAATTTATAAAATAATAATCAATAGTATTGATAGTACAATCCATCATTATTAATGCACCACAATTTAACAGAAACTACACCTAAAACAAGCCCCAAAAGCAATTTAAACAACCAAACATAAAAAAATACATTCATTTAGGTTACATTAATATCTGCACAAAGCCGTAAAATTTCAGTTTCCAACTCGTTTATCTCTTCCTCATCAACTTTTGCTCTTATTTTATTACTCATTTCTTTTGCATTCCTCCTAATATCCTCCCCAATTTTTTCCACCATAACCTGTTTGATCACTTTTGTAACATTTCCTCTTTCAATCCTCCCATCAGAGTTCCTCTCAACCTCCAAACTAACCCCAGAAACCACTATAACTCTAGCATTCCATGGCTGATCATTTTGCATAGGCATGGCTATAATTGGGACACCGAATTTCAAGCTTTCCATGATTGAACTAATCCCACTATGGTTTACAAACCCACCAATACTCGAATGGTTCAGAATCTTTACCTGCGGTGCCCAATTCTCAATAACCAAACCTCGATCTCCTACCTTTTCAAGAAACTTTTCTGGAAGAGCTTCTTCAAGCTCCATTTTCTCTCCAACTGGAAATCTAATAACCCATATGAAGTTCACCATGCTTAACTCTAACCCGTAAGCCATCTCTTCCATGTCTTCCTTAGATAGATAATACTCGCTGCCAAACGACACGAGCACGGTTGAGTGTTTCTCTTTCTTGTCAAGCCAGTTAATGATGTCCATGCCCTCGTCGTCGTTGTTATCAGGAACAAGAAAACCCACAGGAATAACCTTTAAATTAAAAGAAACAGAAAGATAATCCATATATTTCCCTTCAAGCTCCCTTAAAGATCTAATTAAAATGACATCACCGTATGTTTTATGTCCACTTTCATTGTTAGTTGAAGAACTTTCATGTTTTTTGACTAACTGTGATTTAGCTGAATCAGGACAGATCTCAGGAAATGGGAATTCATCACCACCTTTGTTTGATACAAAATGACTACCATAACAGATCAATGAAGCTGCACAGATCATAAAAGCAATGGTTGGGATATTGAGAGAAGAAGCCAAGTTGGATGCCCATGTAGGAAGAAGATCATGGATCAACAAATCTGGTTTTAAGGTTTCAAGGATTTTAGAGAACTCAGGCTTGGCCATGTCCACGGCCATAGTGAGAGAAGGCAATAGATGTGGTGGGAGTCCTTTGGTTGTGTGGTAGTGAGGAGGAAGCTCAGGAAGTGATGATGAGAGATGAAACTCAACTAGGTGTATGGAATTTGAATAGGAGGTGTTTGGATGATGAGAAAATAGTTTTTGTTTGATGGAATTGAGATTTACAGGAGTGGAACAGAAATAGATTTGGAAATTTCTATGCGCAAGCTTTTTGGCTACCTCTAGGTAAGGAGATATATGACCATGAGCCAACCATGGAAACATTAGAACACTGATATTTCTCTTCCTGATCTGCTTATCATCCTCCATGATTCTCTCTCTCTCTCTCTCTCTCTCTCTCTTCTTTTTTCCTTCTCTTTAATTCTTTCAGCAGCCTATACATATAGCTACATATGGTAGTGGTTTTGATTCAGTTTTTAGCTTTTGTTTATGTGAGTGTAGAAGATAGGACTAAGAGATGATTCTACTCTTGTACCCAAATGAACCATTTTTATCTAAGATACATTATACTACTAGAACATCAAGATCAAAGCTGGGCCATTTGAAAAATGTTATTTTGATATATAATATTATCCTTGCATTGCAATAATTAAGTAATTTGTTAACTTATATACTAGCAGTGCTAGCAACACTTGCTGTAACACCAGCTTGTGCACTCTCTTGTGTCTACATATTACACTTGTCCTTTACTTTTTGTCAAAGCCAAACATATTTCATATGAAATGTAGTCCACATTCTTTCATTTTAATTATACAAGTGCCCTTATTGACAGTTCTCTTTTTAAATTTTTGTTGCTTTTAAGGTTTTTTTTTTAATAATATTATATGCACGAAATTGCCTTGAATGGGATTAAGGTTGGTGATGGTCATGGGTCTCTTAACAACTAGAAAATTTAATATACACGTTTATATTTTTTTTTAAAATTTAAGAGGATTTAATATTAAAATTTTTTTTATTAATATTAGAATCATTAAATTTATTTTCATTTTGATAAACTACTGTCATTAATTTTTTTTAATTAAATAGTGGATATCCAATATCTAAGTGAATATCTTTATTTCTATTAGTAATAGATGCAAGAAAAGGAAAATAATAAAACAACAGAAAAAAAAAATTAAAGGATCGAGAGGGTAATGGATATGTGAGAAAAATTAGTTAAAAAAGTGAAAATTGAAAACCAATAAGTTTTTAAATGGTTGCTAAAAGATGACCCAGGAAAAAAAAAAATGGTGGCTAAAAATCTTAAATTTATTAAATTCATTTTCAAAACCAAAACGAAAAAATTGTTAGTTGTAGTTTTATGATCAACTTTTCAAAAGTTAAAAATTACAAATATGGAGAACATTGTAATATTTTCTTATTTTTTTAAAAAAAAAATATTGCAAAGACAAGAGTTGAAGAATTTTAATTTAGTAGATATACAACTAACAATTTTTGGTTTTGGTTTTGAAAATTAATTAAAATTTTGAGAAATGGTTTTAATAACAGAAATAATAAAACCAAAATACAAACACCATATAATATTATTAGTTGTCCTATATATTTTAATTATATAATATTTTTAATTATATAATTTCACCGTATAATATTTTTTATAATATTATCATTTAATGGGTGCCCTTATTGTTAGTTGTACTTTTATAATGTTATTTACACGTGTCACTTTATTGATTTATTTCTATTATTAAAACCATTAAGTTTTCAAATTTTTAATTAATTTTCAAAACCCAAAAATTGTGATTGCATATCTACTAAATTAAAATTCTTCAACTCTTGTCTTTGTAATATATTTTTTTTAACATGAGAAAATATTACAACGTTCTTCATATTGGTAATTTTTAATTTTCGAAAAGCTGGTCATAAAAGTATAACTAACAATTTTTCATTTTGGTTTTCAAAATTAATTTAATAAATTTAAAATTTTTAGCCACCATATATATATATATATATTTTTTTTTTGGGTCATCTTTTAGCAACCATTTAAAACCTTATTAGTTCTCATTTTTCACTTTTTTAATTACCTTTTCTCACATATCCATTACCCTCTCAAACCTCTAATTTTTTTTTTCTGTTGTTTTATTATTTTCCTTTTCTTGCATCTTTTACTAATAGAAATAATGATATTCACGTAGGATATTGGATATCCACTATTTAATAAATAAATTTTTTAATAACTCTAATGTTATTAATATAAAAATAAAAATTTTAATACTAAATCCTCTTGATTTTTTATTTAAAAAAAATACAAATGAGTAAATTAAATTCTCTAGTAGTTAAGTTACCCGTGCCCTCTCCAACTTTAATATCATCCAAGGCAATTTTCTGCATATAATATTATTAAAAAAAATTAAAAGCAAAAGAAATTTAAAAAGGGAGAACAATGTAAACAAGGGCACTTGCGTAGTTAAAATGAAAAAGTATGGACTATATTTCATACGAAATATGTATTGATTTTGACCAAAAATTAAAAACACGTGGAGTATATAGAGCCAGGAGAGTACACGAGCAAATGTTAGAGCAAATGTTGCTTAGCACGGCTCTTATTGAAAATTATTTGTAAGCGTTGAAATTTTGTTTGAGAATTAAATATTGCATTTTGGTATTTTCTGTCACCACTCTCGTTTGTCTCCATGGTCTAATAATTAATTAACAGCTAACACGTATACGTCATTTGAAAATTTACTGAACAGTTTTATATTCTATTTTATTTTTATTATTTCGTGGTACTTCTGCCATCTGTACTTGTTTGGGTCTATACGACATTTGAAAATTTACAAAGTGAAAAGTTTTAATATTTTATTTTCATATTTTATATTCAAATTTATTGTATTGTTTTGTGGTTCTGCTGCCATCTGTACTTGTTGGGTTGTGTGAGATGAAAAAAATTTGGTGCTTCCAGCTCAATGTGCAGTCCCCATCTCTTGGGATAGGAGGGCACAACTCTCCCGGCATCAAAAGTTTGGTTATACAAGTTTGTACCAGCTCATCTGGTATTATTTTCAATACATTACTGATATGTAATAAAAAAAAATATTTTATTATTATTTTTTATATTTTATATTTTTTTTCTACATTTAATATTTTAATATTTAATATTTTAAATGATGATGGAAAATAATAATGAAATTTTTTTTTTTTTTTAACTACGTATTAACAATGCATTGGAAGTGGTACCAGATGAGCTGGTACCACCGATATTTTCTCGTTTCGTGGGTTTGGCCCTTATCTTACCTTTCTAATTACAATAATATTATAATAATATTAAAATTATTAAAATAATATTTATTTTATTTTTTTAATTATTTATCTATTTAAAAATTTTATTTTTTTATATTTAAATTATATAAATATACTAATAAATAATAATTTAATAAATAAATTTAATAAATATTTTAATACTATCATATCATTGTTTTAATTGTTAATAATTCAATTTTTAAAAAGTAAAAAAAATCAATAATTTAATGTAAATACACCAATTTATTTCCATGATAAAATGTAGTATCATTGTTTTAGTTGTTTTTATTTGGTAAAATCGAAATAGTTTAAGTTATTCTTTCCATTGATCTTTCAAATAATAACAAAAAGTAACTTTTCATTTTACCACATGATTCATTGATCAATTTGATTCTTTTTTTCTTTTTTTTTTTTTTGATAAAAGGCGTGATTCATTCCAATGAAAAACACAAAAACCTCAAAGAGGAAGGAAAGCTTACAAGCCTAAACTGGAACTAAGCCAGTTTAGAGCATTATTCCTTGGAAGGGATTCAAAATAGAAGATAATTAGATCAAAACATAGCTTTTTATATAAAGCTTTCTTGGCCGCATGGCCTGCCAGACCATTAGCCTCCCCAAAGTTCCAACAAATCTTCTAGCTATTATTAGAAGAAAACAAAGAGCAAAGAGTAATATAGTCATATATGGTATTCCATCTTGAAGGGTCCTCAATGCTTGCGATGTTTTCGACCACCAAGGCTGAATTTGATGACCATTTGAGGTTATCTTTCAGGTGCTTCATTCACCTTCCATAGCACGACTTTAACCTCTGCTTCTAACAGGGACTCGCAAAGATGCATTTTGAGGCAAGAAAGAGCAAATTTCCTCTCCTATTTGTGACAGCAGCCAGCCTAGCCATTGGAGAAGGGAACATCCGTGTTGATCTTCTACCACCCTTCTAGAGGTGGCTTCCTGAAATCCTTAGGAGAAGGAGAAGCATTACTAATGACCTCAGGCCAAGCCATGAATTCCTCCACCATTGGGTTGGAATGGTAAACTTCCTCATTGGGAGCTCCGGAACCCAAGAACAAATATTCATTTCTACATTTCCATGCAAAGTACACCAGAGAGAACAAAAAGATTGTTAAATCTCTACCTTCCAATTTGGGAAACAGGCCTCAAGTTTAGGATTGATGCAAAAATCAACTAAGTCCTTTATATTCAACATCGTCCAACAGTCAAGTTTACATCCCCATTTGTTCACAAAGGCCAATCTTCTCTTGCTATGACAGTGTGCATTAATTATTTCAAATTCCTTCTATATGTAAGGCTAAACAATTCCCATTGATCATGGTAAATAATTATCATAGATCACGTTAATTAATTAAATATGATAAAAAAAAGGTTAATTAATTCAATATATAGCATCGAATATATATATTTTTTTATTGAGCGTAGTGAATCTAGTGACTAGTTTCTCCTAGATATTGTCGAACTCTTTGGATCGTTTTCTTGACATGCATGGATATGATTCTGCCCCATTAATAACTATGAATTTTTCTTTGACTATTTTTTTGTGTATTAGAATCTGACATGAAAATCCCATCTAAATGTTTGAAGATAATCTTGAACTTGGGTCCCTTTGAGACAGTTAGCTAAACTAAACTTTTTGCTTAAGATGTGCCATACACATTAATAGAAGATAATAATAATAAAAAATATGATATTTTGCAAAGTAACCATTTTATCAGTGAAACCGATTTGACATAACAATTTATTTTACTATAGTATAATTGGTTTTTTAAGTAAAAAAGAGATTTAAATAAATTAATTGATAATTATTATATAAGTCATAGGTTTTTTCCAAGTCAAAAATAGTAATCTTTCAAGTTACATTGTTCTTGAATTGATTACTCAAAGGAACATTAATGAGGCTATTGTGACTTTGGTTACTTACTTAGGAAGCAATTAATGATTAGGTAAAACATAAATGATTTTTAGTTACGAATATGAGAGGTTTTTAAGAGTTTTAGAAATGATAAATATGAATAATTGAATTAGACAAATTGAAAGGCCTAAATTATTCACCAAATACCTTGGTCCATATAAAATAACAAGAAAGGTAAAAAATAAAAAATCCAAAATAATGAGGGAAAAACAATAAATCCTTATATAATTTTTTTTTTTTTTATAATTACAACAATTCTTAATCTAATAAGAAAAAGATGGTATGTTTCGAACCCACAACCTAATGTGATTGCCCCTATATAATAATCTTTGACAAATAGTTTTAACATTTGATACTTTCCTTTAAATTTGTTTAATCAAACATATAAATTTGTTCTCTTTAAACTTTTTAAATTTTTTATTAAAAAAATCAAATTTCTATCTTTTTTATTTTAGATCTCTCTATTCTAAGAAAACATGTCTTGTCAGGACTCGTTCAAAATTCTTTACCGGAACCCTAGATAAGCCTTAATCCCAGGAAAACCCTACCGGACCTTCCAATGGAAAATCCGGCAGAACCTCCCCTAAGGGTTGGACTTACCACAAATTTTCTGCACTGAAAAAATACTTCTATATACATCCCCTTATTCCTCCCACATTACTACAATTTAATTCCACAAATTTGCGGCACTCCAAATGAATAACAGTAAATCAGTGCGTAATTAATAACTAAATGTCCAATACAGTATACAGAGCATTATATAAATAAACATGCAATTAATGCAATGTCAGATAAAGAAACAATACAAGATGAAGAGGAAAAAAAGGAAAGAAATGCTTCTTGGACTTTCGGCAACGAACTGAGATGTTGGGCTCGCCCCGGACGATCAACGTCTCCCAATCCTTGTACCTAGCGGAACGGCATTTAAAAAATATGAGATGCTAATCATCTCAGTGAGTGACCCTATCTACTATACAGTTATAAAGCAACGTTAATTATAGTGCATTTGATTGATTAGGAATAAATAAGTAAATAAATAATAATTAATTGAAAATAATATTTCTCTCAAAACTCTCACCATTCACTCCGTTGGAAAGGTTCCCCTTTTAAAACATTTTCGCAAAACCCAATCTTTTATGCCCCAAAAATCAAGGAAAACAATTAGTCAATAAATTTCGAATAAAATACAACAATTTAAGGATCCAAATTTATAATGGAAATATAGAATAAAACATCATTGGATACAATAAATAAAATCATAAATAAACTTATATTAAAGAAATTTGGCATAAGAACAAAAATAAATCCAATATATAAATTATACAATTTATTGTTTAAATCAAGGAAATAATCAAAGAAACATTTTAAATCAATTTAAACATCTATATAAAACAAATGATAAAAATATAATAGAATTTATTTTAAAATACCAATCGATTTAAATGATAAAATCAAGGTAAATAAATTTTAAACATTAATGAGAATAGGTAATAAAATCACGATAACAATTTCATAAAATTTATGTAAAGCTTTAAATTTAAATAAATAATAAAACCAACATTAAATATATTCTTAATTTAAATACAATTTCAAATATTTATTTTGAAATCCATGTTCTAAAAATCACTTGATGCGCCCACTATATACCAGTAGCGCCAACAGTACCCAGCGTCTCGAGATATCGTCAGACAGGAGGTTAAAGAAAAAAACTGGCATACGGTCGCGTGGCATCCCACCACGCCGCTGCTAACAGGCGTCCCGGCCATGGAGGGGCGGCCTACTCTCGTCCGATGGCAACCATAGGACAACCCTATAAATCACATGCGCGCTACTCACACCCACCTGCACGCTAATCATATCCATGTGCGCACTAATCACATCTATATACACAGAACACCAGTACGTGTATGGTGCATCTAAAACAAATAACCATATTATTATTAAAATACCCAGTTTTTCCAAAATTCACCGTGGGAATTATACCATTTTTCAAACTCACATTCCCACCTTTCTCTTTAATCCTCATCATAAATCCACCACTTTAAAATCCATTAAGTTCAAATTTATCAATTTGAATATACAAATTTTTCATTGGCATAAGGTCAAGTCATTAGTATTTGAATGCATAAATATTTTTGAAACATAATAATTTAAATCCATATTTTTCTCAAATTCTCAAAAATTAATTTAAATCAACATATCCTTTAAACCCACACAAACTTCATAAATAATTAGATTCCACAATTCCTCAATATATAATAAATTTAAAATAAATAATTTCCTTCAAATCCATACAATCAATCCATACCAAAGTAAATATTAAATCACATAAATTCATAAGGTATTAAAATCATATAATTATGCACAATAAATCTAATAATAAACATAACCATAAATTAAAGGAATTTTTGGCACCAAAACACACATTAAAATTATCATAAATTAACAATATAAACTTAAGGAGTAATTTTATTAAATCACCAACACATAAAACATATTTTTCAAATAATCAATTAACACAAAATATATAATTAATCACCCAAAATAATTTTGAAGGTGGGTCTCTCACCTCGAGCATGCAATTATCCTAAGATCCTCCATGGGATCAATTCCACGATGCATACGTGCTCCTAGAACAACAATATTACACAACTCAAATAAATTAATATTTTATTTGGGTAAATAATACCCGGTACCCGGGGGGACTAACACAAATGTTAACCAAAATTGATGAGTAATATACCGAATTGAAGCTTGTGGAACGAGGATCGCATTACCGGCCTCCATTGACTCCAATTCCGCCGGTGGTGGTCAGAATTTGCTCGGGAAGTACCGGTTGAACTTCACCTCCTCATAACTCTCGAACCACTTCGAATTTAAATAATTGGAGACCATATTTGAATTCAAAGGACCCAAAATAGGGGGAAAGAGGTGGAAGACCGAAATGGGTTGGCCGGAAACGACGAGAATCGCCGGAAAACTTAACCCACTGCCGCCGACTTCACCGGCTCGATCTGGGCGCGTCCGGCTGTGTTTGGCCGGGAAATTTGGAGGGGTGGTATCGCTGGGGACTAGGCTCCCTCCTTGACCGGCGCGTGTGGCCGTTCGGTGGCTGGAATTTAAGAAACGGCAAGGACCCAAGAGGAAGAAAAGGAAAGGAAAGGAAGAAGGAGGAGGAAGAAGAAGAAAGAATTCGCGCGGGGGGGGGGGGGGGGGGGGCGCAGGGTGTTTTTCCCATGTGGGGGAAGGAAAAAAAAAAGAAAAAAAAGAAAAAAGAAAAAGAAATAAAAATAAAATAAAATAAAATAATCAAATAATAATAAAATAATATTATTGTATAAAGTAATAATAAAATAATATGGTATTTAATCATAGTTGACAAGTGGCATCTCACCATTGTGACACATGGCACCTTTTATTAAGTCACGCGTGGCACACTGTTCATATATTTAAAAATAATATTAAAATAATACTGTATTTGAAAAATTTTACAGGTCCATAACTTTCAAACCACATGTCCAAATCGGATGTACCGCTAGTCTATGAACTTGTATCGATGAGTACTTCACAATCATGCATGAGTCAAAACTCAACTTTGCATGAATGAAAAGTCAACTCCGGCACCTCTTGGACAGTTTGGACCTCAATTTGTTTTGCTCATAACTTTCAAACCGTAGCTCCGTTTTCGACGTGCTACTAGTCTATGAACTCGTGACAAAAAGTACTTTTTAATGGTACCTTGGTCAATGTGAAATTCCATTAGGAGCAAAAAGTCAATATTTGACCCCTTCTTAGTCAGCGACGGTCAAACCCGGTCAACCTTGGTCAAATTTGAGAAAAATTTGAGAAATTTTCGATGTACTTTGGGACAGGATGTTACATTTCTAATGCTCACACTCACGTCTATGAACTTACAAATTTAGGATACACTCCTTCCCTTTAAATTATAAAACTCTTAAATGATGAAAAAAAAAGAAAAAGAAAAACAACAAAAAACTCATATTAAACTCATTATTTATCATGAAGAATCCCCTCCAAAATGTACAATTCTCACTTGGATATGTGTTGAGTATTTTCTTTCACATTATCAGGAGCAACAATTAAATAGTTTAGGAAGTTGAGACCTAGATCTAGCAATGAATCTTCTCAATTAAGTTAATTATTTACTTCTCTATTTGTTGGAGAAAAGGTGTTGATGAAATTTGCTACCCATCTTCTATTGGTCAAGCAAAATGATCGAGAGTCATTGAAATAATATGTTTCACATTTCAATTCAGAAATAGTACAGGTGGAAGACTATAGTGATGAGATAGCACTGGCAACAATGATGTTAACAATGAAAAATTCCTTTGGTCACCAGCTGCATACCACCAAGGAACTTTCTTGATCTATTAAATAGAGCATAAAGATTCATCAATGCAAATGAGCTTATCAATGCAGAAAAGGCTTAAAAAGAGAAGTCAAGCATATTCCATAATCAAAAGAATGGAAAGTAGGACTAGAGTGAAAATAAGAAGAAGACTAATAATTACAGTCTAGTCAAAGAGCATCATGGATACCCATCATTTTCAAAACATCACTAAATACCTACATGATCAAATGCTAATTCAGATCAAGAAAAAAAGTTTGTTGAAATGGCTAAACAACCTTGTATCATATTAGATACATAAACCAGAGATTGAGGAAAGTATTGCCATTTCCAAAATGACAATGGTCAAACTACTGTCCAATGCTTTAACTTGAGAGTTGGAATTTAGGATCTAATACATAGAGGATATCTATAATAGTATGTGGTTAATGATGGAAATGACAGATAATAGAATGACAATCATGGTGGTGATAAACGACTGACAAATGGTGGGAAGCAACATAGATCACTTCTTTGGAGGTCCCATATGGAGACAGTATACACTAACGTATCTTAGTTGATAGTGATAGTCCAACAAATATAATGTATTCTTTTGCATTCAACAAGATTGGGATCAATAAAGACCATTTGAAGCATCTACTGCACCATTAATTAGTTTTGCAGGGAAAACTATTGTACTAGAAGGAACCATACATCTACCAACAACTGCAGGTGAGTTACCAAATGAGGTAACATTAATGAGAAACTTTCTTATTGTCGATTGCCCTTTAGTATACAATAATGTTATTGGTTGACCTGCATAAAATCAATGAGAGTTGTCACTTCCACATACCACATCAAAATGAAATTCCGCACCAAAAATGGTGTCGTAGTCATGTGTGGTGATCAACATGACTTAGGCCTTAGTTAAAGAATTTATGATTGATGGAATTCCAATATAGTATGGTTCAAATTCAGTTAATAAATTATTCATCTACATTGATGGTATTTTGGTTTGGTATGATTTAGATATAGTAATAAATTATTCATCTCCTTATCGATGTAAGAACTTTAGTTATTAAATAAGTTGAAATTTCCTTAACCATATTTTGAGATTTATTCTATAACTTGAGTTTTAACTATCTTTGAAAAAGGGGAAAAGGGTTTCTGTACTTGATTATAGTTAAATTGATTTTAATACTCGACAATGAACTATGATTTGGTGGTCAATGATCATGATTAGATGATCTAGTACTACTTTGTAAGTAACTATTTCAAATTTATCCTAGAAATTAAGAGTCTTAGCATTTATTTTGCGGGCACTTTCAAGCTTTATGAATATTTATTTGAATTTCTAAGTCCTAGCATTTATTATGCAGGATTTTTTAAATGAAATTAATTTATGGTCTCCATTGGGACTTAAAAAAAAAAAAAAAGAATCATGGTAATATGCTATTATGAATACGTTCTAGTCTCCCCCAAGACAAATAATTGTGGTCTCCTCCAAGATCAATAAATAAGTATACATATATAAAACAATGTTTACAAATGTTGTAAAAAAATAAAACATGGTGGCACATTACTTTGAATGAATACATTTCAATATCTCCTTGATTAAAATAAATTTTGGCCTTCTCCAGGACTAAAAACCTAATGAATTAGATGGTAAGTCCTAGTTAATTTTTGCAGGCTCACTCAAATAATTTCTTGTTTAAACTAATTTCCTTGCACCCATACAACTGGCTCAACAAACAATGATAAACTTATGGTTTTCTTGAATGTGAAAAAAAAATAATAAGGCAATATTTACGAATTTTCTAAAAAAACATGGTGTAGTACACTATAATTGCTTGATTCCTATTACAATCATTCAACCAGTAGTCAACAAAATGACTAATTGTTTTGTATCTTAGCAAAATGAACTATTATTTGGTTGATTAAGCTATGGTCTTTCTAAGTATTGACCTGGATATCAACTATGACTAGGTGGTCCACAGCTACAATTAGGGGTGTGCAGTATAATCATGAAATGCGGTCACCAACCAACCGAACTACATCGACGGCAATTGGTGGTGACCATTATCTGATCAGTCGCTTAACCAACATCGATCAAGGATCTTCGGTAGGTAACAGTTACAGTTGCTAGAAAATCGATGGTGATTGAAATCGACTGAGTATTTTAGAAATTATTGGTCTTTCTCCAACTTTTACTCTTCTCAATGGCTATTTTTAGATGTTTTTTCACCATTTCATATTGCCATTTTACCATTCCACTTTTCTAGTCATAAATCCTTTTAAAGGAGAAAGTGTTTTGGCTCTCACAGCTTGCTAATCCATCGTTTGAAAGCTTGTGCCTCTTAATAAGACTTTAAAATCTCTGTCACAAAATGAAATACATCTTTGACCCTAAGCGTTCTTAGTACTTCACAAAAACTGAGAAACAAAAACTTCTGAAATTATTAGTTTCTGTTTCCTTCAACAATGTAAAGAGAAGGAGAAGAAAAACAAAACCAAAAGTAAAAATATGTAAAGAATCAATTATAAAAAGAAAAATTGATGAGGATACTATTGTCTCTCCAACTCCAATGCATAATGATAACTTTGGAAAAAGTAAAGCATGCAAAATATAACGTGGAAAACACACAACCATATGTTGTTATATAGATATTCTAAAAAATATATATATATATATATATATATAAAAAGTTAATCAATCGCATATAATAATTACTCTTCCTTTATTCACTTTCTCCTCTTCTTCCTTACATAGACTCAAAAGTCTTAGGTTTTTTATTGGATAAATCACTGAAAGTGTATGTAACATTGCAAGAGGAAAAGAGAAATATAAATTCGTAATCATCTATAGGCCAAAACCGAAAACCGATTGTTAACCGAGAGATGACCGAATCTAACAGATCGATCTATTTTAGAAGGTGAAAAATAAATTTTGGTTCAACAACCAACTGACCGATCAATTTTTGTCCGATGTAAAACATCGACCAAAATTTATCGAAACTGACCAATGCACACCCTTAACTACAATATATGTCATATTCAACCAGAAGCTACTTGTGCACATTTAATATAAATGATTTAATGATACACATTAACTAGGGGGTTGATGTTGTGGGTAAAATTAGCTCAAGGACATGTGACATGATCATAATCGTCTATTTTCAAGACTATTAAATATATTGGTGATGATGGTCAGATAGACCAGAAGCTGGTCTTAGTAAATAGAATCAACCAAAAACTAGTTTAGACTACTAGTCAAATAGACCAGGAATTGGTCATGTTTACAACACGAAAAATATGTCTCATGTAGCATACTAGGGGTTGATCTCATCTACATAAATAATGGGTAGTCTTGTCTACTTGATCAAGAATTGGTCTCATCTATTCAAATAGGAATTGGTCTTATCACAACTGAATATAATTTCTACCATGGAGGGAAGTATTCGTATGCTTGAAATTTAAATGATAGCAAATATAATCTATATTTGAATTAACTATCATTTATTTGAATAACATTATATCTAAGGACAACAAATAATATCCAATGGTTTTGTCATAGTTTAAACTGGGATTTGATAAAGTCAAATTCAAATGGCACTCCTATCTCAAAGGCTTAAATGCTCTTATAAATAGTTCTCACTCCTTCAAGAATGGTACAATCTTAAAATTTCTTCAACTATCTCTGCTATTAAATACCATAATCGATTTTTTCCCTGGGCATTGAAGTGCCTTTGGCTGATATCTCAGTGGTTTGACAGCCTTTAGTTGTATGTGAAGAAAGACTGAATACTCTTCCTCTCTTATTGGATAAATTATTTACAACCTATTATATAGAAATTGTGGCTGGCATTTTAGAACACCAGAAAAGGAAACAGAATTCCTATAAATTAAGAATCCTAACAAACTAGGAAAGTAAAAACAGCAACAAAAAATGATCTAGCAAAATAAGGAAAGTGAAATAACTATCTACTAAATTATAAGAAAAAAGATAGGATCCTTTCTACACTCCCCCTCAAGCTGGGTTGTATATGTTATACAAGCCAAACTTGGAGCATAGTTCATCAAAACTAGTCTTAGGTAGTGCTTTGGTGAGGACATTGGCAATCTGCAGGTTTGCTGGAACATAACTCAATTGAACAATCCCATTGTTGATCTTCTTTGAAATGAAGTGTCAATCAATCTCAATATGCTTTGTCCTATCATGGTGAATAGGATTTTTAGTTATACTAATCGTAACTTGACTATCACTAAATATCTTGATCAGGTCTTGTGTCTCACTTTGAGCTCCTTTAGCAATCTTCAAAGCCACATCCCTTCACATATTCCTAGTGCCAAAGCTTGATATTCTAATTCCACATGACTAGATTCCCCCAAACATATGAACAATAACTAGTAGTAGACCTTCTATCTGTTAACTCTCCTGCCCAACTAGCATCATTGTTGATCTCAGCCTCTCGGCTTCCAGATTTTTTAAATAGTAAACCCTATCCTGGAGTCATCTTCAGAAACCTCAAAATCCTGTTTACTGCTTCCAAATGATCCTCATTTGGATTATTCATATGTTGACTTACTACACTTACTGAACATGCAATATCAGGTCTAGTGTGAGATAAGTGTATGAGTTTACCAACTAGCCTTTGGTATCCTTGTCAACTGGACTTCTTTCTTCTGTTTTGCTAGGCCTTTTATTGGGATCCATGGGTGTGTCTGCAGGTTTACACCCAAGCGAACTAGTTTCATTCAGCAACTCTAAGATGTACTTCCTTTAAGATAACACAATCCTCCTTAGACCTAGCTACCTCCATTCCTAGAAATATCTGAGATTGCCTAAGTTTCTGATCTCAAATTCTGTAACTAGCATCCTTTTAAGATTAATAATTTCCTTTAAGTCATCTCTTGTCAAAATAATATCATCTACATACACTATAAGTATAACAATCTTCCCTCCTGGTTTGCTTGTAACAAACAGTGCATGATTAGCCTGACATTGATGATAACCATTAGCACTTACTATCTTAGCAAACCTGTTAAACCATGCTTGCGGAGACTGCTTCAATCCCATATGATTGTGTGAAACCCTTGGCTACAAGTCTAGCCTTGAATCTCTCAACACTGCCATCTGCCTTGTATTTTACAGTGAATATACTTACCGCCAATTAGATTCTTGCCATGAGGTAGTTCAACAAGATTCCATGTATTATTGCTCTTTAGAGCCTGAATCTCCTCCTCAACTGCCTTCTTCCATGCTTGAATCTTTAGAGCCTCTTGAATTGAATTAGGCACCTGTACACTATCAAGGTTTGACACAAATGCCTATACGAGGGAAGCAACTTTTCATAAGCTATATACTTCTCAATTAGATGACCAGTGCATGCCCAAACATCTTTTCTATGAGTAATTGGCTGATTTAAATCATAGGAACAAAAGTGTCATAGGATGAGGATTCCATACCATTATGATCATCAGTTACAAGAAGACTTGGTTCCAATGAATGAGAGTCCTAAGTTTGAATGATGTCCTGCATATGCTCAATGGGTCTTCTCCTTCTCTAGACACGAAGTTCAAGATTCTGACTGTCAAGTTATGGCTAATTTGAAGCAGGTGGGACTATTTTAGGGTCAGTTTCAAGCACAGGATGAATGGAAAATTCAAAGGCTATTGTTTTTGGGATTGTTTCAATGACAGGGATAGAGTTTGGATGAGGAGCAACATCATTGGTGACTTGAAGAAGGTTCCAAATATGATATTCCCTTAAATTCTCCCCCTGAATGTCACATTCGTAGTGTTATAAACTTGTCGAGTGATTGGAAAGTAACACTTGTATCCTTTTTAGTTAGAGGAGTAACCAATGAAGATACACGTAAGGGATCTTGGATCGAATTTGGTGCGATGATTTTGGTGAATATGGATAAAGGAGGAGCAACCAAAGACTTTGAGAGGTAGGTGAGAGGAGAAGGAATGGATATGGGGATAGGCACTAAGAAAGACAAGACAAGGGGTTTGGAACTTTGGGACATGGCTAGACATCCTATTGATGAGATAGTGGCAGTAAGAATGGCTTCCCCCGAAAAGTATTTACGTACATTATTGGTGAACATAGTGGCACGGGAAACCTCTAGTAAATGCCTATTTTTCCTTTCCGCCACCTCATTTTGTTGTAGTGTATCGACAGAAGAACTAATATGAATAATCCCATGTTTGGAGAGATAAGAACCAAGGATAGAATTAAAATAATCCCTGGCATTATAGGTCTTAAGATCTTGGATCTTGCTTTGAAATTGGGTAGAGATCATGGAGTGAAAGGATTGAAATATTATGGATGTTTCTGATTTTTCTTTCATAAGGAAGGTCCAAGTAGTTCTTGTATGATCATTAATGAATGTAACAAGCCACCGAGCCCCATTAATATTTTTTATATGAGAGGGTCCCCAAATATCACTATGAATCACAGAGAAAGGGTGTGAAGGTTTGTATTGCAAACTAGGATATACTTTTTTGGTATGTTTTGCAAGTTGACAAATTTCACACTGATACACATTGGATTTTTTATTGATGAATAAATGGGGAAACAATTTCTCAACATAAGCAAAATTAGGATGACCAAGACGAAAGTGCCATAACATGATTTGGTTTTCAATTGAAACAGAATTGGAAACAGACATAGAATGTGACTAGGACTTAGAAACAAAACTTGACTGTTGAACTTGTCTATTGAGAATATTATTTTCTTTGAGTAAATAGAGACCACCATGCATCTCAGTACTACCAATCATCTTCCCCAAATCCACTGCCTGAAAATCACAACGATTGGAATAAAACTTAGTCACACAATTTAGATCACAAGTGAGTTAGCTTATGGAGATTAAATTATAGTTCAATTTAGGAACATTAAGGACAGAGGAAAGGAGAAGGTCCTTTTTCAATTGAACTGATCTGGTTCCTACCACTGGTGAAAAAGAACCATAAGCTATCTTGACTCCAAAACTATTAGTGCATGTCCGGTAGTGTCTGAGTATGCTGATGTCTCCAGTCATGCGATCTGAAGCTATTGAATCAACTATCCGCTATTTTGAAGATTAATTTTGGACAATGTGGGCATAGGATAGGATACCTTGGTGTGTTGCTCGGCAGATGATTGAGTTGCTTGTCCAGAGGTGGAAACTTGACTCAACATTTTCTGAAGAGCTTCAATCTACTCTCTAGTGAAAGGATTTCCTTCTGGACTGCTTTCTATTGTAACAGCAGCATTTGCACAGTTTTCCCTATCATATCAAGCATTAAATGGCTTCCAATATGTAGGTTTTCCGTGTAATTTCCAACACGTTGCTTTTTCGTGGCCAAGTTTCTTGCAATAGTCACACCACGGTCGCCCTTTGCCAAACCTATTGGATTGAGAGGAATTTTGTGTATATAAAGCCAAACCCTCCACTGTAGATGTGTTGTTCATCATCCTCAGCTTCTTTCTACTTTCCTCTCTCTTAACTTCTGCAAAAACCTCTTTAATGGTAGGAAAGGGCTTGATTCCCATGACTCTCCCCTTGACCTCATCTAGGTCTTTTTTAAGGCCTAGAAGGAATTTAATTTTCTGTTTTTGCTCGACAATCTTCTTATATAATGCAGAATCATCGGCACATTTCCAAGAGTGGTCCTTGTACAAGTCCAATTGCAGCCAGCGGTGTGTGAGAGTGTTAAAGTATTGAGTAACACTCATGTCTCCTTGTTTTAGGTCATATAACCTCGTTTCAACCTCAAATAATTTAGAGGTGTTTTTTGTGCTTGAGTACATTTCACGTGCAGCCTCCCATATTTCCTTGGCTGTCCTATGAAGCAGAAAGTTGTCTTGAATGTTAGTAGTCGTGGAATTTATTAACCAAGACATGACTAGGTGATCATCAGTTTTTCAGGACTAATATTTGGGGTCTGTTGCCTCTAGAGCAGCCGTCTCACTAGTGAGATGTCCATACTTCTCTCTGCCACAGATATACATGAACACAGACTGAAACTATTGAAGGAAATTCTGGCCATGGAGTTTGTGATTTGTGACAAGATGAGAAGAGGAATCAGGGATTGAAGGGACTAGAGAAATGAGCTCAGATCTGGAAGTGACTTCAGAGATAGATGTTTGTGAAGCCATGCTGTATTTGGTCATGGGAAAGAAACTGCAAAATGAAGGAGTGATCAGATGAGGAAGAAGAATGAAGAATGATTAGTGTCAGTATCCGTCCAAGATTCCTCCCCGGAACCCTAGACAAGCCTTGATCCCAGGGAAATACCACCGAACTTTCCAACGGAAAATCCGGCAGCACCTCCCCTAAGGGTAGGACTTACCACAAATTTCCTGCACTTAAAACACACTTCTATATTCATCCCCTTATTCCTCCCGCATTACTACAATTTGTTTCCACAAATTTACAGCACTTCAAAGAATAACAACTCAGTGCATAAATAACAACTACACGTCCAATACAGTATACAGAGCATTATACAAATAAATGTGGAATTAATACAATGACAGAAAAAGAAGTAATACAAGATGGAAAGGAAAAAGGGAATAAATACTTCTTAGACTTTCGGCAATGAACTGAGACGTCGGGCTCGCCCAGGACGATCAACGTCTCCCAACCTGGACCTAGGGGAACGGAATTTAAAAATATGAGATGCTAACCATCTCAGTGAGTGACCGTATCTACTGAACACTTTTAATATTAATAATATAACAAATAAAGGAATTTAATTTATATCAATAATTAAATAAATAAATAATAATAACAATTGAAGTAATAATTTCTCTCAAAACCCTCACTATTCACTCCGTTGGAAATGTTCTCCTTTTAAAACATTTTCACAAAACCCGATATTCGTATTTCCCAAAAACCAAGGAATCAATTAATTTATTAAACAATAGATAAATACCCCAAATATAAATAAAATGTAATAAATTATAATAAGTAATTTTTGAACACTTTGGGGTTTGAAATTTCTATCCAAAAAATTTGTACTTGACGCACCACACCATATACCAGTGATGCCTTCCGATACCCAGCGTCCCGAGCACTGACTGGCGGGGAGATTAAAGAGAGAAACTTGCAAACGGCATTTCAGCGTCCCGACAGTACTGCTGCTGAAACCGTCATCCCGGCCAAGGAGGGGGGCGGCTGTGACCAATATCAAACTTGCCTGCCCACGGTCCAATGGCAACTCACGGGAGATACAATACTTGCGCGCTAACCACATATACACCAGAACACCAATACTGTATGAGTGCGTCTAAAATAATTATTAAATTAATTATAACCGTACCGATTTTTCAAAAATTACCGTGGAAAATATACCAATTTTCACATTTACCATCCCACATATTTTCTTTTAACATACCCGGTACGAAACCATCGATAACAAATAAAAATAATTTTTCTCGTAACACGAGATTCAACAAATAATATTCTATGGGCATAATTATCAAATTTGAAACCACCAATTTAAACAAATATTTTTCTTAAAATATTTAAACCAATTATGCCCAAAAGCAATATAAAAATCCAAACACAATTAATTTATGAAAATACTTGCTCATGTATAATAAATACAATTAAATCACAATAAAATAATAATCGGGAAATTTTTAGTAACCCAAAATTCCGTTTAGCATCAATGGAAAAATATATATATATATAAAATAATATTTTGTTCCCGATTATATTTAAATTCCACCACATGAGCACAAATTCCAGATATCAATTTAACACCACATAAATATAATTAATTACCCCAAAATATTTTTTAAAGGTGGGTCACTCACCTGGAGCACGCAATTAACCTAAGATCCTCCATGGGATCAATTCCACGACCCACCCGTGCTCCTAGAACACAATTCACACACAGTCAAATAAATTAATATTTTATTCAGATAAATAATACCCCGTACCCGGGGGGTCAAATACAAACGTTATCCAAAATTGACAAATTATATGTCTATGGAAAGCTTGTGAGATGAGGATCACATTACCAACATCCATTGAGTTCAATTTAACCGGCGGTGGCTGGAATTTGGCCGGAAAGATTCGGCTTAATTTAAACTTGAGGGATCTCTCAAACGGTGGGGATTTTGGGCAATCTAACCCCGGAAATGGACTCAGAGGGGTCGAAAATGGTGGGATAGAGGTATGGGGTGAGCTGAGTTGGCCGGAAAACACAAGAAAAGAGGAGAGAGAAAATTTCAGACTGGCGGCTTCTCCGGCCCGATTTGGGCGCGTCCGGCGGTCGGTGACTGTGAAATTTTGTCGCTGAGCTCACCTTCATCCCCCGCTCATCACTGGCCGGCACGTGTAGCAAGGTGGTGGCCGGAAACGAAGAAACGTCGACAGCCCGAGAGGAAGAAGGAAAGGAAAGGAAGAAGAAGGGGGAAGAAGAAGAAGAAAGAAAGAAATTCACCCCGTGTCACCCCCCCCCCCCTTTTTTTCCCCACGTGGGGAGAAGAAAAGAAAAAGAAAAAGAAAAAGAAAAAGGAAACTAAAATAAAATAATTAAATAATATTAAAAAATAATATTATTATATAAAATAACAATAATAAAATAATAGGGTATTAAGCATGGTCGACATGTGGCATCTCAACATGGTGACACATGGTCACATTTATTAAGTCACATGTGGCACATCATTACACGTTTAAAAAATAATATTAAAATAATACAGTATTTGAAAAACTCTACAAATCCATAACTTTCAACCCACATGTCCAAATTGGGCGTGCCGCTAGTCTATGGACTCATATCGACGAGCACTTCACAACCATGCATGAGTCAAAACTCAACTTTGCATGAATAAAAAGTCAACTCCGGCATCCCTTTGACAGTTTGAACCTCAACTTGTTTTGCTCAAAACTTTCAAACCGTAGCTCCGTTTTCAACGTGCTACTAGTCTACGAACTCGTTCCAACGTGTACTTCGTAACAGTACCTCAGTCAACCTAGAATTTCATCCGAGTCAAAAAGTCAACTTTTGACCCCTTGGGTCAACGGTCAACCTCGGTTAACGTGCAAGAATTTCGATGTGGTTTGGAACGGGGTGTTACAATTAGGGTATAGAGGTTGGCTCTGATACCATGAAGAAAGATTGAATATTCTTCCTTTCTTATTGGATAAATTATTTACAGCATACTATATAGAAATCATGGCTGGCATTTTAGACTACCAGAAAAGGAAACAGAATTCCTATAAATTAGGAATCTTAACAAATTAGGAAAGTAAATAAAATACAATAACTGACAGCACTAAAAACAAAAACAAAAAACTGATCTAGCTAAATAAGGAAAGTGAAATAACGATATACTAAATTACAAGAAAAAAGATCGGATCCTTTCTACAATATATTAGTAGTCCGATAGTGACGAGAAGCAATTGAATAGTGGTCAACTAGATAGAGAGACGATCAATCAGATGAATGAGTAGTTGACTAGATGAACTGGTGGTTGATAAATTGGTTGTTGACGAGTAGTCAAATTGAAGGAGATAGAGGAGGTCGAATTTTTCGCATCAACATAGTTGATTGATTAGTATGGAATTCTATAGACTTCATATAGAATTCGCAATAATTCAATGAAATCTTTGAAATGAAGGATAGGTTTTATATTGATATATTTCTTCACAATTTCACTTCTAAAATTCTTTCAAATCCATCATTTTTTCAAAATCCTTTAGGGATCTATTCAATTTAAAATCTAATAGATTTTAAAAGACTTTAAAAATTTAAAAGTATTCAATTAAGATTTAATTAGATCTATACAAGTCTAAGAGTATTTAATTCAAACTTCAATATATTATTTAAAAGTTTATTAAAATAAAGGAGTATTCGATTAGGATTTTATAGAATTTCATAAAAATTTAGGGTATCCAAAAAGTCATAATTCTAAAGGATTTTAAAATCTTATGGATTCTAATGGATTTAGTGAGATTCTAAAAGAAAAAATATAAGTAAAATAATATTTCTCAAGTCCATCCTCCATATCAAAGATTGCAATGGATTTATCCAATATTCCTACGAAGTTTGTATCAAGTTTATGGAATTCTATGATAATTAGTAAAGTTTTTTAAACTCTGCTGCTCATTTTAAATGCATGAAATTCTAAAAGAGATATATTCAATTTAGAGTTTAATAAATTTAAAATAAATTATAGATTTTTAAAAATTTGATAGATTATTAAGAAATTCCATAGATTCATAAAAAATTTATAAAAATCCAACGTAATCTTTAAAATTAAAGTTTTTCATATTGGCAACTTTCTGTATAATATCACTTTTAAAATTCTTTCATATTTATTAAAATCTATTATTTTTTAAAATCCTTAAAAATTAATAAATTTTTAAATAGCTCTAAATTTTAAAAGAATTTTATAAAGTTTTAATTAAATACATTTGGATTTTAATTGATTTTTATAAATCTGAATTAAATATCATTGGACTTGTATAGACTCATTTCTAATCCGAATACATTTAAAATTTTAAATTCTTTTAAAACCCTCCAAACTCTAAATTAAATATACTATCTGAAGTTAATAACTTTTTGAATATACTTGTATTTAAAAAAAAAAAAAAACTTCTGTAAAGTTCTAATTGATTACACTTGAATGTTAATGGACTTTTTTAGAATCCATTAAAATCTAAATTAAATAATTAACTTGTATGAATTCCTTTAAAAATTTAAATCTAATACTTATAGATTTAAAATCCTTTAGATTTTAAATTGAATATGCTCTCTTTAGATTAACCAAATTGTGCCACATCACTTTTTTTAGATTCAAGGGCTATAGTTATTCCATGTCATCATTATTAATTTGGAAATAATCTCAATAGTCATTAGCTGGTGCTAATTTCCTTATATAATTTAGAATTAAAAATAATTTAATAAAATATGCTATCCAAAATTGAATTTGATAATTGATTATTTTAAATTTAATTGATTATTTACCTGATGCCAAAAAAAAAAAAAAAAAAGGGGAAAATGAAGAACAAATATGGAAGATTAGTTCATCATATTCCAAAGGTCCCATAAAAACCAAGACAAGGATTCCCTCAATTTAGATTAACCAAATTGTACCAATCATATTTTTTATTTTTATTTATGACTATATTTATTCAATATCATCACCGTTAATTTGGAAATAATCTCATTAGTTATTGATAAGTGTTAATTAATAAAATATGCCAACCAATTATCAAAATTAAATTGATAATTAATTGATTACTTTTAAGGAAAAAATAAAAAATATAAACAAAATAACATATAATATATTTCCAATTATCTTTTAAGAGTGTTTATAATTAAAAATAAAATAAAAACATATATATATATATATATATATATAGATATGCTTCCAAATTTAAGTTTTAAAAACAAAACATATTACTCAAAACTCTTCGTTAAGTTCTTGGATAACAAATATATACAAACAATTTAAAAACATAAAAAATAACTATATCACATCTTTATCACACCAAAATCAATCAATCCCAACCATGTCCAATGTTCATATTCATTGTGCAACAATTGGTGAAGGTAGGGAAATTTTACACTATGTTTGGATTGAAGTGAAGAAAGAAAACTAAAGGATAAGTTTAATGAAGAAAATAAAGAAAAGGAAAAGGAAAAAAATATTTATTAATAATTGTTGTTCGGATGATTAAGTAAGTAGAAAGGAAAAGGGAAAAAAAGAAAAATGATAACAACTGTTGTTTAGAGGGAAAAAAAAAAAAAAAAGAGAGGGAAGAAATAATTAATGCAATTTAATTTTTTTCTTTTACAAAAATACACTACATATAAAATATCTCAATCTATTAATTTTAATTAATCAGAATAATTTTAAAATATTCAAAAATTTATTAAACTCATTTCTTATTTCCTGTCAAATTTGACTAGAAAAATAGATTCATTAAAATAGACATAATTTAATCATTTTATTTCCTTCTTTATCCTTTCCTTTCCATTAATTTTAACAATCCAAATAAAGAAATTTGATTTTTTTACTTTCTTTTGTCTCATATTCCATCAATCCAAAAATATTGTTCTGTCTTAGAATTTTGAAAATTCATCCATAGTTTACAATCTTGTGTGCATTCAAGATATACTTGGTACCTGTATAAAAGAGAGAGGATTGAATAAAAAAAATAAAAATTAAAACGTTGTTTGACAATTTTATCATGTTTATTGAAGTGCATAAAACTCTATCGAATCTACAGTGTATTACATAAAACCCATGAAGGGGATGGGTTTATACCGTAAAAGCCATTTCAGCCCTCTTTTTTTTATTTTATTTTCCTAAAAGAAAAAAAAAATCTTTTTTTTTTTTTTTATCACTAGCACTTTTTTCCCCTTCCATTGCATAAACACTGGTATTGCCATCGCACGTTAATATTTTCTTTGTTCTTTTACACTTTTTTTTTTTTTGGCTTGTATTTTTTCTTTTTTACTTTTGTAACACTGTTAGTTTTTTCTTTTTTTTAATTATTTTAATATTATATAATTTTATGTGATGTAATAGTTATATAAAATTCAATTTAATATATTAAAAATAATATAATTCTTTTAAAAAAAATTATAATATTTAAATATAATAAAAAATTTATTTTTATTAATTATAATAGAGAATTCAATATTATTAATAATGATACGTAATTTTATTTTAGTAAATATAAATATTTTTTCAAAAAAATTATAATACGAATCTACACCAAATACTATACAATATTAATTTATCACAAAATAATATAACGTAGACTAATGCAATACAAACTAATATAATGCCGGCTTATACACTTGTGCGTACTAAATGTACCCTTAGATCTTGCAGAAATATTTTATCGCTTAAAACTCTGTTTGTGAAATGTCTAAATTAGTGAAGATGTGAAATTCTTTGGGAAAAATGATTTTTTTTTTTTGTTTGAATAACTTTTAAAAAGAGGAAATTGTGGACCTTAAAAAAAGGCTAAATCTAATAATATGGAAAAATAAATCCTTTAAAAAAGTTGTCAATTTTTAAATTTTATAAAAAATTAGTTTTATGTATTTTATTAAAAAATAATTTTATTTTCAATTTTAAAAATATTAATTAATTAATTAATTATTTGTAAATCATAAATATTTTTGTGCAAACCAAACATTATGAAAAATAATTTATAAAAAATTGAATCTAAAAAATTAATTCCTAGTAAACTAATTATGATGAACTAATTTTCTTTATAATTTTAACCCTTTTTAAATAGGGTCTAAAAATAATCATTTACAGTTAGTAATTTAATTTTAGGTGGACTTATTTCATTAATTTATTTTTAATTTTAAAATATACATATAAAATTAGTATCAATCAATGATTAAGGAAATCAATGATTAAGGAGATCGTTTCCTAATTAGTAGCGATGACAAGAGAGTAATGTATTTATTGGATCTAAAAAAAATAAATGCTACACAATTTGGTTAATCCAAATGAGATATTACCTTTTCAAAAACAAACAGAGATCCTACATTTCAAAAGAAATGTAAAGAAACTTTATCTATAAAAGCCAAGAAACCAACAACAATTTCTTATTGTTTGAGGAAGGAGGAGAGAGAGAAAAAGTACATTTATGAAAATTGATTAGGAAAATTAATATTTATTTATCTTTTTACTTATGCGTGAACATGAATACTAGTATACAAATTTAAAGGGTTTTAAAGACAATAAATTTTCGCCGTTAGATCAAACAAATTTCTCCATAAAAAATAAAAAATAAAAAATGAAACGAATTTAAAAGTATTAGTATTGTGAAAAACCTATATAAGAAAGTAGAAGGAAGCAGTGAGCATCAAAGGGGTCGTGTAGAGTGTGCGAGTATTTTAAAAAAAAAAAAAAAAAAAAATTGATCTGAAAGCAATTTTCTCTTTCGCTCGCTCGCTCGCATGTAAAACCATTACTATTATATAATACCCAATTTTTGGATCTAGTTTCCTGGTGTGCTATTTCTCTCTCTCTCTCTCTTTCTCTGTGTGAACATTCCTCAACCGAGGATCTGATCCCGGATCCAATTATGTACGTCACTTTCTCTTTTTTGCCTGTTATTCAGAATTTTCAGATCTTTAATGGATTGAATTCCGAGAAAATAAAAGAAGAAAAAAATTGCAAAATTTTTGAGATTCTCATAGTTTCCTGTTAAACGAAAGTGTAAAGTGCGTTTTCGATGATTGTTGTATGGTTGAATTTGTTGTGTATGGAATTTGACATTGATTTTGCGTTTAGTTCATTGGCTTGTTTAGTATAAGCCAGTTAGAGATTTATAATCTTCGGTTTTTTAAGTCGTTTTGAGATACAAATCCGTTTCTTTTTCTTTTTTTCTTTTTTTGAGTTTGATTTGAACTGAGAATTTGTTTTGAAATAATCAATGCATTCGAAAGGAGAGTATGGTAATGCTATGCGATTTGAGTCTTGGACGTAGTAGATCAAATCATTAAGTTTTGTGTTAGATATACAGTCAACGTCGAGTTCGGAATTTCAATTTTGGATCTGATTTTTTTTGGGAATTCATTTTGTGTCTGTGAGGTGTTGTCAAAAAAATTTTCATTACAAGGGATTGGACAAAACTTTTCGGATGTTTTTTTTTTTTTTTTTTTTTGGTTGGGTGACAGTTGTTGATTTATTTTAATCTGCTGGTTATTTATACACACTGTGTATCAAATATCAGTAATCTTGAGCTCATGAATGCTCTTGGCACATAATTAGCACTTAGCAGTAAGGGCCAGGTAATACACACACACACACATTTATATACTTTATGCAGAGAGAGCATTTTCACATTTTCATATAGGTTTGGAGCTGAAATTACTGAATGAACGACATGTTGTCTTATCATGCAAGAAAGTAAAGATTAAAATCAAACTTGCTTATCCTTATGCAACATGACATGTAATTTTCTTTATATTTCCGAACTGTTCTCAACAATCAAATAAAGCGTGATCTTTGTTAAGTATCATGTGCTCAAATTTGCTTGCATTTTAATGACACTTATCAATATGGATCTATTGTTTTCCAGAAAGCAGTTAAGAAATGGAGAAATCTTGTACTCTACTCATTCACTTTGACAAAGGAACACCAGCAATTGCAACGAGATTAAGGAAGCTCTTGAAGGCAATGATGATGAAGCGAAAGTTGACGCAATGAAGAAATCAATAATGCTTTTGTTGAATGGTGAAACCCTACCTCAACTTTTCATCACCGTTGTCAGATATGTGTATTGCCATCTGAGGACCACATCGTCCAAAAGCTATTGCTTCTCTATTTAGAGATCATTGAAAAAACTGACTCCAAGGGTAGGGTCTTACCTGAAATAATATTGATATGCCAAAACTTGAGGAACAAGCTTCAGCATCCTAATGAATATATTCGTGGTGTAACTTTGAGGTTTCTTTGCCGCTTGAATGAGACAGAGTTAATTGAGCCATTGATCCCTTCTGTTTTGCAAAATTTGGAGCATCGCCGCCCTTTTTATTAGGAGAAATGCTATATTAGCTGTGATGTACCTGAGATGATTGAGAAGGTTCTTTCAACAGAGCAGGATCAATCTGCAAAGCTAATGCATTCCTCATGCTTTTTACTTGTGCCCAGGATCGTGCAGTTAATAACCTTTTGACCCATGTTGACAAAGTTTCAGAATGGGGTGAATTGTTTCAGATGGTTGTATTGGATTTGATCCGAAAAGTGTGCAGAACAAATAGAGGAGAGAAGGGGAAGTACATTAAGATCATTATATCATTGTTGAATGCGCCTTCAACTGCTGTAGTTTATGAATGTGCTGGAACACTTGTTTCTTTGTCATCTGCTCCTACGGCTATTAGAGCTGCCGCTAACAAATATTGCCTGCTTCTTCTTTCACAAAGTGATAACAATATAAAACTTATTGTGCTTGATCAGCTCAATGAGCTAAAATCATCTCATAGAGATATTATGGTTGATATGATAATGGATGTGCTTAGGGCGCTTTCTAGTCCAAATCTTGATATTCGAAGGAAGACACTTGCATTGTTTTTGAATTGATTACTCACAGGAACATTAATGAGGTTGTTCTTACTTTGAAAAAGGAAGTTGTTAAGACTCAGAGTGGAGAGCTTGAGAAGAATGGTGAATACAGGCAGATGCTTATTCAAGCAATTCATTCTTGTGCTGTAAAGTTCCCTGAAGTCGCAAGCACGGTTGTTCATATGCTGATGGACTTCTTGGGAGACGGCAATGTGACTTCAGCTATAGATGTTGTTGCTTTTGTTCGAGAGATAATTAAAACAAATCCTAAACTAAGGGTTTCTATAATTACAAGGCTATTGAACACTTTCTACCAAATTCGAGCATCACGGGTGTGTTGTGCTCTTTGGATAATTGGAGAATATTGCCTTTCACTTTCTGAAGTTGAGAGTGGGATTGCAACCATTTAATATAATAAAAAAAGGTTAATTAATTCAATATATAGCATCGAATTTATTTATTTATTTATTTTCTTTATCAAGCGCAGTGTGTCTAGTGACTGGTTTCTCCTAGATATTTTCGGTCTTTTTGGATTGTTTCTTGACATGCATGGATAGGCTTCTGGCCCATCAATAACTATGAATTTTTCTTTGATTATTTTCTTGTCTATCAGAATCTGACATGAGAATCCCACCTAAAGGTTTGAAGATAAATCTTGACGTCGGGTCCCTTTGGGATAGCTAGCTAAACTAAACTTTTTGCTTAAGATGTGCCATACACATTGACATAAGATAATAATAATAATAATAAATATGATATTTTGCCAATTAATCATTTTAATAGTGAAATCGATTTGACATGATAATTTATTTTACTATAGTATTGTTGGATTTTTAAACGTAAAAAAAAGAAGAAGAGAGATTTAAATAAATTAATTGATAATTATTATATAAGTCAAGGGTGCATTTCAAGTTATTGGTACGTATGACTCTTAAGTTCCAAGTTATAATGTATTTTGCATTCGCTAAACTTGAAACACTTGCTACACCATTAGTTTCTGACTCATTTTCCATCAAAAATTAAGTTTTTCTTTGCCTTGTATCATGCAAATTAGGCAAATGCGGGGACCACAGTGCAATATCAAAACAGTATATAAATATAAAGATATATATATATATATATATAAGATTTTTCTATAATATAGATATCCGTATTTTTTTATTGTACGGACATTTAAAAAGACAATAATTTTTTCAAAAAATTATCATCTTTTTGAACCTATCAAATGAACAGGACCAAAGTGAAATCTACCTTATTACACTCTGTCTTTCCAATCTGTTTACTTCAAGTAAAACATAAATAAATGACATTTATTATTCTATATAGAAAGCATATCTTCAATCAAATTTCTATATGCTCCTTTAATAATATCAATTATTTCAAATCCCTCTATTTTAAATAAAGCATAAATCAATGACATTTGTTTTTCTATACATAAAATAAATTTCCAATCAAATATCTCTCTTCTAATAATTTCAATTTTCTTTTAGACCTATTTAGGAAGTACCAAAATTAATGGGATTTTGAAATTTTTTTAGGGGCACATTTGGTATATAGAACATTTAGTGTATAGAATGACTACTTGTAGGACCATTAATGAGGCTGTTGTTGTGACTTTGGTGACTCACTTTGGAAGCAATTAACGATTAGGTAAAACATAAATGATTTTTAGTTATGAATATGAGAGGTTTTTAAGAGTTTTCAAAATGATAAATATGAATAATTAAATTAGACAAATTGAAAGGCCTAAATTTTCACCAATTACCTAGGTCTATATAAAATAACAAGAAAGGTTAAAAATAAAAAATCCAAAACAATAAGGGGAAAACAATAAAACCCCATATAAAATTATTATTATTATTGTTTTTTAATAGTTACAACAATTCCTAATCTAATGAGGAAAAGATGGCATGTTTTGAACCCACAACCTAACGTGATAGGCTCCTATATAAAAGTCTTTGACAAATACTTTTAACATTTGATTCTCTCCTATAGATTTATTTAATCAAACATATAAATTTGTTCTCTTTAAATCTTTTAAATTTTTTATTAAAAAAAATTTTAATTTTATCTTCTTTATTTTAAATATCTCTATTTTTAAAAAAACATGTCTAATGCTCACACTCAGGCCTATGAACTTACAAATTCAAGATACACTCCTTTCCTTTTTAAATTATAAAATTGTTATAATGATAAAAAAAAAAAAAGGAAAAAAAGAAAAAACTCATATTAAACTCGTTATTTGTCATGAAGAATCCCCTCCAATATGTATAATTCCCACTTGGATATGTATTGAGTGTTTTCTTCACATTATCAGAAGCAACAATTAAATGGTTTAGGAAGTTGAAACCTAGATCTATCAGTGCATCTTCTCAATTAAGTCAACTATGTACTTCTCTATTTGTTGGAGAAATGTGCTGATGAAATTTGCTACACATCTTCGATTGGTCAAGTAGAAAGAAGGAGAGTCATTGAAATAATATGTTTCACATCTCAATTCAAAAATCGTACAAGTGGAGGAGTATAGTGATGAGATAGCATTGGCAACGATGAAAAGTTCCTTTGGTCACTAGCTATGTACCACCAAAGAACTTTCTTGATTTATTAAATAAAGCACAAAGATTCATCAATGTGGATGGGCTTATCAAAGAAAAAAAGGTTTAAAAAGAGAAGTCAAGCATATTCCATAACCAAAAGAATGGAAAGTAGAACCACAATGAAAATAAGGAGAGGACTAATAACTATAGTCTAGTCAAAGACCACCACGGATTCCAGTCATTTTCAAAGGTACACACTAGTACATAAGTCACATAATCAAATACTAATTCATATCAAGAACCAAAATTTGTTGAAATGGCTAAACAAGATTGAATCAAATCAATAAACCAGAGATTGAGGAAAGTATTGCCATTTCCACAATGACAATGGTCAAACTATTGTCAAATGCTTTGATTTGAGGGATGAAATCGAGGATCTAATATGTAAAGGATACCTATAATTATATGTGGTTGATGATAAAAATGATTGATAATAGAATGACAATCCTGGTGGTGATAAACAAGTGACCAATGGTGAGAAACAACATAGACCACCTAGTAGAGAGACTCATACCTTCTTTAGAGGTTCCAATTGTAGTGATTCAAATAGAATACAATGCAATTATGCCCGTTGTGCTATGCATCTGGAAGATTGATATGTCTACTCGACCTAGAGTCTGGTTAAAGAGATGGAGACACCATACACCATCACTTTTACTGAGGAAGACAGTAAGGGTATTCATTATCTATAAGGTCTACCATATCTTAGTGTATAGTGATACTTCAGCAAATATAATGAATTCTTCTGCATTCAAGAAGATTGGGATCAATGGAGACCGATTGAAGCATCTAGTACACCATTAGTTAGTTTTCTACAGGTGAGTTATCAAATTAGGTAACATTATGGAGAAGCATTTTTGTTGTTGATTGCCTTTTAGTATGCGATAATGTTATTGGTTGACCTGCATAAAATCAATGAGATTTGTCACTTCCACATACCACCACAAAATGAAGTTCGGCATCAAGAATGGTATCGTAATCATGTGTGGTAATCAACATGAATTAAAGTCTCAGTTAAAGAGTTTATGATTGATTGAATTCCAATCTGGTATGATTTAGATTTAGTTAATAAATTCTTCATCTCCATTAATGGAATTCTGGTCTGGTATGATTTAGAAATAGTTAATAAATTCTTCATCTCCTTATTGTTGTAAGAACTTTAGTTATTAAATAAAGTTCAAATTTCTTTGAAAATATTTTGAGATTTAGTCTATAACTTGAGTTTTAACTATCTTTGAAAAAAGGGAAAAGGTTTCTATTGCTTGATTTTAGTTAAACTGATTTTAATACTCGATAGTGAATGATGATTTGGTGGTCAATGATCATGATTAGATGATCTATTGCTAATTGGTAATTAACTATTTCAAATTTATCCTTGAAACGATGAGTCCTAGCATTTATTTTGCAGGCACATTCAAGCGTTTATAAATATTTAATTGAATTTGTAAGTCCTAGCATTCATTTTGCAGGATTTTTCAAATAAAATTAATTTATGGTCTCCCCTTGGACTAAAAAAGGAAAAAGAATCATGGTGGTATGCTATTATGAACACATAATGTGAAAACCAAAATAATAAGGCAATATTTACCAATGTTGCTAAAATTCATGGTGTTATACACTATAATGGCTTGATTCCTATTACAATCATTCAACTAGTGGTCAACAAAATGACCAATTGCTTTGTATCTTATCAAAGTGAACTATTATTTGGTCGATTCAGCTATGGTCTTTCTAAGTATTGACCTAGACATCAACTATGACTAGTTGGTCCTCAACTACAATATATGTCATATTCAACCAGAAGCTACTTGTGCACATTTAAGTATAAATGATTTAATGATACACATTAGCTAGGAGGTTGATGTTATGGGTAAAATTAGCTCGAAGACATGTGATGTGATCCTAATCGTTTATTTTTAAAACTATTAAATTTAGTGGTGATGATGGTTAAATAGACTAGAAGATGATCATAGCAACTAGAATTAACCAAAAACTAGTTCAGACTACTAGTCAAAATATCAAGAATTAGTCACGTTTACAACACCAAGAATTGATCTCATGTACTAGACTAGGGATTGATCTCGTCTACATAACTAATAGGTAGTTTCGTCTACTTGATCAAGCATTGGTCTCGTATATTCGAACAAGAACTGGTCTTATCACAAATGAATTTAATTTCTGCCATAGAGTGAAGTTCTCGTATGCTTGAAATTTAAATGATAACAAATATGATCCATATTTAAATTAACTATCATTCATTTGAATAACACTATATCTAAGGATAACAAATAATGTCCAATGGTTTTGTCATAGTTTAAACTGAGATTTGATAAAGCCAAATTCAAATGGCACTCCTATCTCAAAAGCCTAAATGCTCTAATAAATATTTCTCACTTCTCCAAAAATGGTACAATCTTAAAATTTCTTCAACTATCTCTGCTTCTAAATACCATAACTGATTTTTGACTTGAGCATTGAAGTGCCTTTGGCTAATATCACAGTGGTTTAGCTTGTCTTTGGTTGCATGTTAGTAGTCCGATAGTGACGAGAAGCGATTGAATGGTGGTCGACTAGATAGAGAGACGATCAATCACATGGACGAGTAGCCAACTAGATGAACTGGTGGTCGATTAATTGGTGGTTGATGAGCAGTCAAATTGAAGGAGATAGGGGAGACTGAATTTTTTGCATCAACATATTTGATGGATTATTATAGAATTCCATAGATTTCATATAAAATTCATAAGAATTTAATGAAATCTTTGAAAGGAAGGATATATTTTATGTTGATATATTTCTTCACAGTTTCATTTCTAAAATACTTTCAAATCCTTCATTTTTTTCAAAATCCTTTAGGGATATATTTAATTTAGAATCTAATTAAAATACTTTAAAAATTTTAAAATATTCAACTAAGATTTAAATGGATCCATATAAACCCAAGAGTATTGAATTCAGATGTCAATATATTATTTAAAAGTCTATTAAAATTAAAGGGTGTTCGATTGGGATTTTATATAAAAACTTAAGGGTATTCGAAAGTCATGATTCAAAAGGATTTTAAAACCTTATGGATTTCCATGGATTTAGTGAGATTTTAAAAGGAAAAATATAAGTAAAATAATGTTTCTCAAGTCCATCCTCCATATTAAAGATTGTATTGGATTTATCCACTATTCCTACAAAGTTTGTATCAAGTCTATAGAGTTCTATGATAATCAATAAAGTGTTTTAAAATGTACTACTCATTTCAAATGCAACAATTTTAAAAAGGATGTATTCAATTTAGAGTTTAATAGATTTAAAATGAGTTATGGATTTTAAAAATTTTAATGGATTATTAAAGAATTTCATATATTTAATAAAAAATTTATAAGAATCCAACGAAATATTTAGAATTAAGGTTAAATTTTATATTGACAACTTTTTTGACAATTTCACTTTTAAAATCCTTCAAATCCATTAAAATCTTTCATTTTTAAAAGTTTTTAAAATTAATGACTTTTTGAATACTTCTAGATTTTAAAAGAATTCTACAAAGTTCTAATTAAATACATCTAGATTTTAATTGACTTTTATAAAATCAATCAATTAAAATTTGAATTGAATATTATTGGACTTGCATATATTCTTTTCTAAATCGAATACTTTTAAAATTTTAAACTCTTTTAAAATCCTCAAACTTTTAAGTCGAATACACCCTCCTCAAATTAATAAGTTTTTTTTAATATACTTGTTTTTATTTTTTATTTTAAAAAAAAAAACCTTCTCAAAAGTCTTAATTGAATATATTTGGATTTTAATGGATTTTTATAAAATCAATTAAAATCTAAATTGAATACTCTTAACTTGTATAAACTCCTTTAAAATCTGAATTTAAGCGGGTTTATTCAATTTAGAGTTTAATGAATTTAAAATGAGTACTAAACTTTGAAGAATTTGATGGATTTTTATAGAATTCCATAGACTCCATACAGAATTCATAAAAATCCAACAAAATCTTTGATGTCAAGGTTGGATTTCATATTAATAATTTTATTCATAATTTTACTTTTAAAATTAATGACTTTTTAAATACCTGTAGATTTTAAAAGAATTCTATTAAATTTTAATTGAATACAGCTGAATTTTTTATTAGAATATAAATTGAATATCATTGGACTTGTATGAACTCCTTTAAAATTTGTATCGTATATTTCTAAACTTTTAAATACTTTAAAAAATTTTCAAATTGTAAATTGAATGCACCCCTCTAATAGTTCTAGATTTTTTTTTTTTTTTTGGGGGAGGGGGCATATTCAATTTAGAATGGATTTAAAATGAGATATAGATTTTGAAAGATTTGATGAATTGTTATAAAATTCCATAGACCTTATAAAGAATTTATAAGAATTCAACGAAATCTTTGATGTTAAAGTTGGATTTCATATTGATAATTTTCTTCACAATTTTACTTTAAAATCCTTCCAAATCTATTAAAATCTATCATTTTTTAATTTTTTTTAAAAAATCAATGATTTTTTGAATACCTGATGATTTTAAAATAATTTTATAAAATTCCAACTGAATATATCTGGATTTTAATGAAAAATCCATTAAATTTTAAATTGAATATCATTGGAGTTGTATAAACTCATTTAAAATGTAAATCGAATACCTCTAAACTTTTAAATACTTTTAAAATTTTTCAAATTCTAAATTGAATATACCTCTTTTAAACTCTTTTAAAATCCTTTAGGTTTTAATTTAAATACATTCTCCTTATATTAACTAAATTGTGCCACATCATTTTGTTAGATTTGAGGGCTATAGTTATTCCATGTCATATCTATTAATTTGGAAATAATCTCATTAGTCATTAGTTGGTGCTAATTTCCTTATATAATTTAAAATTAAAAATAATTTAATAAAATATGTCTATCCAAAATTAAAATTTGATAATTGACTATTTTAAATTTAATTGATTATTTACCCAATAAAAAAAAAAGAGGGAAAACGAAGAATAAGTATGGAAGATTAGTTCATCATATTCCAAAAATTCCATAAAACCAAGACAAATATTCTCTCAACTTAGATTAACCAAATTGTACCGCTCTTTTTTTTTTTTTTTTTTCATTTAATGGCTATATTTATTCAATATCATCACCGTTAATTTGGAAATAATCTCATTAGTTATTGATAAGTGTTAATTAATAAAATATGCCTATCAATTATAAGAATAAATTGATAATTAATTGATTACTTTTAAGGGAAAAAATAAAAGAATATAAACAAAATAACCTATAATATATTTCCAATCATCTTTTAATAGTGTTTATAATTAAAAATAAAATAAAAACATATACATGCTTCCAAATTGAAGTTGTAAAAACAAAACATTTTACTCAAAACTCTCAGTTAAGTTCTTGGATAACAAACATATACAAACAATTTAAAAACATAAAAAAAAAAAAACTATATCACATCTTTATCACACCAAAATCAATCACTTCCCAAATATGTCCAATGTTCATATTCATTGTGCAACATTTGGGTGAAGGTAGAGAAATTTTTACACTGTGTTTGGATTGGAGGGAAGAAAGAAAAATGAAGGATAAGTTTAATGAAGAAAATAAAGAAAAGGAAATGGTAAAAAAGTATTTATTAATAATTGTTGTTTGGATGATAAGTAAGTATTCATTAATAATTATTGTTTAAATGATTAGTAAATGGAGAGAAAACCATAAAAAAAATTATAATAATTGTTGTTTAAGGAAAATAAAAGAAAAAGGAAGAAATAATTAATGCAGTTAATTTTTTTCCTTTACAAAAATACCCTACATATAAAATATCTCAATCTATTAATTTTAATTAATAATAATAATTTTAAAATATTCACAAATTTATTAAATTTTGAAATATTCACAAATTTATTAAATTCATTTCATTTCCTTTTATTTCCTGTCAAATTTGACTAGAAAAATAGATTCATTAAAATAGATATATTTTAATCATTTTATTTCCTCCTCTATCCTTTCCTTTCTACTAATTTCAACAAGCCAAACAAAAAAATTAATTTTTTTCCTTTCTTTTGCCTCATATTCCATCAATCCAAAAATATTGTTCGCCTTAAAATTTTGAAAATTCATGCATACTTTACAATCTTGTATGCATTTAAGATATATTTGGTACCTGTATAAAAGAGAGAGGATTGAATTAAAAAAAAAAAAAAAATCAAAACGTTGTTTGACAATTTTATCACGTTTATTATTGAAGTGTATAACATGAGGTTGCCACCCTATCCAATCTACTATGTTAACATATAAGCCCATGGAAGGGTTGGGTTTATATCGTATTAGCCCATTGCAGTTTTTTATTTTTTATTTTTTATAACTTTGCTAAAACAAAAAATAATAATAATAATAATAAAAAGAAACTTTTTTTTTTGTTTTTTTTTTCACAAGCAATTTTTTCCCCTTCCATTTCATAAACACTTTTATTGCCATTGCACATTAATATTTTCTTTGTTCCTTTTTACTTTTTGTTTTTTTTTTTTGCTTGAATTTTTTCTTTTTAACTTTTGTAACACTGTTAAGTTTTTTTTTAATAATTATTTTAATATTTTATAATTTTATGTGATGTAATAATTATATAAAACTCAATTTAATATATTAAAAATAATATAATTACTTTAAAATTATTATAATATTTAAAAATAATAAATTTAATTTTAATTAATTATAATAGAGAATTCAATATTATTAATTATGATATTTAATTTTATTTTAATAAGTATATATTTCTTAAAAAATTATACAAACCTACATCAAATACCGTACAATATTAATTTAATACAGACTAATACAATATAAACTAATGCAATACATGCCAAAATAATGCAGGCTTATATAATTTTGGTTACTAAACGTACCTTTAAATCTTGTAGAAATATTTTATAGCTTAAAACTCTGCTTGTGAAATGTCAAAATTAGTGGAGATTTGAATTTTTTTGAAAAAATGAATTTTTTTTGAATGACTTTTAAAAAAGGAAATTGTGGATCCTAAAGAAGACTAAATCTAATAATATGGAAAAAAAAGGTGAAAAATAAATCCTTTAAAAAAGTTGTCAATTTTAAATTTTTTTTTAAAAATTAGTTTTATGTATTTTATTAAAAGATAATTTTAATTTCAATTTTAAAAATATAAATTAATTAATTATTTGTAAATCATAAATATTTTTATACAAACCAAACACTCTTGAAAAATAATGTATAAAAAATTGAATCTAAAAAATTAATTCCTAATAAACTAATTATGATGACCTAATTTTTTTCAAAATTTTAACACTTTTAAAATAGGATCTAAAAATAATCATTTGCAATTATTAATTTAATTTTAATTATAATTATGATGAACTAATTTTCTTCAAAATTTTAACACTTTTAAAATAAGATCTAAAAATAATCATTTACAATTAGTAATTTAATTTTAGGTAGACTTATTTTATTAATTTATTTGTAATTTTAAAATATACATATAAAATTAGTATCAATCAATGATTAAGGAGATCGTTTCCTAATTAGGAGCAATGACAAGAAAATACTATATTTATTGGATCTGAAAAAAAATAATGCCGCCCAATTTTGTTAATCCAAAAGAAATGGAAAGAAACTTTATTATCTATAAAGCCCAAGAAACCAACAACAATTGTTTTTTTTTTTCCACTTATGCTTGAACACGAATACTAGTTTACAAATTTAAAGGGTTTTAAAGACAATAAATTTTCACCGTTAGATCAAACAAAATTTCTCCATAAAAAAAAATAAATAAATAAAAAAATTAAAGGTATTAGTATCGTGAAAAACCGATATAACAGAGTAGAAGGAAGCAGTAAGGATTAAAGGGGTCATGTAGAGTGTGCGAGTATTTAAAAAAAGAAAGAAAGAAAAAGAAATTGACCTGAAAGCAATTTTCTCTTTCGCTCGCTCGCTCGCATCTAAAACCATTACTATTCTATAAATACCCAATTTTTGGATCTAATTTCCTGGTGCGCTCTCACTCTCTCTGAACATTCCTCAACCGAGGATCTGATCCCGGATCCAATTAGGTACGTCACTTTCTCTTTCTTGCCTATTATTCAGAATTTTCAGATCTTTAATGGATCAAATATCACCTTGTCGTTTGAATTTCAAGAAAATAAAAGAAGAAAAAATTGCAAAAAAAAAAAATTATGAATTCTTTTTGAGATTCTCACAGTTTCCTGTTAAACGGACGTGTAAAGTGCGTTTTCGATGATTGTTGCATGGTTGAATTTGTTGTGTATGGGATTTGACATTGATTTTGCGTTTAGTTCATTGGCTTGTTTAGTATAAGCCAGTTAGAGATTTATAATCTTCGGTTTTTTAAGTCGTTTTGAGATACAAATCCATTTCTTTTTCTTTTTTTCTTTTTTTGAGTTTGATTTGAACTGAGAATGTGTTTTGAAATAATCAATGCATTCGAAAGGAGAGTATGGTAATGCTATACGATTTGAGTCTTGGACGTAGTAGATCAAATCATTAAGTTTTGTGTTAGATATACAGTCAACGTCGAGTTCGGAATTTCAATTTTGGATCTGATTTGGTTTGGGAAGGAATATTTTTTTTTTTTATATCTATATATATTGCTCTGATTTTATATTTGTACTTCTCTGAACCGATGAGCTATTATAATCGACTTCTCATAATGACTATTTGGCTACTTATGATTCATTTCGTGTCTGTGAGGTGTTGTCAAAAAAATTTTCAATACAAGGGATTGGACAAAACTTTTCGGATTTTTTTTTTTTTTTTTTTTTTTGGTTAGGTGGCGGTTGTTGGTTCATTTTAATCTGCTGGTTATTTATACACACTGTGTATCAAATATCGGTGATCTTGAGCTCATGAATGCTCTTGGCACATAATTAGCACTTAGCAGTAAGGGCCAGGTAATACACACACACACACACACACACATTTATATATTTAATGCAGAGAGAGCATTTTCACATTTTCATATAGGTTTGGAGCTGAAATTACTGAATGAATGATATGTCATCTTATCATGCAAGAAAGTAAAGATTAAAATCAACCTTGCTTATGCTTATACAACATGACATGTAATTTTCTTTATATTTCCGAACTGTTCTCAACAATCAAATAAAGCATGATCTTTGTTAAGTATCATGTGCTCAAATTTGCTTGCATTTTAATGACACTTATCAATATGGATCTATTGTTTTCCAGAAAGCAGTTAAGAAATGGAGAAATCTTGTACTCTACTCATTCACTTTGACAAAGGAACACCAGCAATTGCAAACGAGATTAAGGAAGCTCTTGAAGGCAATGATGATGAAGCGAAAGTTGAAGCAATGAAGAAAGCAATAATGCTTTTGTTGAATGGTGAAACCCTACCTCAACTTTTCATCACCATTGTCAGATATGTATTGCCATCTGAGGACCACATCGTCCAAAAACTATTGCTTCTCTATTTAGAGATCATTGAAAAAACTGACTCCAAGGGTAGGGTCTTACCTGAAATGATATTGATATGCCAAAACTTGAGGAACAATCTTCAGCATCCTAATGAATATATTCGTGGTGTAACTTTGAGGTTTCTTTGCCGCTTGAATGAGACAGAGATAATTGAGCCATTGATCCCTTCTGTTTTGCAAAATTTGGAGCATCGCCACCCATTTATTAGGAGAAATGCTATATTAGCTGTGATGTCGATTTACAAGCTTCCACAGGGTGATCAGCTTTTGGTTGATGCACCTGAGATGATTGAGAAGGTTCTTTCAACAGAGCAGGATCAATCTGCAAAGCGTAATGCATTCCTCATGCTTTTTACTTGTGCCCAGGATCGTGCAGTTAATTACCTTTTGACCCACGTTGACAAAGTTTCAGAATGGGGTGAATTGTTTCAGATGGTTGTATTGGATTTGATCCGAAAAGTGTGCAGAACAAATAGAGGAGAGAAGGGGAAGTACATTAAGATCATTATATCATTGTTGAATGCACCTTCAACTGCTGTAGTTTATGAATGTGCTGGAACACTTGTTTCTTTGTCATCTGCTCCTACTGCTATTAGAGCTGCCGCTAACAAATATTGCCTGCTTCTTCTTTCACAAAGTGATAACAATATAAAACTTATTGTGCTTGATCAGCTCAATGAGCTAAAATCATCTCATAGAGATATTATGGTTGATATGATAATGGATGTGCTTAGGGCGCTTTCTAGTCCAAATCTTGATATTCGAAGGAAGACACTTGACATTGTTCTTGATTTGATTACTCACAGGAACATTAATGAGGTTGTTCTTACTTTGAAAAAGGAAGTTGTTAAGACTCAGAGTGGAGAACTTGAGAAGAATGGTGAATACAGGCAGATGCTTATTCAAGCAATTCATTCTTGTGCTGTAAAGTTCCCTGAAGTTGCAAGCACGGTTGTTCATATGCTGATGGACTTCTTGGGAGACAGCAATGTGGCTTCGGCTATAGATGTTGTTGTTTTTGTTCGAGAGATAATCGAAACAAATCCTAAACTAAGGGTTTCTATAATTACAAGGCTATTGGACACTTTCTACCAAATTCGAGCATCACGGGTGTGTTGTTGTGCTCTTTGGATAATTGGAGAATATTGCCTTTCACTTTCTGAAGTTGAGAGTGGGATTGCAACTATTAAACAGTGTCTTGGAGAATTGCCATTTTACACGGTTTCAGAAGAAGGGGAAGCCAATGACTCTTCGAAGAAAGTTCAGCAAGTGAACTCCGTAGCTGCTGCTTCTTCTAGAAGACCAGCTATTCTTTCTGATGGAACTTATGCCACACAAAGTGCTGCCTCTGAGACTGCTTTTTCGCCTCCTACCATTGTTCAAGGATCCTTAGCATCAGGGAACTTGAGATCCCTGCTTCTAACCGGTGACTTCTTCCTTGGAGCAGTTGTGGTCTGCACTCTGACCAAGCTTGTTCTGAGACTGGAAGAGGTCCAGCCATCTAAAGTTGAAGTGAATAAAGCGTCTACTCAAGCATTGTTGATCATGGTTTCTATGCTGCAATTAGGACAATCTCCAGTTCTTCCGCACCCAATAGACAGTGATTCTTATGATAGGATAATTCTTTGTATAAGGTTGCTGTGCAATACCGGGGATGAAATCAGGAAAATATGGCTGGAGTCTTGTCGTCAAAGTTTTGTTAAAATGCTTTCAGAAAAACAGTTGAGGGAAACAGAGGAAATAAAAGCAAAGGCTCAGATTTCCCATGCACAACCAGATGATCTCATTGACTTTTACCATTTAAAAAGCAGGAAGGTAAAACTTCTTCACTGGCTCATGATTTCATTGTTTCTAGCTTTATTTGTTGGTTTTACTGGAACTCCAATCATCTGTCTGCATGATTATCTTAGCTTAATTTAATATCTGAAATCTGAATCGCTGTTAATCTTTTGTCTCGGGGCTATAAGGTATTGAAGTTTGGTCCATTTCTGAGAAACGGTGACAGAGCCACTGGGCTGTCCCCTTATGGACTTAATTTATTTTAATATCTGATTGCTTAACATAATTTAGTCATTTTGTGATTGATGGTCAATTGATTGTTTGTTCTCATATCATGATATATATATATATATATATATTTTTTTTCCCTAATTTATTGTATGATGGTAAAGTTTCCTTGTTCTGCTTCAATGTAGCGTTTGAAGTCTAGTGTGTGTGGCACACGTGTTTGTGTAGAAGATGTGTTGAAGTTTCAATGTTCGTGATAGGTTTATGCAATAGACGTTCAAGAAACTATCTGTGATTTGCAGATTCTCCCGCTGTATTAATGCCTTTTGTATACTAATCTATTGTCATCTTGTACGTGGATAATTCTGCATGTAGGTTACCAAGTGGAATTTCTTTTAAAATTATTTTAGAATTTATTACTATTTAAATAGAAGGAGAAGAGATGGAGAATATGAGGGAGATGAAAAAAAAATTTACAGTGTTTGGACATTGTTTTAAAAAACTATTCATTGAAATTGGTAAAGATTGTGGCTACATATGGTATATTATATAAGTAATCATTGTATAATAAAATATACTGTTCTAACCTGTACATGCTGTCCTAGAGACAATTTGATTTCTAGACCTCTCGTTCTTGCTCTGTATAGGGTGTCCGATTGTTCACATTTTTCTTTTACCCTCTTCTTCTTAAACGTTGGTACTCATATTTTAGTAGTTTATCCTGTACACAAGCCTTATTTTTGGGTTTTCGTATCATAAGAAAAGATATACAGAGCACCAAAACATATGGATTCACATTCACTTAATAATAGTGTAGATAAACTGGTAGAGTTGAAAAGGTGCAGTTTCTGATTTAGATATCAGCTAATGTGTGACTTATAGGGAAAGGTTTTAAAGTTTAGTGGTTGTTCAATTGCTTGATGGTTTATTCTTTATAATTTCAGAGTTCAAAATTTTTGCTCAATGCGGTGCCTTTTAACTTCCGGATTAAATTTATATGTTGAGAATTTGGTAATCCTCTTTAGGGGTTTATTCCAGTTGTATCTTAGTACATTTGTTTGCTCAAAATATGCTAACAAGCTATTTTTCATTTTTTTTTTCCTTTTTTGGGGTAAGAACTAACAACCTCTGTATGTAATAAAATATTTTCCTGATGATTTTCTTTTTCCCCTGATATCCTCTGCTATCACTTGTGTCTTTTTGTTTCTTCCTTCCATTTCTTTTGCTACTTATTGCTTTATGGTTGATACTGTTGATTTTCCTTTGAACATATCTGTGGTTTTGTGTTTAAATGATTTTCATATCACATTTCCTAACTACATCTGGCTTCAAGGGTATGAGCCAACTGGAACTGGAAGATGAGGTCCAAGATGATTTGAAACGTGCAACTGGAGAGTTCACCAAAGATGCAGATGATGCAAACAAGCTTAACCGCATTCTCCAACTTACAGGTCTTAGTGACCCAGTGTATGCTGAAGCGTATGTGACAGTACATCACTATGATATTGTTCTTGATGTCACTGTCATCAATCGCACAAAGGAGACACTCCAGAATTTGTGCTTGGAGTTGGCAACCATGGGTGATCTTAAACTTGTTGAGCGTCCACAGAATTACACACTTTCTCCAGAATCTAGTAAGCAAATAAAAGCCAATATCAAAGTGTCCTCAACTGAGACTGGAGTGATATTTGGAAACATTGTTTATGAAACTTCAAATGTGCATGAGCGAACAGTTGTTGTTCTCAATGATATTCATATTGATATCATGGATTACATCTCTCCGGCGGTCTGTAGTGATACAGCTTTTAGAACTATGTGGGCAGAATTTGAGTGGGAAAACAAGGTATTTCTAATATTCTTTTATTTTTCTCACCTATTTCCTTAACCGATTTATTAAAAGTTTGCTTAACAATAGGCTGCAGTTTACCAGTTAAAAGTAGATGGATCTCATCCAGATTCCGTATCATTAATGAAATTTTAAATTAGATTCATATTTTCCTTTGAATGAGTTATGGTGAGCATATTAAAGGAATTTTGGGATTGCACTATTTGATATGCCTTTGAAATTTATATCCTCAATAAATTAAAGTTAAAACCATCCTTCTCCTACAAGTTTTTAAGAGCTTGTCTAAAACTGCTTGTAGCATTTACCATGTTTGGTAGAGATATTAAAGTGCTTTGGAGAAGCACGTAATAGTCCCTTTTTATGGAAGTGCTTTCATAGGGGAAGAGATTCCTATAAAAGCACATGCCAAAGAGCCGTAACTTGATTAATGACCTATTGATGTTGTTAAACCTTCCTGCAATCATGACTGATGGAAATCCAATACTCTCTTAATAACTTGAAGTTTGTTGTTGAGACGAGTTTGAAATTAAATGTTTAAAATAATCTCTAGTTTGAAGAACTAGAGTGCAGTTAACCTTTCTTAAGTAATATGAATATGCATGGAAATAGTGAATAATGTTATTTTGGTTCCAGTTACACTCTTCAGGATATTCCATAAAATGGATAGCTATATGGAAAGTGGGAATTCATTCTTGCTTTTTGATATGGCAGAAATTTAACAATAGCTAAATGCTCTTCTAGAATTACGTCCTGATAAGTTATGTAATTTAAGGTCCAATATGAAGTAATTTGTTATACATACCACTTTCATATGACTAGTGCTGCATTTCATTGAATTTTTTGCTCTCTGCTTGCTTTTGGTTTTTTAAAGTCCCATTTTTGAATTTTTATTCCTTTTCTTAGTTGGCCCATGTTCTACCTTGTTCATGACTTTAATTTAAGATTGGTTGTCGCTGCGTTGCAGGTTGCTGTCAATACTATAATTCAAAACGAGAAGGAATTTCTTGACCATATTATCAAATCGACCAATATGAAGTGCCTCACTGCACCGTGAGTTAACTATAGTTGATGGTTTTCCTTTTTGTTAACTACTTTCATATGATAAGGGAGAAATGTTAATGTGCTAAGCACTAGTTTCAAAAAACCCAATTATGTTGTTCTGTAGACATTTTCTATTTCCAAAACCCTCGCTTCTGACTCTTGAGCCAGTAACCAGCTCTTTAAATGCTTTGCATGACCAAAGCTTGAGTTAAATATTAGGGTCAGAAGGAGCCCAAGTTGTGCTAATTTGACTAGTTTTATATGTTTAGTAGGCATAGATAAACAAGGAAACAGATTCAGTTAATTAATTATTTTAGTTGGAATTACCAATTTTTGTAGATTAAGATAATTTGCTTACTTAAGAGACGTTTTCTTCTACTTGCAGCCTGTGATATAGCAACATGTTTTTCCTTATTAGTATAGGACAAGTTGAAAAAACAACACTTCCACAGTATTTTTCCTATTGGGGATTTTCTATTTCATAAATGCGTAGTTTTATCGCAGATATCCAGTGTTTTTGTCTTTGATATGTTTCAGTCAGCCTATTCTGTAATTAGTTTCAATCCTTGATTTGTGTTTTCCTGCTTTACTGATTTGTGTTTTTATGCTTTATCGGATGGTTGGTTTTCAGGTCAGCACTGGACGGTGATTGTGGGTTCTTGGCAGCTAACTTGTATGCAAAAAGTGTGTTTGGGGAGGATGCCTTGGTGAATGTAAGCATTGAGAAACAAGCAGATGGAAAGCTGACTGGGTACATCCGGATACGGAGCAAGACCCAGGGTATAGCCCTCAGTTTGGGGGATAAGATTACTCTCAAGCAGAAGGGAGGCAGTTAACTTATAATGGCTTGTGTCTTTTGGTACCCTTTTCCTAAAAAATGATAGGAAGGAAGAAGAATCATTTTTCTGTTAATTGCAGCGCCATCTTTTCACCTTTAACGGTGCGCCTCTATGTTGATCTCTCTGTTCAAGAGTACAGACTTTTTTCCTTTATCTCTGGTGGTACGTTTGGGACTACCATTCGTGCAGGTGCAAATCTTCAACTTGAAGGATTTTTTGTTTTTGTTTTTTTAATTGTCTATTTGTTGGCAACTAGGGTTTCATTTAGATTTGTTAAAAGAAATTGCTGCAACCACCCTGGAATTGATTTTAGACTTCCTTAGATTGAGAATTTTTTATTTTTGGGGGTCAGACAATTCTTTTATAGAACTGAAATTGGAAAATTCCATTAAATTTAATTGTATGTAAAATTTTAGCATTTATATTGGCTTCTTAGTTGTAAAGGGCCATTACACTATCTCATAAATGAAACTAGTTTTCAACCTATCTGTTCTCAGATTGCCTCAGTTCAATTTGTTGCCTACCCACGTTTTTGTTTGGTACTTTTATTTGGTATTATTTTCTTTATTAATCCAAAGACCACATTATAGAAAATGGTCTTTTGTACCAAAATAAATAAATAAAATAAAATAAAAAATTCTCCTTCAGGATGGAGTCTTCCACTGAGGTATGCTTATACTAGAATATCCTATAGTTTGGCGAGCAGTTGCAACCCTTTTTTTTATTTATTTTTATTTTCTATTTTTAATTTTTAGAAGAATCGCTTTTATGTCTTTATTTTTAAAATGTTTACAATGGAGGTTCACAATTTACGGTTTGTTGTATATTGGATCATATAAATGGTCTAAGAGTTGTTTTTCCACCTGGTGCATACAGTGTTAGGATTTGTATGTGACTCTGTATTGAATCTCACAACAGATAAAAAATTCAGTAACCATTCATTTAGAATCTGAATCTGGAATCAATGAGCTAAAAAAAAAAACAATAATAAAAGATTTAGTTTTCATGGCTTGTTTGTATAACAAAATTCTGTTTAAACTATACAATTTTATTAGCATAGGCTTTTAAAATTAGTTTAGGCGTAAATATTTAAAACATTTTCATATTTAAGCCCTTTAATGACCTTTACACTTTTATACTACGTCTTAAAATTGAATATTTAAACGTGTTTCATAAATTAAACTTTATATATTAATATTTAAAATATTATAAATATATAGAGTAATAAGATATAATACATAAACACTATTGATAAATGCTCTATTATTATAAATAAAATATAAATATCATTAAATGAAATGGATAAATACAAACAAAAAATATTAATTAGTAATTTAGATTGATTTGGATCGGATTGGGTTGAAAAACCATTCAACCTGTAAACATAACCACATTGTTCCTTTTTTTTTTTTTTTTTTTTTCTGGAAAAAAAAATAAATAAAATCTCAAACTGAACCAGTTAATTCAATTTAGATAGTTTGGGCGGCTTGGTTTTGTCTTTGCTCAACTTTACTTGGGAGTTGGGAACCACCTCAATTTAAAAAAAAAATATATATATATATATATATATTATTATTATTTTTTTTTTTTTTTGACATTTTGATGATTTGATATTTTCTAATTTATATTTTGTGCCTAAATTTATTTTTTTCCTTTCTACTTGCCCTTAGATTGTTCCTGATTTCATTTTATTGCACCTTTAACTTTGCTCTTTTTATCCTTATCCTTTGATTTTATTAAATTTCTTCAACATCTTAATCAACATTTAAATTAGTTTATTTTTAGCTTTTATTAAAATTTTATCTAATCATAAATATATATATATATATATATATATTAGGGTTGGGCGGCTCGAGCCAGGTTATTGTCCCGATAACAAATGACTTTAATGATTGGATTGTCTTTTCAAGGACATTTAGCACTATAAAATTTAATCTTAAAATGCTAAAATTTCTCTATTGTTTTATTATAATTGAATAATTGTTAAGTCATATTATCTTTTGTTTTTTGTTTTTTCCTTTTATTCACTTTCAAACCTACTTTGAGTTTATTGTTTGCAAATCAAAATGGAAATTTAGCCTTTCTTTTTTAATTTACTATTTAAACTCATTTAAACTTTAAATTTGAAAATGTATTTTTAATAATTTTACTATTAAACCATTTACATACTGATATATGTGGAAATTTGGACTCAAGAATTTGTGACATTTGCACAATGAATTGAATACTTTAGTTTGAAATTCCCTAAGCTTTTGCAGCTCTTAAATAACATGTTCATCTGTGAATGACTCATAGATGGCACTCTTATTAAGTAACACCCTAACTACGCTAAAAACTTTGCTCCCTTTCTTGTTCATGCCCCATTTTGCTTCTATTTTGATGATATCTAGAGGGTAATAACTTTAAATTTACTTTATTTTATATATTATTATTTTTAATATAGTGATTTAATATCCAAAATTAATCTTTATTTGGTAACAATTTTCTTATATTTAATTTCTTTTTTTTTCCGTAAATATTGATTAGCATATTATTTAAATAATGTCTAGTAGGTCTATGCTCTTTTTTGCTAATAAGCTTTCAACGATGTTAATAGAACATCACCACTCGTATTTTTCTAAATAAGAAAATACAATCGAAACTGAACATATTAGATTTTTTTTTTTAACAAGATAAAAAAATATGGCGAGAGTTTACAATTGTCTTTAAAAAAATAATATTGGAATATAAAAGGATTTTTTTTTAATAAAATATAGCCTGGTGAAAAGCGACAAAACAAATAAAAATATAATTTTTTTTAAAGAAATAGTTATTAATATTCTTTAATAAAAATACAGAAAAAATAATTTCCAATATTGTTTCGAATATATATAAAAGCTACAAAGAGTTAAATAATAATAATAAACAACTATAACCAAACATTTTCATATATTTAAAATACGTTTCAAAAGTTAAGAGTTTTATTATTTGTCAATATTATAATTTTTTTTAAATATACAAAATATTAATTAGATATGTATATATTTTTTATCAACTACTAGAACTATCCATTTCATCTAATCACATACATTCAAATATATTGAATTTATTTATATATAAATATATATATATATATATATATATATATATTTAAAACCTAATACGAGGAAGTAACATTTTAAGCAAAATCAATTAAATTGCCGTTTACCACATTAGATACGCATCCTTCTATCCAATTTAAATATAAAAGTCAAATTAAAATGTGTTTCAAAGAATAAAAGATCGTCATTATCTATTTTCAACCTAATTATATTTGGTTCAAGTGGTAACAAATATCTATTTTCGATCTAATTGTATTTGATTCAAGAGGTAACAATGCAATTACTTGTTGGTGAAGAAACAATTATGCTAGTTCAACTGGTAGTTCCAGCTTCTCATCTCCTTATCATTTACTGAAAATCTGGTGCACCCAATAACAAGAAAAAGATAAAACTTATCATTTACTGAAAAACTACCGCACCCAAAAACAAGAATCAACCAAAAAAAAAAAAAAAAAAAAAAAAAAGCCAAGCCCTAGTATACGCCTAGGTTTATTTTGCTATACTATATGTATATATATATATATATATATATATAGTAGGTTTGGCCTACATGCGTAAATTAGTTAAATATGAAAGGATAAATATGATAAAATTGTCTAAGATTTTGACAAAAGCAAGCGGATAGATCTTTTGATAAATATTAGAGTTTTAGGCAGAGTTTGTTTTTTTTTTTTTTTTTTTTTTTTTTTTTTTTTTTGGAAAAAGGCTTGCCGCTTGCATTTTAGCAAAAGCTATCCTACGTGGTCGTATCGATTGGTTGAAAGGTCTGAAAGAGAACAATGTTCTAGGAGGATGATACCCATTGGACCGAATTCAAAAGATTAGTGCACCGTTCAAGGCAATGTCACAACATTCCTTTGTAAATGAAAAAGAAGAATTTATTCGAGTGGGAAATGAAAGACATTTTGTTGGACCATAGAGAATTATTTGATATTTGCATTTCAAAGAATTTACATGATATATCAAAATAATCATTTCTAGAATTTAATGATTCCTAAAAGCGAATTCATCATGTTTTATATTTGTGTTGTGGTGGTTAAAAAGTAATCTTTGACTTAGAAGAGAGAATAATCTTTGACTTAGAAAAGAAAACTAAGTTTTAAAATGAACACATGAATCACAACAATTTCTATTCATATTGTTCAATTAAATATGCTTACAAAGTATAGACAAATACCAAATGTAGTGAAAGAATACATAGCCATTTGCAAAACAATTATCCTCTAGCTACAAAAATAACAAAGATAATATTTCAATACTTTAGAACAATATGAGATCTTTAAAGTAGAACAAAGTGTCTTTGAATATCTTTATATATATTTCTTTTCATTATTTCTTTCTACTAAACAAATGCATGCAACAATAATGAAATAAAATAATAAAAACAACTACTGTATAGCAATTTTTTTTGGGTAATATATTGTATATCATTAAATACATAACGATAATATGATGTTATTGTTCATATGTTCTTTTGAATGATCTGAACATTATCAATAATAGGAGAATTTGATCCACTTTAAAATTAGACAAATATGACAAAATAAAGGCACAAAAAAAGCATAAACTTCGATATCTTCGTTCTATGCTTCCTTCCCCTTCTTGTCTTTTTCACCATTATAAATATTTTTAAACAAATGTTTGTTCTGCCATACTTTAAGGGGAAAAAAAAAATCTTTTCCATATTCCAATTGAACATAAATAGAAAGAAAACAACAGAAATTGGACAACGGACGTCCATCCATTGCCAAAAATTAGTATGTCCACTTTCCATGATATGATCCTTATAGTATCCCAACAAGGTTAACCCTTTCAAACAAAGAGATTACCCTCTACCATAATATAGACGTCTAACATGCTTTGCTTCTTAATCACTCGCGCATCCTGTACCAATCACAACAAATCAAACTCTCAGAAATTTCTACAACATAAAAAAAAAAAAAAGGTCATGGTTTCCTTGTTGCAGAGCTGGAAAATAATTAATCAAATCATAAGAAAACAATGAGATAATGGATGCAAATTATAAAATCAATTAGAAAATATTTGGCATGATAACATATATATATATATATTTTTTTTTTTGCTTCTATCAAATATCAATATCCACCATTCACTTTGGCTATTAACTTCACATAAGTGGTAAGTAATAAAAGTTGATAAATATGTCAAATCACCTGCACAAACCAGTGACTTAATTAAAAATAATTGTTAATGAATAAAATTATTAGGATATAAAGTCTGTTTATTTTACCTCGGCCTCCCTTGCAAATTCTTGAGCTTAACAATAAATCGAGCTCAAATATCTTGTGCTCCAATGATTGTGGTGTTCCAGACTTGTTCTTCTACATTTTAATCATTTCCATCATTGCCATCTAATTGTTGTAATAATTATATATCGTCCCGTATAAAAATTTGAATTTTTAATAATCTTAAAGCTAGCGCACTAAATCGTATTCTTCTTTTTTTGTCCTCTTTTTTCAAAACAATATTTTCCAGGTTTATATAACAAACAAATTGTGTGGAAATGTGCAATAATATCTATAAAATGCCATGCCAAACCTTCATTAAGGAATCTTTGGGAATGCCAATTTACATGGTTCCAGGTAAATAATCTCTAAAAAAAAAGAAAAAAAGAAGAAAAGAAAAGAGAGTATCTAACATCTTCATCGCTTGCTCTACTTATAATCCTAGGCTTAGAAGAATCTCTATTATCAACCTAAAGCAAATAATTGTTAATGAAAAAAATCATCAACCTAGAAGTTGATTACATGTCAAATCATTTGTAAAAAACAGTAACTTAACAATAATTGTTAATGAAGAAAATTATCAGGATATGGAGTAAGCTTATTCGACCTTTGCCTTCCCTGCAAATTCTTGAACTTAACAATGAATCTAACGAAGCATCCTAAACCATTCCCACACATCTAGAAGATAATATTTACCATCGAATTTTCAAAAATTTTAAGTGAAAAAGAACAAAATAAAGACATAAATGGTTAGTTGCCACAAATTGTTTGCAAAAGGAAAATAAAACCCACATAACTAAATATGTTCATCTTTAATGTCTGCAAACTCACATTTCATCAACAGTTGGGTGGGTAGATTTTGTTGATAAATTCAATAGAAGGTGAGTTTTAAGGATAGCCATCTGCCAGCTCCACCTTTATCCTCCATGCACCTACATCGAGAAAAGTTTAGACTAACAAATCTACAATCCCCTTATGAAGAAGAATCAAAAGAAGAACATATGTAAATTTTCTAACAAGTCAAAATCCCAAACTAAATTGAACAATTAGCATAGATACATTAACATATTTCACCAGTTAAAATGGTTGGATATAAATTAATGTTCAAATTCAGACCCATCAGCACTTAGTTTGTATCTTTCAAAAACTTAAAACCACAAAAAGCGACGTACTTTATAGACCCCCCAACTATTAACCATACAAGCTTAACAAATGCAGTGGTAAATCTAAAATCCAATTCACATATATTAATAAAATAGATTCACAAAAAAAAGAAAAAAAGAAAAAAAAGAAAAAAAAAATGAAGAAGAAGAAGAAAGCCAATAAAGTAAAAAAATTTAAATTAGCTTCAATTCGAACAAAGATACACGCTGATATAGTAAGAAAAATGGCAAACGTCGGTATGGGTATAGATGATTTACTGTATATAGGTCCATGAAAATTCACATAAAACACTACATGCCATCATTGATCATATCCACCTTATAATCATTGATCATCTTTGATTTCACAAATCAATCAAAGAACAAAAACAAAAATAAATAAATTATTAAGTGTTATCAAGCAAATAATAATTAAATAAATAAAATAAATTTTTTTAATTAATTTGGATAATATACAGTTTCATCAAATCCATCTCCTAAAACAATTAGATGCCTATTACAACCTTCTCTTTCCATTTGGGATACGCTTATGAAAAAAAGGGATTTTTTAATAATCTACAAGAGGCCCAAAAATTGGAATAATGTTGGATATCACGGCTTTTATATATATATATAGTTATAGATACGTATCACTGTGATAGCGTTTGACAGAAAGAAAAGGGGGGAAAAAAAATCTTTATCTGGGTTACCGATAACAATGGAGGACAGAGTTTGGGTTGCGGTCTCTTTGGTAAACAAGATCATATCTAGGTTTGTGTCTTATGATGATCATGATGTTGATCATCATCACCATGATAATGCATTCGAAGCTTTTCTTAAGCTGATGAATAGGTACCAAAAAGGAGGGTTGAAGAATAGGAAAGAAATAAGTGAAAAGTGTGCTCAGCTTTTTGATGGTCATTCTGATATTCTACAGGAGTTATCGTATTTCTTGACTTCGGAAATACCCAATTTGGTGCCCAAAAAGGAAAGGGTGCAAAGGGTTTCTTCCAAATTCTTGGTTGATGATGGAGGATTGGAGAAAAGGGACAGGGATAAGAGAAAACGAGATGGGAATGTGGAATTTGATGAGACTAATAATAATTTCTTCCAATGTGATGATTATGATGTGGTCGGATTTAAGCACTTTGAGGAAGTGAGGAAGCAGCTTTGCATCTCTGTCAAATATTTTCAATTTCTAATGTGTTTCAGTTTCAGAATTAGCAGCAGGGATAAGCTAGAAACTATGGTTGCACCTATTGTGGCCAATATGGTTGATAAATTGCCTCAAAAGGATCCTGAACTAATAAAAGAATTTGTCCATGACTTTGTCGGATTCTGTAAGTATGTCGAAGCTCATGATCGTGATTTGACTGCTGATAAGCAAAAAAAGGAAGAGAGGAAGAGAAGAAAGTTGGACAAGAAGAAGAAGCAGAAGGAACAAGAAAAAGGAGGAAAATTACTCATTGGAGAACTCGAAAAGATCTCTAATGGGTGTCCATTAGTTACTGCAGCAAGAGAAAAACCTGAGGAAAAATCTGCGATGAGTGATTGTTTGGTTTCTGAGAATTTTGCTGACAGCAAAGAAAAAGCTCTGAACATATATGAAGAAAAAAGGTTTGAGTTGGATAGAGTTTTGAATCCTCTCAGATCTGCCATTGAGAATACAGAGAAACTACAAAACCTCATCCCTGAAAATACTGCACTTGCTCTGGAAACTCCTATTGATCTTGAAAAGTACTTTACCACTTTAGATCTTAAGTGTATTCAATCCGTTTATGGCGATCAACACGAGGATGTGAGAGATATTCTGAGTAGAGATATAACAGTCGGCTTATCTGTTGCACTAACTCGCATGAAGTGTAAAAGAGAAGAGATGGAGCACGAAATAGTAAGATTAAGGGAGAAATTGAAATCTTGTCTCCAATTTTGCGGGGAAAATCCATCCTTTGACCCTGATATTCGCTTCTGGGATTCACTGTGATTGGTAATTGTTATTGTAGGAAAACTAAACCAGAAGGTTATGAGGAGTTATGGATATTGTATAGAGCTAGAAATTACAGTTTTTTTATTTGCTAGTGTAAACCATTTTGTAATTTCAAGTTTCTATATATATATATATATATATATATATATATATATTATAAAATTTTTGTTCTGGTATTGCTTTTCTGGTTTTTGGCTTATGACAGACAGAGAACCATTGATTATTATATAGCTCATGTCAATTTCAGATGTGGTTTCAACAATTTGAACTTGTCGCTTGATTATCTGTCCTAATAACCTGCAAAACCATAATGTAAATGAAAGACTTTCTATAAATTGGAAATAAGTGAAAGCCCTCTTACTAGCAGTGTTACATAAATCAGGAGAAAAACCTTTTCTGAATGTGCATGCAATTTCTAGAATTTAGGAACTTCAGGTTTTATATTAGGAAGCATTTTTTGGTGGCTTAAGAACAAGTCTCTAGAAACCTCTCAGTTTTGTTATGTTTGAGATTGTTTACATACTTTAGTAACTGAGTTGGTTTTAATTCATGGTAAACTTATACATAAATGCATGTAGTACTTTCGTGAAATTGAGGAGAAACCATGCTCTCGGTCTTTGTAGTTGACATACTATCGATGACAAGATTTTTGTCTTATTAGTTATAAGTTTGCTTTTCATAGGCTCTTTCCGCAAAACATCTATCAATTGCATTCAAATGAGCTCTTTTGCAAACCTATTTTTTCTTTTCTTTCTGCAAACATCTGTTGTATTAATTTGCCTGAACCAGAAAGGTGTGACTCAAAGAGGGGGTTATATTCAATAAGAACAAAGAAGAGTGAGGTTTTGAGTTGTTGCTCTCAATGACCTTCTCTTCTTGTAATGAGTGGTTGATCATTAATACTGTAAGGTAATCAAACTCGAAGGTTGTGAGAAAGATAGGAATTAAAAGGTTATGAGGAAGATAAGAATTGTAATATGTTATTATTTCTGCCATGAATCATTTTGTAATTTTCTTAGTTTCTATATATATAATTTCAGTCATGGTATAGCTTTTTCTTGTTTTTGGATAGTAAAGACTGGGAACCATTAAGTATTGGCCAACCGTAGTCTCAGTGAATTAAACATCTCACAAAATGATTCAACCAGCCATACACACAACCGTAAGGCCCACTTGACCTGTATTGCATTGATTCCCCAAACACACACACACATACATATATAAATATGTATAGCTACACTTTAAGTTTCAGCAAAGCAAGCAAACGGAGGAGAAAAGTAGAGAAGTTATATACATATGTATAGCTACACTAAAGTTTCAGCAAAGTAAGCAAACAGAGGATAAAAGTAGAGAAGTTATTCTACAATATGGTTTACCTATTTTTAAACTCTTCTTTACTTCAGTCTCAGCCATAAAGCTCTTTGTTACAGCCATATATTAACAAAATATTAGGAAATGTGTTTCCAAATTAATTAACCCATTTAACATCAACATTATAATCGTTTCATGTACTAATATTGTTGTGTCTATCAGAAACCATCTTGAAGAGGTAAAAATCAGTTCTAACTACTATGCCCGTGTGCAGAATTTTTTTTAAACAAAAATGCTTACCCCAAGATTTTTAATAATGGAATTGAAAGCAGTACAGTTTACGAGGAAAATGAAGAATGCATCAACGTGATGAAATTGTAATTAATTTGTTTAACCAAATTGGAAATTTAACTAACTGACAAGAAATTGAAAAATTTAGAATTTAAATCTTTATTTTTGAAAATTGAAGGCCTATATAATAAAACTTTCAATGTCTATAGGGCATCAAAATGCAATTAATTTGCTTTTATTAAAACTAATTATTTTATCTAAAAAAAAATAGTAGATTTTGCCGTTGGATTAAATCCAAATAGTCAAAAAGTTAAGTATTCAATTGCAAAAAAAAAAATTACATGTTTGATTAATGATAAAAGGGGAAAAACCACTAATTAAAACAAATACCTTGCACTAATTAAAACCGAGTTAATAAAATTATAAATCAAAGCATTCTAATCGTGGTTCCTTTGAGAACAGTTTTGCACAAAAACCATTACGTATGTATGTCCTCGAATAATGATCCTAACTTCAACAATCTATTCCCTCTGCTCTCCGATAAAAAAGTATTTAATTGTGATTTTATAATTATTGAAGGTTTAACTCTTAAAACCGTTTTATTATATTACATTCTTATTTTTAGTATGTAGATTTTAATATCTAGATTTAGTCTTAGTTGATAATGATTTTAGTATATTTTAACTTTTTACAAAATTTGAGCGTATTATTTAAATAATTTTCAGTATGGATTATGTTTTTGCTTCTAAGCTTGTAATAATATTTTATTCAACAGCACAAATTTTTTTGACAAAACTTATTTGGTGATAGAACATATTGATTTTTTTTTAAAAATTTTTATAAAAATTAGTTATGAAATTTAGAAAAGAAAAAAAGAAAAAAAGAAAAAAACAAAGAAACAAAAACCAAAAAGTACGGGGAGGATTTAAAATTGCCTTAATAAACGAGAAAAAAAAAAAAGAAGTAAAAGACAACTTGTTTACAAAACCAATTAAAATGTAGTTTTTATTTATTTATTTATTTTTTGTTTTCGATATTGGAGGAGAGGACTGAACTAAAATCATTATAGGAGGCAGTACCTCTTATCAATGAGCTGATCCATACAATTTTAATATAAAAATAATTATTAATATCCTTTATAAAAAAGAAAAAGACATAAAAATAATTTTCAATATTGTTTCAAATAAATAATAATGTAAAAGCCTAAAATAAAAAAAATAAAATAAAATATAAATAAAAAATAAAAAGAAAAACAGTGCGGTGTCACTGTCTATTTGTAACCGAATTATATTTGGTCTTTATGTGGTAACAACGCAATTACTCGGCGGTCAAGAAGTTACCAAAAACAAAAACTAATTAATTATATTTGGTTCAAGCAGTTACTTGGCCGTCAAGAAATCTCATAAACAACATACTCCCCCAGCTCAACTTAAAGTCTTTAAGCTTCACTTCTCCATACCTTTTGCTGAAACAAGAAGAAGAAGAAGAAGAAGGTAAAAAGCCCTATACTCAGCTAATAGCGTGTGGGAGAAAAAAGAAAGTGAAATAACTTCTCTGAGTTTTTCAAGGCTGTTTTTTTATGGTAAAATACATTACAATGGAAGACAGACTTAGGGTTGCGGTGTCTTTGGTGAACAAGATCATATCTAGGTTTTTATCTGATGATGGTCATGTGGTGATCATCATCACCATGATAATGTATTCGAAGATTTTCTTAAGCTGATGAACAGGTACCAGAAGAAGGGGGAGTTGAAGAATACGAAAGAAATCAGTTAAAAGTGTGCTCAGCTTTTTTGATGGTCATTCTGATATTCTACAGGAGTTATCGTATTCCTTGACTTCGGAAATACCCAATTTCGTGCCCCAAAAAAAAAAAGGGTACAAAGGGCTTCTTCCAAATTCTTGATTTTTGATGGAGGATTGAAGGAAAGGGACGGGGATAAGAGAAAACGAGATGGGCAGGTTGAATTAGATGAGACTAAAAATAATTTTTTCCAATGTGATGATTATGATGTGGTCGGAGGTAAGCACTTTGAGGAGGTGAGCAAGCAGCTTTTCATCGCTGTTGAATATTTTCAATTTCTGATGCGTTTCAGTTTCAGAATTAGCAGCAGGAATGGGCTAGAAACTATGGTTGCACCTATTGTGGCCAATATGGTTGATGGATTGCCTCAAAAGGATCCTGAACTAATAAAGAAATTTGTACATGACTTTGTTGGATTCTGTAAGTATGATGAAGCTCATGATCGTGATTTGAATGCTGATAAACAAAGAAAAGAAGAGAGGAAGAGAAGAAAGTCGGAGGAGAAGCAGAAGCAGAGGGAAGGAGAAAAAGGAGGAAAATCACCCATTGGAGAACCCGAAAAGATCTCTAATGGTGTCCATTAGTTAATGCTGCAAGCGAAAAACCTGAGGAAAAATCTGCGGTGAGTGATTGTTTGGTTTCTGAGAATTCTACTGACAGTAAAGAAAAAGCTCTAAACATATACGAAGATAAAAGGTTAAAATACTGCACTTGCTCTGGAAACTCCTATTGATCTTGAAAAGTACTTTACCACTTTAGATCTTAAGTGTATTCAATCCATTTATGGCGATCAACACGAGGATGTGACAGATATTCTGAGTAGAGAGATAACCGTTGGCTTATCCGTTGCACTAACTCGCATGAAGTGGAAAAGAGAAGAGATGACGCATGAAATAGAAAGATTAAGTGAGAAATTGAAATCTTGTCTCCAACTTTGCAAGGAAAATCCAGCTTTTGCCCTGATATTCGCTTCTGGGATTCACTGTGATTGATATTTGTTATTGTAGGAAAACTAAAACAGAAGGTTATGAGGAACTATGGATTTGTATAGAGATAGAAATTACAGTTTTTTTATTTGCTAGTGTAAACCATTTTGTAATTTCAAGTTTCTATAGATTTATATTAAAAAAAAAATTTTCTGGTATTGCTTTTCTGGTTTTTGGCTTATGACAGACAGCGAACCATTGATTGTTATATAACTCATGTTAATTTCAGACGTGGTTTCTGCAATTTGAACTTGTTGCTTGATTATCTGTCCTAATAACCTGCAAAAACATAATGTAAATGAAAAACTTTCTATAAATTGATAATAAGTGAAAGCCCACTTCAGATTGTGCAAAAAGACTAGTAATGTTATATAAATCAGGAGAAAATCCATTTCTGAATATGCACAAATTTTCTAGAAATTAGGAACTTCAGGTTTTGTATTAGGATTCATTTTTTTGTCGCTTAAGAAAGAGTCTCTTGAAAACCTCTCAGTTTTATTTGTTTGAGATTGTTTACATACTTAAGTTAGTAACTGAACTGGTTTGAAGTCTTAGTAAAACTAATTCTCAAATGCATGTAGTACTTAAAGTCAAAAACAATGCTCTTGGTCTTTGTAGTTGACATACTATAGATGACAGAATTGTTGCCTTAATAGTTATATATTTGCTTTTCATAGGATCTCTCTGCAAACATCTATCAATTGCTTTCTAATGAGCTCTTTTGCAAACGTATTTTTGCTTTTCTTTCTGCAAACATCTGTTGTGTTAATTTGCCTGAACCTGAAAGAAAAGACTCAAAGAGGGGTTGTACTCAATAAGAACAAAAAGAGTGAGGTTTTGAGTTGTTGATCTCCATGACCTTCTCTTCTTGTAATGAGTGGTTGATCCTTAATGATGTAGCAAAATTAAATTTAAAGGTTTTGAGGAAGATAAGAATTGTAATATGTTTTTAACTTTTGTCATGAATCATTTTGTAGGTTTTTCAGTTTCTATATGTAGAATGTTTGCCATGTATAGCTTTTTCTGGTTTTTTCACTAGTGAATACTGAGAACCATTAATTATTGGCCAACTGTAGTTTCAGTGAAATAAACATCTCACAAAATGATTCAACCCCACACACATACCGACATATATATATATATATATATATAGCTACACTTTCAGTTTCAGCAAAGTAAGAAAACAGAGGAGAAGAGTAGAAAAGTTATTCTACAATATCGTTTATCTATTTTGGAACTCTTCTTTATTTCAATCTCAGCATAAAGATCTTTTTTCTAGTCATTTATTAACAAAATATTAGGTAATGTGTGAATCGAGCATTCCAATTTGACTTGTGCTTTTTGAAAGAGTACTCTGAAAAGTGTTTGAAAACAGTAATAGTTTCTTGTTGAATTTAAGCATATATAAAGGCCTCCCATTTTGGGAAGACAATTTGGATTGTTGTGCAACTTCAGTTGAGTGTTTCAGCTGGATGAGATATATATATATATATATATATCATTATTCAGGTGTACATTTTTCAGAAAAGCAATTTAACTGTACTTTTATTTTAAAAATGTTTTAAGGACTAAAGTGCTCATTAGTGGTAGTAGAAAAATGGTTCTCTTGCAAATAATGAGCTGTGAAGATGCAACCCCTTCAGCTTTTCTCAATCAAATTTTCGTTTTTTAGGTCAAAATTTGACTGTAATCATGTCCGACTCATATAATTTGTTAGTCAGTTGATTTATTAACAATACTTTTGGGCAAAAACATTGTAAAACAAAGGTTTGATGTTTGACAATCTATTACGTAATTTATTTCTTTTTTTCCTTTATGTTACATACTATTTGCAGCCTGATCTTACAATTTGTTTGTTAAAAAAGCACAATGTGCAGTGCCGTTTCAACCAAGTTTTTAAATATCTGAAATTTTCGTCCAAATTTTTGCTTTTTTTAAGGGGTTAAAAGGAAATATAGGTCCAAAATGGAAACGGATAAAATTTTCAGGAAAATTTCATTAAAATATCCATATCAAATTATTCACAATTTAGTTAAAAAAATTATAATATCCATTGAAATTTCAGAAATTTCCACATAAATTTCAAAAAATTTTATAAAAATTTTGGAAATATCTATGAAATTTTTTAAAATTTTTTTATAAAAAAATTCACAAATATTATTGATGTTCAATAAATTATTTTACCAAATGAACTTTAGTAATATATATATATATATATATAATTTTTTTTAATCTTTAATTGTCTTTCAAATACTTAATAATATAAATAAAACGGAGTGAATTAAATTGAATAACTTTGATAGGTTCTGTTTATTGATAAAGTATATAAATACTTGCTATACATTTTATATAAGATGAATTTATTAGAATTCCATAATTATAAGTTAATTGTTGATTATATAAGAATTGTAAAATAATAACATAAAAAAATTACATGCAAACACAATATCATATAGAATTGGTATAGATAGTATTTAAATTAATAATATTAAGTAAATAAAAATAAAAAATGATAAAATATATTATATTAAACATAAATGACAACTATTTTTAGTACAATAGAATATATTATATTAAACATAAAGGACAACTATTTTTAGCACAAGGTTTTTATGGTTGATATATTAATAATTACATAAAAAATTATCAAGAAAATATATATTTTAATAATTACTTTTCATATTTCATGTGTCAAAATGAAAACGAGAAAGAGATCAATTTTTAACAATCTAAAAATTCTATAAGTATTAAGATAATAAACAAATTTATCAAATATATATATATTTTTTTATTTTTATTAATAATAATTTATTTATGATTATTTCTATTTATTATAATTAAATTGATAGATAAACATAATATTTTTACAATAATTTCTTTAACCAATTTGATAATTGATTGAATAAATTAATTTTAAAATTTTAATAAAAATTTTTATTTTTTAAAATAAATTTCTATCAATTTTTATTATTTTTTATAAATTTTTATTGATATTCGATACTTTTTAATATTTTAATAAAAATTTTTATATTTTGAACTGTGATATGTCTATTGATTAACATTGTGTCTTACGAGGATGATATTTTGAGGTTTAGAAATAAATAAAAAAGACATGAGAAGGCTCAAGTATGAAAATTTTGTAAAAGTGTAAAAAGGTCACTGTTAGGACTTTTAAATTATCAATTCAAAAAGACCAAAATCAAAAATTAAATTGAGGAAAAAAAAACCAAAAAAACAGGGACAAGAGGTACTATTCTATTCTAGGTAACAAAGAAAAGAAATGCAATTTAAATTTTACAAGGTTTCATAACTTCAGAAGGGTTACCAGTAAAAAGAAAATAATAATAATAAAATAAAAAACCATAGAATGTGAACAATTTACAACTCAGAAATCTCGAAAGCTCATTTTTGGATCAACCTTTTTCCCAGTACTACCCCGCCCTCTTCCCCTATATACACCACCTCTTCCTCTGCCTCTTCCTCTCGAAGCCATTCGTTTGAAAAAAGACTTCCCATGTTTCATCTCCACAAGTGAATGAAGCAACTCATCGCAAAGAATGCAACCGCTGTACAATGTAGCTCCGTCCTCCAAGGGCGTCGTCTTTTTGTTGAAGTCGACCTCTATGATTTTAGAGTCACATTCAGGACAACTCTCTTGGGTAGTTGATATTCGGTGAGCACCTTGGGGAAGGAAGACAAGGCAGTTGCAAATATTGCAATACAGTCGCCATTTGGGAGCACTCACTGGGTCTAGGACCAGCGTTCCACTACATTCTGGGCAAGCACATACTCCTTGTGCTATCATTGAATGTTGGCATGTGGGATGCGGGCAGAGAAAGCATGGCATTCCAGCTCCCTTCCCCAACTTGCTAGAACCAGTGGTTTTTGCTGCACTGTAGAGCGTGTCTATTCCTTCAAATGGAGGACTATTATAGCAGTATGGGCAGAGAGGGAATGACTTGCCTTCTGGACCAGGCATGGAGAAGATCAAAAGCTCGAAGTTATCCAAAGGACAAGTAAGTTCCTTGTACAGCTGCACAGTTTAGCCGCTTTTGTCATTCATTATGCATAAGTCATTTTCCGAATGTACATAAACCAGAATTAATTACTTTGAACATTTAACAAAACCTCGGAGCTAGAGAAGTATTTACTAAGCATTTGAGTTATCAGGACATAAACATTTTTATTTTGGCATTATTATGAATCATGACAACAACACAACACAACTCTTGTGGTATTTTGGCAGATTTTGTGCAGACCTGTCCAGAGATCCAAATCAAAGTATCCAATTATAGGCTTATATTTTTTATTCACTTATGCTTTGGTGTCAATAATACAAACCCCATCAAACAGAAACATACAGCACTGCTATTCACCTAACATTTTTTTCCAGGGAAATTGCAAAATATTCATACGGTACTGCAATTGTGATAAATACAGATGTGTTATGTGTGTTCATATTCAAACTGTTCTATGGTAACTGGATGTAAGTCTATAGATCATTCAGCCCTTATTCATATTCATATTCAAACTGTTTATGGTAACTAAACTGATCAAATTTGGATTAGATCTAGAACTTCAACTGACAGCCCTTGGCCCTATTCTACATGCAAACAGGCAACAACCATGATCTCCAATGAGCTAGTGCAGTCTTTTTCTTAAGATTGTTCCATCAAATAAATGAAATTTGAAATGACGTGGAAAAAATATATCAATACTGCTGAAAACTATTCAATAAACACAAACATACTATATGTTATAAGCAATGATAAATAAATAAATAAATAAATAATCATGTTGAATAAGATTTCAAACTCTTTTTTTTACTCATTGAAGGACATTTTACCTTGATTGAACCCTTTTGAGGAAGATAATATTCCTCCTCACATGTATTACAATAAAGTCGTGGGGGTTGGCTAGAAATGTACTTCATGTATCGGAGACATTTGCCACATTTACTGAGATTCCGTCCTGAGTCGGCAAGTGCAGAGAACTGGGCTTCAAATAAAGTATTCATGTTCTCAATCTGCATCAATAAAATAAATAAATAAATAATTAAAAAATAATCAAGTGAAGAGATTGAGGAAGTATTAACTAAGAAAAAGGTTTATAATCCTAATCATGTCTTATAGCAGTCAGCTAAAACAAGATTAAAACCCAAAAAGGATTGTCACTGCAAACTTGGAGCGCATAAATGCATCATACATTCAGAATAAAACAAACAAAACTACATCAATAAAGGATGGATGCTATGCGTATCTGAACTATTGTTTTTAGCCCCTATATTAACACAGTAATAATCCATGGAAGGAAAAAACCGAACTTTTATAATACAAGCAGTAGATGAATATAATGCAGAACTGTTAAGGTGTTGTTCAGCTGACTCAAGAAAGCAAACAAGCCATTCATAATTTATTTCCAGACAAGTAAAAGTTTCAGCTTGAATTGCAAGGTACCACATGTAAGGATGCATTTAAATTAATTTGAACCTGTTTAACGAAATAACAGTATTTTTGTCTGAACTGTAGAAGTACATGCTGCACGACATGTATGTGATCTGCTTGACCCTTAGCAACAAGAGTTATCTGGTGTTCAATGAAACTACGAATGTCTGGCAAACAGAGATCTGGATCAATGCATTGATAGCCTCTTATCAGGGTTATACCCAAGGGAGTTGGAACTAGCTTCCTACCAGCTTGTACCTGCAAATTCAGCGCAAAGTAAATTTTGAAAAAGCTAGGAAAATTCAGTCTATCCTTGTACATCTATTAAAACAAATTAACCTGATGGAAACACAAGTTTTGGTAGAACGAAGAAAAAATTGTGACCTGCACAAAATTACGCTCACAAATGTTGTTAATATGAACAGGAATTGAAGCATCTGTGCCTATTCCATTCTTCTCCATAAGAGAAATCAGATCACTCTCACTTAGATAATCTGGAGGTGTGGTACTTCCCTGCAGATAGTAGATTCGCAGAGGTCAGCAGTAACATATTGAAAACTCCTTACTAAATACCATAATATTTTTAGAGTGTGTGTGTTGCTGTATGCAGACTAAAAAGTGAACCTTTGTAGATGTAACAGGGTACCTCAAAGAGATCCACTTTTGAAATCTCTATCTTCTCTCCTTTTGTAAACTGAGGAAGATTTTTCTCAGGTATTGCCAACCAAGGCATAATAGCTGTAAATCCTTTCACTGTGACATGTTGCCCTACACATTGGAAGGATTCTCCACCAATTGAAAATTCTACCTTTGTTCTGAAATGGTCATAAACTAGTCTATGTTATAAAAAGAGGTTAAAAAAAAAAAACAAAAATGACCAAGTGTAAGCAAGCATTTTCAACGAAATGATATATGTCAACCAGTGCTTCTTAATACTTGCTAAAGCTGCTCTCATAGCAAGTTGCATAAACATAAAATAATTCACATATTTGCAGCATTCCTTCAATATCATACAATTCACGCCAAATGCACCTTGCAAGAGCAACACATTTTCACCAGCAAGTATGAAGGACGAACAACGGAAATACATTGATTTATTTAACTTAATTTAATTTTTTTATTTTTTTATTTTTATTTTTTTTCAGATTCAAGAGAAGTTATGGTTGTGTTTATAGGATTTTTAGACAGGGATCTTATTTTGTACGAATTTGAGCCAGAACCAGAACTACTAGTAAATTTCATATTACTAGACATCAAGTCCTTACCTTTTTTAATTTATTATCGATAAGCGAATATAGTTACCACACATCAAGTCCTTAATTTTTTTTTAATTTATTATTGATGAGCGAATATGGTTACTTCAGACGGTATCACCAGATGAATGAATTTGTGTTGGTGAAATCAAACCAAACTAGGAATAATTTTTAACAGAACAATATGAAGGACACCCTGAGACTAAGGGACATAGGTTAAGTAGAACGTTAACCGAATATTTCGACAGCAAACTCATAAAATTTGGAATTGAGTTACGGGTTAAGGTAATCTTGGGTATCTAGAATTCTTTGTTGATGGGAGCATAAAGGGAATGTTACACATCAAAGTAGAACAAGATGAAGGAAACAAAGCAATTGAGTGCAACTAGGTTTTTGTGCAACTGTAGAAAACTGATTTTTTTTTCTTTTTTTTTCTTTTTTTTTTTCATATGACTGTAAGCCAACTATGGCTCTTTGGTGAAGGCTTCGGTTGTTTTTTGTTCACAAAATGACTGTAATTAAGTTGTGCACAAAAAGACTGGCAAGTGGTAATGTTGTAACAAATAATAAATAAAAAATAGAAATATGGACATTCATTTTAAAGAAGAGATGGGTTAATTCAAGTGAATAGAACAAAGGGATATGGGGATATAAAGCATTTTGGGCAGAAATAGTGAGCATGAATATTACATAATCATTAAGAAGAAGTACTCAGTGAAGTAGCTTGGAAAAAGGACCACTATGATTGACCACCTTCCTGATTTTTCAAATGGCTGCTAAGTTGAGTGCTTATGTTTAATTTGACTATTTAGCTTTTGTTCAATTTTAAACAAGCCATAACTCTTACATGCTATTGTAACTCATTAGGAAACCACAATCTTTAATAAGTTCAAAGTAACCACAAGGCATAACTATGAGCCATAAAAAGACACTACTAAATCAATGCACTGAATTGATATATAAACAATTGGACATTCAGAAGAAGGGAAAAAGAAATGTTGAACCACACCAATCAGGAATATCCAAAAATGCACATGTTCAATTAACTAAAGTTAAGTGCCATTAGAATTAATGGAGACTATCAGAGGTGCCTATAACAAGTTTTTACCTTAAATACTTGCAGTCAGGAGACAAGGTTCCAATAAAATGTTGACACACATACTCATATAGTCTCCAAGCATCTTTGCCTAGCTCATTCTCAGTTGCTGAAAGCATTGGCGTTATAGGAGGATGGTCACCTGCATCTGTTCCTACTCGTGGTTTATTATAACCATCAGCAAGCAATCTCTGTACATAACTACCCCATGTTGGGTTCTTTGCTAGTACACCAAGTGTTCCTTTGAAGTCAAATGAAGAAGGATAAGATGTGCTCTCTGTACGTGGATAGCTAGAGAAAAGAAACACTATTAGTTTGTTCAAAGATGAAGGAAACATGACATTATTAAGGAAAACAACATGGCAAAAAGTATCCAATGCATCGCAATGATTGAACAGGTTGCCTAAAGAATGTTTCCTGTAATAAACTCCACTACCAAGGCCAGTCAGGAGACTCTGGATAACTCATGGCAAGTGCGTAGGCCACCATGTCACAGCATGTGGTGCTAACAACATAATTGAACACAAATACTACAGCTAGTTACAGCAAATAGTCTAACCCCTAGATTCATTTAAAAATAATAATAAAAAACAATATAATTACAAAGTAAATGGAATATCCATGCAAAACACTCAAATGAGTAAAAAAATTTGAGAATACCTTATGAAACCTTGAGTATACAAGCGTTCAGCAACTTGCATAGCCACTTGAGGTCCAAGCCCTAATGCACTTGAAGCAACCTGAATTGAAGTTTTACCAAAATTAAAAAATAAACAAATAAATAAAAAGACAAAATAACTTGGATTATTTCGGTGCAGCAAAATTATTCATAAAGAATTTAGAAATAATAATAAGGTAAAAAGTTATGGTAAATTATAATTTCCACTTACCAACTGAACAAGTTTCAAAAAATAAATTTAACTGATTCCTAAAGAAAAGGTGATCCATTAAAGATTTTACTTCATGCAAAATTTAAATTGAACTTAGTAATCTAGACAAGAGCAAACCCATTAAACTTTCCTCAACATCTCTGTTTTCAAAAGTTAATCATACAATATCATGATCGTCATACAATCAACTGAGAGCTAATGTCTCTTGCAATGGTCCCATTCTTCTATAAAGTGAAAAGAAATGTTCCTTCACTTTTATGAATTAATCGATGAACTTATTTTAAGCAAGACATCGACTAAAGTTACAAAGAAGTGAGAGCTATGTAAGATTCTAGCAATACTCCTCAGTATGTAGATCACTGATTAAGTTTTCATGGGATTAATTACGCATTGCTCTAGTAGTATCAATCTCATAACCTTAAATTTCTAATTGCAACAATCAATTTCATTGTCGTATAAACTGTAAATTAGTTATTTTCATGTGTTGCAATTTTTAACACAACGATAGGCACACATTCAACATTTAACAGTAACACAACATGCTCATGATATTTCATACTACTAAAATTTTCTTAAAGAGAATATTACTTGTATATACAGATATATATATATATATATATATATTATTTTTATCTCCGTTATATTACTCAATTCATAAACAAATTGACCCTTAACATGGTTATCCTTCCTTTTTTTTTTCCTTTTTTTTTTTTTTCTTTTTTAATGAAACGATATACATCCACTCTTAAAAAATCATTTAAGGTGTTTACAATAATCAATTTAAAATGGTCAAACAATGAATGTAGATCATTCAGGGCAACTAAATGGTTTTAAGAAATACATGTGCTTGACTAATACAAAAAAAGAAATGTAGATTATTCAGGGAAAATAAATCGTTTTAAGAAATACAAGAGCTTAATACTAAGAAAATGATTTAAGGGCGATTGCTAAAAGAAAAAGTTTAAGATGGAACTGAAATGTTACCTTCAAGTGAATCAACATTTTTTTTCCCCTCTCTTCATTTTCCCGATTTGAGGTCAGAGCATTAGTTTAAGCATCATTTATAGACCGGAATTACTGCCAATAACTAGTTTATGCAAATCTCTTTACTCTTATCAATGAAACTGTCCCTCAGGTGTAGCAGAGAAGTTTCATTCTTAATTTAAGTAGCAATTAACTTCCAATTCCACAAATTTTCAAAGAAGCTGGCTACAGATGCTCACTCTTAGAATGTACCCAATACAAAGTCACATTTTTTTATTCAAATGCTAGGTGAGAAATTTTTAAGGCCCGCCCATGTCCTGGTGAACTGAACCTAGGACCTAACCCCAGAAACAAGATAAGATTGGCATGTAAACTGTTTTTAGGGGTCAAAGGACATTACAAATAGTAAACTACTTTGCCACTATTTGCAAAAGTTTAAGCTATTAGGAAACGGGTACAATTATTTAAAAAAAAATTAGATAGTTGACACTCCCACCATTAGCTTCATACCAGATACTTGTCTAACAGAAGCAACTAGGGAATTAGCGTTAGGTGGAAGGCTGAGATATGTGGTATGCTCGGTCTCTTTATTCAACAAGAGAGTAAAGCTTACAGATTTCACCTTAGTTATTATTGAATCGCATACATGCATATAAATAAATTTGTTTTTCCTAAGAAAATGAAATGTGGAGCAGAAAAATAGTACCAATTTACACCTTCTTCCTCATTTTCCCTCTACAGGCCCTGTTATAGACTCTAATTTTCATCTTTTTCCTCCCAAGACCCATATGATTTATTATTTATGCCCAGAGCAAGCTAATTATAAATATTTCCCTATAATGAACAATGCATGCAATAATAGCACAAATCATGAAAACTAATATCAATCTAAGTTTTTCTGACCTTCAAAAGATTCACTGTATTAAGACCAGGTGGACGTCCTTTTGTTTCTTGCTTTTCTGATATTTCTGTCACTTCTGTAATTCCATCTTCCATTACTAACTTCTGAAACATTATCACAACCTACAATCAACAGAAACATGAAATATCATATCTTTGCAAAGGGAAAAGGTAAAACATCACCAAGATTAAAAGAAAAGAAGGCCTCACATCTATGTCAAACAACTTCTTACGTTCCCATTCTAACTGAAGTTCATAACCATTATAAATTATATAAGGGTGTAAGGACCAAAACTTTTCTGGCTTAAAGGTGTTGATCTGAAAATAGCGTTGTACACAGAATCCAAGGGTTGGAGTTTGACAAGGCCCATAGCTGAAACAAGCATGAGCTGGATTAATTGATGCTTTGGATGAAAGTAGAACATAGTATACAAATACCCCAAATAAAACCTCACCAAACGATGAACAGAAGAGAGAACAAATTTAAGGATTAGTCTCTAGCATGTTAACAGTTAAGGCAATAAATGAAAAAGTTCGAGGCAACTAGGTGCCGAATTCTTTAACCAAGAAAATCCAAATGTGAAAGAGTAAATAACATACAATTAGAAAATTTAAGGGATAAATGGTATTGTTATCATATCAATTATATGATTTGCAGAACAGAATGCCAAGAGATATGCAGGAAGGAAACTAGGAGGATAAAAGAAATCAACCCAGTAAACTAAATTAATTACCACCAAAAAAGAAATATCTAGAAGAAAGCCTAGTTAAAAAGACCGAGAAAGATATGCCAATGCATATTGTATAAAATTAACAAAAGCCATGTAGCAAAATGAGAAAACTTACGTTAATAAATAACAAAAAGCCATACCATTTCAGTTTACTTTAAAAAAAAAAAAAAAATGCCATACCATTTCATATCCACATAAGAAGCAATACTCCTCAAATACTCCCTATGATGTATTACCCATAAAAGAATCCAAAATCATCATTACAATTCAGAAATGCTCTTACTGCACATTAAAGGACTCATAGACAAGTTGGGGTTATAATAAAACCATTTTGTACAGCAAAGAACTATTAGTCAGAGACAAAAGAAAAATTAATCACTACTATGCAAACAAGGAATATTATAAGTTACTCCTACAAAGACTATAGAAATATAAGAAAAAGGGAATGCATTAGTAGTAATTATTTACTGGCAAAGAAAAATTATTCTGTGCCTCTGTTTTCCAGGAACTGTTGCATCACTATCCATTTGGGTCAATCATGAACTCATTTTATTATATCTCACAACAGATAAAGAGTTATGGGGTGGACATGACTTAAACTTTTGGGAAAATTGATCCTGTAAAGTTCAACAGGAATTCTACTGGTCATTCATGCATACAAAGAGAGACACAGGAAGGAAATGCCAGAGTCCTAAATAAAGAGGAAGTATAAAAACAAATACATATTAATATTCTGAAGAAAGGGAAGAGATATCATAGAACCTACGATATAACCCTGGAATCAAGATTCCCATATTTTCCTTGGAAATAACTTGTTTGAAATCGTGTGAATGCAACACCAACTTTCAAATCTATCTCTTGCCGAGCATCTACTGCCAGTGCTTCATGTCTATTAGGTTCAACAAGGTTGGCCATCGCCCCCAAAATATCTTTCTCAGTAACAGAAGAAAACCGTGCACGATAAATCCTTCTTCCCTTATTTAGATGAAACCCGGTGCACTCAATAACTGAAAAACAAATAAATTTTGGAGCTTTTCAAACGCTACTGGAAATTGACTTGAATTAAGAAAGCAGAAAGAAAACAAAGACAACTAAGAATGTCCTTATATATACTTTTACCACCTTAAAAAGATGTCTATGCCTATAAGGAATAACTAAATATGTCAGAATGCTCAAATTTTTAATTACTGTTGTTAGATTAAATTCTACATTTAAATCAGATGTCTAATTTAAGACAAGATTAATGGGCAACAATACCATTGCAACAATCAATACACCGCCAATAAATGCCTTGTTAATCAAAAAGAAAAATATTTTTATGATATAGGAAACACTCGGTGAAAGTTTGCTTCAATCAACTACCACATCTGAAATGCACTTCAGATTGAAGTAACATGTGGCAATAGTCATCAATAGCTTTAAATAAAGCACAGCTCTTGAAGAGTGTTTTTTTTTTTTTTTTTTTTTTTTTCCTTCCTCCGGAGGATCTCTCGTTGTCTCAAATAGTTGTAGTAATTATTTCTTATCAATGAAATTTTATGTTTCTTCATTTTAGAAAATAAAGAAAAAGAAAAAAGAAGAAAAGAATACAAATACAGTTAATTCCTTTGAGCATCTTTTGGTATTTGTGGATAAACTATTGAATGGGTAGAATAATCTTTTATCAAGTTGTATACTGGCCGTTTGAGTAAACAAGGACAAGCCCTGATCTTTTTTTGTTCTTTTCTCTTCTCTTGTTTTCAATATGTTTTACTTAGTTATTTCGAATACTGCTTTCTATATGGCTAACGTAAATAAATTTGTCTACTAATATCAAAAAAAGCTATAACGTTGACATGATATTTTCAAAATAAATAAATAAATAAATAAAATAAAAAACTACCTATGAAACTATTCTTCTAGTTTTAAGTTTTTATTATGTTCCCCTAACTAAGAGAAAATTCAGGTGTACATATATATACATTTAATATATTATATTACATTTTTTGCTCTAAGAAAATTCTATATAAATCTTATAATCGGCTTTTGGTGCCAACCAAAGGGCAGTGCTTAAACATCACTAACACCAATACCACAAGAGCCCTTGTTTTGTAATCAAAGATTCATTCCATTCAACAAACTTACACTGCACTAAGAAGATAACACATCTAAAAGATTCAAAACTATTTAACATATCTAAAGAAGTGATACCTTCGAAACATATATTTTCTCCTTCACGATCACAATCCAACCATAACACCAAATGCCCACAGCCACGAGCTTCTTGACTTAAATGTCTACATATATGAGCCTACATATGAACACAAACAGCAAAAACCTTATTGATTAAGAATATCATTCAAAATATATATATATATATATACACACACACACATAGACACAAGCATATGTTTATGTACCAGACATCTTCTTACTGCAGATTTTAAAACCTCATCTGGCATGCAGCATTCAAGGATCGGAGAATGCTAAGGTAAAGGTTTTATTTTTGGGATGTTCAGCATTGGCTAAGTATCAATAAGAACATATTCATGCTCATCAAAATCATTGGGCATATGGCAGTAGCAGATTCCAGAGTCTCTATATATGTATATTTTTCACTTAGATAATTAAAATCACAATCCATGCACATACACATAGTTTCTTAATAACACAATGCTAGGCATTATTATATATCCCAAAAAACCTAAGCATGTAAAGGTGTGTTTGGGAATCAGAGTTCTAAAAGCGCTGCCAAGAGCTTAAAAGCACTACCTATAGCTTGACAAAAAAAACATAGAAGTGAATTTTGGTGGTTACATTTTAGAAAAAATCACCTAGTTGATGATTCTAGAAGAAACACCTACTCGGTGGATCTAGGAGAGGCACCAATTAGGGGATTCCTATCGAATCATTCCCAAATGGGCCCTAAATTTTCATGCCAACAGTGACAAAAAATTTTAAAAATAATTAAGTTAATGAGAATACTATTCTAATTGTGACCTTTTCAATTGTATAATAATTTAAAGAAATCCCATAAGTGCATAGGAAAGAATAAATGAGAAGTGATGAAAAATGTTGTACCTTTGGGTTTGTTTCTGCCTTACAAATAGGAGCTTGAAAGAGATCCAGAGGATCAGTTGCTGCCCAGTTTTGATATGGTGCTGGAAAATCTACACTAGATGCACAGAAAAAGAAAATTTTGAAAAACATAAGGAACTTATCATTTGCTCAGCATGCAAATAAACATAACAGCTGTAAAAGTTCAAATCTAAAGGTAATATAGTAACCTTTCCCAGAACTCTACATCTACATTTGAATATACCACAAAATCTTTATCTCATAGCTCAAAGTTAGGATCCATTACTGATCTAGCTGCCCCTTACAAGAACTCTACATCTACATGTATTTTAACCAATGAAAGCTCAAAAACAAATTCTTTAGCTCAAATTTAGGATTCTCTACTTAGAGTCTAGCTTCTTCACTTTGAAAACCCAAACTGCAGGCAATAATAATTACCTTTTTAATCAAAATTAAACAAAACAAATTAATGTTTTATACATTAGCATTCCTATTAAGTTTCTGCCAATTTTCGCTAAAGAGTTGCAAAGAGGGGTTCAAATGCAAGTCTCTCTGAAATATTGACTGACCTGTCTTAAGAGTTTAGTAACCCAGCTTTAGTTGAAACCTCTAAAGGCTTTACATCTATACATAGCCCTAACCATGTGAAGAAACTTATAAACTGATTGCAAGTATTAACATCATTAGAGCTTCATTGAGCAAATCTCACGTCGGCTTGAGTTCCACCATTCAAAATACAAAAACAAAAAAACCAGAACTTGTTTTATAAATAAATAAACGAATCAACATCTTTGGCAACACACCTTTACTAATTAAATTACCTCATAAACAATATTTGCTTTTGCTTATAGAGACAAATAAAATAGAATGAATAATTTAAAGACGTAGGTTACTTGAAATAGTTTCTTTGGAGAAGAGATGAAAAAGAAAGACCTGAAAACATGCCCAATTACTGATGTCACTTTATAATGCGCTTGAAACCCAAGAAAACTCCCATCAAATTCATGGACATCTGTACTACCCTTTCTTGTAGACATCTGCAGAACACAAAGAATGCCTGTGATACCATCAAAATTTATAAACCATTCTACACTCTGGAATCAAGGAGGATACAAGGGGGGCCCCAAAAAAAAAAAAAGAATGAGAAGAACATATGGTTTTAGTTTTCATCGTTTGCTTATAAAACAAAATTTTCAATTAAATAGAAATATAGCACAAGAATGACAGAAAAAATGAAAAATAATGACATTTCTCATTTTCTTTTGCCATTTCTTTCCATAGTAGAATCCTAATCCCAAACATAAAACAAACAAAGAAGCAGAACCCAAAAAATAAAGGATGCAATTATATAATATGCAACAAGTTCTTGGGCAAATAGGCCAATACTCAGATATCCTCTTCCCCTGTATGAATTTTTTTTTTTTTTTGTTTCGGGGGGGGGGGGGGGGAAGGAGGAACATAAAATAAAACAAATATACCCCCACCAACCCATTTGCTATTTTCATTCAAATTTAAGTACACGACACACAAATTTACAAAAGTACTACTAAAATAAAAATCAAATTGGGGAGCAGCCTCATATAAAGGAAGCTAAAGTGTGAGGTTTTGTATAAATGAAACAGAGACATTACTCGACCGTGGGAGAGTGTGGAGGCTATAGAGAGAGCAATACTGGGCTTCTCTGCAACCTGTAAAAATGGAAAGAAAACAGTAATCAGAAATCAAAATCTGAATTTTTCTTCTTTTTTTTTTTAAATTGAGCTTGTGATTTAATGGTTTCTTCCACACCATAAGAACTTTGTTTGTCGAAGCCATTTCCATGATAATCTGATAAAACCCAGATTCTAATTCAGTTTTCCAAAATCTCCCACCACAAGCTTTTTGGAATTTTGCTTAGCACAACCCCCTTTTTCTTTTGTTCCCGTCGCACTTCTCTTTTCTTCTCTTGTACTGTTTTTCGCTCCTCTCCACTACCAAGTAGCTATGCATATTACTGCAACTTCGTTTCCACAACCATATATATATATATATATATATATATATTTAAAGTAATAAAAATTAATAACTGTTATTTTTTGGCAAATTACCATAAAATAGGAGATTTATAGTTTGTTCTTCTTTTTTTGTTTAATGAAATGTGATTTATAAACCTAAAAAAAGCATTAAAAATAAAAAAGATGATTAGACCAAAATATCCCTTATTGTCAAAGAAGAAAGATCTCTAATGCCCAACTTTTTGTATCCTCAATTTTACCCTTTAAACCTTGAATTTTAGTAGAAAACTTTTACTACTATTTTTTTCATACTTTACTACTATTCTTTTTCTTTCTAATTTTTTTTTTTTTTTTAATATTGTGTTGAGGATTCAAACTTGCATATTCGATACAAAAAAAGTAGTTTTTTATAAAAACTGTAAATTAAAAAAAAAATGTAGGATTTGAAGAAAAGAAGAAATACTAATTATTAATAGTTGGCATTAATAGGCGTTGAAAGGGATAACAAATAAAAACCCAATTCAAGATTGATTATGTCGTCTATTTCAAAACAAAAAAGATTGATTATGCGGTTTAATTATCTTACTTAGGCAAGTTTTAGAAAATAACTGTTGAAATATTTCAAGATAGAGCTGCTTTGTGCTATAACTTTATACTAATAGAATTAATGCAAAACAAAATATAAACTTGATTTTGAAGATGTGGGTTTCCCCCTCCCCCATATTGTAATTAAAAAAAAAAATGAGGGTTACGTGTAAAAGAATTATTGGGGAAACATAAATTAAAAGAAAATAAAAAAGAAAGAAAAGTATAATCCAATTTGGATTGGAAAGTTTTCCTACGAGTCCAACCAAGAAAAGAAAGCAAAACATGAAAGTTACTATTTGTCATGCATGGCTTTCCTTTGTTAGTTGGGTTCATTATATAAATGAACATGTAAATATCCTTCTCCCGATACAAATAAATCTTTTTTTTTTTCTCTGCATTGGAAATATTTTCTTGGTCTTGGGAAGAAATTAATCTTAGGAAAAGAAATCCCTACCTGAATCATATTACACTTACATATATAGTGAAATCTTATATTTATAATGACCAAGAATGACCCTTTTGGGCATTCTTTTTTTACTGCATGCCTTATATATGTTGGAAGGAATATAGATTGCTTTTGCTTCTCATGCTTTACCTGTATTTGAATGGTGTTTATATCTGGTTCTTCTAGATACAAAAGAAAGCCAAGAGAGACATCCATGGCCAATATAAATCTAAGCTTTTACTAATATACAAATATCAATGTTAAGAAAAATACTATAGCAATAATATTATATGATAAATATGCATGCATAGCATAATTTTGGATCATCAAACCTAGAAATTCATATTCTTAAACCCTTAAGGAGACCCTTTTCGCCATAATTACCATCTTCTTTTCCCTTGTAATAACATATAGCCTAATGAATGACCTAATGTAGTTAAATAGGATTAGAATTAGTACACATATATTAAAGTAGTTACATTAGGATAAATATGACTCTATTTTTAATAGAGTTTAGATTATAATTAATTTACTTTCTATCTGTAAGATATATATAAGATAATATAGTGAGATTATAATTTCTTTTTGTTGATAGAATTATTTTTTTATTTTTACCATAAGTTTCTATATTTATGATTAAGATATAAGAGTAATTAATAATCAATTATAAGACTATAAACAGTAAAACTTTCTATTGTTTTTCGTATATTCCAAGACAAACTGCCCTCTTATATGATTAGTGCATTTGGGTCGGACCACTAATACTCGGTTTTAATTTGTCTGAATTGAGCTTTTATTGAGCCGACCCATTGGAAGTAAAAATAACAATTAGGAATTTGTTAAATATGGATTATGGCTCGGTAGATGTCTTCCAAGTCCCAAAGATGACTTTTTCTTAACATTGTTGTTAACTTATTGTATATATTTTTTTTTTTGGTGAAAAAAACATTGTTATTATATATGGTATTGCTACTATTGCTCCAAGTAATTAAATTAATTTAATTTTTATAACCCCAAAACAAAAAAAAAAAAAAAAAAAAAAGCAGCAACTTTGAACAATATATTAGGTATAAAATTACTCAGACGCACCGTTGTTTGGTCTGTAGTTCGAGTCTTGAATATTCAATCAATTGAAGATCCAGAAAAAGTAGAGACCTAAAAAATTGATCGGAAAGATAAATAAATAGCTTATGAATTCTAAGCCCTCGTTTATTTTTAATTAAAATTAAGGGACAACAACCGCTTTGAGGTTATTGGTGAAGGAGACGACCATGTTATCGAGTTTTTGGTATGCTTATAATATTATTTGAATGTTTTGTGTGTGGTTGATGAGTACTTATGAAACTGGATATTAACTTAAGAAGGGCAAGAATTCCAACAGTTGTGGAATATAATTAGGCATATAACTTAGGAATAAGGTTCATTCAAGAGCTAATTAAACCACAAGGGTCACTAATTAACTGGGCAGAGACCAGAATTTATGTAGTCTATATATATATATAGAGGGAAATTATAAAGTGTGGACTAATCCGCATACGAATCATATCTAAGCTGATGTTTTTACTGTGTATATATACATAGCATATACAACAAAACCGATATTTTTTTTTTTAAAAACCGTCGGTTGTCGGTTTAGATGTAGTAAGCACCATAAAACTACGATATATATATATATATATATATACACCGAGCAAGAAAAGCCTGCTTGTTTAGCGAAATGAGAAACAAGCTAACACACAAAACAACAGTATCAATTTATTAACAGATATTCAAGCACAAGTTAAAAGTTACAACACCCAAAAAAAAAAAAATAAAATAAAATAAAAGCAGTACCATGTCCTTAATGATCAACCTTTTTAAATTAGTAGCAGAGAAGAGGAGCTTTAGGAGGCAGGGCAATCAACTTGCATCCGTTATCATCCAGATCAGAGTGAGAGTGAAGCAGCATAAGTGACTTTACAGTCTCTCTGTGGTATAATATATTTTGCTGAGAATCAGATAAAGCTGCTTTGAGATGTGCTACATTCTGGCTGATCATCATGGTGTTGTTTTCTTGTTTCTTTTCATTTATTATTAAGATTTGATCTTACCAGCACATTATTGTCAACCCAACAAGGCCATGCAGTGGTTTATTCTCTGCTGAAACTCTTCCACCTGCTCATTGTATACAAGACACAGACCGCACTTGTGAGCTCTCCACCATCCTTTATCGCTTGCAAATGAAGCCTCGATGAGACTGGAGTCATTCAGTTGATTCGAAAGCCAGTTACGCGATATATAGGACAGCCACATGAATTCTCCATGATCATGATGTAACTTGTTGAGTTCCTTGTTGGTTATTCGATGGTGATGCAGAGTTTCAATACCAACTCTGTTTCCTTCAACTTCTAACTCCAAGTGACAAACTAAATGGTGAGGCATTTCAGGATCAAAATTGCCATTAATAGAAGAAGTATTTAATGGATGCTCTAGCTCTGAGAAATAGGCACATAGAGCCAATCCTAGAAAATCACCATCATTATATACATTTGATGGGAGTTGTATTGTCACTGAACATCCATTAATACTACTTTGACTGTTGAACCAGTCTAGAATCTCACTAGGAGGGAAACATGAGCTATAAATCATGTCTGCATCAAAATCCTGTAAAAATACAAAAAAAAAAAAAAAATTTAAAAAGAAGAAAAATATTATGTATTAGCAATTCTAGTTAATGATTGAGAAATGAATGAAGGAGACTGAGCTAAAATTTTGTTGTCTTACCAGTCCACTTGTTCTAGGAATGAGTTCTCTCTGATTTCTGTCCACATTATACGAATTGCCATAATGATCAGTGCTAGTTTCTATCTCATCAGCTTGAGATTCATCATCAACAAATCGTCGGATACAATCCATATTGTCGAAAAGTGAGGTCATGCATTTGGTTATTGATTGTCTAAATTCTTCCACATCATGTCGATACATGAGACGAGCACTTAGATTGTGCCTAATCAGGCCAGGACACTCATTGTAGATGCTAATCTCTATGTACTTCTTCCCATTCAACTCTGCAAGCAACAAGCATCTTGGAATGTATGTTAACCAAATGAATCCGCGTACAAATAGCCACTTGAATCTGTCTTTAGTGACGCAAAACATTGGAGCAGGATTCAAACAATATACTTCGGTATGCAAATGGCATAGAAGTTTGAAAGATGTTTCAATGGCAGCACCTAGGTGCTCGTGTACTGAAAAAGCAGCACATACAGCAATTCCCATCCAATTTTCATCATCAGTCAGATTCTGAGGTAATTCAATTTCCACCTTTTGCTTACCAGGATGATCATAATCTCCAAACCAATCTATGATTTCCTTTCGAGGGAAACAGAAATCGAATGTTGAGATAGGATTAAAAGGCTTCAAAAAAGATATGATACGTCCTTTGAGACTCAGAGTAACAAAGACATAATGCCCGGAGAGACATTTAAGTACATCCTCAAGATACTTTTTCCACTTGTTCAAGTCATTATCATAAAGTGCAGTCTCTGCCATTACCTGTAAATGGATGATACCGCCCGTTGAATCTGTCGAACTGTCATCTCTGATCATTTGATATGAAGAATCAAAAAAGCATTTTTTGGAATGAAGCACTGTTGTCTCAGATGGAACATATAGTTCCTCATATGCAGTTAAAACTTGTTCCTCCACTTGTTGAGTACCTTGCAGAAGCTTCTGTAAGGAAGATTCATATACCCTACTATATAATCCGCATAAACAAAACTGTGTCAGGCTAAAAGAATATGTTATGAATTTATATATGCATGATAGTAAAATTAAAAAAAAAAAAAAATCTGTAGGAAGTTAACCTTTCAATAGAGGACATTTCTTTCTCCTCTGTCTCAGGTTCACCAGCCTCAACTTCACTGAGAAAGTAATTCGCCATTTTACTATATGCATCGTAGTATTGTTGATGCATTTGTTCATTTGGATCGCTCAATGAAAAATCAGTTATCATTTGACTTATAAATTCCGCATCCTGCTCATGTACTACTTGGATTCCACACATTTCAACATGCACATCAGGGATATTAGTTTGGAACAACGCACTTACTCCCCAACATTGATTCAACTGTTTTCCAAAGTACTTTCTTGGTACATGAAGTAATAAAAGTGCTTTATTGCTAACATCAATGGTGAAAGTAGTTATATAAAATATACTACTTCCAAGATGGGAATGCAAGTGAACATTAAGCAATGGAGGAGTTTCTGAATCCAAATGATTGTTACTGTAAAAAGATGGAGACCAAGTAAGAAAAGCAATCAGACAAAATCCTACCCATTCTTTCTCATCAAACAAGTTCCTAGGGAGGTAGCACACTACATGGCGCCCTACGCTTTGATGGAAGAACCAGCATACAATCTTTTTGACACGGAAAAGAAAAAACATATGGTGCTTACGCACACAGAGTCCCTGTAAGTGCATAACTTAAAGAGTTACTGATTAAAAAACAAAAAGGATGGACATGAGTTATATAACAAAAGAACAAATATAGATTGTTCACCTGGAAGATTTTCAGAAGGAAAGATTGTAAATCACTTCCCAACTTGCTGGTCAGATGAATACTCACAAAGGGTCGATTTCTGTACCTGCATTTTCTTTCTTCCGGTTGTTTTTGTTCAAAATCTAATAAACAACTTGATCTTTCCAATTTGGTTGCCCTTTCTAGTACTCGCATGTAATGTTTAATGGATTTCAAGTTTAGGTGTTCAGTACTTGTCTCAACCAAATCTTGAGTAAACATTGTCACCTCATGGTTGAATATTACATGCAGGCCACACATTTTCAGCTCCACATCCGGTCTACTCGTTGAAACGGAAGCTTCAATATGACTTTCTTTGTTCAACCTTTCTGCAAAACATATTTTTGGTACATAGACACAAAGGCCATATGATCCAACCTTCAAGTTTTTGAAGCTATCTATGACAATGGGATTTTGAAGACAACCTTCACTGGTGGAAAAATGACAAAGAGTCTCTTTTAAGTCCCAAACTTCCTCATAGTTTTCATGTTCTTGGATTAAAAAGACAATAAACAGTGCAAATCCAGTCCAAGCTCTACCACCTTCTTCAGGCAGTTGAATTCTTATAGAAGACTTGGTATCCCCATGGCTGCACCACTCAGGAATTCTTGTATAAGGAAATGGGATTTGGAAAATTTTTTCATCATCAATTTGATCCTATAATTAAATAGAAAAAGGAATTAAGAAAATAAACATAACAATGATATTTAGTAAGAGAAAGACAAACAAAGAATGAAACATTTAGACTTGCCTTGATAAATTTTGGAAAGAGTATATGAATATGCTCTTCAGGCATTGGAAGACTGTGATATGAAAAACCTCTTCTGTTGTCTGGTTTACGTCCATCTATAAAACTGAATCCCTCAGTAGATGCCCATATTGTCAATTGACCATTTGAATCATTCAACATGGGGCAATCATACACATATACATATTTAATACTCAATGGAAGTTTTGGCAACGACCGAATCTTTTTGCAGCCATCCAAATGAAGTTCTCTAAGATTAGAAAGCTTAGAAATGCTTTTAGGCAACATCTCAAAATCATTTTCACTCAAATATAGATACTGCAATGACAACAAGCAACCAATATCTTCAGGAATAGCTCCTTCTGGTAGATTGCATTTACTTAAACTTAATGATGTCAAAGAGCTCAAACCAGCAAAAGAACTGGGTAACCGGAAACTGGTGTGCTCTTCCTTTTGCACCAGAAAGCCAAAAAAAAGAGAATGACTACGTGCCATGCTGCTACACTCGCTGAAACTTAGTGTTTTAAGGTTGTTGAGCTTCAGAATGGAGAGAGGTGCTTCTCTTATAGCAGTTCTACTTGCATCAAGTAACTCCAACTGTTCCAAGCTCCCCAAGTTTTCTGGAAGACAATCAAGAGGTGAGCAGCCTGATATATCGAGACTTTTCAGAGATTTTGAACAGAATGTGACATCTGGAAGGCTCAAAAAGTTCTTGCAATCTCTTAGTTTCAACAAAGTAAGGCTCGTCAAGCGCTTGATTGACATTGGCAACTCCTGTATAGCAGTCCCATCCAAATAAAGTTCAGCCAAATGATCCATATTTTCGACAATCTCTGGAAACTTATTAAGTCTTTTGCATCCTGAGAGAATAAAGGTTCTGAGAGATTTGAAGTTGATGCCTTTGGGGAGATTCTTGAGAGATTCACAATCTTTCAAGTTCAATAGAATGAGTTGCTTGAGCATGCCAATTTCTGGTTGAAAGTGTGATAATCTTTTACAACCTTCAAGGATCAAATTTTCAAGATTGGGAACCTTACTAAAATCTGGGATTTGGATCAAATACTTGCAGTAGCTAAGATTGATTGTAATTAACTTTTCAAAATGAACCTACACAAAAGAAGACAGATAAATTGTAAGCTAGAAAAAGTAATTAATTTTTAAACTTATTAATTTACTAAAATTAAGAAACATATTGCATGCAAAAAGGAAATCTTACAGGAGTTGTATTCCATAGTCGTTCAATGTTGCTGTTAGGCATGATGAGTTCAACAAGTTCATGAGGTTGAAAACTTGATGGCATAGAGACTAAAGGATATCTGTGCCATTCCAAAAGCCTCAAGTTATTAGAAAGATTTCCATGAAATTGGAGAAATTTCACATTTCGAAGCTTTAATAATCTTAGCATTGTCATCTTTGAGATTGGATCATCATCCAAGGATATCTCTCTATTTTCAGGCAAACTAAGGAATATGCCTTCAATATCTTGTGTTCCCTGTAACAATGAAAAATGTTCATTTTTTCAGCAAAAATTTTGAAAAATAAAAGATGGTAAGGTTTAAGTGAAAAATGTACCATAAATATATGAGCACCTATATTTATATCCATAATAAACATAGAATGTATATTATACAATGAGATATATTGCATGTTAAGTTTGCATCTATCTCCAAAACCTGTAGCTAATAGTCACCAATACCTTGATACCATGCTAAGTTACCATCTATCTCAAAAGCTATATCTGATAAGACATGGACTCAACAATATTAATGCATGCCAAGCCAATATATATATATATATGTACAAAGTGTGTGTATGAATCAGATTTCTTACCCTATTGTTTACAAACACATTGCGTCCATCCTCATTTAACCACAGCCTGCTCCATTTGCCCGGATCATTAGGATGTTTACCACGAACAATGTCTTGGCCCAACTGTTGTAATAAATCATGCATCCATAATCTATCTCCTTTCCTAACAATTAGGGATTTTTCAACAAGCACTTCTATGTCAATGGTAGGATTAAAATCACAACCTTCCAAGATCTTTCTCACACGATATTCATCCTCTCCTTTGAAGAAACAAGCAATGTCCAAAAATATGTTTCGCTGATTATAATCCAATCCGTCATAACTTATTCGAAGCTTTGAAACAATGTCTTTTTGAGGAGTTTTCCTTAGCTTAGCCAATGTGGCTTGCCATTGATCTATAGGTCTTCGAAAAAGAAAAGGACCCAAAACTTCAAGAGCTAAAGGATGGCAATCAGCATATTCCACAACATCCTTGGACAGCTTCATAAAATCACTTGAAGGTGGTTGTTCCTTCATTTTGAAGGCTTTCCGGCATAAAAGCTGAAGAGCTTCATCATCGGTAAGTTTATCAACCTCATAAATGTTGTTGTCTCCATATGTCTTCAACAAGTCCTTATTTGTAGTTGTCACAATCACTCTACTCCCTGGACCTAACCACTCATCTTGTTCATCAGCATTTCCAACTAATTTTTCTACTTGTGCTAACTGATCAACATCATCTAAGACGATTAGCACCTTTATCGAACTCAATCTCCTTCTTAATACCTTTGCTCCCATATCTTCATTATTTATGTTTCCTTCAATGTCAAGCAACTGTCTGTGAAGAAGCTTTTGCAAATGAATTAAAGTACCACTTTTATTATATTCCTCTCTTACGTTGGTTACGAAAGCAGTAGCTTCAAATTTGTTGAAATTTGAGCTGTAAACTTGTTGAGCTAGTGTTGTTTTACCAATTCCGCCCATACCCCATATCCCTATGGTTCGAACATCTTCCAACCCAATTTTCAATAGCATCTCCACTTTTTCTTCACGGGAAGCCATTCCAACTAAGTTCATGTTGTGACTTGGGAATTGATTTACAATTTTTGAAATCATTTTAACAATTTTGTCAATAACCTCTGACTCATGCCTGAAGGAAAAAAAAAAATAGTACAATTAAATTAGGCTGAATGAGAATTTGCTTGTCAAAATTAATTTTCATTTATGATTGGAAAATTCATATATATATATATATATAGTTGTCATTCCAATAGTCTCTCCATACATACACTTCCCATAAAATGTCCAAAACACCTCCCTCCCCCTACAGACACATTCTAGTTATGTTTTTTGTTATTTGAAATGGCTCTTAGAAAATATCATCAATCTCCTCTCACATTTCAAAAAGTCATTATCTTAGCCTTCTATTGTTCCATTGTACCTCTTCAAAATAATATTACTCCAATAGGGGTACTAGTTATAATTTTTAAAATTTAAAAGATTAAATTATAATTAATATAAACATCAGGGGTCAAAATAAAATATACCCAAAATTGTTTTCCGAAACTACCAAGAGTTTGGTAAATTGATTCTTTTTAAAGGGGGAAGCCCTATGGCCCTAGATTTAGATACCCAATATTCAACACAAGTGAGATTGGAAGCCCAAACTATCAAGCGAGTGCTTCCATACCAACAAATTGTTTTTCAATGTTCTTAGAGTACTGAAGGGGAAAAAAAATCAAAATCAAAAAATCCAAAAAAAAAAAAAAAAACAATTTTCTTGTTTTCTATTTTTGGTTTTGAAAACATTATTGTCAAACACCTTATATGTATTTTAGGGATTAATTTTCTTATTTTTTAAAATAGAAAAACAGTTTCCAAAACGCATGACCAAAATAGGCCTTTTGTCAGAATTTCTCTCCTTCTTGTTTTCAAAATTCCACAACAACTTCTATAGTTTTTGTTGTTATTTTCATTTTTACAATTTTTTTAAAGAAGGTTTTAGTGTTTTAAAGAATTGTTTTCTGTTTTCTAAAAAGAAAATTGTTTGAAAAACAACATGCCACACAGGCTAGATATTTTCTAAACTATTTGTTATTAGAAATAAAACAAAATTAAAAAAAATAAAAAACCTTCAAAACTAGGCATGTTTGGTCAGTTTTTTTTTTTTTAAAATAGTTTTCTGTTTTAGAAAACAGAAAATTATTTTTTGAAACACTTTTAAGATGTCGTACCATTATTTTTTGAAACACTTTTAAGATGCCTTACCATTGTTTCCTGAAAACAATTTTTAAAAATAAAAGCAATGAAAAACAAAATTAAAAAACAACATTTCTTTGTTTTCTTTTATTTTTTGAAACAATTTTAACACAATAAAAACTTATTCAAACCACCAACTTAATATCACACAACGAGATCGAGGTCGCAAATCGCTGGAATGGGGGTTAGGGTTTGCGACCACCAAAATAAGCCAGGCACTCAACACCACCATAATGGGTTCGGGATACTGAATTACCAAGCCAAATACCTTTTGCTTTTCCAAAACAATAGAAAACTGTTTTCTTTTTTGTTTTTTTCTTTTATTTTGAGAACAATGTTTTGAAAATAAAAAAAAATAAAAAAACAGCCAAATTTGTCATTGTTTCAAATAAAAAACAGCCATTGTGTCAAATCAGAAAACAAAATTGAAGGGCAGCAAATTGGAGAAGTAGAGGTAGGTACACACCTGCCCTTGAGATCCCATCCGGAGACATTGGCTACTTCAAGCAAAGCCTCCCTCCATTTCTTCACCATTCCTACATTGTCTTTGAAAACTTTCATAAATTCCCTCCCAAATCTCCCTATTTGTTTCCTCACCTCGGTTGGTTCGACACCATAGAAAACTGGGAGAACAACCAGCCCCATCTTTTTCTTGCATTCGACAATCTTGGCAAGTTCTTTCAAACACGAACTGGAGGAAGCATAGGTCTCCGAAAGAACCACCACTGCAAATCTTGATTCTTCGATGGCCTCCAAAAGTGCTTCTGAAATATTCTCTCCCCTTTTAAGCTTTTCCTCATCTCTGTAGGTATCGATTCCTCCATGAGTCAGTTTATGGTATAAATGGTCTGTGAAATTAAGGCGAGTGTCCGCACCTCCAAAGCTGAGGAACACTTCGTATTTTTTTCTTTTTTTTTTCTTACATGATGATGATGAAGAAGAATTTGCAGATGCTTCATAATCTGCCATCATGCTAGGAAAACTTGGTATAACCTAGCTCTACACGGAGAATTGAAGTATATATATATATATATATATATGTAGTAGTCTGGATATGCTCATGCTGGTATGTACGTGTATGTGTGATATAAAAATATTATAGTATTCATTTTTAGAGAGCGGCCACTAACACATAATTAATGTCAAATCAAATTGGTTACAAATTAAATTTATCACATATATATATATATATATAATCACTTATTCAATCTATGTTGAGTCCCGACACTCCATGTGCATGATATATATTTAATAATTAAGATCAGATGAAAACAGACCAAGTTAAACAGTAGCTTAATTTATATATGGAGGGCTATTAGAAAGTTCAAAGGGTAGTTTTTGTAAAGGACAACTTGTAATATATATTGAACATATATATATATATATATATATATTTTCGGTATAAACTTTGGCCAGGAAAGATTTCAGCACCAAGTTTTCTTGAACATACATTGAATAGAGGCCGGGGAAAAGAGCTACTTTTGTGTTTTATTTATTTTTTTGGGTAATGCGCACATTTATTTATTTTTTTGGGTGATGCGCAAGGAAACTACTCAGAAATCCTTGTGGTACAGCACTAAATATTCAACGACCGCATGAGTGACTAGCTATAAGCTAGCTAATAGCTATCTAGCTTTTCAATATTTTATTTGCCTTGTAAAAGACTAATAATAATAATAGTTAATAACAATAATGGAGATACGGATAAATGATCACTATTATATGGAAATCGATAGGCAATAAACAATAAAAATAACATAATTTACCTTCAAACAAAAAATAACATAATCCACATGGTTTGATAATCATGGAGACTGAAAATACTGTGCACTATAGATAACAGTATACACATTCAAGAATTTTCAGAAATGCACAATAAATTCTTATCTCACTTGGCAAACCCCCCATTAAAAATGCGAAGAATTAATATTTCATTGTCTGAATTTTTAATGTATTAATTAAGACGATAATTTATAATTCTTTTAACAAACAATATTAGATGGAATTAATAGGTTTATATATATATATATACACACAACTTTGCTTTAAAAAAAGAAAGAAGACCAAGTTTACTTTTTAAAGTAAAAATTTAATGTCGAATATATCATTTCGGAAAAACATTTTTGCCCTCAAGTGGATATTTTAATGTTGAATATATACAATTTTACTAAAAAAAGGACCAGATTCACTTATAAAGTAAGAATTTAATATCAAATATATATAATTTTACTAAAAAATAGACCAACTTCATTTTATAAAGTAAAAATTTAATATCGAATATCATTTTAAAAACACTTTATTATGCAACATGCCTATGCCTATACAGTAAACCTATTTACTTGATGCAAAACTAATCTTTTTGAAATGCTATTTAATCATGATATTTGATCTTAGGTCAGTAGCGGAGCCGCCTTATGGCCTGGGAGGGCATGGACCCTCTAGCTTTTTGATTTTCTTTTTTTTTAATTTTTTTGAGTTTATCTATTAAATTTTAAAAGATTAAATTAAAATAACTAATTTGATTTATTTAAATGGATAATGCCCCCTAAGTTAACTTCTGTACAGAAATTTTTTTTGTTGTTGTGAAATTATAATCTAAATTTGAGAGTTTATTAATTTAAATATTTAAATATATATATATATACACACTAATTCATATCTCTAGTTTAATTACGTTTTTAAATGACAACCATTCCAAAAAAAAAAAAAAATGACAACTGTTTCATACTTAATATTTTTTTTAATTAGTATTTTTTAGAATTTTTTGTACTTCTTTAATTTGAATTTGTTTGTTTTAGGTTTTTCTTATTAGTTCAGTTTTTTAATTTGATTCTTATTTTTCTTTTAATATTAAACTTTGAAGGTATAGATTTTTCTAAAAATATTGCTTCTATTCTTATAATCAATCCAAAAATAGAAAGGTTTTCATTTAAGAATTATACAAAATTATTTTAAATTTCAATTAACGATTCTTATATAAGATTAACTGTGGTTAAATAATGTTTTATAAGGTGCAAAAAAATGGTTTCAACCTAAAACTTTTTATGATCTGCAAGTAATAGCTTGGTCCCCCAACACTTTTTTGGCCTTGTTCTTTCCTTAAGTTCTCATCTTATAAAGTGAACATAGTCTTTTCTATGGTAAATCTATATATATATATATATATATGGGGAGCCAAAATTTAGAATCCTTTAATTCTTTTTTTTAAGTAAATGTGTAACACCACGACTCCAAGAATCAATGTTAATACAAGTTGTAATGTCTATTAGTATTGTAACTCAGCTGCTTCTTGGATACCTTCTTCATTCCTACTTTTGTTATTTATTTATTTATTTACATATATGTTTTTTCAAAAGAACATCAACTATGATAAACCGCGTAAAATGAGATAGTATGTAAATTATGGAGATAAGTACTAAGGTGTCTAATTAAAAACTTTGATAATTAATTATTTTCACCAATGAAAAGCTACATCCATATATGGTTAAAATAATATAATTTATTTTTTATTAATATATATAAGATTATTAAATACCTTGGTATGTATTACCATTCTATTTTATCCTCTCTTTGCAATTGTGGTGCGTCTAAAAGAGATTCTTTTGCCAAAAAGCTTTTCGTTAAAAATCCCATTCTAAATCACTCGATTGAAAATAAACCACTTAGAGAGTAAGAATTGTTTGACTGATTTTCCTCTGCCAAAGGCAAAGAATGGCATTAAATTACAAATTTTTTTTTTATTTTTTATTTTTTGGGAGGCGTGGCCGACCAGCTTTAATTTTAGAAGTATTATAACATTTTTTTAAAATTATTTTTCTTTATAAGATACAGAATCAATTACATACATCCACTCCTTTTAGACAAACTCTTTTGCACTTATATAACAATCAAACTTTTTATAAAGGACCATCATAACCATTCTGATTAGCTTTTGGATGGTTTGAAGCATTTGTGATTCAATGATATATTTGTGATTATATGATCAATTCATATATATATATATGATTTATTTTATCTTTTTAAAATTTTAATATTTTATTAAATTCATATAATCTATTAATATTATTTTAAATCTAAAATTTTAAAATAATTTAAAAATTAAAAAACACAGGTAAAACTTTCGATGAAAACTATCGAAATTGTCTTAAAATGAGAATGATATGATATATAAATATTCGTAATTTTTCCTTGTTCCATGTTAACAAAAAAGAAAAGGGAAAGATTATTATTATTATTATTATTTTGTTTAATTTAAAGGAAAATGCGAAGACAAGTCTAGCTTTTGAAAGCTAAAGAGATGAGCCATAATTTCTTGATCCTATCATTCTTTCCATGTGCTAATCCAGCACGTCCTAGAGATTACGTTCACTTTTTTACTTTAGAATAGATTGGGTACATTCGAAGACAATCAAGTAATAACATTACTGTCATGTTGATCTATAAGATTTTATAGTGGGATGTCTCTTATATTTATATCATGTCTTTATAGTTTTGAGACATACGCTTCCTACTAAAAAATTATTGTAATCCATTTAGAAAAATGTATATTAAACTAATAAAAACTTTTTGAAAAAAAAATATTTTGGCCTAACAAAAGTACATCCAATGATACATAAACGTTCCACTCGGATGATATTTTATAAATTAATAAATTTATTAAATAATTTGGTATGAAAACCGCCTCTTATCCATCTTGCCTTAAAAAATTCTTTTGCTGAAAGGTTTTGAATATTTAAAATTTACTAAACGCTAAAATCCCATTCTAAAGGACAAAAGAGTCGCTAAACTAGAGAGTAATATTATTTATTGTAGAATGTTTTGTTTGATTGATAGAATTTGGTTTAAGGCTATCGTTTCGGCCGACCAGTTTTAATTTTAAAAAGTATTATATCTTTTTTTAATTTTTTTCTTTATAAGAAACATAATAGATGCCATGAGTTTAGTTTAGCCCATATACCATTCATATTTTAAATTTTGAATTCGAAACATTGAAATAGAAAAAAAAATTATTCTAAATCATAATCTATATATATAGAGGTTAAAGGGTAAATGTCATTTAGACTCCTTTAACTATAAAAATTAACTACTAAAAACTGAAAAATATTAATCTTAACTATAATTAAGATAAAATTGATGGGTCTAAATGAAATTTTTTTCTATATTAAACATTCACCTTTTCTAACTCTTTTATAATTACATTCACATATTTTTTAGATTTCATGTTTGTTGCACATATTAGCTAAGATTGTAAACAGGCTTAAACGATTAAAATTCTGTTCGAAATTTGCTTCATTTAAACCATTTTTGAACTCAGACTCGCAAAATAATGAAATAAATGAGTAAATTTTAAGGCATAAATAAAGCTCGTATAATACACAAGCCGATCTTGAACGGCTATTGGCATGAGTAGCTCAAATTTAAAATATAGATATATACACGAAAAATCATGTAATTATATATTACCTTGAAAAATATAATACCTAAAATACATAAAATAATATATTTTTATTTAATAATATAAACTTTTTAAGAAAAAATTAATAAAATAAATGAAATATATTAATAATTTAGTGATAAAAAGAAATTTTCAAAAAATCAAATACTCTTAAGTTTTTCAATTTCATACTCATAACAAGCATCTAAACTCAATATTTTACAAGCTTGAATCAAGCTTGATCACCGATAAAATTATGTAAATTAAGCTCAAGATTCTAATACCTCAGCTTAACTAACTCGTTTACGCCTCTAATATTGGCTACCATTATGTTAACTAAAACAAAAATTCTCATGACAAAAAATAATAATAATAATAATAATAATAATAATAACCCAAATAATAACTATTATTATTATTATGTGACTTGGAGTCTATCCCAGTCCCACCACAGAAAGTAGGAAGAGACCGCAAAGAGAGGTATGCGCTGCTGACTATCAGTTACAAGCTACTTGGACATATGCTACATTCTGGCTGGCCATCATATGTGGTTTTTATTTTATCGTTTTCTTTTCATTATTATCAATTTTTAACATGAGAGATTTGATCTTCCTGCACATTATTGTCAATCAACAAGCTGGTGATCATGCATGCAACAGCCATATGAATTCTCCATGATCATGATGTAACTTGTTGAATTCCTCACCGTTGGTTATTCGATGGTGATGCAGCAGAGGATCAATAACAAGTCTATTTCCTTCAATTTCTAACTCCAATTGACAGACAGGTAGTGATGAATTTCTGGATCAAAATTGCTGCCACTACTAGAAGTAGTAGTTAATATTGGATGCTCTAGCTCAGAAAAATGTGCACACATAGAGCCAATCCTATAAAAACACCATCATTAAATACATTTGATGGTAGTTGCATTGTCACTGAATATCCATTAATTAGTACCACTCTGACTGCTGAACCAGTCTAGAATCTAGAAGGAGGGAAACATATGAGCTATATAATATCATGTCTGCATCAAAGTCCTACCAAATATACAAAACCATATATTAATAAGTTCTAATTAATAATTGAAAAATGAATGAAAGAAAACTGAGGCTAAAATATGTTTTACCAGTCTCACTTGTTTTTGGAATGAGTTGTCTCTGGTTTCTGTTCAAGGTATAAGAATTGCCATCATGATCAGTGCTAGCTTCTTTCTTTATCTCTATGTACATTTTCCCATTCAACTCTGTACGCAACAAAGAACTTGGAATGTAAGTTAAACAAATGCAATCCGCGTACAAACAACCACTTGAATTTAAACAATATACTTGAGCATGAAAATGGCTTATGAGTTTGAAAAGTATTTCAATGGCAGTACCTAGATGCTCTGTACAGAAAAAGTAGCACATAGTGCTTCCATCTTTTGGAGGCAATTCTTGCATACCAGGATATGATCGTAATCTCGAAACCACACTCTATGATTTTCCTTTCGAGGGAAACATAAACTGTATGTGGAAGAAGGATTAAAAGGCTTCAAAAAAGATTATTTTGAGACTCCAAAGAGTAACGAAGACGTAATGACCGGAGACACAGTCAAGTACATCCTCAAGATAGTTTTTCCTACTTGTTTGAATCATTTCCATAAAGTGGAGTCTCTGCCATTGTTTGTAAATGAATGAAACCGCCTATTGATTCTGCCGGGATGTTTTCACTGACCATTTGACATGAAGAATCAAGAAAAAAAATTCTGGAACGAATTACTGTTGGTTCAGATGGAACATATAGTTTCTTATATGCAATTGAAATTTTGATCCTCCACTTTTTGAGTACCTTGCAAAACATAATTGTGCTGTGCTGACAGAATTTTTTATGAATTTGTATGTGCATGATAATAAAATTAAAAAAAAAAAAAACAATCTATAGGAAGTTAATCTTTCAATAGAGAAGGACATTTCCTCCTCTCTATCAGGCTCACCAACTTCAATTTCACCGACAAAGTATTTCACCATTTCACTATGTCTTTGGTGGTATATTCTATGATTTTGTTCGTTTGTATCACTTAATGCAAAATCAGTTATCATTTGAGTTACAATTCTCAGCATCATGCTCGTAAACAACTCGGGTTCCATACATTTCGACCTGCACATCAGGGGATACTAGTCCAAAACAATGCGCTTATTCCCCAACATGGAGTAATAGAAGTTTGCTACAGCTAAATTCAATGGAGAGAGCAGTTGTTATATATGAGATACTACTTCTATCATGGGCATGCAAGTCCACATAACGCAATGGAGGAGTTTCTGAACCCAAATGATTGTTACTAACTTACTGTAAAAAGATGCAGACCAAGTAAGTGAAGCAATCAGACAAAATCCTACCCATTGTTTTTTTTTCCTCATCAAATATAAGTTTCTAGGAAGTTAGCCAAACTACCTACTAAATTTTCCTTACAATGAATTATACGATTTGCAGAACAGAATGCCTAGATATATGCAAGAAGGGAACTAGGAGAACAAAAGAAATCAACGCTAGAAAACTAAATTAATTACCAAAAAAAATATGTCATGAAGAAAATTATGTTAAAAAGACCAAGAAAGATATGCCACTGCATATTGTACAAAATCGACAAAAGCCAAGCGGCAAAATGAGAAAGCCTACAGTAATAAATAACAAAAGGCCGTACCATATCAGATCCACATCAAATAGCAAAACTCCTCAAATACTCCCTATAATGTATCACCCACAAAATAATCCAAAATTATGATCACAATTCAGAAGTATCCCTTATTGTATATAAAAAGACTCAGACAAATTAGTGGTTATGATAAACCATTTGGTAATACGGCAAAGAACTAGCTAGTTTCTCTGCAAGTGCTTATTGAATTTTCAACCATTCTCGCAGCCTATCTCCTCTCACCAATATTTATTTCTATCTTCATCGAATATTAGCTAGTTTCTCTGCAAGTTCTTATTGAATTTTCCATATAGGTTGAGATGCAACAATCACAAACACATGGTTGAATAACTGTTTTCCATGCATCGTTATTATAAGAGAAATAAAGCAAAACACAAAGAAAGGTATAATAAGAGAATTCCAGCACAAGTGCAAATTACAACACCCAAAGTTCAAGTCCTTATTAGACTTGGTATTTTCCAGCCTTATAAGCAATGATTTAAGGCAATGGCAATACCAAAAATTAAGTTTTAGGAAAAGAATAAGCTTTAAATCCTTAACAACGATTTGTGGCAATAGTTAGGATTTAAAGCTAATTCTCTTTCTAAAACTTTATTTTTGGTATTACCATTGCCTCAAATCATTGCTTTATAAGGCTGTAAAACACTAATTCTGCAAAGTATATAAGTTGCTGACGACCACCTGAAAATTACTATATAAATAGATAAAATATATTATATGAGCAGACTAAGAGCTTTAGGGGCTAACCTCCTTTTTGTTCAACATCCTTTATTATATCTATTCTACACACACATACATATAAACATGCTCACCCATATATGTACATTTAATAGAGAGTGAGAATGAAGCTTGAGATAGAGAATTGGCAGTCTCTCCAATGCTTTAGTAGCTAGGAAGAGCCCACAATAAGAGATTATTGTTGAGAATCAGACAAAGCTGCTGCCAGAAGTGCTATATTCTGGTTGACCATCATGGTTTTGTTTCTTGTTTTTTTCATTATCAATTTTAACATGAGAGATTTCATCTTCCTGAAAATTTTCAAGCAACAAGACCATGCAGTGGTTTATTGTCTGCTTAAACTCTTCTTCCTCATGCTGATGTAGAAAACACGGACCGCACTTGTGAGCTTTCCAGTCTCCTCTATCGCTTGCAAACGAAGCCTCAATGAGTTTGCAATGGTTCAATTGATGCGAAAACCAGTGACGTGATATATAGGACAGCCACATGAACTCTTTACCACGAAGTACCTTGAATTAATCGTTGGTTATTTGATCGTGATGCAGAGAATCAATACCATCTCTCTCCCATTCCAAGTGACAAATTAGGTAATGAGGAATTTCTGGATCAAAATTGTCACAAAAAGCATTTAGAAGCTCAAGCTCTGATAATGAAAAATATGCACATAGCGTCAATCCGATCCAACTACCATCATTATACACATGTAATGGTAGTTGGATAGTCACGGAAGGCCCAGTATTGTGATTGCTGAACCAGTCTAGAATCTCAGCAGAAGGCAAACATGAGCTATATATATCACGTCCCCATCAAAGTTCTGGTCAATAAAAACATAAATTCTGTACCACACATTTTCAGCTCCATATCATGCCTCTTTGTTGAAATTGAAGCTTCAATATGACTTTCTTTGTTCAAGTTTTCTGCAAACTATATTTTTAGTACATAGACACAATGTCCATATGCACCAACCTTCAAGTTTTTGAAGCTTTTTATGACAATGGGATTTCAAAGACGACCTACATTGGTGTAAAAATGACAAAATGTCTCTTCTAAGTCCCAACTTTCCTCATAGTTTTCGTGTTCTTGGATTAAAAAAATAATAATAAGCAAAGCAAATCCAATCCAATTTCCAACACTGTCTTCAAAAATAGGCAGTGGAATTCTTATGGAAGACTTATGATCAGTAGTCCAATGGCAGCACCACTCTGGAATTCTTACATAAGGAAATGGGACTTGGAAATTTTTTTTTGTAGTCCCACATCGGTTGGAAAGGAAAACGAAGCACACCTTATAAGGTGGTGCGGATACCTTTCCCGTACGACGCATTTTGACAAAACCTTGAGGGTTGGGTTGTAAGAAGATTCTCCAGACCCAAAGAGGACAATATCGGACGTGAGTGGTCTGGGTTGTTACAGTTGGTATCAGAGCCAGTACCCAGATCGGTGTGCCAACGAGGACGTTGGGCCCCAAGGGAGGAGGATTGTAAAGTCCCACATCGGTTGAAAAGGGGAACAAAGCAAGCCTTATAAGGTGGTGTGGATACCTTTCCCGTATAACGCGTTTTGACAAAACCTTGAAGGTTGGATTGTAAGAGGATTCCCCATGCCCAAAGAGGACAATATCAGATGCGGGTGGTCTGGGCTGTTACATTTTTCCATCTTCATTTGTTCCTATATTTAAACAGAAAGAACAAGAAATTCAAATAAACATCAGAATGATATTTATTTGAAAAAAAATTATTAAAAAAATAAGACTTTCCTTGATAAACTGTTGAAAGAGTTTATGAATATGCTCTTCTGGCATTAGAAGACTGTGGAATGAAAAACCTCTTCTGTCATCTGGTTTACAACCATCTATAAAACCGAATCCTCAGTAGATGCCCATATTATCAGTTGACCATTTGAATAATTCAACATAGGAGGGCAATTATATACAAATACATATTTTATACTCAATGGAAGTTTTAGTAATGATTGAAGCTTTTTGCAGCTATCCAAATGAAGCTCCGTAAGATTAGACAGCTGAGGGATGCTTTTAGGTAACATCTCAAAATCATTTTCACTCAAATACAAATACAAAAATGACAACAAACAACCTATATCTTCAGGGATAACTCCTTCTGATGTCAAAGAGCGTAAACCAGCAAATGGTAACTCGAAAGTGGTGTGCTCTTCCTTTGGCAGAAGAAAGTGAAAAAAAAAAGGAAAAAAAAAAAAGAAGATAATAACTATGCACCACGCTGCTACATTTGCTGAAACTTAGCATTTTAAGGTTGTTAAGCTGTAGAATTATAAACTCTGAAAAAAGAATAGAATTAAATCTGTTTATTTTCACTATGGACAAATAATTTACATAGAGATCCTCTTATATAGGAGATTATAAAACAAATCAAGAAAATATTCCTACAATAGTTGGCTAATTAATAACTTTCCTATTTTACATTATTGACCAAATCACACTATTTAAAGCTAATCAAATCTCCTAATATGCTATGTATTACAACAATATTCCATTTATTACAGCCTAATCCCTACTTTCCAACACTCCCCCTTTAATTGGTTTGAAGATATCTTCCGTAGCCAGCTTGCTAATTAAGTTATCAAATTGCTTCTTTGGTAATCCCTTAGTAAGCACATCTGCCGTTTGTTAAGTTGTAGGAACATACGGCATAAAAATCAATCCAGCTTCTAGCTTTTCTTTGATAAACTGCTTATTCACTTCCACATGTTTTATTCTATCGTGAAGGACAGGATTATGGGCAACGAAGATTGCTGCTTTGTTATCACAAAAAAACTTCATAGGCATAGGATTAGAGATTGTCAATTCATTTAATAATCTCTTAATCTATAAAACTTCACAAATTCCATGTGCAACTGCTCTAAATTCCACCTTCAGCATTGCTCCTAGCAACAATACCTTGTTTCTTACTTCTCCAAGTAATAAGGTTCCTTACAACAAATGTACAATAGCCTAAAGTTGATCGTCTGTCAATAACAATCCCTACCCAATCTGCATCAGTGTATGCTTTAACTTGTAGAAGTCCACGTTTCTTAAATAGCAAACTCTTTCCAGGAGTTCCTTTTAGGTACCTTAGAATCCTATAGACTACATCAAAGTGTTCTGGTTCTAGTGAATGCATAAAATGGTTAACCACACTAATAGCAAATGATATGTCAGGACATGTATGAGACAAGAAAATTAGTCCTTCAACTAGCCTTTGATATTGTTCCCTATTTTGTACTTCCTTGGCTTTGGCAATTTGTAACTTCAAGTTAGGTTCAATAGAAGTTTCAGCTGGTTTGCATCCGAGTAGGCCTGTCTCATCAAGTAAATCGAGAACATATTTCTATTAGTTGACAAATATACCATCCTTAGACCTAGCAAATTCCAATCCAAAAAACTACTTCAGTGTTCCTAATTCTTTGATCTCAAAAGCAGCTACCAACTTCTTTTTTAATCCCTTTAGTTCTTCAATATCATCACTATTTAAAATTATATCATCTACATAAACAATTAAAATTGCAACCTTGCCCTCTTTGTTGTGCTTATAGAACATTTTATAATCAGCCTGACTTTGATAGTAGCCACAATTTTTCATAGCTTTCCCAAACCGCTTCAACCAGGCTCTAGAATATTATTTCAAGCCATGTAGGGATTTTTTTAATTTACAGACCTTATTAGGACCAAATTTCTTCTTAAACCCAGGTGGTAAGCTCATAAAGACCTTCTTTTCAAGATGTTCATTGACGAAGGCATTCTTCACGTCCAACTAGTGTAAGGGCGAGCAAAAGTTCACAGCTAAAGACAACAAAACTCGAATTGAATTTATCTTAGCAACATGAGCAAAAGTTTCTGGGTAATCAATCCCATAAGTCTAGGTAAAGCCCATAGCAACCAATCTCGCCTTATATCTCTCTATACTAAATCAGCTTTGTATTTCATAGTGAAAACCCATTTACGATCTACTATCTTCTTCTCTTTATGTAGATCCACTATCTCCCAAGTACTACTTCTTCTCAGAGTATTCATTTCTTCTATACTGCTAATTTCCAATTTGGATCATTTAAGGCTTGTTGAACATTTCTAGGGATAAACAAGTGTGAGATTTTTGAGGAAAAATCCTTATGGTGTTGAGAAATATTTTCATAAGATAAGTATTTGGTAATGAGGTACTTTGTGCAAGTTCGGGTTCCCTTTCTAATAGGAATATCCAAGTCTAATGGCATATTAGAAATAGGAATTGAATTTGAGTTAGAAGTAGGAATATCTGTAATATTCTGAGCACTAGTGTCTGAAGTTGAAGATTAATTTGGTTCTAGAATCATAGGTGGACTTTGACTCTTTTGATGAGGTTTCCTCTGAGTATAAACCAAAAGCTTATTATTGTTGTTCTTTTGATCTGCTTGTAGTGTTTTTCCCCCTATTGGAGATACAATAATATTTTGTAATTTCTGACTAGTATTTTCAATGGTTTTATCAAAACTTTCTTCCCTTTGTTTTTAGAAATAGTTGGAGAGGAAGAAATAGGAGTAGTATTCAAAATAATGTTTGATAATGGAATTGAGATAGATCCTAAAAATTGTCTTCCACTCCCTCTTTCTCCCCCTAAAGATAATTTTTTTGAAAATAAGGTTTGTTTTCCAAGAAAGAAACAACCATACTTACGTGAAATTTTTTGGTTAAGGGTTAAAACACTAGTAACCCTTTTTAGTTGAAGCATACTGTCAGGACCCATCCAAGAATCCAAAATCCCTTACTGAAACCCTAGACAAGCCCTGATCCCAGGGAAACACCACCCAACTTTCCAATGGAAAATTTAATAGTATCTCCCCTAAGGGTTTAATATGCCCAAAAATTCCTTGCATAAAAAACACACTTCTAATAATATCTCTTTATTCCTCTCATCATATTACAATTTGTTTCCACAAATTTGCAGCACTTCATAATAAAAAATAAGGAATCAATGCAACATTAAATAAATAAAAACCCAATGTAGCATATAGAGCATTTTAAAATTACAACTAAGTATGGAATTTAGTACAACAAAAGATAAAAAGAAAAAAATTACAAGATAAGAAGGAAAAGAAAGAAGGAACTCCTCAGAATATGATAGTGAATCAAATAGGTCAAGCTCATCATGAACGGTCAACGTCTGCAAACTCTAAGCCTAGGGGAATAGATTTAAAAACATAAAATGATAATCATCTCAGTGAATAACCTAATCTACTATATAATAATAATAATAATAATAATAATATAACAATATAATAAACTCGATTAAATGATAAGTAGTTTAAAATAACGTTTTCTCTCAAAACCCCAACAATTCACTAGGTTAGAAAGGTTTCCCTTTTAAAACATTTTTCGAAATACCCAATATTTGTATACCCCAAAAATCAAGGAAATATTAAATAATTAAAGTACAAATAAAATACAAATAATTTAGAACTTAAATTTACGTTGGAAATACTTTAAGAACAAATTGTTAAATTTAGAATAAAATGTCATAAGGTTAAATAAAATCATAATTAAACATGCAACAGAGAAATTTGACATAAAACAAAATTAAACTCTATATATATATATATATATATAATTTATAAAATTTATTATTTAAATCAATGAAATAATAAATAATAAAGGAGTTATTATAATTAGTTTAAAATACCTCCATTTGCATAGGCAATAAAATAAAATAAATTTCATATTAAAATCCCACATTGAAACAATAATAAAAACATGACTAAATGCATTTTAATAATCATTTTAAAATAAGTAGGATAAATCAATTAAATAATAAAAGAAATATTTAAATCAATTTGAAATAACCATTTGAAAAAAATGGTAAAAACATAATGAAACCCATTTTAAAACATCAAATCAATTTATATAATAAAATCATGGTAAAATTCATTTTTAAAACATTAATGTGAATAAATGATAAAAACAAAGTTAAATACATTTTAATTTTTAAATACTCTTTTAAAACAAATTTTAATCTTTAAATACTCTTTCAAAACATTATTATTTTGGAAATCGTATTGAGAAAATCACTTGATGTCCCAAACTATATACCAGTGGTGCCCGACAGTATCCACCGTCCCAAGCACCGCGTGACAGGGAGGTTAAATAGAAAAATCGGCATACGGTTGTTTTGGCGTCCCAATAGCGCTGCTGCAATCAACAGTCATCCTGGCCATGGAGGGGGACGGTGATGCTCACTATACATCTCACAGGATGACCCTATAAACCTACGCATTAATCATATTTAGATATACAGTATAGAACACCAGTATTGCATGGTGCATCTAAAAATCATAAAATCAATTTAAATCAAACATATCATTAAAACCACAAACAATTCATACATAATTAAATTTCACAATTCATCAATACTATAAAATAAATCCCAAAATTATTTCAATGCATAATAATTTAAATAAATATTTTCCTTCAAATCCTTAAAATCAATCCATACCAGAAATAATATTAAAACTATATAAAATTCATATATTCTTAAAATCATGTAAATACATTTATTATGCATCATAAATTCAACATTAAAATTAACAATCACTTATTAAAAACTTTAAACCATAATTTTTTAAAAATCAAGATATGATTTTTTTGGCAACATATATTTTTATTTCATCCCAAATTGGCATCATAAATTCAATTGAAGTTTTTATCGAAAATCTAACACATAAAACATATTTTTCCAAATAATCAATTAACACAAAATATATATAATTTAACATCCCAAAATAATTTTGAAGGTAGATCACTCACCTCAAGTATGCGTATCAATCAAGATCTTCAATGGGATCAGTCCCAAGATTCACACGTTCTCCCAAAATATCAATGCCACACAAAATTGATTAAATTAATATTTAATCGGATAAATTAGACATGGTCACCCGGGGGAGCTAACACAAACGTCAATCAAAATTCATAAGCAATATACCAAAACGAAGCTTATGAAGAGGTGATTACAAATCAAGTCTTCCCTTCCAGAGATCATACCTATGGTGGCCGGAATCTCATCGGAAAAGTTTAAGACTTAATGTCCATAAATCTTATGATTCGCCAAGAACTGAAGGAAAAAGACCTTGGATTTGGATTCAAGGAGGTCAAATTAGTGGAGAAAGGTAGGTGGGACCACCAGAAACTCGCCAGAGCCATGCCCACCGGGAAAGATCACAGCCGGTAGTGCGTCCAGTGGCTAATGGCCGCAATGGGTAGATCGAAGGATGGGTAAGACAATGAGATCGGTGATGTCGAAAATGGGTGGCTAGTTTAGGAGAAATCAACCAGCAAATCTAACGGGTCACTCACTAGAAAAACAGCTAATCTGGGCGCGTGGGTAGCCAGTTAACCGTGAAATTTGGATGCCTGGTCAATTTTTAGGTTGGCTTTTTGGGGGTATGCACATGGGATTGGGTGGCGCCCAAAAATTGGCAACCAACAGTGGTTGTTCTCAGTCTCTCACCTCTTTCTCTCTCTTCCTTCTCTCCCCCACCTCTCATTTCAGCCAACTAAAATGCCACCCATGGGTGCCATTATGCACTCATGGGTTGGCTAAACAAATGACATATGGTACAGTATCGGTAGGCACTATGCACACATTTTACACACGGACACAATTATACATAAAATAATACTATCTTAGAAAAATTTTGCAGATCCATAACTCTCTAACCAAATATCCAAATTAGATGTGCTACTAGTCCATGAACTCATATCAACAAGTAATTTACAACCATATATGAGTTAAAACAAAATTTCACAAAAATAAAAAGTCAAACTCGGGACCCTCAAATAGTTCGGACGCAAATTCTTTGCTCATAACTTTCAAACCGCAGCTCCGTTTTTGACGTGCTAGTAGTCTACAAACTTGGGTCAATGCATACTTCGCAAAGGTGCCTCGATCAACACAGAATTCTATTCGGGTCAAAAAGTCAAAATGGGCCTCACTTGGTTAACAGCGATCAAACTCGGTCAACGTGAGAAAATTCTAGCGTATTTCGGGACGGGATGTTACACATATCCAATGAAAATACACTTATTAGCCCGTAGATCAAGTTTGGACCGAAAATGGCTGGGAATGTGGACAAAAATAGTACAGCAAAAACTTTTCGTGGTAAATTTGAGTAAATTAGTGACATAGTAAAAGAAAAATTTGGAACACTCTAAAGGTGTACTGTATTTCAAAACACTTGTAGGCATCCTATTTATCAAATATGAAGCTATTAAAATAGCTTCTCCCTAAAGATATTTTGGAACAGTCATTGAAAACATTATAGCACGAGCCACTTCAAGCAAGTGTTTATTTTTCTTTCGACAATACCATTTTGTTGAAGGGTATTTACACATATAGATTTATGTTGAATGCCATTTTCCTTTAACAAGGCTCCTAAGTGATCATTAAAATACTTTGTTCTATTATCAGTATGAAGAATATTGATTTTAGTTTGAAATTGAGTTTCAATTATTTTATAAAAGTCTTTAAATAGTGTTCCTACTTCAGATTTCTCAATCATTAGATATGTCCAACATAATTGAGTATGATCATCAATAAATATGACATACAATTTTTTTCGAGAAATAGTAGTGATTTTTGAAGGTCCTCAAACATCACTATGAATTAAATAAAATGATTTTGAAAGAACATAAAGTTTTGGTAAATAAGTAGTACAATGACTTGTAGATAAAGAACAACTTTCACATTGAATTTTAGAGTAATCCAAACCTTTGAACAAAGTATGAAACAAATGTTTAAAATATTGAAAACTAGGATGTCCTATCTAAAATGCCAAAGCATTATTTGTTCACAAACAGAGATAGAACAAACCTTGAGCTTTTTTATTACTGGAGAAGTCACCATCAAAGTAGTAAAGTCCACCTATTACTTTAGCACTACCAATCTTCTTTCCCGAACTCCTGTCCTGAAATTTATAGTGGGAATCATGAAAGATAACACAACAATTAGACTCCTTTGAAATTTTACTCACAAATAAAAGATTACAAGTTAGTTTAGGAACATGGAGAATAGATTTAAGATCAATATTCTTAGATATTTTTATCAAACCTTTCCATGCAATAGGTGGGAAACTATCATCTGCAATTCTAATTTTTTCTATGCCAGAACAAGGTGAGTAGGTATTGAATAATTTAGAAAGACTGATCATATGATCAAAAGCTCTAGAATCAATAAACAATGGAGTAAAATTTGAACAAAAAAGTGCACTAGGTTTACAACAAGTTTAAGCAAGAGAAACATTAGGAATACCAGATGATGAATTGGATTTCAACAGTTTAAAAAGGTGGTCCATCTACTCCTTACTGAAGGGACTTGCTTCAGCTTCACTGGCAGTAGGTGTTACACATTTGGTTTTGTCACCAGCCTTGCTGCTCTTCCAATTTACAGGCTTGCCATGGATTTTCTAGCAGGTCTCGCAGGTGTGGCGAGGACGGTTGCAGTAATCACCAATGTTCTAAAAGGCGTAAGGGGTCGCAAGGTGGCAAGGTCAAGCCTTAAGCCTGGGCATGAAAAGGCATTTCATAATTATATTATTATTTTACTTATTATAATGCTACTAAATGAACAAAATAATTTATCTTTTTGATGCCAAAATATATATAAGTCTATATTACCTTTATACGTGCAATAAACATGAATTAACATGTAATTAATCATAATTGATTTATGAAAATTCATGTTTTTCAAGTTTCCAACAACATATTAGTTTCAAAATATATTACAAACCTACAAGTACCTGATAATTCCCCTAATAATTCTTAGATTAATACATACTTTAGCTATTGCCATAGTCTAACTCTTGTCTAATTCTTTATCAGACTCCAATTCAATATCTACATCTTCATCCAACTCATCTTCCATGCAATCCGATACAAAATCATTTTCCTCGGGCTCCATCATTTCAATTTGATCATTTCTAGAACCTTTTTTAGGTGCTAACATATCATTCTCCATCTCATTATCATTTTCATCCTCATCACAACCTTCGGGAATCCATGATTGTGCATTATTAGCATCACTTGCTAGTAGAATCTCTAATTTATTACTCTTCTTTTTCTTATTCATCAACTTGTGGTTTCTAATCTATTTCTCTTCTTGGTGTGCACCTACATAAGAAGAGGTTAGAAAAAATTAGTATACTTTATAAATGATTAAACTAGTACCTCATGACTACTTGCTAAATATTAATTTAATATATAACAATGTAATTAGTACTTACCCCTTCAAAGACACTCCAATTTCTTTCACACCCCGATGAACTAGTCGTTAAACCAATGATCCTTTTTGCCATTATTTTCAAATTTGGTGCTTCATTTCCATAGAAGTCCCATCAATTAACTAGTATATTATATATATATATATATATAAGAAAGAGAGTGAATAAATTGTTATATGTAATATGATATAGATGTGTGGGGTGTGTGTTTGTAATTATTAACATAAAAGAAAAAAAAAATTTTGAATTATGTTTTTATTTTTATTTTTTAAGAAAAAACACTTAATCTTAATAAAATTTACATTTTTAACAATATTTTTTATTTTTATTTTTTAATTTCTTATCAATTAATTTTTAACATTTTTAAAAAAATAACCTAAGGAAAAAAAACTTTGTAAAAAAAAGCTTCCGCCTTTTGGCGCCTAAGCATGCATGAGGCGGTCAACACAACATTGACCGCCTTTTTTTAACCGTTGCTACTATGCGAGGCGTTATCTAAAAGCAAAACACCTAGGCACGCCTAAACAATGCCTTTTCCCACCTTTTAGAACACTGGTAATCACACCATATCCGTGGCATTCCTTCAGCTTGCTTAGAATAATTTGCTGTCTTGTTAGCAACAAATTCAGAGGTAATTAATATTGAACTCTCTACAGCCCCGTTGGTGGTCTTCTTACCCAACATTATGTTTTCACGAGTTTCTTCTCTTCACACTTCTACAAATACTTCACCAATTGGAGGAAAAGGTGTTCTGCCTATGATTCTTCCTCTTACTTATCAAACTTCACATTGAGCCCAGCAAGGAACTTGTACATTCGATGAGCCTCCATGGTTTTCTTGTTATGAATGGGATCTTCAGTAGATTTCCACTCATAATCATTGAACAAATCCAAATCTTGCCATAGTTGTTTCAATGAATTAAGTATTTGGTGACTATGTCATCCCCTGTCGGAGTTCATTGAGTTTCAAGGTTAACTCATACACTTAGGACTAATTTCCCAAATCAGAATACATCTGGTGAACATTATCCCATAATTCATTGGCTATGGAATAGCACGTATAATTTGAACCAATGTCTTCCTCCATGGAATTGACGAGCCAATCATAACCATTGAATTGTTTGCATCTCAAGTAGCATAAGTCGCATCTCCTGGTGTTGGTGCCTTCTTTTCTCTGATCAGGTAGCCAATTTTCCCACACCCTCAAATATACATTTGAATGGATTGAGACCACCATAAGAAATTATCACCATTCAAGCAAATCATGGTGATCTAGACAGAATGAGAATCAGTATTTGGGGCTTGGGAAGTAGTGCTGTTGGATGGATTAGTGGAAGGAGTGGATATAAATGAAACTTCAGATATGGTTGGTAATAAGTTGTGCAAAAGGATGGCTAGGTTTTTTTTTTATTTTTATTTTTTTTTTTTTAAAGGAAGAATCAAGAAGTGAGTTGAGGTTCTGATACCATATAAAATTTGAAAAAAGAACAAAATTAAAGAATTTTATTTATTTCACTATTCACAAGTATTGTATATAGAGATCCTTCTTATAAAGGAGATTATAAAACAAATCAGGAAAATATTCCTGCAATAGATGGCTGATTAATAACTTTTCTATTTTACATTATTGACCAAATCACACTATTTACAGTTAATCAAATCTCCTAATATTCTAATATTTTATGTATTATGGCCAAATCCCTATTTTCCAACAAGAATGGAGATAGGTGCTTCTCTTATAGCAGTTTTACTTACATCAAGTATCTCCAACTGTTCCAAGCTCCCTAAATTTTCAAAAAGATAGTCAAGACATGAGCAACCTAATATATCAAGACTTTTCTTAGATTTCAAACAAAATGTGATGTTTGGAAGGCTCAAAAGGTTCTTGCAATCTCTCAAATTCAGCAAAGTAAGGCCCCCCAAATGTTTGATTGACATTGGCAACTGCTATTGGCAACTCCTATATAACAGTCCCATCCAAATAAAGTTCAGCCAAATGATCCATATTGTCTACAATCTCTAGAAACTTATTAATATTCTTTCATCGTAACAAAATAAAGGTTCTAAGAGATTTGAAGTTAATCCTTTTGGTGAGATTCTTGAGGAATTTACAATCTTTCAAGTTCAATAAAATGAGTTTTTTCAGCATGCTAGTGTCTGGTTAGAACCGCAATAATGTTTTACAAACTTCAAGGATCAACTTTTGAAGATTAGGAACCTTACTAAATCTGGGGTTTGGATCAAATACTCACAGTAGCTAAGATTGATTAATATTAACTTCTCAAAATGAACCTACATAGAGGAGAAAGATAAATGGATGGTAATTTAAAACTAAAATAATAATAATAATAATAAGAAAGGCATTAATATCATAAAATTAACTTAGTAATTTAATATAGTAAATGTATGTATAACATTGTCTTACGTGAGTTTCCATCCATTGTCATTCAATGATGCTATTAGGCATGACAATTTCAACAAGTTTATCAAGTTGAAAACTTGATGGCATAGAGACTAAAGGATACTTGTTCCATTCCAAAAACCGCAAGTTATTAGAAAGATATCCTAGAACTTTTGAAAATTTCACATTGTGAAGCTTTAATAATCTTAGATCTATCATCTTTGAGATCAGATCAATAGTCAAAGGCAGCTCTTCACTTTCAGACATAGTAAGGAATATGCCTTCAAGATCATTTGTTCCCTGCAGCAATGAAAAATGTTTTTAGCAAAAATCAGAAGAAAAAAAAAATAATAAAGAGGGTAATGTTTTATATAAATGTAACTTATAATCTGAATAATTGAAAATTTTAATTGTAGAAAGATATCCTAGAACTTTTGAAAATTTCACATTGTGAAGCTTTAATAATCTTAGATCTATCATCTTTGAGATCAGATCAATAGTCAAAGACAGCTCTTCACTTTCAGACATAGTAAGGAATATGCCTTCAAGATCATTTGTTCCCTGCAGCAATGAAAAATGTTTTGAGCAAAAATCAGAAGAAAAAAAAATAATAAAGAGGGTAATGTTTCATATAAATGTAACTTATAATCTGAATAATTGAAAATTTTAATTGTAGAATGTATCCTAAATATATCAACAACTACATTCATAACCATAACGTAGAAAGTTACATTTTGATATATGTAATGCTAACATCTATAACAAAATATATGGTTGACTGGAATGTGATTTTGAACTCAGGACCTCTCATGGTCACCAATATTCTAATACCATATTAAGTTACTATTAATCCCAAAAGCTATAATTGATAAGAAATAAACCTAGTGATATATATTAAGCCAATACATATTTCAACATGTAACTTATAAACCCATATAAATTACAAATTTATATGCAGCTAGTGTTTGTATCAGATTTCTTACCCTAGCATTCACAAATATATTGCTTCCATCCGCCTGTAAATGCAGCCTGCTGCCATTTGCCAAGATCATTGGGACATTGTTTTAGAACAATTTCTTGATCTAGTTATTGTAATAAATCATGCATCCACAATTTACCTCCTTTGGTAGCAATCAGAGTTTTTTCAACAAACATTTCCACGTCAATCGTTGGATTAAAATCACAACTCTAAATTATCTTTTTTACATGATACTCATCCTCTACTTTGAAGAAATGAGCAATATTCAAAAATATGTTTTTTCTGATTATAATCAAATCCATCATAACTTGTTTGAAGTTTTGAAACGATATGTTGTTTAGGAGTTTTCTTAAGCTTGTCCAATGTGTCTTTCCATTGATCTATAGGTCTCCCAAAAGACCCAAAACTTCAAGAGCTAAAGGATGGCAATCAGCATATTCCACAACATCCTTGGACAGCATCAGAAAATCACTTAAGGTGGTTGTTGCTTCTTTTTGAAGGCTTTCCGACATTAAAGCTGAAGAGCTTCATCATTGGTTAGTTTATCAGCCTCATAAATGTTATTGTCTCCATATGTCTTCAAAAAGTCCTTATTTCTAGTTGTCACAATCACTCTACTATTTCTAGTTGTCATAATCACTCTGCTCCCTGGATCTAACCACTCATCTTGTTCATCAGCATTTCCAACTAGATTTTCGAGTTATGCTAATCGATTAATGTCATCTAAGATGATTATCACCATTTTTCGAACATTATCTCCTCCTTAATACATCGGTTCCCATATCTTCATAATGTATGTTTCCTTCGATGTCAAGCAACTGTCTGTGAATGAGGTTTTGCAAGTGAATTATAGTACCACTTTTTTTTAACTCCTCTGATGAGGCCCTTCGTGTATTTGTGTGTGGAACCTCTGTTTTGGATGGTAAGAAACAAAGTCAAACATACTTGGGACCAAAGAGTAGAGAGAGAGAGGGTAGAGAGAGAAAAAGTGGCAAATTAACTTTTTATTTCTTGCCTTTTTCCAGCAGCAGACTATGACTTATATAATGTGCAACACAACAACATTAGCCATTCCTTCCTAAAATATAGCACCTATATCCCACTACCTACTCAACAGCCTAACCCACTAATAATAACAAAAATAACAAAACATTACCCAGTCAACTTGCAAAAACATAGGAACTTCCGAAGACCAATTCTAAGAACCCTATCATTCCTCCCCCCTAACAACGTCCTTGTCTACAAGGACAAAATTAGGAAAAACCTTGAGAAAACACCTCAAATTTTTCCAAGTAGCATCTTCTGGCGGAGTATCACTCCATTTGACTAACACCTTGGTCTTTGGCTTATACTTTCCCTTTTGGACAATACGAGTAGACAAAATACGTTCTGGTTGAGGTAACACTTGATCTTGGTCAATAAGAGGCTTTGGAGGAGGGGACACGTCGGGTAAGGGGCCCTCATGCTTCTTGAGTAAACTGATGTGAAAAATGTTATGTACCAAGGACCCCTCCGGCAACTCCAATCGATAAGCAGCAGAACCAGTACGTTCAAGCACTCGATATGGACCATAAAGGCGTGGTGAAAGCTTGAAAGAGGGTCATCTCACCACCGTTTGCTACTGGTATGGTTGTAACTTCAGATAAACATAATCCCCCACTTCAAATTTGACATATAGCCATTTGCAATCCGCGAGAACCTTCATCTGATTCCTCGCAAGTGCTAAATTGTCTTCTTAATTTACGCAAAATTCAATCCTTGCTAAGAAGTAGCTCCTCCACGGTTTGTACTTTAGCGGTTCCAGGAACATAAGAAATTATAGATGACGGGGGTACTCCATATACTGCTTCAAATGGGGTAACCTTTGAGGCAGAGAGCTTGAATGTATTATAGCTGTATTCGGCCCATGGAAGCCAGTCCACCCAATTTCGAGATTACTCACCAATAAAACATCGAAGATACTATTCCAATGTTCGATTTACTGCCTTCGTTTGTCCGTCAGACTGTGGGTGATAGCTTGAACTCATACCCAGCGAGGTACCCTGCAAGAGAAACAAGTTTTTCCAAAATGCACTAGTAAATACCTTATCCCGATCACTCACAATGGATAAAGGAATCCCATGGAGGTGAACAATATTATCAACAAAAGCTTTGGCCACTATTGATGCCGTATACGGGTGTTTGAGTGGGACAAAGTGTGCATACTTGGAAAGCCAATCCACCACCACAAACTGTTGTGAGAAATTTAGCAGTCGTAGAACTGGTGGGGTTGTTAAAGCTGTCTTCAAACGATTGAAAGCCGCCTCTGCCTAAGGTAACCATTGGAAACGAGATTTTGAAAGAAGCTTGGTTAGGGGGGCCGCAACTCCTCCAAAGCCGCTAATGAATTTCCTGTAATACCCTGCGAGACCAAGAAATCCACTAACCTGTTTCTGAGTTAAGGGTGTTGGCCACTCGAGGACTGTCCGAATTTTGGCTAGATCCACGCTTACTCCCTCATGATTAATGATGTGGCCCAAGTAGTCAACCTTCATGACTCCAAACCGACATTTGGATTGCTTTGCAAACAAGTGATTAGTGGCTAGAATGTCTAAAACAATCCGCAAATGAGTCATGTGGTCCATCTAAGTTTTGCTATAGATTAAAATATCATTGAAAAATACCAGAACAAATTTCCGCAGATAAGGTCGGAATAAGTTATTCATAAGGCTTTGAAATGTTACTAGAGCGTTGATTAGTCCAAATGGCATAACCACAAACTCATAGTGACCTTCATGAGTTTGAAAAGCAGTTTTGTGTATGTCATCTTCCTTGATACGAATTTGGTGATACCCATAACGTAAATCCAGTTTGGTAAAGAATCTGGCACCATAAAGTTCATCTAACAGTTCATCAATGATGGGTATAGGATACTTATCTTTGATGGTGATCTTATTTAATGCCCGGAAGTCTACACAGAAGTGCCAATTGGCATCTATCTTCTTTACCAATAGGACATGCGAAGAAAAAGGGCTGTTACTCGGCCTAATTAAGCCTGACTCCAAGAATTCTTTCACCATCCTTTCAACTTCTAATTTATGATAATATGGGTATCTATAGGGTCTCACACTTACCAGATTTTGATTAGGCAACAAAGGGATGGCATGATCATGTGATCTAAGTGAAGGTAACTCTGTTGGTGTGGTAAACACCTTTCGAAATTCATCCAATAGGTGGCGGAGTTCTTGAGGTAGGTTTACGGTTGTATCCATTGATTGTTCTTTTGAAACGACCATGAGGTAGGCGATCCCATCCAAGCTACACAGATCACCTTTCTCCAGTGTTGAAATAGGGGCACGCCTTAATCCCTGAAATTGACACGGAATACCTTTCATCTTAAACTTCATAGTAAGTTTACGATAATTAGTCTCAATAGGACCAAATGTCTCCAACCATTGCACCCCCAAAACTACTTGACATGCAGCTGCAAGTAAGACATAAAAATCAGAATGTACTGGACACTTTTGTATGATCAAAGTGAGTCCTAAACACTTCCTTGAACATTCAATGCAATCCCCATTAGCCACCATTACCGGAAGCTTACTGCTACTATCCATTGGAAGATCCAGACATTTCACCAAGGCTTGGTCTATAAAATTATGCGTACTTCCTCCATCTATCAAGGCTGTGACCTCCCAATTTTTGATTGCTCTTGTGACACGAAATGTTTGAGGATGTATAGCCCCTGTTATGGCTTGCAATGATATCTCTAGCAAGGTCTCCAAATTCTATAACTCCTCTGCTGGTGTTGGTTCATCCTCTTGGTCTGATGGAATTGGTTCCTCAATCATGAAAATTTGAGGCCGATGACAACGGTGACCCAGAACAAATTTCTCATCACAATAAAATAGAGCCCCTTGTCATGGCGATCTTTGGTTTCTTAGGCAGAGATTATATGGATTGATGATGACCCCGATGGACTAGCTTTCAAAGTTGGTGAAGGTCCCAATAGGCCAGCGGTAGTTTGACTTGTGTTTTGTGACCCTTGACTCACACTAGATTGACGTGGTGGCTCTAAATTTCTTCGCTGGAGTTGGTTCCGTTCCTCAATTAATCTAGCTACTCCAATGGCATCGAAAAGAGTTCTAGGTTATTTAACCTTGACGTCTAAGCATATCTCATCCTTTAAGCCTCCAATAAAACATCCCACCAAGAAGGATTCGGGAAGATGCTCGATCTGTTGAGATAACCTCTCAAATTCCATTTAGTATTGGTCAACAGTGGAGGTCTGCTTAAGTCGCGGAAGTGCTTCTGATGGATCATTATAGTCTGTAGGCCAGAACCGTTGTAAGATGGCTTTTATAAATTCATCCCAGGTGAGAGGACCATTGAATTTGCTAAGTCACCGATACCACTGTAACGCAATTCCATCTAAATGGAACAAGGCTAGTTGCACCTGCTGCAGAGGCTCTATTTTCTTAATCTCAAAGTACTGCTCACCTTTATATATCCACCCCTTAGGATCGTTGCCATCAAACCTAGGAAAATCAAGTTTGAGCCTTGCTTGACTTGCTTCTGCGATGCTGGAAGGTGGAGTGGAATTGAAGTGTACGCCCGGTTTGTTGGACGAGTGATTCTCTGGACTACCACGACGATATTCGCGTTCATCAAAATTTTTGAGAGTTTGCACGTGCAATGTTTGTAGATCAGATAATATTGTCCGCATGGTGGCATTAATCTGTTTAAGACTGGTATTGATCTGACTGATGTGGGTATCATGTTGATGCAAAGCTTCTGCAACTTCTGTTTGGAATTCAGCAAGTGCTTTAGCTCGAGTCTCCATAGATTAATCGGGAACCAATCTCTGATGCCAATGATGAGGCCCTTCATGTATTTGTGTATGGAACCTCTGTTTTGGATGGTAAGAAACGCAGTCAAACAGAGTTGGGACCAAAGAGTAGAGAGAGAAATAGAGAGAAAAGGTGGCAAATTAGCTTTTTATTTTTTGCCTTTTTCCAGCAGCAGACTACGACTTATATAATGTGCAACACAACAACATTAGCCGTTCCTTCCTAAAATTCAGCACATATATTCCACTACCTACTCAACAGCCTAACCCACTAATAACAACAAAAATAACAAAACATTACCCAATCAACTTGCAAAAACATAGGAACTTCCGAAGACCAATTTATCATCCTCTCTTCCATTGGTTAAGAAGCTAGTAGCTTCAAATTTGTTCAAATTTGGGTTGTAAACTTGTTGAGCTAGTGTTGTTTTGCCAATTCCCTCCATACCCCATATCCCTATGGTTCGACCATCTTCCAGCCCAATTTTCAATAGCATCTCCACTTTTTCTACACGGGAAGACATTCCAACCAAGTTCATGTTACGACTTGGGAATTGGTTTACAATTTTTTAAATCATTTTAATGATTTCCTCAATAACTTCTATCTCATGCCCGAAGAAAAAAATGAAACTATTACAAATTAAATTAAGCAACGTTTCAATTTGCTTGTCAAAATAAATATTCCATTTATATATGATTGGACAACTCATATTTAGAACGAAATTCCAATAATCTCTATGTGCATACACTCCCAAAAACATATTCAAAGTAAACATGCACCTGCACACTTGGTCATGCTTTTGTTTTTGGTAATGGTTTTCATAATCAAGAAGAAAGAAAACTGTTTTTATGGAACTAATAAGAGCTTGAAAAATTGTTTCATTTTTTGAAGAAAAAATTTGTTTTTGGCTCAGATCTATGTACTCAATATTCAACACGAAAGAGGGATCAGAAGATCACACCATGATGAAATGGGAGCCTCCTTACAAATAAATTGTTTTCCCATATTTTTAGAGTTCTGAAAACAAATAAAAATAAAATTTTCAGGTTTTCTGTCTTCTTCTTCCTTTTTTTTTCCTTTTCTTTTTTTTTTTTTTGAAAACATTTTCCAACACCTCATATTTGTTTTTAGGGAACAATTTCATAAATAAATTTTTTTTGTTTTATTGAAAATGTTTTGAAATTCTCTTTCTGAGCCTATTTCTTTTTTGCCTTCTAATAAATATTCCTTCCTTACTCAGAGCACATATTACAATTCATAAGTAAAATTTATCAATCTAAGGGTATTTCTACCATAGCCATAGCTTTCATATGGAAAGATTTCGTACTTATTTATGAGGATTCTGATTATGGGAGAGATATTCTACCATATATGATTGATTCCTTCTTCCATGGAAATGATATTAGTACTATTATATGTAAGAGAGCCATTTCTAAGTCATACACAGATGAAAATGTAATTGAACAGTTAACATAATAATATGGAAGTTTAGTGATCCTGAAGCATCCATCATACAGCCTGGAGGATCAACAACTGCCTCAAAGGAAGTTTAGTGATGATTACAAGTGAAATGAAGCTGAGAATTGGTGTTCCAGCACAAAATGGGTTTAAAGAATTTATAACTTTGATTGAAGATTCCCAAACAAATATGACAAAGTTCAGTGGGTTCTGCATAGAGGTATTCATCGCTGCCATTAGAACATTACCTCGTCTAGTATAAGTCAGGTTCATCCCATTTGGAGGAACATTAATGATCCAGTTTATATATTCAATCATGGGGTAAGCATTTTTGTTTAAAAAAATAAATTTTCACAAGGGCATATTAATTAAGCTGAGTTTACCTCTCCAAGTTGGTTTCTGATAGACACACCAGTATTAGTACATGAAACCATTATAATGGTCATGTTAAATGGGTTAATTAGTTTGGAAACACATTTCCTAATATTTTGTTAATATATGACTATACAAAGACCTTTATGGTTGAGATTGAAGTAAAGAAGACTTTAAAATAGATAAACCATATTGTAGAATAACTTTTCTAACTTTTCTCCTATGTTTGCTTTCTTTGATGAAACTAAAAGTATAGCTATACATATATATGTGTATATCTTTGTGAGGAATCCATACAATACAGGTCAAGTTGGCCTTACGGTTGTGTGTATGGCTGGCTAAATCATTTTGTGAGACGTTTATTTTACTGAAACTACATTGCTAGTCTTTTAGCAGAATCTGAAGAGGGCTTTCACTTATTATCAATTTATAGTAAGTTTTTCATTTACATTATGGTTTTGTAGGTTATTAGGACAGATAATCAAGCAACAAGTTCAAATGGTAGAAACCACATCTCAAATTGACATGAGCTATATAATAATTAATGGTTCTCTGTCTGTCATAAGCCAAAAACCAGAAAAGCAATACCAGAACAAAAATTATATATATATATATATATACAAACTTGAAATTACAAAATGGTTTACACTAGCAAATAAAAAAACTGTAATTTCTACCTCTATACAATATCCATAATTCCTCATAACCATCTGGTTTAGTTTTCCTACAATAACAATTATCAATCACAGTGAATCCCAGAAGAGAATATCAGGGTGAAAGGCTGGATTTTCCCTGCAAAGTTGGAGACAAAATTTCAATTTCTCCCTTAATCTTACTATTTCATGCTCCATCTCTTCTCATTTACACTTCTTGCGAGTTAGTGCAATAGATAAGCCGACTGTTATATCTCTACTCAGAATGTCTCTCACGTCTTCGTGTTGATCGTCATAAACAGATTGAATACACTTAAGATCTAAGGTAGTAAAGTACTTGTCAAGATCAATAGGAGTTTCAAGAGCAAGTGCAGTATTTTTGGCAATGAGGTTTTGTAGTTTTTTTGCATTCTCAATGGCAGATCTGAGAGGACTCAAAACCATATCGAACTCAAACCTTTTATCTTCATATATGTTTAGAGCATCTTTGCTGCCAGTAGAATCCGCAGAAACCAAACAATCACTCATCAAAGATTTTTTCTCCGGTTTTTCGCTTGCAGCACTAAATAATGGACACCCATTAGAGATCTTTTCCAGCTCTCCAATGGGTGATTTTCCTCCTTTTTTTCTTTCCCTCTACCTCTGCTTCTTCTCCAACTTTCTACTCTTCCTTTCTTCTTTTTTTTGTTTATCAGCATTCAAATCACGATCATGAGCTTCAACATACTTACAGAATCCAACAAAGTAATGTACGAATTTCTTTATTAGTTCAGGATCCTTTTGAGATGATCCGTCAACCATACTGGCAACAATTGGTGCAACCATAGTTTCTAGCTCATCCCTGCTGCTAATTCTGAAGCTGAAATGCATCAGAAATTGAAAATATTCAACAGAGATGCAAAGCTGCTTCCTCACTTCCTCAAAGTGCTTAAATCCGACCACATCATAATCGTCACATTGGAAGAAATTATTATTAGGCTCATCAAATTCCACCTGACCATCTCGTTTCCTCTTATCCCTGTCCTTTTTCTCCAATCCACCATCATCAACCAAGAATTTGGAAGAAACCCTTTTGTCACGGGACTAACTTTTCCAACACTCCCGTGCGGCACTTAGCACCTCCCTTGCTAAGTAAGCCTTACTCACAAGCTATCACAATGCAGAAGCTAAGAGTGTTAGAGTAGGAAATAGGAGAGTTTGAGAGAATGTGGAGAATACTTGTATTGCTAGAATTCTTGGATATGTTACAAATGAGAGTCCAACCCCTTTATATAGAGGGCTTGGCACGTATCACAAAAATACAAGGTTCTAGATATGTACACATGTCACCTATCTAGTTAGGGTTCTAGATTATTCTAGGGTTATGTACAAGATATTTACATGGAGTATTCTAAGAGATTCCTTTCTACATTAGTCTAGGTTTCTCTTGAATCTTCTAGAATATTCCGGACCTCTCTTGAATTTTCATGGAGAGTGTAGAGTCTTTCGGTTAAACCTCAAGGGTTTTACTCCTTTTGCACGGGACGTGCCACTTTGCACCCTTTTCTTTTTGGGCATGAAATTGGGTATTTCCGAAGTCAAGAAATATGATAACTCGTGTAAAATATCAGAGTGACCATCAAAAAGCTGAGCACACTTGTCACTTATTTCTTTCGTATTCTTCAACTCCCCCTTCTTCTGGTACCTAGTCATCAGTGTTAGAAAAGCTTTGAATGCATTATCATGGTGATGATGATCATCAGCCGACACAAACCTAGATATGATCTTGTTCACCAAAGACACTGCAACCCCAAGTCTATCCTCCATTGTTATCTATTTTACTAAAACAGAACACATAACAGCCTTGAAAAACGCAGAGAGAAGATCTTTCACTTTCTTTTTTCTCTCACACGCTAGTAGTTTCTTCAACGTCTTCTTCTTGTTTCAGCAAATGATATGGAGAAGCGAAGATTGAAGTTGTGTAGTAGTAATGGTGTTTCTCAGAGCACTACTTGACGGCCAAGTAAATGCTTGAACCAAATATAACAAATTAGGTTTCATTTTTGGTAACTTCTTGACCGCCAAGTAATTGCATTGTTACCACATGAATGAAACCAAATATAAATAGGCTTTGTTTTATAGGGTAATGAACAAATACATATAACTTGTCAGGACCCGTCCAGAATTCCTTCCCCGGAACCCTAGACAGCCCTGATCCCAGGGAAATACCACCGAACCTTCCAACGGAAAATCCGGCAGCACCTCCCCTAAGGGATTTACTTACCACAAATTTACCTGCACTGAAAACACACTTCAAAAATATCCCCTTATTCCTCCCACAAACTACAAATTGGTTCCACAAATTGCAGTACTTAAAAAAAATAAATACAGTAATCCAGTGCAAAATAAATACAACAAGAGTGAAAGAAATATTACAACTGCAATAAAAGAATAACAGGGTACTGCCGAACTAAAACAGCGAGGAAGATCAAGTCCGCTCCGAGTGAACACCGACGACCTGGTACCTAGAGGAACGGAATTTAAGAGTGTGAGATGCTAATCATCTCAGTGAGCGACCCTACTACTATACCATATATTATCACAGTAATAAGTATAAATAATAATTATTTGGAAATAATAATATTTTCTCTCAAAACCCTTACAATTCTCTCAGTTGGAAAGGTTCCCCTTTTAAAACAATTTCACAAAAACCCTTTATCCATATGCCCCGAAAACCAAGACATCAATTAAATACCAGAAGCGGTAACAATTATATTTTTAATTCCAATTCAGTTTCCAAACATTTTATTTTTAAAACACAGTTCTGAAAATCATTTGATGCACCCACTATATACCAGTGGCGCCAACAGTACCCAGCGTCCCAAGGTACCGCCAGACAGGAGGTTATAGAGAGAAACCGGCATACGGTCGCGTGGCGTCCCACAGCGCCGCTGCTAACCTGGTGTCCCGGCCAAAGGGGGGTGGCCGCCCTCTCCGATGGCATCCACAGGACACCCTCATAATATCAACCGCGCGCTACTCACACCCACCTGCGCGCTAATCACATCACCTGCGCGCTAATCACACCCACCTGCGCGCTAATCACAACCGTGTGCACACTAACCATATCACATATACCATATCACATAATCAGAACACCAGTACGTGCACGGTGCATCTAAAAATCATAAAATCCACAATTTAAATTATAAAACAAATTTCACATTTTTCATAAGCATAGCGGGCATAATCCATCCGCTTGAACCGGGAATTTTCCCACAATTTCTTTGTAATCAATGCCATAAATTCCATGATTTTCAAATCCACCAACTCCCAAATCCATCAATTCAAATATCCACATTTTTTCCAAGCATAAATAATTTCTCGAAATATCATAATCAAATCCCATAATATTTTATGGGCATATTTCATAAAAATTGAAATCACCAACATAACCAAATATTTTCCTTGAAATATTTGAAAATCGAATCGTGCCCAATTTACCATTAAAACCACACCAATTTCAAAATCCTCAAAACCATAAAATAATTCCACATGGCATAAACTGATGAAATACACATTTTCTTAAATCCGATAAATTCACAAATAATTCCACAATAATTCAAATAAATATTTGGCACATAGAAATTAAATTCCAAATATTTAAATCACACATTATATATTCACCAATTAAATTCCCAAAATTAATTTGAAGGTGGGTCACTCACCTTGTGCACGTATCTCAATCAAGATCCTCCGTAGGATTGACTCCGCTACTTGCACGTGCACCTAAAACATCCACAGTACCAAAACCACAAATATTAATATTTTATTCGGGTAATCCCTAAATGGGTACCCGGGGAGCGAACACCAAACGATAACTAAAATTTACGAATTATATACCGAATCGAAGCTCGAGTGATGCTAATCACAGATCCGGTCTTAATTTCCGATGATCGTACCCGACGGGGTCGGAATTTTATCGGGAAGCTTTTCGGGTTTCGGCTCCGCAATTCTCCCAAACCGTCGCGAATTGGTGGAAACGGAAGTCGGATTTGGGTTCAGGAGGTCGAACACTGCGGACTGGAGCTGGCCGGAATTTTCGGGGTACTCGCCGGAACAGTGATTTCCGGCGGCCGCCACGTCACCGGCAACCGTCGCCGGAACAGTAATTTCCGACGGTGGCCGTTTGCTGTGAAATTTTGCAGATTTGTAGATCGTGAGGAGAGCAATCCAACGGGACCGACGGTGAGCAAAACGGAGGTCGGACGGCGGAGAAATCACCGTTTGAAGATTTTCGACCCCTCGCCGGAAAACGCTCCGATCCCGGCGCGTCGGTGGTCCGATGGCCGTGATTTTTGGTGGGTAGGCCGGACTTGAGGAGAGGATGCTGGGTGTATGGCGCGTGTACTGTACATCGGCCGGAATAGTGCCGATTCGCGGTGGCCGGCGGTGGAGGGGAAAAATCGCCGCCAAACTTCGGACGTCCGATCCGGGCGCGTCCGGCGGCCGTTCGCCGTGAAATTTGGAGGTTTTGCCGGAAATGAGGTGGGCAATCTGGCTGGCCGGCGCGTGTACAGTAACTAGGCCGGAAAAACGTGAAAATGGCCGGCGGCCGGCGGGTCCTCTCTCTCTCTTTCTCTCTCCTCTCTCTCTTTCTCTCTCTTCTCTCTCTTTCTCTCTCTTCCCCGAGAGTTTTTCAAAATTAAAACCCTGCGTGACACTGTTCATGCCACGTGGACCAATCAGAAACTGACACGTGGCGTTTCACTGTTCACCGACCCAAAAAAAATATTAAAATAATACGGTATCCGGTAAACTTCAAACGTCCATAACTTTTTAACCGGATGTCCGTTTTGAGCGTGCCGCTAGTCTGTGAACTCGTATCGACGAGCACTTCACAACCATGCATGAGTCAAAGCTCAATTCCCCATAAAAAAAAAGTCAACTCCGGCACCCCTTGGACAGTTTGGACCGCAACTTGTTTCGTCCATAACTTTCAAACCGTAGCTCCGTTTTCGACGTGCTACCAGTCTACGAACTCGTGGCATCGTGCACTTCGCCACGGTGCCCTAGTCATCTTGAAATTCCCACCGAGTCTAAAAGTCAACTTTTGACCCTCTTCGGTCAACGGTCAACGGTCAACCTCGATCAACGTGCACGGATTCCGGTGCGATTTGGGACGGGGTGTTACAGCCTTCCCCCCTTACAAAAATTTCGTCCTCGAAATTTCCACGCGTCACTGGAACAAACAAGGGTTCTGATCACGCACCTGCGCTTCGGGCTCCCATGTCGCTTCCTCGACTAAGTAGTTCCTTGCCAACTAATCCATGCCCAACACTACTTCAAGTCCGGATAGATCCAACAGGATCAGGTCTGCTTCCATCACTTGATCTGTGAAATCGTCGGGCGTAGTCCTGGCTCCCTGCTGCGTCATAGCAAACACCCGACCTTGACTTGTCTGTTGGGGTCTCCTTCCTCTACCTCGACTCGATCCTGCAGACGGCTGGACTGATCCCGAAGAAACTTCTACTGGCTGACTCCCCTGGGAACTCTGTCCTGGAAATATCCCCGTATGCTGTGTCCGTCGACCTGCTTCTAGCACACTGCTGCTACCATAAGGGCAATCCCTCCTTATGTGGCCTGGCTGCCCACACCGAAAGCATAAACCATCCATCTGACACTGCCCAGAATGATTCCCCCTACAAAGTGGACAAATCCGCGGAGAACTAATGCGTGACTGCTGATACGAGCTTGTATCCACACTGATCGAATGGCGAGCTGGCTGGGGCATACGATAACTATCTCTCCTCTGGAATCTGCCTCGTGGGCTTAACCCATCACTGTCTGAGCCTGAGCTATGGCCTTTCTTAGCTGCCCCCTGTCGAGGTACTCCGCTATACGAACCTTCGAAAGATCTGCGCCTTGAGGGTCTGTGTATCTCCTCCTGTCTCTCTAGCTCGAGCGCTGCATCCCTGGCGGACTGATAGGTGGGATGTACTGATCCGGAAAGGGTGTAGCCGATGCTCTCTTTCAATCCGTCTATGAACCTCACCTTCTTCGTGTGATCGTCGGGAATCAGGTGCATGCAGAATTCTGATAGTTCTCGGAATCTCCTCTCGTACTCGATCACTGTCATGTTCCTCTGTCGCAGTTCCTCGAACTCTCTCCTTCTTGCTTCACGGTAGGCAGGAGGACAAAACTCTATCAATGGCAGTTGTTCATCCCAGCTACCACGAAACTGCATAATGCAAGACCTTAGCAGGTCTTCTAAACTTCTCTCTTTATACCAATCCACCAATAATACTTAACAAGCGTCCGGTACATCTTGGTACTTCCCGGATGCATCGCATACATCGAGCTATGCGCCTCCTCCAAAATCTCCTTCTTGAGTCCTGGGATATCCGGAACGCAAAGTCGTCCTTTATACACGAGGGCTCCATCCCTCCTTATGGAAAATTCCGGATCAAGACCTTCTTGTACCTTGCCCTTAATTGTCCTCAACTTAGGATCTTCCATTTGGGTCTCTACTATACGATCCACCAACACCGGTCGTACCTGGAAGCTAGCCATAAGAACTCCTGAAGGGTGCATATGCATTAACACCCCCATCTTCTTCAACTCCACCATGAGAGGTAGTTGGATGACTTGGATGTGAGCAAGGGATCCAGTAGCCTTCCTACTCAAAGCATCTGCCACTACATTCGCCTAATAGTGACTTTAACTTCCCTCTTGTGCAACTTTCCTTCTCATGCCCACTAATTAAGGATAGTCAAATTGGTCCACGAGAACACGATCTACAAGTCTTGGTCATAGTCGAACGCTAACCATAAGGTGCTTCTAAAGTATGCATCCTTAAACCAACAACCAACTCTCGTGACTCGATCAGCACTTTAAAAGGTTAGATTAGAACTTAAGTCTAATTTCCTCAAATACTGGTATCACCAAGTTAAGGTTGAGATTAATTCACTTATCTTCGATTACCCTCCTAGTACTTACAATTATAAAACCCTTGCTCCTCATTGATTAACCAATAGTCTTAACCTCGACAAACATCAATCTTTCTTTTAACTAAATTCATCAAGGTCATGAATAAAATTCTCAACATCCAAATATCATTCTTGAAAACCCTAAGTTTCCCTTATTTCAAATAAATTCCATGAATCCACACCTCAAGCAATAAGAAATTTAAATCCTAATTCTAGCATCACCACCAAGACTATGAACAAATCACTAGATCCTTAACCCAATAAAGTATTCCACACTTCTCAAATTCTAACTACGTCCCAAAAATCATACTCCTGATCATTGTAAATTATCACCAACAATATCAACCACCTTGAATCGATAAAGCACCACCAATACGAACCTTAAATCTCCAAGGAAATAAGATATCAAGATCTTAGCTTCTAGAATGAAAAATAACCATGCTTAAACATCCAACCATGCCTAAGGAATCATCCTCATCTCATTAACCTCATCAACCACCAAGTAGAACTTTAATCGCTATCCGGATCTTGCTTGATTCTCTAAACGCTGTCGTACCTTCTCTTTGTGAATGATAGTTTAAGCACGAAATCCATGTTTACATCTCCCTACTTTTACTTATCGGTGACCTAAGTACCTTTATTCGGATCTTGCAACTTCCTTTATCGTGCCAAACCACCATGTCATCCAGTGAGCATTCCATACGTCTTGGTACCCTTGGGGTGTATCGCATACTTTGAATCGCGTACTTCCTTTAAGATCTCCTTTTTGAACTCAACGATACCCTGCTTTGGATTCTCGACTGGCGATACTTAACCCTTAAGTCGCTCTTGGAAAAACCATAACATAAAACAAATAATAAAATATATTTTTCAAATATACCTAACTTGCATAGGCAATTGTTAAAACTCCACATTGAAATTCATATCTTAAAATCCATAGCATAAAATAAAATATGCACGCTTGTAATGGAGGTACGTACAACACCTTCTACATGTTACGTAATCCATGATTCCAACTGTCGCCGACACTCTGCTACCAATACAAACCAGGGTGGTTGCCTATATTGGCCGTCCAATTCCCCGGGCTCGTAGGCAACATGATCATGGGGCTAGCTCTACATGGACCACATTGGTTCGCCGCCTCCATATGGTGCAGTATAATATCAAACAATATAGCATACAGATACATGTATGAACACAAACCAAAAATACTTGAATAAAACACCTTTAATTTCAAATACCACTTTGAAAAGCATTTAAATTATGATAATCGATCGGGAAAATATTTTGACGCCTTGAAATCGATCGACACACATCCTTAGGCAATTATCCTTCTTCTCCATGAACGAAACGGATACCATTCACGATGATAAGCTTGACCTTCAAAAAGAAAAGGCATCCTCGACCATCGACTAGGCCATAGGAATTCCCCGTTAGGCTAGATGATCCTAATTGACACCCTCGAAGATTAGAGTTATTCAAACTCGGGCAACGAATTTACTTCGAGACAAACAGAAAGAACGCTTCCACGCGGGTAAAACGAGAGACTAGACATGGATGGGACACACAACAATGCACAGTCCCTTAGGATTACAAGAACCTATGCTCTGATACCAACTGTCAGGACCCGTCCAGAATTCCTTCCCCGGAACCCTAGACAGCCCTGATCCCAGGGAAATACCACCGAACCTTCCAACGGAAAATCCGGCAGCACCTCCCCTAAGGGATTTACTTACCACAAATTTACCTGCACTGAAAACACACTTCAAAAATATCCCCTTATTCCTCCCACAAACTACAAATTGGTTCCACAAATTGCAGTACTTAAAAAAAATAAATACAGTAATCCAGTGCAAAATAAATACAACAAGAGTGAAAGAAATATTACAACTGCAATAAAAGAATAACAGGGTACTGCCGAACTAAAACAGCGAGGAAGATCAAGTCCGCTCCGAGTGAACACCGACGACCTGGTACCTAGAGGAACGGAATTTAAGAGTGTGAGATGCTAATCATCTCAGTGAGCGACCCTACTACTATACCATATATTATCACAGTAATAAGTATAAATAATAATTATTTGGAAATAATAATATTTTCTCTCAAAACCCTTACAATTCTCTCAGTTGGAAAGGTTCCCCTTTTAAAACAATTTCACAAAAACCCTTTATCCATATGCCCCGAAAACCAAGACATCAATTAAATACCAGAAGCGGTAACAATTATATTTTTAATTCCAATTCAGTTTCCAAACATTTTATTTTTAAAACACAGTTCTGAAAATCATTTGATGCACCCACTATATACCAGTGGCGTCAACAGTACCCAGCGTCCCAAGGTACCGCCAGACAGGAGGTTATAGAGAGAAACCGGCATACGGTCGCGTGGCGTCCCACAGCGCCGCTGCTAACCTGGTGTCCCGGCCAAAGGGGGGTGGCCGCCCTCTCCGATGGCATCCACAGGACACCCTCATAATATCAACCGCGCGCTACTCACACCCACCTGCGCGCTAATCACATCACCTGCGCGCTAATCACACCCACCTGCGCGCTAATCACAACCGTGTGCACACTAACCATATCACATATACCATATCACATAATCAGAACACCAGTACGTGCACGGTGCATCTAAAAATCATAAAATCCACAATTTAAATTATAAAACAAATTTCACATTTTTCATAAGCATAGCGGGCATAATCCATCCGCTTGAACCGGGAATTTTCCCACAATTTCTTTGTAATCAATGCCATAAATTCCATGATTTTCAAATCCACCAACTCCCAAATCCATCAATTCAAATATCCACATTTTTTCCAAGCATAAATAATTTCTCGAAATATCATAATCAAATCCCATAATATTTTATGGGCATATTTCATAAAAATTGAAATCACCAACATAACCAAATATTTTCCTTGAAATATTTGAAAATCGAATCGTGCCCAATTTACCATTAAAACCACACCAATTTCAAAATCCTCAAAACCATAAAATAATTCCACATGGCATAAATTGATGAAATACACATTTTCTTAAATCCGATAAATTCACAAATAATTCCACAATAATTCAAATAAATATTTGGCACATAGAAATTAAATTCCAAATATTTAAATCACACATTATATATTCACCAATTAAATTCCCAAAATTAATTTGAAGGTGGGTCACTCACCTTGTGCACGTATCTCAATCAAGATCCTCCGTAGGATTGACTCCGCTACTTGCACGTGCACCTAAAACATCCACAGTACCAAAACCACAAATATTAATATTTTATTCGGGTAATCCCTAAATGGGTACCCGGGGAGCGAACACCAAACGATAACTAAAATTTACGAATTATATACCGAATCGAAGCTCGAGTGATGCTAATCACAGATCCGGTCTTAATTTCCGATGATCGTACCCGACGGGGTCGGAATTTTATCGGGAAGCTTTTCGGGTTTCGGCTCCGCAATTCTCCCAAACCGTCGCGAATTGGTGGAAACGGAAGTCGGATTTGGGTTCAGGAGGTCGAACACTGCGGACTGGAGCTGGCCGGAATTTTCGGGGTACTCGCCGGAACAGTGATTTCCGGCGGCCGCCACGTCACCGGCAACCGTCGCCGGAACAGTAATTTCCGACGGTGGCCGTTTGCTGTGAAATTTTGCAGATTTGTAGATCGTGAGGAGAGCAATCCAACGGGACCGACGGTGAGCAAAACGGAGGTCGGACGGCGGAGAAATCACCGTTTGAAGATTTTCGACCCCTCGCCGGAAAACGCTCCGATCCCGGCGCGTCGGTGGTCCGATGGCCGTGATTTTTGGTGGGTAGGCCGGACTTGAGGAGAGGATGCTGGGTGTATGGCGCGTGTACTGTACATCGGCCGGAATAGTGCCGATTCGCGGTGGCCGGCGGTGGAGGGGAAAAATCGCCGCCAAACTTCGGACGTCCGATCCGGGCGCGTCCGGCGGCCGTTCGCCGTGAAATTTGGAGGTTTTGCCGGAAATGAGGTGGGCAATCTGGCTGGCCGGCGCGTGTACAGTAACTAGGCCGGAAAAACGTGAAAATGGCCGGCGGCCGGCGGGTCCTCTCTCTCTCTTTCTCTCTCCTCTCTCTCTTTCTCTCTCTTCTCTCTCTTTCTCTCTCTTCCCCGAGAGTTTTTCAAAATTAAAACCCTGCGTGACACTGTTCATGCCACGTGGACCAATCAGAAACTGACACGTGGCGTTTCACTGTTCACCGACCCAAAAAAAATATTAAAATAATACGGTATCCGGTAAACTTCAAACGTCCATAACTTTTTAACCGGATGTCCGTTTTGAGCGTGCCGCTAGTCTGTGAACTCGTATCGACGAGCACTTCACAACCATGCATGAGTCAAAGCTCAATTCCCCATAAAAAAAAAGTCAACTCCGGCACCCCTTGGACAGTTTGGACCGCAACTTGTTTCGTCCATAACTTTCAAACCGTAGCTCCGTTTTCGACGTGCTACCAGTCTACGAACTCGTGGCATCGTGCACTTCGCCACGGTGCCCTAGTCATCTTGAAATTCCCACCGAGTCTAAAAGTCAACTTTTGACCCTCTTCGGTCAACGGTCAACGGTCAACCTCGATCAACGTGCACGGATTCCGGTGCGATTTGGGACGGGGTGTTACATAACTAGGTTACAAATAGACAGTGCCGCCGTACCATTTTTCTTGTTTTTGTCGTTTACTCTTGACTTTATATATTGATGTTTCTGTCAAATTTATTAGACAAAATTACATAATTATTTGAAAGAAAAAAAAAAAAAAAAAGACAGTGAAAGTGAAAGCTTTTTTTTTTTTTTCCTTTTTCTTTTTCCAATTATAAGAAATGGAAAAGGGAGTGAAACCACTTTTTTTTTTTTTTTTTAACATGCTGTGCTTCACTTACGCCAAATATATGCCACCTAAGGTTAAGTTATGATTAACCTCCTAATAATGTGTATCTTTACTTTATTTTTTATTTTTTTTAAAGGAAAGTTTCTTTACTTTACTTCACAAAATAATAATAATATGAGAAGTTATGCCCCATAAGTTATGATCAATTTCCCAATAGTGTGATTCTTTTCTTTATTGTACTTTAAAATAATAATAATAAGTTGTTTAGCACCAAATGATTCTCAGCTTACTACGTGGATTATCAACTAATAATGAGGTGACACATTGCTCAGATTACACATGTCATTGGGCTCGCTTTGGGCCCATCTGGCTTCAAGTGAAATGACCAGGCCCATTACTATATCAATGGGACAGGTGTGAATCTTAAAAAGTTTTCCAATATGCTTACTACACGTTTCTCCCAAAAATACGTATAGGCACTACATGTCATGACAGTAGGCATATCACGTGGATTCATGTCAAATAAAGAGACAAAACGTGGCCGAGGTAATACACGTCAAAGCCACGTGTCTATTGTCTCGTTCCTTGTTCCAAATGAAAGACGGAGGACCATTTGGCATGTCAACATGACAGATGGCAGATCCTGACATGTGGCCCAAATTCGAGATTACAGGTGGTTCCACAGACACTGAAATACATGGAGGCATTCCACGTGGGGTTTTGGAATCATGTTTTGACAAGTGTCATTTGGGCTAGCCCATGGTTAAAGTGTTTTTGTTCAATTGGGCTGGGCCCATGGTCAATGTCTGCCACTCTTCTTCTTCTTCTTCTTCTTGGCAAAGGCTACTCTGGTGTTTTTGTTGCCCAGAAAACCTCTGAAGATATATTTTAAAAATGAGATTTTGTGATTTTGAAGAATGTACCTAAATATGTTGCTCGTTGTTCTTTTTTTTTTTTTTTCTCTGTTTTTGGTGAAAGATTTTTGCATTTGTATTTGTAATGGTATGAAGAAAAAAACAATTTAATAAGAAGTTTTTTTTTTTTTTTTCCTTAATGCTACAAAATGGTTCAATTTATATATATATATATATATATAGTAGTAGAAAGCAAACCAAGTTGAACAGGAAATTTAGTCATCATTTAAGGAGTAATTTGTATTTTCTTTTCCCCTAAGAATTACTATATTTTAGATTGATACTCCCTCAATGTATTGTTATTAATTCTAAACCAATGTGAACCCGGGCAGATTTTTTTGTCAGCCATTTTCCGAGTAATGAGCCCTTAGTGTGTGGTCATGGCTACAGGAAGCACAGAGCTATGCATTATTGAAGATGGAGAGAGAAAGAGAGAGAGAGAGAGAGTGATGAAACACCTAAGAAATTATGTAGGTCCTTATAATCTTATTTGTCCATTCATATTGTGGAATAGAAAACATGCTGTAACAAGGTATAGATCATAATTGAATTCTGTAATGGACGGAGTTAGAGTGGTGCAGAATTTCATATTTTATGTTTTGCGTTAAATGCAATGGTGATTTGATTTGTGTTTGATCTTATATAGTTATATTATATGCCTTTTAACCCTCTATGTGAAAAAAACAAAAGATAATGGAGAAGATTATTTGGTAAAAACTACTGGAGTAAAGGACAAATCCCTCAAGATAAAGTGTGTTGGAGTTAAAATGGGGTCATGTTCTCTAGAGAATATTGGATATAATCATCCCTTAATCTTGTTTTCAAATTTGTGTATGAAGAGAGATGAATTATCTGAACATTACAAACCACTTTTTTTCTTTTTCTTTTTTCTTCCCTTTTTTTTTTTTTTTTTTTTCGTCTTTTATCAATTGGTTTCCAATAATGTTATACTTATTTTGCCAGTTTGTGCACTGGAGTAATAAGTTTTCATCAAGTATTTATATTTTGCAGGCTCTTTTCTTGTGGGACAAGTAAAAGAAGTTACAGGCATCTTTTGCGCATCGCATACGGCTCTACAATGAAAGTGAAGGGTGTGTGAAGAAAGGACCTATCAAGAATTCCACAAATATTCCTTCGAGGGTGTTCTGCAATTTGATACAACTAAAAACCAATATTCAACTGCAAGGTGATTATTTCTCTATTAAATTCTGCAATACAACCGAAAAACCAATTTTTGACAACTTTGTTGTTGATGCTGATGGAGGTCTTCAAAGTAAGTTCATCGCTTTTTTAAGTAAATGGAAAAAAAGCACCATCCTGAAATAATAATTACTGAAAATCTTGCTTTATCTTTACTAATTCTTAGACTAGGCATCATATCCACTTTAATAGCTCTCTCACTTTTGGCTTATTCTGTCTAATGAAAATGGGATCGAAGTTTTGGCAAAACTTGGCATAATAAGGTTGCAGTGCACTTTGGATAAATATTTTTTACAAAGCATCAAGGACATCAAAGGCTGTGATGAAGGTAGCCTACATGAAAACTTATTAGTTCTGGTGAAAGATGCAATTAATTTCACTAAATCTTCTATAACATGTGATATCTTCAACCCAAAAATAAACCCACATCACAAAAATTTAGGTGATGTGTGACAGCAAATACCAAAAATCTACCTAGTTTCTCTATATAAATGCTGTAAACTCAAGTGAAACTAAACCAACCAGCAGATCAACCAAAGCCAATAAAAACCACAACAGAAAAATAAAGCAAAGAGACAAGAATTTATCCTGGTTCACCTCTCAAGATGAGAGCCTACATCCAGCTCTGTTAATTCCCAAATCAACTATGAAAACAAGCTTAAAAGATAAGGTTTTTACAGATTACAAACACAAGCTATCCTGTTTTTCTACTCTCTTACTCTCTTCCCAGAACAAACCCCACAAAGACCATGAGTTTTCATGGAAGAAAGGTGAGCTGTATATCATCCAAGAAACCCCTTTTCAGCTACAAGTCCAATATCAAAAGACCTTGCCCCATATCTTTTTTTTTTTTTTTTTTAATCAATGGAGCATATGTATTTCTTGATTAAACAATTAACCACACCAAATGACAGCTCTCTAACTTATGAACCTTATAACAGAATGAGAAACCTAGGATAACTGAAGAATCCAATGACAAATCTAAGATTTGCTGGAAGCTTATTGATATTAATTGAGCCATCTCAATGTCTGGCATTAGCTTCTTTGATTTGTTATGTCAGGGTAAGCAGATATCTGGCAGTAATTTAATTTCAAATGTCAAAACAATTTGCTATCTTCATTTTTTTAGGCAACAGCAGGTGTGTGTGTGTGTGTGTGTGCGTTACCTCAATTGTCAAGCAAACAAATAGCATTAATCTAGTGACCAACGATGTTGCTGACACTATACCTGAAGAGGCAGTGCCTTGCTTTGCTTTGTGCGAGAATGATTTTTTTTTATTTTTTATTTTTTTATGTAATTTCTGGCATCAGGAGGGAAATTTTCCCTTTTCAATGTTTAATCAAATCTCAATTTATTGTTGGCAATTGCAGACAATGACAACTTTCATGCCACCTCCAACCTTCAGCAACATCTGATTTGTCATGGAGGATTCCACAATTCAGATTACACACAAATGTTGGTGTAGATGATGAGTTATGGTCTATTTTCATGGAGGACATTTGATCTGTGCTGCTGCTCATCAGTTGAGATACGCTTGCTGTTTACTTGCTATTTTCTTTTAATGCAGGTATAATAGCAAGCTGTAAAAGGCCACCCCAAAAGGATAACTGGCTTATTTAATAAAACACAGTTCAAGCCAATAAAATAATAACGTGTACATATATTAATGAAATCCAATTCAAGTCAAAAGTATCTTATAGCGTTTTTTGATAAATCGGTTTATCTTATGGTTAATTAAACTTGATTTAAGGAAATGAAGAAATATTTCAATATCTTCTCTGCTAACTTACTAATAGCAAATTAATGCGAAATATAAATATAATTTACCTTGGTAGAGCATACAGAGATAAAAGAATTATTGGTGAAACATATAGAAAAAAAATTAAGTAAATAATAATAAATTTGGATTGGGAAATTTGTCCAAATGAGTCCAAGCAAGAAAAGAAAGCAAAGCATGGAGATCTGCTTGTTTTCCATGCATGGCTTTCCTTTCTTAGTTGGACTCATTACATGTATATAAATATACAACCTCTTCCCAAAGCAAATAAATCTTCTTATTTTTTTATTTTTTTTTTCTTTTAATCTTCTTTTATCCTATCTTCGAAACACTTTTCTAATTGATCTTTGGAAGAAATTAATCTAGCCAGCCAACAAAACCGTTCACTTACCTGCAGGATATTATACATATACACATACAACATATATATTATCATAATGCATGCCTTTTCAGTAAAATCTTATACCTATAATGACCAAGAAGTCCCTTTTGGCATTCTTTTTTCTTTCTTTTTCCTTTTTGTGCTTCTCGTACTTTTATTTCTTTTCTTTGTGTTTTGAATCGTGTTCATGGTTCTTCTAATACGAAAGCAAGCCAAGAAAGACATCCATGGCCAATACAAATCTAAGATTTTACTACTTTACGCAATATAATATGAGGAACAAAGATCAATCTTATGAAAATATTAAAGCAATAAAGTTAAATAAATATTACTATAAAAACACATGCATGCAAAACAGACATACCTTTGAATCATCTTGGACGAACCTAGAAACTCATATTCTTAAACCCTCTCCGAGACCCTTTTCACCAGTTTCAGCAATTTCACCATATTCACCTTCTTTACTTATCGATCCCTTCGCAGTAGGATAGGATGTAACTTTTTATATATAGATGTTCAGAATGTAGTTCAATACGATTAGAATTCGTGCATAATTTGAAGTAGATTAAGATATGCTTCTTTTTTTTCTTTTTTTTTTTCTTTTTTTCGAGAGGTTGGTTCATAATTTACTTCTTTTTTTTTTTTTTCTTTTTTTTTGTTGGGTGTTCAGAAATTAAGATTATAGTAAGATAATAATTATTTACTTTTATTTTGTAATAAGTTTTTATATCTGGAAATTGGCTTGAGATAGGAGCAACCACACTGCCTAGCTTCGTATATTTCGTAAAGATGTATCTAAATTGGGCCACAACTTGGGCTATTATTCATCTGAATTGGGCTTTTTATTGGGCCAGGCCTGATAAAATCCGTACGCATTAGAATTTACAACCAATTGAGATTTTTTAATTATTATATGCATATATATTGCTCCTAGTAAAATTAATTAAAAAGAGGAAACTATTTGGGAAACTATTTTTTTTTTCCCAATATAAGATGTTACTTTAATATTATGATATTAAGAAATATAGCAAATATGATAAACATGCATGGCATGGCCTTATTCAGACTTGGCCATTAATTCATATCTTTTCTCACCTATTTCAATAAAATGATCTTATTATAGCTAATCCAAGATTTAGTTTCAATACAATTGAAAATTAATACATTTTGTTCAAATGTGCATCATAGGTTTCCTCATTACAAGTGTAGTTGGATTTGAATTCATCATTAATATATTTCTATTGTAAATAGAACTCCCCTCTTAGACCAAATGATAAGTATAACAAAAAATAAAAAAAATAAATCTACCAAAATGTTTATTAAAATGATGGGATAAGATGATGTGGTATTATTTTATTAGTTGAAAAATTAATATAATCTAAATATAGATAAGAAAACTATTGAAAGGACAAATATAACTAAACATAAGTGAATAAAATAGTAAAGCTTCATTATTTTATAAGCATTTGATATTCATCCTTTAATATTGTGAATATGGCTTATTCATCTAATTTGGGCCTTAATTGAGGCGAGTTTTCTTTCTTTCTTTCTTTCTTCTTTTTTTTTTTTTTTTTTTAATTGAACCGAGTTGGTTATTTGTTAGGATTTATTTAGGTAAGTTAAAATCATTCATTTGCATGACCGAAATTTCTCCTAGGGATATATGCACATGCTTGATCCTAATTAGCCATATATTTTTACGTTACTCGGCTTTATGTTGCCTAATAACTAATAAGATATTTTCATTACAAATTACTAAACATTTCATATTCGGCTATAAGATCCTGAATATTTGTAAGATGTTAAAGTTGTAAAGTACCAAAACATGTTTTAATAAAAAAGAAATTTTATTTTTTAAAGTTAAAAATCCAAAAATATATATTAAATCTATATCGACAATAGGTTTGAATTTGCACATTATATGTGGAATATATTGTTTTGTAAAAGTCCACATATAATGCAGCCTCTACCTTGTCAGCTTGTCTCAATAAAATGTCTATTTAGAAACAATTCAAATGATAATGACTTAAACACATGCCTAAATTAATTCATATCAAAGTGGTCATGCTGGGCTGGGCCTGGTCTTTTAAGCCTTGGAAGACTTTAAGGCCTTCAGCACAAGCCCAATAGAAAGATAATTGCAAACAGTTGGAGTCAATAATAATAAAGAAAGACTATTGAAAGCTTGAGTCCGCTTTTTTTTTTTTTGGGGCAAAGGTTGAGTCTACTTTGCACAAAAGAACTCAAACTATTTTTTTAATGATTATTTTCGAATATTGGAAGTGGCTTTTAACTTAAGGTGCAATTTATTAATCATACTTTAAAAAAATTAATAAAATGATTAACTTTTTGTTAAGCGTAAAAGCTGGGAGTTATGCCGGTGACATGCTTCCGAGTAACATCAACTTGTCCGGACCCTCCTCGAATATTCCCACGTCCAATCAACTTTTTGTTTTTGTTTTTTTTTTTTGTTTTTGTTTAATTTAACTTTAATAATGATTAGGAGTTGAATTCTTTTTAAAATAATAAGTTACAGTGTTTGCTGCATAATAAATCTCTGTCTTCCTACTTTTACGAATTACAAGGATTAAAATATTTAGTTAAAAAAGTATATCTAAAAAAAAAAAAAAAAATGGTGTGGAAATTTCTAAAAGCTTATTTCATTGAGAAAAGTTGCTTGGTTTTGGAGTATTCTCAATCCCGTATGCGCCCACCCACAGTTAAAATAATGCAACCCAAAAAGTTACGCCCACAGATGACCAACACCAACACCACAAAATCTGGCCTCATCACTCTTATCCACAGATTCATCGAATTTCATTAAGATACAATTAATTAGTCCTCCTTAAGTTTACTTTCTATTAATTGTACTAAGAATTTTGTTTTTCTTTGTTAAATGTTAAGAAAATTATTGAATTAAAACAAAGTTTTTAAAGAATTTTTTTATATTTATTTTATTTTATTTTTTGTGAAACCAATATTGAAGAAATTTTATTGCTACTATCCCGCTCCCATTTCAACCACAAACAATTTAATGGTTCAACGAAAAAAGAGAGAAAAAAAAATTGAAAACATCCTTTCTTTCTTCTCTCCTAAGTAGGAATTCACAGAATGAACAAGAAAAATGAACCCCACAATCAATATTAATAGTTTAATACTCCACCTCATTTCTATATCCTTCCCAAATACACCCCCTCCAAGTCACCAATATTTGAAGTCAAAATTAAAACTATCCTTGAAAAAGAAAAATTAAAAAACATGCTTTATCTACAAAATCCTTATTCCAAAAAATGCAACACTGCTTTTAAACCATATTATTGTTACTATAATTGTTATTATTATTATTATTATATCCTTAAAACATAAGGATGTTGAATTATCTTTTTATCCTAAAAATTTAAGTTAATGGAATATATTATTATTATATACTTAAAATTTAAAAAAATACTGAATTACTATTTATTCTAAAAATTTAGATTTTTTTTTATCTTACATGTGTTTTTTTTTTTTTAGTAGAATTGTTGAGTTTGTTTGGAATTTTTAAAATTTTTTTAATAGAATTATTGAATTTTAAATTATGAATATATCATATTAAATTATCATTTATCCTAAAAATTTAAACTAATAAAATGGATGCTTTTATTTCATTTATATTTTTTCTATAAAAAATTTTTAAAAAAAAACTCTTTTTTATATTTCTTTTAAGCAAATAGCAAATAAAGTAAAATAGAATATTTCTTTTTTTATAATTTATGCTAAGTTATAGATATAGGTACTATATGTAATTATTTTAGAAAGATATTGTGTAAGTGTCGGTGCATGATTAGAATCGAATAATGATAATATATATTTTTATAATATTTTTGAAAATTTAAAATATTTTTTGCCCCTACTAACCTAAATTCCCGATTCCGCCCGTAATGCTTCTCATAGCTAGCGGTTGACAGCTCTCTTTTCTGGCTGAAATGCTCTCTTTTCTGACTGAATTTTCTCGACTCTCTCTCTCTTATCCTGATATAGTTGTACAAGTTGGAAAAAGGCCAACAAAAATTAGAGAAAACATTCTAGATGGTCGATAGTATACGTGGAGCTGTATCTATTTATTATAAAGCTATTTAAATAAATTAAAATTTTACTTATTTTTAATATATTTACACCATAATCTACATATATATATATATATTATATGGGTAGTAAGAAGAATAGAATCTGAATGAATTTTTTGATTAACTAAGCCAGACCTTTTTCTTTTTTAATAGCAGAAAACCACATTTTTTATTTGAATGAATATATATATATATATACACACAAGATTTTTAAGTATCCGATGTCCAGGATTTTAATATATGTTTTTGATTAATTTGGGGTAATTCAATTACGTAGCTAGCTAGGGAAGGTAATATGTAGTTTTGACAATTGAATAGTAGAGATCACATGCATGGGTTCGAGTGGACAAATTCCACCCGCAAATATTATCAAATAGTTAATAAACATGTATATATCAACACACACACACACAAGACTTACAAAACTTAAGGTGTTTTTTAGGGTGTTGCATTAGATGTTGTGCAAGTAAATGTTTGCTGTTATAGATGTAGGCTAATTAAAGTCACAAATAATCATCTCCATCCTATGTACCAAAGAAAAATCAATATTGTATGTAGTTGTTGCCAAATGAAAGACATAATCTATTAGGGATTTTCAAGACTAAATTTCAACATTTTATATGATCTATATATACAAATAATTACTCTACATATAGCTTAGAAATTTCAAACCGGTTGATTTGATAGGTTTTTAATAGTATAATATTACCAAATCGATCTAATAAAAAAAATAACTATATATAGAGCAAATTATATAGGATTGATATAGAAGTAATGAATTCGGAGACCTACTAAGATAATAAATTAATTAGGTAACTAAAAAGGTTGATTTGTCAAAAATCAGTTATCAATCGATCATTATCTAAAACTAATTTATTAGTTTGCTTGCATGCATATTTCTATATAATGCACATTGAAAATATGGCCTCACACCGAAAACGTTTGGTTTTGAAGTTACTCAAAATGTAGAATATATATAGCATTAATTTGCATTACTTGTCTGTATAGACTTTGCTGAGATTGAAGTTCATATACATATACATATATATATATATATATATATATATAGACATGCATACATGCACGGTTATATGGAAAAGGTGCAACCCAGCAAACACACACGCAGGCACTTGGAGAATGCTTCTTCTACCAAGAAAATTGAAAACCCCCAAGAAAATTGAAAACCCCATCAACTTCAAAAATGTCAACTACATATCTGAGAACGTTATCAACAGCCCAACTTGTCAGCCATTATACATAAAATATATTTATTCTGCCGACACTTAGTTGCTTCATAAATTTTTTAAAAAAATAATATAATTTGCCAAGGTTAAAAAATCTATACCCACCCCTTGCAGCAGAAGCAAATCGAACCAATTATATATATATATATATATAATATAATATTGTCATATATGTATAGACCTCAATTAAAATACAAGAAAGCTGATAAAAATATGATAAAAATCTGACAAAAACTGCTCTGCATTAAACAACTAGGAGGGATCGATCAACCTAATTTCTATTATTATAATAATTAAAAAAAGAGCGAAGGCTGGCTAATTAACCAAAATGATTAATTCCTCTGCCATATATGATTCCCTCAAGCTTTGATTGGAAGACTTCCTCTTGTTGTTTTATGTATAAATTAATTATATAAAGAAAAATAACAGAGCAGCAAAATTATTTCCAGGTTCAAGATTAAAGAATTGGTGAATAAACAAAGTAGTTAACCTCGAACAGTGCGCCCTGAATCCAATGGGAACGCAACACGTATTTTGAAGGCAATAGAATTAAGGTCAAATGAAGGAGGAGGGTGCATATGAATGTGTGCGTCAATGATTGATGGTCACGTTATAGGGTCTTCTTATTTGCATGAAAAATATATACATATATATATATATATACATATATATACATATTCATATTCATATTGCCGACATAAAATTAGGCATCTTTGAAGTTTGAATTTTCAAATTCAAACAATTAGCTAGCTCAAGCTATACATACATACCAACATACAAATAGTTTTAATCTTTTAAAAATGTATCTATCAAATTATATAAAAAACATTATAAAAGAAAATATAACGACAAGATACTAGATAAATTTTAAAGATTAAAGGATACCATTATTGGAGGAAACAATAATTTTTTACCATATTTTTAAATAGCTTTTTTAATTCTAAATTATTTATTGAATTGTTATTTATATCATTTACTACATTATTATATTTTTTCTTGTCAACATGATATAAAATGTACATTATAATATATTTCCCGTTGGCTTAATTAAGCTTTTAAAAAAATGATAATTTAATTTACATAATTTGGAAGAAAATCTATATTAAAACAATTAACACTTCTAATATGGTGAAAATTGCTTAACATGCCCATCAACAATGGAGAGTGAAAGGAGTAATCAGCTTGCATATTAAGCTTATAAAACATTACTATAAGAGCTGAAGTACAATGTCTGCAAATCATGATATAAGTGGTGGACATCTATAGCAAAATAAGCTATAGATGGTGAACGACATCCTCATATTACATTCAAATTTTTGGTAACAGAGTTCATAAATTACGTTTAAACGAAGATGTAAAGTCAAATAAATTGGTAATGTCATATCCATCAATGACTATATATAATATGAAATGCATACGTAAGAGATAAGCAGCTGGGGACGGTGAAATGAGTGAATCAGGAGAGGCAGAGAGACAGACGCATGAAGTTTCGAGGAGGAGGGGAAAAAAAAAAAGGGTAAGTGAGAAGTAGTTGGTGAGATCTTGACCTAAAATTTTGGTGTGTGTTTTGGGGGTTAAATTCATGCATGCATGGAGTATTTTAGAAATGCATGTTGAAAAACAGTACAAGTTAATAGTGTTTTGGGATGAGCGGTTGGAATTAATTCAAGAGGAATATCTGCATAAAACAATGTGCTTAATTTTTTAGGGCGGTTACAATATATAATTTAATTTTCTCATAGGAAAACCAATTTAAGATATAACTTGCTACAATTATAAGTTATATATATATATATATATATATATATATATAAGAAGATAAGAATAATCAAAATTAGTTTGCTATATGCATCGAAGTTTGTGTTATTCTCTATATTTTTAACTATAGGCTAAGCTTCACGATTACATTAATATTAATAAATAAATTTAATTATAAAAATCTAAATTTAAATAATGTTGGTCAAGGTTTAGAAAGTCAGAAATAGTTAATTATACATGGTCGTTATGATTGTTATAATATAGTAAACATGATACGTTTGTACATGGTTCATTATATTACATAGATATAATTTTTTTTAGGTAAAATAGTTAAGATTAATCACGGATCGTGTAAGATTAAATTAATAAAAATCCTGAATGGTTAAATCAAAGTCTAAATAGCAAAAAGAAAAATATCTCGTTGTTATTAATTTTTCACAAATTGCTTGTTCTTTAATTAATAATTTTTATTCGGATTATATAGAATTTCCACTCTACTTTAATTCTTTTTGTTTCCTATGTTTTAAACAATAATATAGTCTTTTTTTTTTAAATTATTTTATTTTAAAACAAACCTAGATTTGTTTCAACCCTAAACCCAAGTGGAACAAGACAATCATCAAAACTTTAATATATATATATATATATACATAATTTACATATAATTTTTAAACTAATTAGTTTCATGTGGATCATGATTAAAAAATTATATATGCTAATCATTTATATTAAAATAAGAGAAATAAGTATAGTAATATATGTGCAACCGATTAATTATAATTAGCAGCCAATTTCATTATTGGAAAAGGGGTCTGAAGGGGTTAATTGCATGTAAAAGTTCAAGCTTGCGTGCGATCCTAATTAGATAAGTATTGGATTTTCTTTTGAGACATTTGTCTGTGTTTATAGGATTTTTTTTTTTCCCTTTTAATCAGATGTGGGTATGAGAAACATACCGAATCAATTTCACTTAAGATGTTGAGGTTAGGACTTTATTTGTAGTAAAGAATCCCACAAAAGAAAAAAAGAAAAGGAAAAAAAAAAAAAAAAAGATAGTAAAAATTTTCAACTGGACAAAATTGCAGGCACGTTTTAAAAATCATGACCAAAGTGCAATAACTCCAAATTAAAAGAGTATTAAATACAATTATTTGTAAGATTAATTGCTACTAAGTTTCAATCTACTTCTGAGTTGTAGCATTTAATTAACTTCTAAATTTATTGTTTCAAGTTCTTAACAACCTCTTTGAATAGTACGTACTCCAAGGCATAAAATAGGAAAGCACAAAATAGATACTCTGGGCATTTGAAATATAACTGACGAAATGAAACCCCATAAAAGTGGAATATAATTAACGAAATAAATATTTCAAAAGAAAATTAACCCAAAAAAAAAAAAAAAAAAACTTCAACTAACCCTGAAAAATAAAAATAAAAATTAAAACTTCAACTAACCCAACTAAATTGGGTTCTGTATTAAAGTATAAGTAATTGAGCTTAGAAAAAATAATTATAATGATAATTCTAGTTATGCAACCTATTATACAAGTGGCATACAAATAAAGTTATACCAAATAAATTGAAATGATACCCATACTAATCAAATCGAATTTCATAGTATATATATGTTTCATCCAAAAAAAAAAAAAAAAAACATATAGTTGCATACATACACATATTTTAGTCTTCCTATAACTATCTCCTAAACTACACGATAAGAGACATGGATATTTTATAAGTTTTATGGATAATAACTTAATAAATAATTTAAAATAAAATAAAAAAAAGAAAATAAAAAAACTATCGAGAAAGTGACAACACTTGGTATTTGTCATTTTACTTATGGCGTCTATTATAATTTAGGAGATGGTAATTCTCTCTCATTTTCTTTTTTTTTTTTTTTGATAAATAGAAAATGATTATTGTTAAAAGTTAAAACTGATGTATATATAGTTCGTCTCTCATTAAAACACTTTAAAAAAATTGGTGCGGACTTTAACATTACACATTATGTTGTGAAAAAAATTTCTCGTAACATATTATGTAATATTAGAATGTGTACGTAGTAGACTAATATACATATTGATAGCAATGAATGATTTATAAATTCTTGATGGGGCACATCTTTAGAAAAAAATATTGTCTTTAGTTGCAATTGAATGCCAACATAAATGCATATATTTTTTAGGCCTTTCTTTTTTAAGGTTTATTTATTTATTGGTGAATGTTTTAATGTTTATTTATTTGATTGGGTTTTCGCTTGTCATACTAATCCACATATCCGCTCCTTAATAAAAAGTCTCATCTACCACAAAATAAATAACTCCTTTGAAGTACACCAAGTACACCTTTTAAACAAACTGCTTGTAACAAACACTCATTTCTTTTAGTAGCTCATACTCTATCTATATATATATATATATATATTGGCAAATTTAATTTAAATTTTTTCAATTTTACAATAATTATATTTAGATCCTATATTTTATAGAAAATCATTATTAATTTCTTTTTTAATTTTATATATCTATCAAAACAAACATATTCGCTAAGTACCAAACAAAAATTAAAAATTAGTATTTTTATAATTTAATAATATTGTAAAAAGACATTTAATCGTTAACAATTAAAATTAAATAATAAAAACTAACAAATAGAAGATTATGATAGTTTTTTTATATTGTGGCATCTAAGTATAACTAACACAAAATTGAGGGATCTTAAATGAAGTTTTCTCTACAATTTACTCTTAATTTGTAAACCTTTGTTATGATTTTTGCCATTCATTTGTGGTTCATAATTTTAGAGCCAACCAAGACTCAACTTCCAGTTAATTAACCGGGTCAATATGTTGGGCCATATGAGCAGTCGGGTGGGCTGAACTTTCTGTGGCCCACTCCAAAAAGCAGCCTTGAATGTAATTTTTATTTTTTATTTTTTTATTTATTCTAAAGAATCCTTGAATATAACTCAACATGATGAATTTGACCAATTAAAGAGGGATATATAGAGGAATGGCTTCCTTCCTGTAGGCCTCAAGAAAGGGGATAATAAAAAGTCATTCTCTTCTCAAAAAACAATAAAAAAATAATCAAAAAAGTAGACCATAAACAAAAACTACTAGAAAATCTTCAACATTTTCAATATTTATGCATAAAAGATTTAAAAAATTGGCATAAGAAATAAAAGAAAAGCCAATGAGAGATGAATTAATTTCAAAGGCTAATGATGTTTGGTTTGTGATCCAAAAACACTTCAAATATAAATCATTCAATCTAAAACTAAACTCGTATTTCAATAATTATAAAATTATAAATTAAGTTTAATTGATATAGAACTAAAAAAACCTGTTCAAGATTGTTTTTTTCTCCTACGCAATGGAGCTTAGGATATGTGAGCGAAACACACATATTTTTTTATTGGACACACACATATAAATTAATTTCAATGTCTATCCAATGAAAAATACATATGTGTCGTTTAAGATGTTCTGAACTCCAGTTGACAAGCAGAAAATTTATCTATATGTCTATATATATATATACGTATATATACATATATATATATATATATATATATATTAATGATGTTATATATTTGAAAAATAATAAAAGAAGAAGAAGGGAGGATTATAATTTCTTTTCTGATTTTGAATAAATGATTTGTTTCAAATGCATCCAAGTTTCCTTACAAAATAGTTGCCAAGTAAATAAAACATCAAATTCGTGTTTCTTTTATTTTCCTGAAGAGAGATGGTAGAAATTTTATTTTAGACTCTCATTTTTTTTTAAAAAAAATCACAAGCCTGAAAATTTGAAATGTTTAGCATATTCTTTTGTCAAAATCAAGACTCAAACCAAGCGAAAATATTAAGAAGATATGGATAAACTACCAAAATGTCACAAGTCAAAAACTAGGATAAAAATACAATACTTAGAAAATAATATTACCCTCTCTTTTCCATCATAAATAAATAGCTAAATAAATAAATTTGCCTCTGTATCTCCCACAAGCAAAATCATCAATGAATAAATATATAAGCATTCCTTTCATTCCCCTCCCCCTAACCATAGGTAAAAATGTAGGTTTTTTTTTTTTTTTCACATTATAATTCACCCAAAACTTAATGCAACGATTTATTTGGTAAATATTACAAATTCACTTTAATTATATAGATTTTTAATTTTAAATAAAATTTAATTAATTTATAGATTATAGTATTGAAATGAACACAGATAGTAACAAACAACAAAATAATTGATTACTTGTGCAATTAGCCAACACAAACAAAAGGCATACCCAACCCAACTGTTCCCAAACCACTCCTTTTCCTCTCAGTTTCCCCAGCAAAAGTTAAAAATTTAAAAAATTTAAAAAAAAATTTGATTGGGAAGTGAAAAATCAGAACTTACTCTGTACTGTAAATTTCAAAAGCAGAAAAACAAAATTATATTTTAAAGCAGTTTGACGTTGAAGGCCCGCCATCGGTAATACGTAGCACCACCGTCTATTACGGAGTTTTATGCTCAGATTTTTTTTTTAATTTTTCTTTTAATTTTTTTGTTAAAAAAAAATAATATTTTTATAGATATAAAAAGGTCAAACAGACATTTCTTTTCTTTTTATCTATCTTTTCTTGCTTTAAATATCTCTCTCTCTTTCCGCTTTCCTTTCCTCTCAATTTTTTTCTCTCTCTTTGCTTTGCTTTTCTTTTCTTCTCTCCCCCTCAGAAAAACACTTTCACTCTCTCTTTCTCTCCCACACATCAACTTGTTTCTTTTCTCTCTCCCTTTTTCTTTTCCTTTCCTTTTCTTGTAAGTTGGAGTGGAATACAAGGACCATTTTTTGTGCATCATCATTTGCCTTGTCCTTTTGGAACCAATTCTCTAACACAAAAAAAAGAAAAAAAAAAAAAAAAGAAAAAAAAACTCAACCTTTTGCTTCCTTATTTTTACTGAAACAAGCCCAACCCTGTTGAAGATTTTCCTTCAAAGATTGTTTCAGGATTTATTTTATTTTATTTTCTTTCTTTCATTCATCTGGGTTCTGAGAATTTTTTGTTGGGTCGAGTTCAATTTTCCTCCTTTAGCTTTCTTTCTTAACAATTTTCGACCTTTTCTTAAAATTTTCTAGGATAAGAAAAGAAAAGATAAAAAAAAGGGTGTTCTTAATGAACGAGAGCAGCAAATTAGCTCAACCCACATGGAATTCTTCATGTTTTGGTATGGATTTCCAAAACAATGATATGAATTCCACTTCAGTGCAACTTCCCAGTTGTTTTTTCAATCCCAATTGGGAGAATTCAATGGATCAGAGCGATCCCTTTGAGTCTGCACTGAGCTCCATTGTGTCTTCTCCGGCGGCGTCCAACGCAACGGCGGCGATTTCCGGCGGAAACAACGTCGGAGGTGATTGTGTTATGATTAGAGAATTGATTGGAAGGTTAGGAAGCATTTGCAATTCCGGTGAGATTTCACCGCAGTCTTGCATTAACAACAACAACAGTAATAGCACTAACAATTCATGTTATGGAACCCCATTGAATTCACCACCTAAGCTCAACCTTTCAATGGTGGATCCACAGATCAGAGTAAACTTACCAATTCCAGGAGGAACCCATTTGCCTCCTTCTTCTTCTTCTTCTTCACATCATACAAGTTTAGTGGCTCCATTTTCAGCTGACCCTGGATTTGCAGAGAGGGCTGCAAGATTTTCCAGTTTTGGAAGCAAGAACTTTGGTGGACTAAATGGGCAATTGTTGGGTTTGAATGAAACTGAATTGCCATTTAGATCAATTCTCAGAGTTGAATCTGGCAAGCTTTCCAGAGCTTCCAGCAGTAATCCTCTTTCTGTTGCTGGATCTCAAATGGGTGTTCAGGAAAGCAACAAAAGCTCACCACTTGAAGGGAATTCAGCTCCTGATAAGAAATTCAATAGATTGTCTAGGTCTTCAACACCTGAAAATGCTGAGTTTGGTGATTCTAGGGAAGGATCTTCTGTTTCTGAGCAGATCCCAAGTGGGGAATTGAGTGTGAAAGGTGAAACTGATGCAAATACCAGGAAGAGGAAATCCATTCCCAGGGGAAAAACCAAAGAAACCCCTTTATCTCCCTCTGCAAAAGGTTCAAAGGTAATATATTTGTGTTGTGTGAATTATGGGAATTTTCCCATTTGTGAATTCTGTTGAAAAAATTGTGTGGAAAACTTAAATGGGTAAATGAATGAATTTTCAGGTGGCAGCAGGTAATGATGAATCAAATGCAAAAAGAAGCAAAACAGAAGAAGCTTCTGGTAATGCCAAGGATGCTGCAAAGACAAAAGCGGAAGCAAATGGGGGTAGCAAAGCTGCAGGGGATGGGAATCAGAAGCAGACAAAAGATAATTCAAAGCCTCCTGAACCTCCAAAGGACTACATCCATGTCAGAGCCAGAAGAGGTCAAGCTACTGATAGCCACAGTCTAGCTGAAAGGGTATGGATGATTGCAGTGCTTTATTATAAAATTCATTAATTTTTCACTATGTATAGATTTCAGTTTCCATTGACATACTATTTATGTTTTTTCTTGCTTGATCAGGTTAGAAGAGAGAAAATCAGTGAAAGGATGAAGTTCCTTCAGGATCTTGTTCCTGGTTGCAACAAGGTGCTTAGAATGTGCAACTTGGAGCTTAAATTATTCAATTACTTGTTCTGTTATGCTTAAATCAATAATTTAGAAATGGTTCTGAAATTTTGGGTTGAATTTTTAATTTTTTAGGTAACTGGGAAAGCTGTTATGCTTGATGAGATTATAAATTATGTGCAATCATTGCAGCGCCAGGTCGAGGTAAATTAAGATTGTTTCATAGTCAACCATTTTGCTTATGATTGTGGTTGCCTAGTTTTCTTGATAAACCTGTGTTGGTTGAACTTTTTTTCTTCTCAGTTTCTTTCAATGAAGTTGGCAACTGTGAATCCTCGTTCGGATCTTAACATGGAGGCTCTTCTGTCAAAGGATGTAAGTTTTTTTCACTTTATTTCCAACTATAATTTACTGCATAAATCAGAATTTTCGAGTAACTTTCTTTTCAAATTTATGATTCAGATCTTTCAATCTCGAGGATCTCTGTCACAAAATCCTCTTTATCCATTAGATTCATCTGTGCCTGCATTCCCATATGGCTTCAATCCAACCCAAATGCCCCCCTTACATAGCAACATGTCTAATGGGACAGAGCCGCAGTTCCCATTAAACAATCTTAATTCTGCACTACATCGAAATTCAAGCATGCAATTGCCTGCTATAGATGGATTTGGTGAAGCTGCACAACAAGTAATTAAACAAAGACTTGGCTTATTACATAATGTACATTTATATGTTTTCCTTGCAAATTCTCAAGGCCTATATTCGAATTAATTTCCAGGTTCCGACGATCTTTGAGGATGATCTTCAAAGTGTGGTTCAGATGGGTTTTGGCCAGATTCAACAGCAGAGCTTTCACGGTATGCAAAATATTCATGAGAAAATCCAGTACTTGAAGTCTGAGTCTGAAAAGTGAGAACTTTTATTAATTTGGATTTCTAATCAAGTGAGAACTTTTATTAATTTGGTCTAATCCACTGTTTTGTTTGTATGCAGGCTCAATGACTTCTTCAGCTCAAATGAAAGTTGAGCTATAATTATCAGTAATTAACTACTTGGATTTTATTGAGGCCCTTACCGGAGAAAGACAGAGACACAGAGAGGCCCTATGTACATACACAAGAGCAATTCCCAGTTTGAGAAAAAGAGAATCATATCTCTTTTGATCTTTAATTTATTATTGCAAGTCAATATTTGGAAATTCATTCTTTTGAGGATTCTTTTCAAGAATTTCACATAGTAAAAATATTAGAACTAATTTGCAACAGCAAAGTGCAAAAAATTTCTGTATGACTACTTTTTAAAGATGTAGCAAGTGTAAGGAAAAAAAAAATGTTGGGAGGGTTTAAAGGAGAGAGGTTTTCTATGTAAACTTTTGATCCAACATTGTGCATCATTTTTTTTTTTTTTTTCTTTTTTTGGCTAAGAACCTTGTGTATGTATGATCAACTTACTATTTGAATACTATTACTGATTCATTAAGAATTTTTATAATTTATGGTGGATTTTTCTTTTTTCTTTTCACATCTCTCCATTGAAATTTTCTCTTTCTTTTGAGACTAGCAAATTCTTCTGCTTTAATTGGTTGCTGAGAAAAGATGGATGAAAAGGGGGAAAAAGAAGTCTTGTAACTACTATCAACCTCCAATAAAAACCAAGTCTTTTTTCCTTTTAATTTTTATTGTTCTTTTTCTTTTTCTCAGCAACCAAACACAAATAGTTGAATGAAAATGACATCGTTTTAGTTGCTATCAGATTTAGCTGGAAATTTTTTGATAATTGGGACCACAATCAGGGTGATATTTATCTTACCTTAAATCGCGTAACTTGTGGTATTATAGATTCTTACTGGAAACCAGCTGGTTAGTGGGGACAAATGGTCTCTTAAGTCCAATTGATGATTAAGAATGATGTGTGTGTCATTTCACAAAGAAAAATAAATAAAAATAATAACAATTGTTTGTGATTTGAGCTGGAATCCAAAGTAATTTGTGTCATGAAAATGATTGAAATGAGAATTGTTCGTAAAGTGATTTGCAATGAATCATCTAATTGTTTTTTCTTCCATAATCACCGAATAAATGATTTTTTATACACCAAAATTTGCCAAAACACGCATTTATGTTTTTAGACAAACATTATGAAAGCCTTTGTTATTTTGGTTTCTTTTCAAAGTAATTTTAGACATTTAAAAATAATTCTCAAAATCAAATACATATTGTGTACAAAACTCAAACCAAATATAAAGTGGTCTTCTCAAAAACAGTTCAATGATAAAATCTATTGGATCTTAATATAGAGAGTGAATTTAAAACCCCATCCCAATTTCTTTTTTTTAAGAAAAAATGGAATGTCTTTTTTATGCTAATTGCAAATGTTATTAAGAATTGAAAAGAGCATCAAAGACCAAGGTTGGCAGCAGTGAAGTTGTGACTTGGCTGAGGAATCAGAGAGCTTTACAATCTCAGCCACTTACAGAAAATTATGGAAAAGAAAATCTGAATGGATAAGTGGAAGAATAAAGTTGTGGAGTTCAGATGTAGATTGATACCCCTTTAAAGATAGAATGAAAAACTTTCCCTGAAAGGATTAGTGAAGGAAAATCAAATTTCCAGACACCCACCAAAAAAGAAAATTGAATCATTTGCTTTTTCCTGGTAAATTTTGCCAACCAATCCAAACTCGTTTGGTGAATTTGGATGTAACAATTGAAAATTGAAATTGTAAAGTGGTCAAAATTTCATTAATAAATTTTATGTAGACACGTGGCGGATAAGAAAGTGTCTGCATTCAAAAAAGCAGCACCTGATTGTAAATTCTACATCTACTAAACTGAAGAAAACGACATGAATTAAACACTTTAGCAGCAAATTTTTTTTTTTTTTTTTTAAGTTTTGTTAGTTTATTATATATTTTTACAAAAATTGGTAGTCATCCAATTCTGAAAATTTAAAGCAAGCTGAATTGTGCTTTTTGGAAAGCTACATATATTTTTTTTTTCTTTTTCTTTTATGCAAACTAGAAAGGAAGAATATAAATATTTGAAAATTTAATATAAGAAATTTTTTTTCCAATTTTATTTTTACATTATCATTTAAATATATAAAAAATATAAAATAACTTTTCATAATATTTTTAATATCTAAAATATCTATAATATATAATCTTAATTAAGCTAAAAAACATATTTATTTTTATAAATCGTTTACAAATCAAATATCACTCTATGAAAATTCTTCATAATATCTTTGGATAAAATTAATAGTCATAAAAATGTTACAAAATTTTCTTTTCAATTAGAATATTTTTGAACAATGGAAAAATATATTTGTTGGAATGTTTGGTATAAAAATTATAAACATCTTTAAAAATGTTCGGTTATATACTTTTGAACATATTTGAGACGTTCACTTATATCCGTCTAAACATATTTAAAATGTTTATATCTGAATACATTCAGTAGTATATTGTTGAATGCACTTAAAATGTACATTTGCATATTTCTAAACACATCTGAAATATATTTATCTAAAAACTTTTAATAACATATTTTTAAATAAATTTAATATATTCAATAATATATTTCTAAACATAGTTAAAATGTTAATTTTATATTTCTCAATACAAATATATTTAACTAGCTAATATCCTTAATAATAATTTTAAATATGAGTAAAATTTTAAATTTATAATAAAATTATATAGAATTCGTTTGTTAGTATAACCAGAACTTTCCTTAATATAATTTAAATACATAATAAGAGAATCATAAAGAAAATTAATAAACAAACTAATACCTATAATATTAATTTTGTTTTTTATCGATAAAAACACTTAGTGTACCAAGCCAACACTTTCTTACTTTAGTTTTTTTTTTTTTTTTTTTTCCTTTTTTTGGGAAGAATTCTTATTTTAGTTCTAACACCAAATTTATTATTAATTTTAACTTTCACCGTTATACCATATTACAAAATGGAAAAGTGAAGATATTTTGTGTCAAGTATTTTTTTTGTAAATATTATTATATAATAATTGGGTATTTAATACATTAGTCCATGTCCCATGAATGAAATTAATAGCAAGCTCTCTTTTACTTATTTATTTATTAATTTGCAAGCTCTATTATTTCATAGTGTTCCACAATGGTCATAGGCATATGATTTGCTAACCACCAATTGATAGTTTTCCGTTGGAGAGGGTTTTGTTTGATTACTAGTCAAAGCAAAGATTTAGGCATTTGATAATGTTTAACAGAAAGAAATAATTCTGAAACAACCAATGAGACGGCCTTTTTAATACACTTTGGCCAAAGATGTAGTTTGGTACCTGCCTGGATTTTCAGCATCATTTGGAAAGTGACATTCAAGCAAACAATTCAATTAACCAGTCTCATCATCTGTAGACAAGTTAACATGACTGATAAGACACCATTCTTCCACTACTCTCCTACTCAAGATTTTTGAACTGAAAGTTTTAAATTCTTTGGTATTTACTGTTCTTCAAATGTACATCCATGGTAGGTGTAATGGTGTGAAATTGGGAAATTAAACATATTTACATTATATATAATTCTTATTCTAATTTTATTTAAATGGGGAATTGAGATTGTTGTATTTTTTTAATTTTTTTTTTCTTATTCTTATTCTTCTTCTTCTTTTTTTTAATTATTTTTATTGAAAACATAAAAATTCAAATTTAGAATTACCATATAAAAAGAAAAAATAAAGCACTGAAACTAAGTTGTGCTACAGGGAACAATAAAATCTTTGATCCTTTTTAAAAGAAACAATTATTTTGTATTATTGATAATAAAGCATGAGTTATAACTAATTAAGCAGTGGTTAACAGCCTATGAAACGGTTTTAATAGTGTAAAGAGATATAATATTATATTGTGAAGACTAGATGACATAATTTCGATATTTATTATCATACCCTAGATAAACGATATTATAAAAAATATATATATAAAAAAGAAACCCATAACAAAGAAACTAAATTAAAGTTTCCCTTTGACCAAAATAAAGAGATCATGGAATGATTTTGAGTAAAAAGAAAGAAGATTTGCAAAGGAAGTAAAATGGATAAATTATCAGTCTATGACTACTAAATCAAGTTTCTTATAATTAGAATTGTGAGGTGGACGTTTGATCAAGAAGGATTGATGGAAAATGTAATGTGTTCTTTTTCTTTTTTTTTTCTTTTTTTTTTTTTTGTGGGGTTATATAATTAATTATGATTGGATAGGGTCCATTTACCAGGCTGTCATATTTACTATCCAAAGAGCACCTAAAATACCATACTTCCCCTTTATGTCTTTTTCTTTCACTTCAAGAAGCATTTGCTTTTAACTTTGGTTGGTATTTAGATATTTGATGATGTGTGAGAGATGAGATTGAGATTACACAAATTGGGTAATTATCATTTGTTTTCACCAACCATCACTACCAAAAATCCCCCTAAATTAGTTACCAGTTTTTCATGCAAGTATTGGTCGGTACCTTCTGCCATAACAACCATAAGGCTATCTTGACATTTGGAAGGTAATTAGAGGAGAATATATGTGTATATATTTATATATATTTATTTCTTTTGGATAAAATGACAACAAAAGCATATTAATTCATAAGTCAGAATCATTGTTTAAGAAAATAAATCTTTATTATTAGACTGTCTTTAGAAACAATATAACAAAGATTATGAAGTTTTATCATTGCGTTCAACTTTATAAGTTGTTAACAAAATAATTTAATTTTAGAAAGGAAATATTTGGTTTAATCTATTACGAGGAAATGGACCACCAATAGTTGCCATCAAGAAGTATGGTACTAACTCTTTAATGATTTGATAAAATGTGAAGGTAATGAGTTTGAGTTTTGTGACTCATGTCCATTAATCCTTAGTCACCGACACTACATTATATATATCATCAACCAGGTTGATCGTTAAATTATAGTTTCAATTGGTTTGAGCAATTGCTTTTGGCAATGTTAGAAGCCCCTCATGTATTAATGTAAGAACTATTCTACTAAATTCTGCTACGAATGTGTCACCATCTTGTAGCCCTTTTCAATCCCTTTTTGATAGTCAAAATAGAAGCCACAATTTTAAGATATGCTTGGTATAAAAATGACCCATTTACGAAATAGGAAGCACAGAATCAAAAAAGTCGGAGATTCGCAACTTATTTCAAGAAATTTGAGGTAACTATTCTAACAATGTTGATTAAATTTTGTTAGAAGAAAGAGGTTTTATTTTATTTATTTATTATTTTTTTGTCTTGAGTTGAATGAAAGAGTTAATCATACTTCATTTGTCCCCTCGAACTTATAAGTTAAAATAGTTCTATCGTAATTACACATTATATTATCGTTGAAAAGAAATAATAATAATTACATATCATTCTAAGACAGAAATTCATTATACTTGCTTATAAAACTTACATGCACACACCAATAATTGATAATGAAGAATTCAAAAATAATGCAGATACACATTTGTCTAAAATCTCATCAACTATACTTTTGGGTCAAATTGGAATTAATTTTTAATTTTTTTAGTCGTTGCATGAAAAGACTTTTTTTTGTTTTTTTTTTTTTTTTTCTCCTTTGAAGAGGAAAAAAAAAAAAAAAAGGTAAAAAAATGAAAAACACTTTTGATAAACAAACAGACATCTCTTGCAAGTTACAACAAAGACCTAAAATTTTGTTCCAACCCATGCTGTGGGCCAGCCCAGAATTTTACGAAATTTTCAACAAAAGCCCAGAGGTTCTCTTACGTTTGTTTTCCTCCCGCATCTTACATTTTCAATGCTTGGAAAAATCTTTGATGTCACTTTCCAACCCATTTTCCTCATTTAAATTTTGATAGCTTGTTTATTCCTAATATTTCTCAAAACACACCCAAACAGAATATGAATATTTATGGTATATAAATATAAATTACATACAACTTTATTAGACTGATTGGATAATTTATTATAATCGTTAAATTTGTCTAATTGGATTGTGTCTGTAGAGGACTATTTTAGTATAATATTGCTAAATCATATCTCGATAAGAAACCGACAATATATAAATATAATCGTTAAATTTATCTAATTGAATTATATCTGTAGAAGACTATTTTAGTACAACATTGTCAAACCATATCCCAATAAAAGACCGATAATATATATATATATATATATATATATATCAATATGTATTTTTTTTTTTTAACACATATTTATTTCATGTTGAATAACGAATGGCTAGGGTTTAGAGGCCTACCTGTTTCCTTCTAAACCCAGCCTTAAGTAAAACTGTCCCTTAAGAAGGAAAATGATCCAGTGGTAGTGGTAGGGATATATATTAATGTCAGAGAAAGACAAGGCCACAAGCTTCTTGTTTTTTGGTCTCCATAACAAGATAGAGTTCCAACCATATCAGAATATCTGTTTAAAAATTGAAGTAACTACTTGTGGACTGTCTTTCTTTTGCCTCCAGCTTAATACCAGACGCTAATAGACATACTTCTTTGCTCCACTTGAATATTGCCTCCTATCCTCTTGACACATAAACCAAACAATAAATGAATCTGAACTTCAACACTTCTTATTATAATTAAAAGAAGAAAAAAATTCTTTTATACAAAGTCTATTGTCTCTGCAACAAATGGGGTCCATTCTATCCGCTACATCCAAAGCCTTCCAAAACACCATTTTTGATCACTTTCATTCTCATCACACACCACAATTTCTGTTGGAATATGACAGTATTATGGAAACCCACATTTCTTGTATGCACAAAATGTAAAAGTTTGCATCTGTGAAAAAATATAAAAAATACCGGGAAGATGGTGAAACTGTGCAGAACGTGTCAGGGATAGATGATTAGATTATGACAAGATGAGGTGGTGAATAAAAGAATACAACAAATTCATTCAAATCTTACAAAAGAATCTGAATTTTTTTTAATACAAATTGCAATGACAAAACCATTTAAAATGGTCATACTTGCCAACCAGATGACTGGCAAAAACCTACTATGAATTTTTGAAGCTATTTAACAGAAACTATTAATTCATACACTAATTTGTGAATAAAACTTTTGTTCTTTATATGTTGCATCGATCGTAATCTGTGAACCATGAAGAGGGTTCTGCAAGTTTTGTTAACTCACCATCTTCACCCTTATAGAATGTCTCAAATTCATCTTTCCACCTCTGATCACTTGAAGAACTATGGGGCTCTGGTATATCATCGTACTTTGCCAAATCATCATAAGCAGGCATCGTTGTATCTTTTGCTAAACGAGACTCGGCCAGGAGTTCATTAAGGGAGCTGATCTCCTTTTCATGTTTTTTCTTCAATTTATCCATCTGTTTATAGGCCTTCTCAGTCTCTTGTTTTGCCTCCATAGCTTGTTTCTGCAAGTGTCAAATAAATGGTAACTTAGACACAAGAAAAGAGAGTATAACAGACAAAGTTCAATTGTGTCGTGAATTAAAAAGGAGAATCAACATAAGTTTGAGAGGAGTTAATTAGAACATTAATAGAAAATTATGGAACATAGTGTGGAGGAGGAGGATACACTTAATATATGAGAATGTCTATAGCTGAATGATATGACTCATAAAAAAAAAATGCAAAATACTAATCACTTCAATGACCTCTTTTTTTTAATTTTTTTTTTTTGGATATTCACTTCAAAAAAGATTAAACAAAAAGTATTCAAGGATAGGTCGTCTAATCTACCCAAAAGACAATGTTCACAATCACTAAATTCATAGTAAAAATGAATTTAGTCTTGCCCTGTTCCTATTGTACCCATTATCTAATGATACTTGTTAACCATCTAATCATGGTAAGGACCAAGTATGACATTGGCCTTTTGCAGATTAGAGTGAATTAATGCATGTGGACTCAAGGTGTTAAAATGCACCTATCCTGTTAAAAAACAATAAATCCCAGTGCAGGACATGTTGACTGATTGACAATGTCAGCACAAAGTTCAACAGAAATGACAGTTCTTGGTATTCATCCCACAGAGAGTCTCGTTTTCTGCAACCTTCTGTAGAGAAAGATTTCATGGATTATGCAAGTGTCTTTCTGGGTGGTTTTAGAAGGGAAGTTTTTAGGTAAAATTACTAAGGCTGATTTGAAGTTCTTTTTTAACATTATTTTTCTGATCAGGAGGATATTTTAGTGGTATTTATATGGATACCAGATTCCGCATACAGGTTCAATTATTTTACTGGGTAAAAATTAAACAGGATATTTTACAGGCTTACTACCCATACATGACAGACATATATGAAAAGTGTAGAAATCTATCTAGCTCAATCAAAAACCTGAAAATACAACTTTAATCTTGATCATGGAGGAGTTATTGCATAATGAAGCAAAGATTAACAATTTGTGCTTTAGAGGGAAATTGAGAGCAAATTTTCTTTTTCCTTGGTTTTAGAAAATTATGAAATTAATTTGACTCAACCTAAAGAAAGAAGAAAAAAGATACTTAGATAAGTAAGTGCTTATATAACTAATTAAAAGAAGACAAAATCAGCTTAATTATTATTACAAGCATAAAAATCTCTTAAGAGATGACGTGGATACAGATTTTAAAGAAATTTGAAGTTTCGGGAAATGTCTTTAATGCGTTTTTGTTTTACTAATAAATGTACGTGCTTCCAAAACCAACAAAAAGGAAATCAAATGGGCTTATTTGTTAATTACAATCATAGAGTAATCTCATTTTAAGAGAGGAAGCAAATACAGATTTAAAGGAATTTAAGTTGGAAAAATGTCTTAAGTTTTAGAGAATATAGTTTCTTTTGCTTTATAGAGTTAAAAATGTAATTATATTTTTTCATATTGAAAGTTAATTTTTTACAAAAATGAAGTGACATTTTAGAATAGTGAGTTATCATCTGCTAAATGTATGCTACTTGCTAAAAACTTTATGAAATATTGATTATGCATCTATACGTGCTTTATTCATGGAGATATAGGACAAACAAGGTAATCAAATTAATTTCTAATAAATCGATTTCCCAAAAAGTAATTTCAAGAATATTTACAACCAACTTTTTGGTATATGATGAGGTAACATGATAGCAATGTGGGATTGGGATGTAATGAAAATTTTGTTGTAAATATAGGATAAAGGTGGTCTTAAATATAGCTATAATCTCATTTTCCCATGAGAAAATGAGAATATCACTTACTTGGATTGAACTACTTTTCTCAAAATTAGAGAATTAATTTCCAAGAGTCTTTTTTTACTTTTCTTTTGAGTCCACATTTTCCGTCAACAAGAATTTACCAAAATATTTAGAAACCAAACTTTCCCATGGATTCTTAGATTCCTATCAAGAATAATACAAACCAAAAGAAGTGTGAGGGTGAAGTAAAGTGCAGCTTGCTTCGAAAGTAACAAAGTATTATGAATTTTCATGAATTTAATTGCCCAAATGTATGCACAATCCCAAATGTATGCACAATCATAGAAAAAAATGTAAACTTAACATGGCAAAGTAGAAAAGATTCATAAAAGCAGAACTGATACTCAACTCACCTGGGAAGTAGCAACAGCCTCTTCCGCTTCTTTGAGCCGCACTAGTAACTCACCTGCAGCCTGCACAGCCTCTGCAGTATCCCTTAGTTGTGCCTGAAGCCCTTTGTTCTCGTCCCGGAGATATTGTCTCTCTCTTTCTCTTTCCACTTTTAAAGCCGAAATTTGAGCAGCAAGCGCATTTATAAACTTGGACTCCGCACCCCTTACTCCTGCTTTAGCAGCTGCTTTCTTAACATCCTCCACTCCTTCCTGTATCTTCCTATGCCTAGCAAGGAGTTGCATGTGTTTCTCTTCCAAATCTGCATACTGCTCCAGCATACGTGCATGCCCCTCCATGGCCAACTGCATTGCTTCCTTCAGCTCTTCTGCACATTTCGTCTCAGTTTCTAGCTCATGCTTCAACTTTTCAGCTGAAGACCTGCTCGCTTCAAGTTCAATTCTCAGCTCCTCAGCAAGAGAAATCCATTTACTCTCTGTCTCAGCCCAATGCCTTCTTTCCTGTTCAAATTGGCTTTCAGCACTTCCTTCTATTGATTCTGGAATTGTAGTAAGAGGAGGGGCCTGACTGGGGTCAGATGAATAGGTCAACTGCAGTATAGGATTTCGTTTCCTAGATGTGGATGAGGAGTCTACATAAAACTGTAGCTGGCTTCTTAAATCTTGAATCTCTTCCAACAATACTTCCCTCTCACCCATATCATGAAAATTCCGTAAGTTTTCCAGCTCATCTTGAACTCTTTTCAGCTCAATTTTTGTCCTTAAAACTTCTGGATGATTCTCGTATTTCTCCTTCAAAAGCTATAAAAATAATGGGTTAGTGCTAAATGCTTAAAGCATGTGGAAGTAAACTCTTGAAGAACTAATACCTTGTGCTCATGTGTGAGAGAAACTAGCTCTTCCTCCATGAAGTCCTCAGTGGGTAAAATACCATCCATAAGGCTCTCAAGGCGAAGAATTTTATCCTCCCTTGTCTGTGCAATTATGGAATTGCATTCCCTCTCATGCTTGTATTGTTGCACCTGAAAATGGTAGCTCAGACACATCAGATTTATAATTTGAGGAATAACTCTTAGTAATATTTTAGAAATTTACCAAACGGTTGAGCTGAACTATCTCAGAAGTTTTCTTGGCGCATAATTCTTCTAATGCCATTTCTCTTCTGATAGCTCCTGCCAAAACCTTTTCCACTGCCTGTGTGGTAAAAGTATAACAGGAAAAAAAAAAAAAAAAAAAATTTCAACAAATACATATATATCAATCTGAAGATTTGGGACTATTTATCGGAAACGAAGCTGATACATCTCAACTTACCTTAGGAACTTGCTTCTTTGATTTATCAGCAGACTCTAAGGCATCAAGGGGTACCAACTGCATGTCTGAATTTTCATTGGCCTCTTTGGCTTCTTTGGCCTCTAGCTGCATTCTACTTTTGCAACTAGTACACATAAATTCCCCAGATTCTTCTTGTTGTATATCATCAGCAGTTTGCACACCAGCGTCAACTTTTGAAGCAGGCAAAATTAGGTTAGTTTCTGCACTTTTGAATGAAAACCTAAATGCTGACCTCCTTAAAGCAGTACTTTGGCGGTGGCTATCAATAATTTCAAGACCTTGGCGGATGCTTGCAGCCAATTGTTCAGTTGGTGCAAGAAGACTTTTACTTGTTCGAGTAGATATAGCAGTAGAAGAGCTTCTTTTCAAAGATTTTGCTAAAGAAATATGGGCAGCCTCTGGGTTCAGTTTACTGTCATCCATAAAATCTTTCTGGGAAGCAGTCAGCATTGACGAAGTCCTCAAGCTTTTTCTACTTGTGTTGAGTTTTGGTGAAACACTTGGAGTTGGAGACTTTAGTACAGGGGATACATTACAAGGAACTGTGCTGAGATTGGGGGATGCACAATCTATCAAACCATTCGGAGATTCGTTGCATCTCTCTGAAACTGATGTGCACGGAGACAATTCAGTAACAGTTTCAGAGTTTGGGCAAGAGGAACCGTCTTGCATCATTTTGGCTTCTGATTCTTTGTTTGGCAATTTACTGGATGAGGAGCTAAGAATAGTTTTATCCTCTGTGGGCATTCCAGACAAACTCCCATCAAGCATATCAAACGTTTGGTCATTTTCCTTTACAACATTATCGGAAATCGGCACCATAGCATTGGAACAAGCTGGGATCCCTTTCATGGATTCTTCACAATCAACAATCATGGCCTCATCGTGTTCTGATATTCCTTCTTCCATATTGACATCTGTGTCTTCAGTACCTTGTTCTTTCAGACATCCACCTCCAGAGATCAAACCTTGTGAATCTGACTTATCAGCTTCACTGCAAGCTGATTGCTTATCCACTTCAATGAAGAGCTTCTCAACGGCTTCCTCATCAATTTCCATCTCCTCATCCCCATCTTCATCAACATGAGGTAATGCAAATGGACGATTAATGCTGGATCTGATTAGATTTAAACTTCGACGAATCCGTGCAGCTGTATGACCTCCGTTAGAGTCAACTGGGTTGCTGCCATTTGCCTTAATTCGATGTAATTCATCCTGTTGAGTTTATTGCAATGAATTATATAGACGTGGCTCATATGTGATTTAATAAAATTAATAACATTCAATCAAATATATACCCGTAGCTGCCGAATTACTTCACGCAAATGGTTTACATCATCCTGCATTACTTCATTAACCATTGCCTTGTTCTTGATAGCCTTAGCACGTTGTGCAAATCTCAAAGTACTGAAAGTCTCACTCTTACAACTGCGATAGAATAATATGAATTTCCAATCCAGAGAAAAGAAGGAAAAACTGCTGCTTTAAGTAAATAATACTTAAGAATTACCTTTGTGTTGGAGATATAGCACAAACCATCGCTAGCTTGGCATTTCCACCAAGAGACTCTTGTAGTAAAAATGTTAACCTAGAGTCTCTATAGGGGATATGCCTTTGCTTTCCTGTTTGGGAAATTTCAGCAAGAATGTTTATCAAATTCCTGCAACAAAAATTAACTGAATTAGCAAATCGCAAAAAAAATAAAAATAAAAAAACCTCTCAAGACATCTTAATGAAAACTATGAATGAAAGGAAAGAGCAACAGCACTCTCATTAGATAGTAAAACAATTTATTTTTCTTTTCTTTTTCTACTAACAAAACATGATATTATTTACAAGGCTAAAATTATGCAGCATCAATGCTTGAAAAGAACAGTATATTGTGCTTAGAAAAACAAATTCCAGTATTTCTTTTATTTTCTTGTATTCCATATTTAACTACTAAAAATATTCTACACCAGCTGTATCCATTATAGATATCAATGACTGGCTGTTGATTCACAACTACTTTTATCGGTTTTTTTACCATCTGCGTTAAACACCTGGCTCTGTTACTGAATGCCACAATTTAGTTCAGTGCTCTGGAGAGGTTTAATACTAAACGATATTGGGTATCTTGAAGGTGCTTATGATAAAAAACTGGCATGAAAAAACTTTTATCCCTACATAGAAATCTTTTAGGTTTTTGGTTCTGTTTAAACCCAATGATATTAGGCATTGTTAATATAGTGCACCATTCTGGAATGTTTATTTATTATTCGACTTGAGTAATACTTTTCTTGAAAAAGACTGTCCTACTGCTTTATCAATCTTGTAATTTCCTCAACTTTGTTGTATCTACATATTTCAACCTTCATTTGACAATAATTCATTTCACTTCTTTTTCTATACTATATTTTCAGTTGTTTATTGTGCTAGATATACATTTGTAATTGTCTTACTCTGGTAAAAGCTAGCTAAGTATCAGGGTGACACCGATACTAATTTACACCTGCTGCTAGCATCCCTAATAATAGTTCTACTCTTATCCTTTCTTCATATAAAATTCTTCAGCATAAGAAAACAAAGGACAATTTAATAGAAGCTATATCTCCATTACTCCATTTATATTTTCTACCTCTACATTAAGATCAATATGTAAGAGTATAGACTGAACCATACCCAAGCTGTGAGAGTGATCGATTGATGTTTCCTGCTTCCTTCAGGCGCTCCCCTGCTGCACCTGTTAGCTTCTGTCGCTCTGATCCTGCTAAATCAACAAGATTTATCCTGCTAGTTTTGAAGCTGCTCATTCCACCTGCCGTGCTCTACAAATAGTACAGTTTACTTTTATAATCTCTCTCAGCCCAACATGTAAGAAAGGACCAACAAAAGTTCCATTAATTTATATCAGGTTAACATAAACCATTACACACTACCACAAACTGTAAGCCCATCCAATATTAGGACAGAAAATGGAACTTAGCCCATCCAATATTTGGACAGAAAATGGAACTTACATGTGTAGCTAAATAAATTAAATAGAGTAAAACAAAATTCAAACACAAAAATAGTTAGACAATTTTGTCTATTGCCAAGTCAAATTAGTATCAAATCAAAAGCTTATTAGCATAGATGTTAAGCTTTTGTGGTCGATGGCAGCTTATATCATTTGCTGTGAAGATTATCATGTTGCATTCTGATTTACAAGTACACAAACACCAGCTTACTCCATTGGGAAAGTCTAAAAGATAAATATAATAATTCTAACTTTAAAGCCTTGAAACAGTTAAATTACAACTACATACATTCACGTACAGCAGAAACATAAATTTATATCATTTAGCACTAAAAATAAATAAATCGACAGCCAGGTCAAAACAAGGAGGATGTTACCTTGCATCGGGATTCAACAACACAAGTAAAAACAGTATGTGAACGAGAACTCTCAGCGTTGATGCTAGTTGCGCCTGTTCTCCTGTTAGACAGCCCCTGCATGGTATATTCGGTAGTAATAATTGAGATACTTGAAGAACCATCACAGTAACATTTTTACACCTCTATTCTCTCTCTATCTATAGAAGCGAAAAATGATATGCCTTCTTTAATGTGTGTAGCTGTGAAAATCCTCCAGTAAAACTTTTGTATATTTACTACGCCTAGGAACCGGATATGGTTTTTCCTGAATAAGAAGAGATATGTTCATTTTTCTATATTCTTTATGTTGCTAAATTCTAATCGAACAGTTCACTGAGTTGGAAAGGAATATTATTTTTTAAATATGCTCATAAAATTTCCCAACAGAACGTTCTATTACTGCTAAAATTTCTTTTTGAAATTACTCTTGCGTAAGATCAGATAACCAAAATAACTTATGTCTATGCTTAAAGACAATAATAGAGCCAACCTTTATTAAAAGCTTGGATACATCAGTCATTGATTTTACACACTCCTCTGTAAGATTTTCGACATAGACACCTGATTTGACATCTTCTCTTATCTGGAAGAGAAAACCAATGGAGGATCTGAGAAGAATATGTCATCCATACCAAATTTTTTATTAAAAAGAGTTAAATTTCCTTTTACCTGGAGATTTCTTTGATTAGGATCCAACAAGTCTGTGATTTGTTCATTATAAATCTGCAAATCAGTTTATATATTAAGCAGAAGAAATTACAAGGTTAAAATAAGCCAAACAACCTGAAAGGATACTGTTAACTATATACCTCAAGTAAAGAACAGTGACACTGATACTTTAGTTGTTTATCAGCATGCTTAATTTGCTCCTGCAGAAAGAGGTTCCAGGGCAAATTTAAGGTAAATATATAACTCGATGAATGTAACAACAAGTTCCAATAAATTGAAGCTGACCTCATTCATGCGAGCGAAGAGACGCTCAAATACTCGAGGGGTTAATCCTTGTTGATCGCTGGATAAGTTCTCCTCCAATAATGCATTGGATGGACCCCACATGGTATAAGTCTTTCCGCTTCCCGTCTGACAACAATTATATTTTCAGAAATTCAGAAATTCAAAAAATTAATATCACCACTCACAGTTATAAAATGCATATCCAGAATGAAAAGCAAACAACTTCAACCATACCTGCCCATAGACAAAAACTGAACCGTTGAATCCTGCCATACAGTTTTCAACAAGAGGCGCTCCTACGAGCTGGAAAATATCAAGCTGCAACAGAAAGGTTTGTAAGCAATTACGAACTTTATCCACAATCTTCTATTCAAAAAAACAATTTGCAAACAATCATGTTGTTGAAGGTCATGCCTGAGTTGCTTCTGTGTCAGCAACCGAATCAAAAGTAAACGTCTGCCCGTTGATTGACAAACATTTCTCAGAAACTTTCTGAACTATCATTTCTCCTTCATCCTTGTCCTCGCGTGGTGGCCTCATTCGCACTATTACCTGAAATTTTTCAATGAAAAATTGTGACAATCAACAATGGCTCTGAGACTAAAGAAAATTGAAAAAGAGGACACACAGCAATTTTGGTACTTCAATAGGTTTCAGCAACTTAACATACAATTGTTGGCGGAAAATCTGAAATGTTTTCCCCCCTTGAAAGATTCTTAGTGCTCTCACAGACCAAATAGCAGATTAAGAAAACTTCCAACAAACACTGAATAACTGGAGTAATTACAAAATATTGGATTCACATCATCATCTTCTGAAGCCCAGTTAAAGCAAGTTAAAAAGGAAATCAACCATTTTTTTTGCTACAGTCGTCAAGAGTTCAACTATTTTTTAGCAATTTCTACTCAACGGCTTTTTTTTTTTTTTTTTTTTCCTTCAATCATACAACATATTCCCACAATCGGAGTATAGAAGATTTACCAAGTCAAATTAAGAAGAAATTTCATCAATTTCATTAGTTAAACCAAAAAGATCAAGAATTTTTTCTCAGTAAACAAATAGATTGGAAATAAACACAATTTAAAGCCAAAATAGCACCACCAACGATACCTGAACACCAGAGTCGGAGGTTCCAAGCACAGAGTTCTCAGGCACCGTTTCCACGATGAGCTTCCGCTTGAGAGGGTTAGACGAAGGTGGACGCGGCGGCAACGGACTCCTCAACTTAACGGCGGCCGGAGAATGCTTGGAATCTGAGACCAACGAGTTCGGATCCGAAGGCGGAGCATTCTCCTTCGACGACTTCTGCTTCCGAGATGGCCTCGGCTTCGCCGGACTAGGGTTTGACTGCGGAGGCTCCATTTCTCTCAAGATCGGATTCTTAGGTTGCATGAAGTGCTTCATTTCGTACACTCAGAAACCCTAGAGATAGTAACAATTCCACAGAGAAAGAGAAAGAGAGAGAAAGCGTAGGGTTTTGAAGGAAGACAAAGGAGCGAGTGAGAAGGAGAAGAGAGAGAGAGAGGGAGAGAGAGAGAGAGAGAGAGAGAGAGAGAGAGAGAGAGAGGAACGTAGCCGTTGGAGGTGAGGAGTGGGAAAAGAAATTTGAATTTTGGAGGAATCGGGGAAAAGCACGTGGTCCTTGTAGGGTCTCTTTTATTTTGTTTTATTTTATTTAAATAAAAATGAAAATGTTTATTATTAATAATAATTAGAAAGAGACAGAGAGAGAAGCTGAAAAAGCAATTTGAAAATTTTTTTAAGGGTGTGTTTGGTTTTTGGATCTGGAGCGTTTTTATTTTTTGTTCGGAGGCTAAAATGGGTCCCTTGCTAACGTTATTGATTTATGTAAACTGGGACCCTCAAAGCCCAATTCAAGATGTAATTTCTGGTTTTAATGCTCAGGCCCGATTTACAACCATCGGCCCAGAATTTGGACTTGAATTTTAAACCTAGTCTTTGGGGCCTGAATACAGTGGTCCAAAATTTTTTTTTAATAAAAACAAAAAAATTATTTAAAATTAAACTTAATATATGAAAAAATTTATTGCGAAGAGAAAAAGTTTGCCAAAATTTTCATTATCAATATTTTATTTAATTAAAAGCTAAAATTTTATATATTACTAGCAATCAATAACTTGACATATTATTTGAAAAAGAATTTAGAATATTTAGCAGTTTTCATCTTGGATTCATGTTGTGTATGACTGGTCTCTTTAATCCGATGGGTGTTCATGGCTTTTGGTTTAATTTGGCAGTTTTAGTAACAAGTTGGAGCAAAAGCAGAGTTGGCCAAACTAGAAATACACCAATTCTAATTTAACTCTGTTTCATGCACTTGTTTCCTAATTTCTATAATTTTTAGAGGATGGTGAATCATATAAGTATATAACTAAGAAGTGTCAATAAATAATTTGTACATAATACCAAATGGGCTAAAACACACAACCTCATTTTTATTGCTGATGGTCATTGAAAATATTAGAACCTTATCATATGTTTTAAGAATTTTATGAAACGTACTACAACATTAATGAAAGAATATCAAACGACAGATAGAAAATTGAAAATGCATATATATATATATATATATAATCATTCTATGGTCTAAAAATTTGCATTTTTTTTATTATATAAAAGTTTACAAAAACGATAATTTTTTAAAATTTTAAACGTTCATACAATAAATATATATATATATATATTTATATATATATATATATATATATATCCATGACATAGAATTTCCACTGTAAGATAAAAACAATATAAATATCCATGATATAAAATTTTCTTATGTACATATATTATCCATAGAGAGAAAAAGAGAAATGCTGTAAAATGCTCCTTGTCATTTTTGCCTCTCCATACTCTCTTTTTTTTTTTTTTTTTTTTTTTTTTTTTTTTTTATGAAGTTTCTCTCCTGTATTAATTCTAATTAGATATGACAGAGGCAAAAATTTCTGTCGTCATTAATGATCATATCTCTCCTCTATTTCTTCATTACTGTTCATCTTCCACAGCACCCATTTTTTCTCACCTAGAGTCCCCAGTCTTTTTCTAATGGCCTTCCTTTCCTACCTTTGGAATTTGGACCCTTCTCTCTTCCAACCAATAGAAAGCGTCAATTATCAGTTGAGTGAAAAAAACACCATCTCCATAGATTTTTTTAGTTCCAGCATTTACTCTTTCCATTCTGGTTCCTTCACCTCCAATCCACCCTCTCCACAAATCGAAAGCAACATGGCTTCCAGATTAAATGGTTATTTTTTTAATCACAAATACAAATGGAAAATCAAGACTTTACATATTAATTGAAATATGTGCTAAATCCTATGACCATAAAACTCAAACAACCATTCTGAAATATAGTTTGCTAATGAAGGTAGGAAATAGAACTATTTATCAAAAGAAGGGTAGGAAATAGATCTTCTCAGGCCTCAATTACTAATGAAGCTAGGAAATGGTGATAAACCAAAATTGAGGGAAGAACAAAGTCGACTGCTTTGGTTAAAAGCCGCTGAACTCTTTTCCTTTTTTCCTTTTTTAATTTTTATTATGAGAGACCCACGTAACTACTCTGACTCTTTTCTTTCTAATTTAATGCCAAATTAGCGGACGTTTAAAAATACCATCGGTGCATATAATTCCACAATTTTATTTTACTAGGCGACGTCGGAAAAATTATGTTTTTTCGACTACAATTTAATTATATGTAATCTGGAATGGTGTGCTTCATGGAACTCTATTTACTTTATGCCTTGTGTCGACTATAGTTTGTGTTTTCAAATTAAAATATGTGAGTTACTAGTTTAGGGTGATTCAAAGATATTCATACCAAAATGTGTCATAAGCCCATTTTCAACTTACACTTTCAAGCACAGAGAACTAGGATTTGATTAAATTTTGATGAATCTATAAAACCTGACAGCCAAAGGCACCTGGCCTACCGATCGAACTTACTCTTGGTACGTAAAATTCCCAATCTAATTCACTAGACAAACCTATTAATTAGGTTTTTAATGGTTTGTTTATTTTTATTTTTTTAAATTGGTAAGCTTTATCAAAACCAGTTTTGAACCTGGACTGAATCACGTTATAGTAATGGCTATTACCATCCCAACCACCCATAAGGTTTTAATGGTTCTTAAAAATGCAATTTTTTTTTGCAATAAAATAAAAAAATGCAACCTAAATAAATATTGGAGAATTATTAAACGCACAAGGTCACTAATGTCTCTCTCAAAATATTATATTATAATCGAAACCAACCCCTCATACAAATCCCAACAAAACCACGATGTGATTTCCATGTAAAGCTTAGATTATTTTAACAAAGTGAAACTCATACAATACATGCTTGCTCAATATAACCCAAAACTTGAACGCTCTTGCTCAAATTTCACTTATTTTGCTCCAAACACGAATTAGAACAGTGAAATACATTTTTAACAAAGTATATATGTCTAGCATATAAAAAGATAGTTTAGAGAGCCAAAAAAGTTAATTTAGAGTTCTCATCACCAACTATAGCCACTCTCAAGTCTCACATCATGCGTAGTCCACGGCCGATAGGTAAAATTACATATATATATATATATATATACATAGGACATAAAATTAATAATATTAAGGATAATAACTAATCTATCAAGTATTTTAGTTATATTTATTTTTTAAATATTCATTTATTCATATATTTAGAGTATATTAAAATGTAAACCAATAAAATAAAAACATATTACTTTGCCACAGTATTTTGATAAAGATATATATATATATGTATTGGTACACACTAGTTAATATGTCAGGACCCGTCCAAAATTCTTTACCGGAACCCTAGACAAGCCCTGATCCCAAGGAAATACCACCGAACCTTCCAACGGAAAATCCAGCAGCACCTCCCCTAAGGGTAGGACTAACCAAAAATTTCCTGCACTGAAAACACACTTCTATAATCATCCCCTTATTCCTCCCACAATACTACAAATTGATTCCACAAATTACAGCACTTCAAAATAAATAACAGCAAATCAATGCAAAAAAAATAACTACATGTCCAATATAGTATACAGAGCATTATACAAATAAAAGTGAAATTAATACCATGACAGATGAAACAGTACAAGATGGAGAGGAAAAGGAAAGAAATACATCTTGGACTTTCGGCAATGAACCGAGACGTCGGGCTCGCCCCGGACGATCAACGTCTCCCAACCTGGACCTAAGGGAACGAAATTTAAAAATATGAGATGCTAATCATCTCAGTGAGTGACCCTATCTACTGTACAATTATAATACCACGATAATAAAGTAGATAAATAATAATTAATTGGAAATGATAATTTCTCTCAAAACCCTTACAATTCTCTCGGTTGGAAAAGTTCCCCTTTTAAAATATTTTCACAAAACCCTTTATTCGTAACCTCCGAAAACCAAGACATCAATTTATTCAACTAAATATCAAATAAAATAATAATAAGTCAAGCATCCAAAATTTATAATTAAAAGAAATTAATTTATTGAATAATTAAGTAAAGGGAAAAAATAAAATCAATTTAAAATCCCCACTCAAGTCAATAATAAACACAGTATTAATTATACTCTTAATTCCAATACAATTTCAAAATATTTATTTTAAAATCCCAGTTCTGAAAATCACTTGATGCACTCACTATATACCAATGGCGCCAATAGTACCCAGCGTCCCAAGGTACCGCCAAACAGGAAGTTATAGAGAGAAACAGGCATACGGTCGCGTGGCGTCCCACCGCGCCGCTGCAAACAAGTGTCCCGGCCATGGAGGGGCGGCCTACCCTCATCCGATGGCAACCACAGGACAACCCCATAAAATCACCTGCGGGCTACTCACACCCACCTGCGCGCTAATCACATCCGTGTGCACACTAACCATATCACATATAAACAGAACACCAGTACGTGTATGGTGCATCTAAAAATCATAAATCAACACATTTCAAAAAATCAAATTTCCCATAAATATACCGGGTTTATCCCATCCAATTAAACCCGTAATTTTTCCACAATTCCTCTATAATCATCGTCATAAATTCATCGCATAAATTCCATAATTTTCAAATCCACCAGCTCTCAAATCCACCAATTTAAATATTCAATTTTCCCAATAGCATAAATATTTTTGAAATATAATAAATTAAATCACATAATATTCCAGGGGCATACTTATAAAAATTGGAGTCACCAACATAAAGAAATATTTTCCTTGAAATATTTGAAAATCAAATCATGCCCAAAATAATGTTAAAACCACAAGAATTTCATATATAATTAAATTCCACAATTCTCAATACCATAAAATAATTTTCACATGGCATAAATTTATAAAATGCATATTTTCTTTAATCAAAATAAATTCACCAATAATTTCCACAATAAATCAATTAAATATTTGACACATAGAATATAAATTTCAAATATTCAATTCACACCAAATATTCACAAATTTAATTTTCGAAATTAATTTGAAGGTGGGTCACTCACCTGGAGCACGCAATTAACCTAAGATCCTCCATGGGATCAATTCCACGACTCACCCATGCTCCTAGAACACAATTCACACACAGTCAAATAAATTAATATTTTATTCGGGTAAATAATACCCGGTACCCGGGGGATTAAACACAAACGTTAACCAAAATTGTCGAATAATATACCGAATCGAAGCTTGTGGAATAATACCGCATTATCGGTCTCCATTGACCCCAATTCTGCCGGTGGTGGCCGAAATTTGGCCGGAAAGCTTCGGTCGATTTTGATCTCCTCGTATTTCGCAAACCGCTTCAAATTTTGGAAATTGGAGGCCATATTTGAACTTAGAGGACCCAAAATAAAGGGAGAGGGGTGGTAATTTGGACTGGGCTGGCCGGAAAACACAAGAAAAGAGGAGTGAGAAAATTTCCGGCCGGCGGCTTCTCCTGCCTAATCTGGGCGCGTCCGGCGGCCGATGACCGTGAAATTTTATGTTCGAGCTCGTCTCCTCCCTCCGCTCATCATTGGCCAGCGCGTGTAGCAAGGTGGTGGCTAGAAACGAAGAAACGGCGACGGCCCGAGAGGAAGAAGGAAAGGAAAGGAAGAAGAAGGAGGAAGAAGAAGAAGAAAGAAGAAGAAGAAGAACGGGCCCGTGGCCCTTTTTTTCCCACGTGGAGGAAAAGAAAAAAAAGAAAAAAGGAAAGAAAATAAAAAAAAATTAAAATAAATAATTAAATAATATTATTATATAAAATAACAATAAAATAATATGATATTAAACATGGTTGACATATGGCATCTCAACATGGTGACACATGGTCACATTTATTAAGTCACACGTGGCACAATGTTACACGTTTAAAAAAATAATATTAAAATAATACAGTATTTGAAAAACTTTATAGGTCCATAACTTTCAAACCACATGTTCAAATCGAACGTGCCGCTAGTCTACGGACTCATATCAACTAGTACTTCACAACCATGCATGAGTCAAAGCTCAACTTTGCATGAATAAAAAGTCAACTCCGGCACCCTTGGACAATTTGGACCCCAACTTGTTTTGCTCATAACTTTCAAACCGTAGCTCCGTTTTCAACGTGCTACTAGTCTACGAACTCGTGCCAATGTATACTTCGTAATGGTACGTCAGTCAATCTATAATTCCATCTGAGTCAAAAAGTCAACTTTTGACCCCTTCGGTCAACGGTCAACGGTCACCCTCGGTCAAAGTTGGAAAACTTCCGTTGTACTTTGGGACGTGGTGTTACATAATACCTCTAACATTACTCATACGTTATAATTCTTTTATTTAAAATCTATGTTGTAGTTAAATGAAAGATGTTATGTGAGATGTGTTAATCATTGGATCTATTGAGAATTGATAGTTGATTTTATGGTGGTTCTATTAACATTATTACATTTTTTTTCCTACATACACTATACATATTTAATTTTACCTTTACTACCTATAGTAAATAAAACCTTTCTATTTTACCCGCAAAACAAAATAACGTTAAACTTATATTCCACATAAATTTCTATATGAAAAAAACTTACTATTTTCATTTTTTTTAAAATTATTATTTTCACATAAATTTGATAGTTAAAAACTTTAAATTAATTAACCCAATAAAGGGGGAAAAAATTTAGTCTTAAGTAGATTGAAAATATACATTTACAATTTCAAGTTCTTTATCAATTTCAAAACAAAAACATGAAAAAAAGGAAAAGAATGAGAACAAGCAAGGATTAGAACCTAAACTGTCAGTCTTTTAAGAGAACTCCCACAGAGGCGAGTACCCGAAAGGAGGGAGTGAGAACAAAAAGCCGTCACAACAGTTAGCTAGTCTTGGTGTTGTGGTAGTGGTGGCTGAGAGACAGAGTGAAACAAAGATGTTGGGACGAAAGAGAGAGAAGGCAGGAAGGGTTATTTTGAAGAGTTTGGGAAAGCGAAGAAAGAAAATTTAACAAGTTCTTCATTTTTCCTATTTTTCAAATTCCTCTTCTTCGCCATTGAAATTCTTCCCCTATTGATTTAGTTCTTCTTAACTTTTTGTATCACTGTATTTTATCAAATTTAGTGCTTTGCAATGAAATGTATTGCACTATTCAATTTGTTACTTAATTAAAGATATTATTGACTTTTACAAATGAATAAATTTGAAATATAAAAATATAGTATGGGTAACTAAAAACATAGCATTAATAGAATCATCCTTGAATTTAAACCTAAAATTATAGAAGAGACGTTTGTAATCCTAAATATTACCCATATAAGCATTATCTAGCATTTAATATAAAGTTAAAAGCTTATATCATATTGATGGGATGGTTTTAGTATTAGCATATCCTCTTTGTTATTTATTATTTTAAAACTTGAAATCCTATTTACAGTAAAATTAGTTCTATATTAATTCTATATGGACCTTCATAATGTTAATATATTTTTAAATTTCAGATTTTTAAAAAAGATTCAAAAGTTAATAAAAGTTTTATGTTAAAATGTTTCAAATTATAAACAGATGTAAGCTTGATTAAGTACATTTGATATGTTAAAAACTAATGAAAAAATGGTAATTTAACAAGTGTCAAAAATTATCATTTTATATTTTTAATTTTTATTTAATTTATAAAGTCTCATCCATAATGATGAGGATTTTTTTTTTAAATATTCATGTCACATCAATTCAATAATAGAATTTCATATAATAATTTTAAATTAGGTGTTGTTGAGTATCCTCTTATTCTTATGTTCGGAACATATTGGGAACATATTATAGATCATGTTTTATACAATATATACCAAATACATACGTACCTATATATACCATTGAATTTCCAAACCAGATACGGTAATTGCCATAGGTTTGAAAAAGAAATGCATGCATGCAAAAAGTATCAACGTGTCGTGAAATCCCAAATTAAGTCCTCTGCGTGTCAATCTCTCACAAATTGGCATACAATTAACATTTTAGCAAATATATACCATCAAAAACATCCAAACTCCAAGACAAAATAAACCCCACTACTCAACCCTCTTAACAGTCTCTGACTCAGCAATCCCCGAGGCGATAAGAATCTAACAACAACAACAACACCACCACCCCCCAATTCTTATCCCCACAGGAAAATGATTTTTTCTGTCTCGTTTTTTCTCAGGAAAATTTACACACAGATAGAAAACAGAAAACAAATTCCTCCCATCAGAAAACCCACACTGCCAGCTGTACTCTCTCACCCTCTCTCTTAAATTTTATTTATTTTTTTATTTTTTTCTATCATCAGACGGTGACTGCATGTTTGTTTGATAAGAAAGAAAATGAAAGAGAATGAGAAAATGCTAATCCTCTGTTTTCTTTCGTATGTTTAAAAGACGCGGCACGCCGTTTGTGCTGCTCTTAGTGGGCCCCACAACCACCACCATCACCACCCTCCTTCTTAATTTGCGTGTCAAAACACCTCCTTTTGTCTTCTCTCTTTCTTATTTCTCCCATATTTTTCTTTACACTATATAAGCAGTCACCTTATTCTTCGATCTTCATCTTCAGCGATATATACAAAAACCCTAAGAATCCATCTCTTAATCAGTTCATTCATTCATGGCCTTGTTGATAAGATCACCGGCGGCGAAATTCACCTCCGTTTTCCTCTCCATCTCGCTTCTCTTCTTCTTCTTCGTCGCCGGATCGTACGGCTTCGGAGGAGGAAGAAAAGTTGGAGGTTGGACAGAGATCGAGGACGTGAAGGACAACGAGGAGGTTCAAAATTTGGGGAAATTCTCCGTGGAGGAGTATAACCGGAACCGGAGGCAGAGCGGCCTGAGCAATGGCGGTGGAGAGCTTGTGTTTTCCGAGGTTGTCGAGGCGAAGAGGCAGGTGGTTTCGGGGATCAAATACCACCTGAAAGTGGCGGCGACTATGAACGGCGAGACGAAGATGTTCGACTCGGTGGTGGTGGTGAAACCATGGACTCGTTCTAAGCAACTCATTGAGTTTTCGCCTCGAGGTGAGACTGTGAAGTTAGGGTTTGAAGGTGGTGAGGTATGAAGTAGTTTTTTCTCTTTTAAGGTATAGCCATGGCGGTGTTTCAATGTAAAATTGTAGTTTCTTTGTTTAATAATTTAAAAAAAAATTTTTTTTTTTTTGGGTGATGGGCTTGAAGAATGATAAGTATGTATGTATGTATGTATGTGTACTGTGCATGCAGCTTATGATGTGTAAGAATAAATTATGATAATATAATAAGAAATTGAAAGTAGAAGTAAATGTTTTATTATTTTATAAAATATTGTAAGTGTTTTTTTTTTCTTTCTTTTTTTCTTTTTTCTAAATTTGATGATGGAGAAGGAATAATTTGTTGTGGCAGAAATCTCAGCAATAATAAATAAAATCTATTTATGTGTTATAGGTACATTCATCAATATGATCTATATATATTTGTATTAATCTCTAGACTAATAAATTAAAATTTAAAACACACTCGTTAATAATAATATGCAAGTGTATATTACCTTACCCTCTAAACTATATAACACCTATTGCGAAATATAACAAATTTCACATTATCTTTTATATGTATATTACTTAATTATCCTTTTTATCTAACTATGCAAGTTTTTTCAGTGAATTGGTTAAATTGGTCAATTTAGGTCTTAAACAAGTTTTGATAAGCATAAATCCTCCAAATATTCAATTTTGCTATAAACCGAAAATCGATTTAAACCATGCCAACAAATTTTAATAAGCATAAATCCCCAAAAACTTCAAATTTAATTTAAAACTATATTTATCAAAAAAAAAAAGAATAATAAAAGCTATAAACTTGGTTTTTAAATTTTCTTATGTTTTTTTGATGAATGAGGATCTTAGCACTATACTCTAAACATGATGAGTCCAAAACCTAAAAACTACTAATGATATTGTCATATTTACAATATCGTGGCTGTTTCAGATGGACAAAACTATAAACTAGTTAAATATGTACTTTTGAAGACATTATCAGTGCAAAAATGTTTCTGAACAATATTTTATCTGTGATTTAGATTAATTTTATCCAATTTAATTTTTAGAAAATGCATGATTGAAATTGATATAAAAATAATTTATTTTTTAATAATAATTTAGAAAGTAATGTGACAATTTTCTAGTTAGAGGACAAAGTGATTTAAAGATAAAATGATATTAGCTCTAAAAATAATAAATCGATATACGATTTTCCCTTTTTTTTTGGTCAACCTCATTATATATAAATTTATATAATTTTCTTTCTACCACATTTACGATTTTGATGAAGTATTAAATTAGTGTACGTATATGTATGCAACATTAAATTAGTGTACGCATATGTAAATTGATGAGTATTTTGATGTCATCCGAGGGTATATGCTGAATATTTTTGTAGTCGGATGATGTGAATATTGTAAGGTTTATATGTTATTAATTTGTGTAAACACTGTGAAGCTACGTAGTAAGAGCATCTCTAATAAATTTTTTAAAAATATTTAAAATTAAACAATATCTTTTATATAATAAAAAGTATTTTTAAATATAAAAAATTGAATCTTAAAAATTTCTTCAACAATATTTTTTTATTTATACTTTTTATTTTTATTTTTTCTATAATTATTTATTATTTTACTAGTAATTTTTTTTAATGAGTTATTTATATCTTAAATATTATAATAATGACATAAAAAAATATGTTATATTCAATTAAATTTATATAATATTGAACTAAAATATAATTTTAACTTTATATATTTGGAGAACCAAACCTATTTTTTATATCAAAATATAAAAATAAAAAATCTATTGAAATGTTTTTAAAATATTATCTTTTTAAATAAATAATATGATCATTTAAAAAATTCCTTTGGAATGTTCTTCGACGATGATTTTTTTTTTTTTTTTTTTGTGAGAAACTCTAAGACGATTTTATTAATGTGACAATAGATTATTACTGCTATTCCAACTTCCAAGGGAAGGATTTCCTATACATATGGATATGACAAATCATCCTCATTTTTTATTTTTCTTATTCAACTATCAATAGATCTTTATTTTTGCTACATAAATTATTAAAGCAATTAATTTTTTAAAGTTACAATCAATTTATAAAAAAATTTTATACTATTAGGTTTATCCAATGGTTAAAATGATTTGTAAAAAAAAATTGTCTAATCTATTAGTCCCGGGAACGATCCGCATGCACACAAGGTCAGTCCACGGCCCTGGTGTACAATTGCTCAAGGCTCCTTTTTGGTCCGTGCCCTTCCATGAGTACTTTTTATTTTGTTTTTAAACATATAAAAAAAATTAAATATTAAATCTAGTAAAAATAAAAATAAAACTAAGGTGGGCCCTTTTTTATTTTAGGCTTTTCTTATTAAATGGCAATTAATATTTCTACATATTATTGTAACTTTCTAAACAAAATTTACAACCCCTAATTATCTTTTATTGCAATGTTTATCTCTTGCATAAATCACTCTTTTTGATCATTTACGTTATTTTTGCATAAACCACTCTTAGCTATCCAGAAAAAAAAAAAAAAAAAAAAAAAAACTCTCTCAAGCTCTTCCTCTTCTAATTTTTTATGATTTAAATCTTTCTAACGCCATCTTCCATATCTTTTCATTTGAATCCAACTTCTCTCTTCTAAGACGATAAAATTTTTGATGAATATTAATATCTCCATTTTAGTATGGTCTGTATGAAAAAGTCACTTCTTTTGTTTTTAAAATATTTTTCTTGAAACTAATTATTTTAATGGACTTTTAAAATTTTTTCTGTTCAAAGAAGAATTGTTTATTTGATTAGAAAACTTTACAAAATTAATTAGGTTCTATTATTCTTTTATTGTTCATCATTGCTTAATATCTAAACCTCTATTGGTTTTTTATTAATTGTAATAAATCTACAAAAAAGTATACATATCTAAACATTAAAAAAAAAGAATGAAAAGCTAATTTATAAAATTGACCTAGGCCAGCCATGCATATATATATATATATATATATTATATATAGATTATTAAGGTAAAAAGTTTATGTAATTGGTTTTCAATATTCCTAGCCAAAAGCCAAGTGAGAGTGGTCTCGGGACATATTCTCTTTAGATTAAAAATTATTGTAATGATCAAAAACAATATTTTTAGTCCACCAAAAAAAAAGAACAGTTTTTAGTATTTACTAATGGATTTCTATAAATAGTCACTATGCGAAAATTGATATCTAGCAATACTCACTTAGCAACGCTACGAAACAAATACGTCTGAAAAAACATAACCGCGATTCTGAAGTTAATGCATCAGTAAAAATTCAATAAATATACGATGTACTATATAGATTGTACATCACCTGTTCTCTCCTCCCTTTTTTTTTTAGTTCTTTTAATTAATCTAATTTTAATTCAACAACAAATAATCCATAAAAATATTAGAGCAACTGAAGTTGTTTTTTTTTTTCTTTTTTGTTATACGTGTAACAGGCGACGCACCAGTAAGATTGTGTGTCGGCTGTTCTCTCTTCAGTTTTTTTTTTTTTTTTTTAGATCTTTTAATCAATCTAATTTTATTTTAATAATAACAATCAATAAAAATATTAGTGCACCAAAACTGAGGTTTTTTTTTTTTTAATATAGTTAACAGGCGACGCACCAATAAGATTGTGCATCGTTTGTTCTCTCTTCACTTTTTTTTTTTTGATTTTTTAATAAAATCAAAATAGCACTTTTTTTTATTTTTTAATAAAATCAAAATAGAGCCATAACAAAAATTGAACCCAGGAACTCCTACACTCTCATAAAATCATCACACCACCAGGCCAAATGACTTATATGTACTGATACAGCAAAAAATGGTTAATATAATGTTAGACGACACATTATTTAAACAATGCGTCGCCAAATACAAGAACAGGCGACGCATTCTTCAACAAATGCGTCTCCTGTTCTTTTTTTTTCAATTTTTTTGTTTAAACATTTCAAAAAATAAAATAAAATCATAACAAGAATTGAACCCAGGACCTCCTACACTCTCAAAAAATATCCACACCACCAGACCAAATGACTTATATGTAATGATACAGCAAAAATTGTTTAATATAGTGTTAGGCAACGCATTATTTAAACAATGCGTCGCCAAATACAAGAGCAGGCGACGCATTCTTCAACAAATGTGTCGCCTGTTCTTTTTTTTTTTTTCAATTTTTTTGTTTAAACATTTAAAAAATAAATAAAATCAAAATAGTGCTATAACAAAAATTAAACCCAAGACCTCCTACACTCTCAAGAAATCACCACACCACCAGGCCAAATGACTTATATATATATTGATACAGCAAAAATTGGTTAATATAGTGTTAGGCGACGCATTATTTAAACAATGTTTTGCCTGTTCTTTTATTTTTTTCAATTTTTTTGTTTAAACATTTAAAAATAAATAAAATCAAAATAGGTCCATAACAAGAATTGAACCAAGGACCTCCTATACTCTCAAGAAATCACCACACCATCAGACCAAATGACTTATATGTATTGATACAGCAAACATTGTTTAATATAGTGTTAGGCGACGCATTATTTAAACAATGCGTCGCCAAATACAAGAACAGAAGACGCATTCTTCAACAAATGCATCGCCTGTTCATTTTTTTTCAATTTTTTTGTTTAAACATTTAAAAATAAAATAAAATCAAAATAAGGCCATAACAAGAATTGAATGCAGGACCTCTTACACTCTCAAAAAATCACCACACCACTAGGCCAAATGACTTATATGTACTATACAGCAAAAATTGGTTAATATAGTGTTAGGCGACGCATTATTTAAACAATGCGTCGCCAAATACATGAATAGGCGATGCATTCCTCAACAAATCCGTTTCCTTTTTTTTTTTTTTCAATTTTTTTGTTTAAACATTTAAAAATAAATAAAATAAAAAATGGACCATAACAAGAATTGAACCCAGAACCTCTTACACTCTCAAGAAATCACCACACCATCAAGTCAAATGATTATTTTTTTTTTTCAATTTTTTTGTTCAAACATTTAAAAAATAAATAAAATCAAAGTAGGGCCATAACAAAAATTGAACCCAAGACCTCCTACACTCTCAAGAAATCACCACACCACCAAACCAAATGATTTATATGTACTAATACAGCAAAAATTGATTAATATAGTGTTAGGCGATGCATTATTTAAACAATGTGTCGCCAAATACATGAACAAGCGACGCATTCCTCATCAAATATGTCACCTGTTCTTTTTTTTTTTTTTCAATTTTTTTGTTTAAACATTTAAAAAAAAATCAAAATAGGGCCATAACAAAAATTGAACCCAAGACCTCCTATACTATCAAGAAATCACCACACCACCAGGCCAAATGACTTGTATGTACTAATACAACAAAACTAGCTAATATAGTGTTAGGCGACGCATTATTTTAACAATGCGTCGCCAAATAAATGAACAGGCGATGCATTCTACGACAAATGCGTCGCCTTTTTTTTTTCAATTTTTTTGTTTAAACATTTAAAAAAAAAATCAAAATAGGGTCATAACATGAACTAAACCTAGGACCTCCTATACTCTCAAGAAATCACCACACCACCAGGCCAAATCACTTGGATGTAATAATACAATAAGAACTAGCTAGTATAGTTTTAGGCGATGCAGACTTTTAAGAAAGAGTCGCTAAATAGACTAAAAGGCAACGCATTTGTAAACAACTGCGTCGCCGTTTCACCCAACCAATTTTTAACTTTTTTTTCAATTTGAAAGTTATTTTTAGTAATTTTTTAGTTTTGCAAATATGCTTCTTCTTTTTTAATTTGTAGATGACCAATCAACAAAACTAATTAAAAATTAAAAAAGAAAATGAAATAGGCTACGTGTTTTAATGGAATTGCATCGTCTGTTCCTTCAATTATTTTTTATTTTTTAAAAAAAAAAAGCAATTTAATAGACTTTCAATTTTTAAAAACAAGTAAACTATCAATGACCACAAACAAATGAAAGTTAAGCTCATTTAACATACTTATCTAGCTAAATTGGTCAATAAACACTTGTTGAATTAGAATTCTATATTCGGTACCCTATCTCAAATTAGGTCTTGAGATATTTTGTGTCTCGTCTATACACATATATGTATAACTGAGAAGAGCATTGACAAAACTATTTTCTATTTTTAGATCAATGAAATTTATGTTCATTAGATTGCTACATGAATATATTTGTAGATGAATAATTAAAAAATTATTTAAAGATTGTAAATAAAACATAAAAAAAATGAAACAGGCGACGCTTTTCGACCATAATACGTCGCTTGATTCCAAAATTCAAGAACAGGCGATCCTTCTTGAAGAGAATACGTCGCCTATTCTCTCAATTAATAAAAACAAAAATTTTGAAAGACATGCAAATTTTATAAAGAATAAAGGTGTACTTGAAAAACAGAAAAATAAACAACAATCTTCGATATTTTGCTTCGCATTTTTAAGAAATATTTTCAGTTTTTATTTGTAGTTGGAAAATAAAAAAATTAATCAATGAAAAAAAATGCAGTTGGGAGAAAAGGTGCGTTCTTGCCATTTTTTGAAAATTTTTGGCGCGTTTTAAAATTTTTACGCGCTCCTTTGAATCCATTTTTTCTTTTTTAAAACTACATCAAGTACACTACCTAATTGATATTAGATTTGGAAGCAATCTAAGAGAGACTTGAAAAGTGAGATATTTCAGGTTTTATTTTTCATTTGCCTACGTTGTCGTTGGTGGAGAAGCTGGATTTCTCTGTATCGCCCTCGTGATTTTTTGGTTTTCTTCTTTCTTTATCTCCATCGTTTAGGTGAGTTTCTTTTTTCTTGACATGAGGTGGGTTGTTTTTTTTTTTTTTTTCATTTTAACTGCAGCTTAGGTTCATTAGGTTTTATTAATCTTGCTTTTGTAGAAATTATGTTTGTGATATTGCTTGACATTATTTTGCTAAGTTCAACAAGTATTTTATGTTGAAGATCAACTTGAATCAAGATGGTCTATTGTTTTAACTTCACCACAACATCGTACTTTTGTTGAAGAAGATGTTCTTGGAGATACAAAGATGGTTCACAATCCATTTGTCATATAGTTGCCAAGTATCGATGAAAATGATAATGAGGATGAATGTGAGAGTGACTATGTTTGTAATGACTCTGAGGGGAGAAATTTGCTTCGTCAAATCTTAAGAACAATGGTAATATTCTTTAAATTTTCATTTACTAAATTACAAATTTAATAATGATTAATATTTTATTTATTTTGCATAAGTGCTAATAACTTTTTTAATGTTTCCATATGCAGTATGAGGATGTAATATCGTCAACAAGAGGATGTCAACTTTCATCTCAATGAACATGCATTCATGGAAGTTTAATTAATATTAAATTTGTTATGAAAAATACAATAGCGTACAAATTATGTAAAAATATATCAATAAGATGATATTTAATTTATTTGATGATTAATTTGTTATGACAAAATATTATTTAAAATTTTTGTATTCTATTTATTTTGGATGAAGTTAGTTTTCATTTTTTTGTATTTTAATTATTTTTATATTTTTACTATTTTAATCACTTTTCACAAAATTTAAAAAAATTAAAAAAAAAAAGAAGGGGCGACGCATTAACAAATAATGCGTCGCTAAAAGTGTCGATGCATCGTTAAATAGGTGACTCTATTAATGCGTCGCTAAATAGGCGATTCTACTAATGCGTCACTAAATAGTCAACTCTATTAATGAGTAGCTAAATAAGCGACTCTATTAATGCATCGCTAAATAGTCATTTTATTAATGCGTCACTAAATAGGCGACTTTATTAATACGTCGCTAAATAATCACTTTATTAATGCGTCGCTAAATAGGCGACTTTACTAATACGTCACTAAATAGTCAACTCTATTAATGCGTCGCTAAATAGGCGACTCTATTAATGCATCGCTAAAAGTAAATATGCGTCGCTAAAAACTCAAAGATAGGCGACTCTCATACTGCATCGCTTGTTGTCTTATAGATTTAGCGACAGGACGTTAGGCGATACTGTGCGATACGTCGTTATTTATTTTGTGCGACGTATTTATTGCGTCATTTATCAACGCGATTCTAGTAGTGAGTTTAAATTACTTCATAATGGAACAATTAATTAACTGTAAAAAAAAATTTACAAATTTAAATTTGGGCAGAAAATTTTAAAGAAAAGATAAAAAATCGCTAAATATAATCAAATTCAAATGTAAGCACAAGAATATGAATTTGTGAATAAATGTTTATGGACGTACGTTTAATTTTAAAAAAATAAAAAATAAAAGAAGGCTAGTGTAGGCAGAATTATTTTATATTAAATAACTGTTGGTATGCTCTCACCATAATAATAAATAAATAAATATAATTTTATTGCGTGGTTATTTATCATTTTAAATTGAGTTAATATTACCATAATAATAATAAAAATTGAGTTAACTTTCTATTAAGGTTGACCAAAACATGGTGAAATTATACTTTTGCACCAAATTTAATGCCAGTATCAATCTAGAATTCCCTATCGGAAATCTTAGGCTAGGCCCAACTAGGAAAATCTCATACGAAATTTGTATAAAAAATTCATCAGTGTTTCCCCTAAAAGTTGGACTTACTCCAAAAATCGATATAAAAAGCACTCTCTAATAGTGCACTACTTTATTCCTCACATCTTACTACAAAATTTGTCCACAATGTGCAGTACTTCAGTAATAAATAAAAAGAAAACAAACACAAATATTAATAATTTATAAATTCACAATGACAGTAATTAGAAATTATTACACCCAAAATAAAATTTTAGTTTAAGAACAGAAATTACACAAATATAAAATAAATAATAATAGTAGTATTACAGGGATGAAAAAGGAGGAATCTTCTTCTCCAAACACAATAATTGAAGGAAAATGGCGAGCTTCTACTCTAAACGGTTAACATCCACTAATCAGCTGGATCTAGGAGAACAGTTTTAAAAACAAGAAAAATAATAAGATACTAATCATGTCAGTGAGTAGCACCAAACCGAGTACTAAAATATTATTATTATAAAAACAAGGATAATTAATGAAAAGTAAATATATAAATAAATGAGTAAATAAATAAATAAATTAGAAATTAAAATTAAATAATTTAATAAATTATTTAGAAATAAAATTTCCTCATAAAATTCTTTCTTATTCACTCCGTTTGAAATGTCGTCATTTTTAAAATCATTTTCACAAAATTCATAATTTTTATCTTTCCAAAAATTATAATAATGTAGTAGAAAATTTAAATAAAATAAAATAATGACAATAAAAAAATCATTAAAACAAATATTAATTTAAGACAAAAATATAATTAAAATTTAGATGAGATAAAAATAACCATAAAAAAATTAAAATAAATAAAATAAATAATATTATATGTTAAAGTCAAATTCCACAAATTTAATAATTTATAAAATAACAAATAGATAATTTAAAAACATAATTTAAATAAATAAATAAAAATATATTTTTTTTAAAAAAAAAATTTTAAACAATACCAGATACTAACCTAATACACCATATTATATATCGAGTGGTGTCAGATGGCACTTGTCATCCTAAGCAACCCTCTTAATAGGAAGATAGGAGAGATACCTAATTAGACATCCCGGAGTTCCAAGACATCAATGTTAATAACCTGTCATCCTACAATCAAGGGGATAGCTAATGCTCACTGCACAAAATATCAACCAACCTTCTTGCCCTTAGCTCCCATAGGATGGCTAAACAATATCTGTGGATTAAACAATAATATACAATAACGAACACCAATAGAATATAATGCATCTAAAATAATAAAATTTGACAATGTAACATAATTTTTATAAAATAATATCGGATTTTAATAAAAATTTTCCAAACCCATAAAATTCTTTATTTTGATTTAAATCAAAATCTTAAATATACCAAATTTTAAAATATTCGTTTCTACAATAAACACGTTATATATATATATATATATATATATATATTTACATACACACACACACACAAACACACACACACACACACACACACATATATATATATCTATTCCTTGCAAACCCAATTTTACAATTTATACAAAATCATATATAAAAACAACATTGTTTTTTTTCATAACACCAATAACAATAATTTTCCTTTAACTTAAATGCATCACATAATTTACATAAATTTAAACAATAAATAATATAAATTTAATTGCCAAAAATAATTTGAAAAATGGACCACTCACTTGAAAATGCAGATCACTCTAGATCCTTTATAGGATTGGTCTCTTGATTCACGGGTGCCTTAAATACCAAAAGAACATAATACCCATTAAAATAATATTTTAATTAGAGGGAGTTAACACAAACTTTAACTAAAATTGACAACTTATATATCAAATTGAAGCTTAGGATGTAAGGATCGCAGATTGGGACTTACATGTCAAAGATATGACTGATGGTAGCCGAGATCTTGTCAGGGAAACATGGGTAACTTGATGCTCCCGGATATCACAATCTAGCTTGAATTGAACAAATGGACCTTGGATTTAGACTCAAAGGGATCAAATATGGTGGAAAAGGGTGGTGGTTTGGTCAGAAACTCACCGAAACTAGGGGAATTGGAGAACTGCCTCTATCACTAGAAAATTCCTCCTAGCAAATCCGGTAGGCACCAACTGTGAAATTTCAAAGCTAGGTGGCCGTGAAATGGGTAACTCAATGGTGGTGGCAGCAAGGCAAGGGGATGATCAAAGAGAGAGAAATTAATTGGCGAAGCAAAGCAGCCGCTAATGAAAATTGCCTGATCCAAGCACGTCACCAGCAATATTGCCATGAGATTTGGATGGTCGGCCGATCTTGGGTGGTTTCATCATCAGCCAATGCGTGTAGCCTTTCAATGGCCAGAATTGGATAGGTAGGTGGCCGGCGGTGGCTCTCTCTCCTTTCTCTCTCTCTCCCCTTTTTCTCTCTCATCCCCCTCCTCCACATGGCTCAATTAAAAGCTTCCCATGCTGTCACTGTGGACTCATGGAGTTGGCTGAGATGGTGACATGTGGCAAGTGTTAGTGAGGTACTATTCACACATGCAAAATACGTCCAGTAAAGTCAACTTCGAAAAAATCAATTAAAATTTTAAAGATCTTTAACTTTTCAACCATAAGTTTAAATTAAGCATGGCATTAGTTAATAAACTCACATCGATGAGTACTTTAAAACAGTATACAAGTCAAAACCATAACTCACAAAAATAAAAAGCCAAACTTTGCTCGCTTGATTAGTCCAGACTGTAACTTGTTTTATCCGTAACTTTTTTACCAAAGCTCCGATTTTACCATAGTACTACTCTACAAGCTTGATTCGATGCGTACTTCACCGTAATGCCTCAATCAACGTAAAATTCTCCTCGCAGCGAAAAATCAATCGTGTGATCCGCTTAATCAACCCTGATCGGTCAAATTTGATCATTGCACAAAAAATCCAATAGACTTCGTTACGAGGTGTTACATTTAATATTATATAATAAAATTGGTAAACATGCCAAAAAGGTTTTTTTTTTTTTTAAGTAAAAATCACATGTTTTTCTCTTCGTACAGATCAACCATGAACTTGCTCACCTCCAAGCTCCATCAAATAGATAAATAATTCTTTGATTTTGTGTGATACAGAGTTTTAAAAAAGGAATATCTTCTAAAAATTCACAAGTGAACAAAGAGATTTAAAAAAAAAAAATACATATATATACAGCAAAAATCAGAAACAAAATATTGTTGATCAGTAAGGATTTGGGTAATGGCAGCAATCTGATTTGGGTTTCGGTGGTAGCAGTAATGGTAATGGCTATGGTATTCGGTATGGGAGTTTTAGAAAATACATGATTTGGATCTGGGTTTTTAACCAAACAAAAATGATTTGGGCCTGTTTAATCAGTATGTGTTTATTTATTTATTTTTGTGATAAAAGGAAGAGCTTTCATTACTAAACGAAAATAGAATAAACATCTACTCTAATATGTGTTTCTTACGGCGTTTTTTAAAAAATAAAATAAAATAAAATAAAAGCTTTTATATCCAAGTTTAATATATTTTTTCCGAATTTTATCCAAAAAAATTTCTGAATTTTGGTGTATTTTTTTATGTAAATTATTTTTTTCATAATTATAAATTAATATTTCTTTAATATTCCTAAATATGTAAATCAAATTTAATATAGTAAATCAAATTTTTAAAAAAATTATACTAAATCATATTTAATATTTTTAAATTTGTACTAAATAACATTAAATGAAAGAATATATGTAAAACATTTGATAAAATATTTTAATAATGAAGTGATAAAATTATTATTTTTATAAAAAAAAAAAAGGATTTAAATTAGTATATATTAATAATTATAAGACAAAATGGTGAAATAAATAATTAAAGCATTTGAGGGTTTTATGATTTTTTTTTTTTATACCACTAGCTGGAAGAGAAAATATCAGGTAACAAAAAGTTACTAAAAGTAAGTGATGTTTATAAATTATTTCAAACAACTGAATACTTTTTAAAATAGGAATAAACACTGAGATCTATATGATATTAACCTTTAAAATTATTTTTAGAATTTTGGATGATATGTATATTGTAGTACACATAACACATGGAAAAGGACATTGAAAAAAAACAAAAAACACAAACACATGGAAAGGGGATTATTATTATTATTATTATTATTATTATTATTATTTGGCATAATTATAAGTTGGATAAAATATTTTACCACCCTTGAACTTTACCTTCTTTTTCACTTTACCACTTGAACTAATTCTTTTGCCTATTCCAACCTAAACTATTGTTTTGCTAGCATTTTACCATAACGTCAAACAACTGTTAAAAGAAATCCTAACAGGAGGGTGCACGTGAATCTTTTGTACCAACACCAACGGCAGCTGATGAAAAACAAAAAAAAATAAAATAAAATAAAATTGGCACCCATATTCCACTTGATAAAATGCCAAAAGGAATTATGACTATTCACATTTTTCCAACTCCAAAGCCCTACTATATATCTAACACTATAAAACCAAAACAAAATAAGCTTAATCCAAAATTCTTACATCCATAAAACCACCTTCCTGGGTTGAAATTTGTCCAAGAAGTTCTCATAAATGCTTGATTTCCAAAATAGCATCTAACCTCTGAATCCATTTTTCAGAATTTATCCTTACGGTATCTCTTATGAAATGCTTTCGTATGGCGCCAAATGTACTGTCAAAAATAGTGGCAGATACATAAACCAATTTTTCTTTCCGTCATATATGCCCCTGATGTCGATCATAAGAGATGAACATGTGCCATCCCCTTAGACTTTCTTTTAACAATCATTTGATATTATGTTGAAATACTAGCAAAACAATATTTTAGGTTGTAATGTAACAAAATTATTAATTTAGATGATAAAGTGAAAAGGAAGGTAAAGTTTAGGACCGTAAAGTGTATTTTACTTTAAATTATATATAGTTTCCATGCAATATGTAATTACTTAACACAAATAGCCACCTGACTAGTTTTTTCAATGGACATTTGATGAGTTGTCACAGCCCTTGAAACTAGTTCTTTTATCATTTATAGAGCTACTTGAAGCATACTTTTAAAATGGTTTGGTTTCTTCAACTTTTTTAATATAAAATTCGGAAATCCTTCGGGAGATTTGAGTGAATAATTAAAGTCCTTTAACATTTAGAGTGAGTTCAGAATAATGTAATAAAGACAGTAATATATATACTTCAGTTAATAATGACATGAAGAAAAAATCAATTCGTTCTGATACTATGTCAAGCCAAAAAAAAAAAAAAAAAGCTTATGTTTATCATGTGAAAAAATGTATGTTTGTCAATCATGGATAAATACTGTAAATATATATATATATATATATTTTATATTTGTTGTGTAAACCTAGTGAAAAATCCATTAAATAACCCTTTTCCAAAGAAAATTTCATAAATCTATCCAATAACCTATTGATTTTCAATCTAATTAGCCATATTATAATATTAAATCTAAGAAATACATAAGAATCCGATCAGCAATATTCTTCATTTTTGTACAATAGTCAGCAATACTCAGTGATCCTTTTTTTGTTTGTTAAAGCATAAATCCCAATTGCATGATACTCTTCTCAGATTGTGCAGCCTACAAAGTTATATAGTAAGAAATTTCACAAGGAAAATTCTGTTTTAAATGGAATCTTTCAAGAAAAAAATAGAAAACAATCAAATAGCAAAGGAAGACAGAGAGATGGAAAATTTTTGGTGTGGATTATGAAGTTTGTGACAAGAAAGATTTCAGAAAGGGGAAAAAGAAACTTATAATGAAGATAAGTCATTGGAATGTTAGAGGGGAAGGGAAAGTAAATAAGAAGACTGATTCTTTTTTTAAATAAAATAAAAAGACTGATTTTTTTTATTTTTTTTTAAATCTTTTTTAAATGAGGAAAATACAGATTGAGTAATTTTTCAGGGAGTAAAATAAAGAAAAAGGAAAGAGCTGAGATAGAAATTTTGTTGGAACACTATCGAATTCAAGATTCAAAAGAAAGGATTAATTTGGCTTCATGAGGTAGTTCAGGTGCAATTTTAATGATTAGGCATGTAAAAACAATAACTTTTCTGTCTTAATGAATATCAGTGAATGAGGAATGGTGTTTGTGTAGAATACATGTTCCAATAAAAAATAAAAACAAGGAATTTCTTATTAGAAATTTGCAAGTTTGTATGAAAGATGTGCTTCAAATTTGTGGTGTTGTGGGTGATCTTACTGCGGTTAAAAAAAACGCTAAGTGAAAAATTTTGGTGCAAGTATGCATAAGAAATTGTTGATCTGAGCTTTACAACTTGCTGGAAAATGATTCAATATTGCAACTAAGATTATGAAGCAAGTCTCATATAAAGAAAGCAAAAATTCCTGTTTTTTGCTTCTCACTAATTCCCTTCGAAGTATTTTTCATATTTTTGTAACTCTTTGCGTGGAGCTTCTTCATTTATTGGCAATGCAAATGCCAAACTAAATTTTACAATCTTAATATGTGTGACTTGGTCTGGTGGAAGAGAATTCATTAACATTGCCAGTAAATGAGCATTATGTGGAAAAGAAAAAGGAAAGTATACTAGTAGACGCATAAGCGAAAAAGCCCACATATGAAATTAAATTCTTGCTATAAAAATATTAAGTGCAAGCAAACATTGTGTAGGATAGCACCAGAAAAGCCTTTGCATAATGAGAAAAATGATATATACTTTGTATCAACAAAGTAATTTCCTACATGCAAAAGGCATGCCATGTCAAGAATTGATCAGAAACCATTTGCAGTTCATGTCTTCTGTTTTCTTTTTTCTTTTTTTTCATTCTAGAGAGAACTAAAAAGCAACTCCTTCGAGCTTCTAAGGTGCTTTTGCATTGACAAGATACCCATCTTTCTGCTTCAGAAGCATTGGGGAGTTTTGCTAGTCAATAAGGGTCATGGTCTGATCAACATTAGATTGCTTGATGATGTAGCGGTCACTGATCCAACAACAAAGTTTTGTTTGTAGACAGACAGGAGTTTCATATCTTCAATGAATCTCTAATTCTCTTCGAAACAATTTGTATCGCGTACATCACTCATGATGTTGTGATGCAAAGCCAGCAGATCCAGCATTGCAAAGAGACAAAACAATGACACATTAGTTTGCCACATTACTTGGTAAGTTGGCAAGCATCTTGGCGCCTCTAGCATTGTTGATATAATACATTATTTTTTCCAGAATACTATTGCAAAGCTGGTCTTTCTCTTTGAAATTTAACAATTTTTGTGGTTGAGAAAATAAAAAATAACCTGTTTGACTGTGAAATTTCAAAGTTCGACTCATTGAAGTACAGTTTTTCCAAAAGAAAAAAATTAGAAACGTAGGGGACGTATGTGCAATAATCAGAACTTAGAAGGTATATGTTAAAAGAAAAACTAAACCAGTTAGTGTAATTTAGCCATTTATTTTCAGGTATGAATGTTAGACCCTTAATGGATATCGCAAGGCAGTGGTTGTGTGTTTTAAATTCGATGATTTTTAGTTACTATTTTCCTTTTGAAATCAATAATTTCAACTGATAAAACTCTTGAAATTGGTTTAATTTAAATATTAAACTCAGAGGTGAACTTTTTTGCTGTCAAGGTGCTGAAGTACTTTCTATCATGTATGCAAAGGAAATTAACCTTAAAAACTTTATAGCTAGGGCTTGAATTGAACTTTCTACTTCATTCATGCCAGAACATCATCATTGAAAGGAGAAAGAAACTGAGAAAAATGAAGCTTTGTAGCTTATTAAATACATGTTAAAATTCATAGCTATTTACTGAAGAGACCAGAGTTTCTGTGGTAATATGCAGCAGGAACTCTAATACTGAAAATATCCATAAACCAAGAACGTGCTAGAACAGCAAGTTGAAACTCCCAGCTGAAAAGAAAAGCTTGAAATTGTAGCAATCGGTCAGAGCGAAATCAGGTAGATGAAGAAACACATATGGTCTGTGTTTCTGCTACACAACCATACTCATATCTGTGAAAAGGCTTGCACATGGTGAATGACTACACTACTGATTTTTTTACCAGTTATTGTTAATGAAATGGGATTGCAATTTGCAGAGATTGAAGACTAACTGGTCTTTCATTACAATCGAGGTAGCGAAATCAGATTGATGTAACAAGAGTTCAGCTCAAATAGGGACAGGACAAGAATTGAAACACTGTCTAGACCTCATTAATGTTAATGAGAAAAAAAGAAGAGAGAATTTCCTCAATATGCGATATATAATTCAAACAAATATACAATGATCTATATACTTCCAAAGATTACAAGAGGAAATTCTGAGTTAGAATCATACAGAACAGGATCAAGAACCAGAAAACATAAAAAGGAAAGAGGCATATTGAAACTTAAAAACAGATCAATCAAGTAAATTGATAATTTGGAAAGAGCAGGATCAGGAAGGATTTACTTTGCACAAAGTGCCTTCCAAGCAAGAAAAAAGGATCATCTTGCCAATCCAGCCCATGGCCACTATGGGTCACAGAATCTGTTTATAGCAACTTAATAATGACTTCTTTGTCATCATCCCTTCCATATACACAAGATTCTTCTTGATAAGTTAGTACTGTTCATATGCATTATTCATGGCTCATGATGGCTAGGGATTTCGGCTCTAATATCATCATAAGTTATTCACCACAAAATAAAGAATAAAGGAAAGAAGAAAAAAGAATGCTAGGTTTCTTATTGCAATTGCTAAAGAATAATACAATGAGAACAAAGGAGAGTTTATAAAGCCAACAAGCAAATATGTACATTTTCTATCCTTGCATAATAAATAATAAATAAGCTAAATACAATAATTCTAGTACTGTAACCAAAAAAATTCTAGGTAATCTCAATGAAGTTCTATTTGCTACACATTCCAAGCCAAGTGAATCTTTTCATTACAACATAAATTCCAATCCATCAAGGGTCCCCCCTATACTTGGTTCTAGTGGTATATAAAATGCAGTTTATTTAGCTGAAACTTGAGATCAGATTTACCTGAATTCTAAATTCACCTTCCAGCTGTCATTGCAAAGCTTCAATATCATTCTCATTTAAAAAGGAAAATCAGAACAGAATTTTCAGTGTGGAGAAATGAACAGGGTATTTGTTTGCCTTACAAGGTTTATAAGGTGACTCAGTACCATTAATCAAACTTCTTTGCAGAAATCGCTAACCCAATTTAAATTGGACCGGAACCTCAAAGAATGCTCCTGACCAGTTAGAGAAAGACTGGAGTCTGCATAAGCAGATTGATTGCTGTAACACACATCAATATCAACATTTCCCTTCTCCTATGGAAGAAAACAGAAGGGCTTTTTGTCAAACTGTTTTAGGCTAAACAGTAGAGGGTGGAAACCATAAAAACACATTCAATACCTTCCAACAATTTGCCATATTTCCATAACTCTCAGCAAAGTGAGGCTTAGTTTGCAGGGCTTCTTCATTTTATGCAATGCACAAATCATACTTTTGCTACTACAGAAGACAAAACATACTTTTGGGATAAGATGCGTATAAACTGTATAATTGTCTCACAAAATCAAGAGACTGAAGAACATTTTACTATCTTAGAAAGTGTGGTTTTCTATGGTTGGGGAAGAAGTTCCATTAACATTCCAAGTAAATGACCCATCATGTGGAAAGTGAGGATAGCAGCACAAGTAAAAAGCTTTTTTAAATTAAATCCTTGCAAAAATTTAAGCACAAGTAAACAGTAAAACCTTGCAGCTTAAACATGCTTTATAATAATTCATGTAGATTAGCACGAGAAAAGACCTTATATGAGAAATGATATGTACTTTAGTCCAGACAAAAGTAATTTCTTTCTACAAAGGCATGCATGTCACCCCATATGCTACTACCTAATAATTAAATAGTCTTTCCCCAGACTTTTGTCGTTATGCACCTATTAGTATAAAATCATCCGTAGCTCTTGCTCTTTCATTATAGAGGAACTTAGAGAGCAACTCTTTTGAGCTTCTAAGATGTTTTTGTGTTGACAAGCAACCCATGTTTCTTTCCTGAAAGCATTCCAGTAGTCGAAACAGTGTATGATTTAGTCATTAAATTGCTTCAGTGGTGTAGTGGTCAGCCAAAATTTGTTCTGTGGGAGTTTCACATCTTCAAGGAATCTCTATGCTACTATCCTCTTGAGCAATTTCTATCATATCACTTGTGATATTCTCATGCGAAGCCAGCAGATCTAGCATTGCAAATACATCTTTTGCAAATGGTTTTGAATCATCTCCTGCCACAAACTCTTGGACCACATTGTTGACTTCAATCAAGCTGCATCCAGGGGTTTTCTTCATGCTCTTACTCCTTATGAGTTTCCTAATCTTTGACACACTCTCCCACTTCCCAACATCTGCATAAATATTAGACAGCAACACATAGTTCCCTGTATCATCTGGTTCAAGCTCTGAAAGTTGCTCCATTGCAACAACAGCAATCTCAACATTGCAATGAGTCCTGCAAGAATTTAACAAAGAACCCCAAATCTTTGCATCTGGCTTCATCGGCATCTTCTTTACTGCCTCCAGAGCATGATCAAGTCGTCCTGCTCTTCCAAGGAGATCAACCAAACAACCATAATGCTCAATTTCTGGCTCTAATTGATAATCTTTTTTCATGGAATCAAAGTACCTTAACCCCTCATTCCAAAAACCAGCATGGCCGCAGGCCGATAGAAGACCAAGAAATGTAATGCCATTAGGTTCAATCCCTGCTCTCTGCATATCTTGGAAGAGTCCAATTGCTTCCCGAGCCTTACCATGATTCGCCAACCCTCCAATCACGGTACTCCAAGAAATTACATCCCTCTCCAACATCTGATTAAACAACTGCAAAGCTGGATCGATGCAGCCACATTTTGCGTACATTTCAATCAGAGCATTGCATATACAAGTAGACCGCAATAACCCAATTCTTTCCGAATAAATGTGAATCCATTTCCCAACCTCAAGAGCTCCAAGCTGTGCACATGCAGGCAACACAGACACAACACTGATCTCATCAGGTTCAATACCCAACATTTGCATTTTCCGGAAAATATCCAATGCCTCACTATAGCATCCAATTCTTGTATACCCAGAAATCATTGTTGTCCAAGAGACAATAGTCTTATTAGGCATTTCCTCAAACAGGGATCTTGCCCTTCTCATTTGTCCTAATTTTGCATGCCCAGAAAGAAGGCAATTCCAAGAAATTACATCTCTTTCACCCATTTCCTCGAACACTCTATGCGCATCTGTCAAATTGTCACATTTAGTATACATATCTATTAGTGCATTGTCAGTGATGGAATGGGACTTTGGCCCATATTTACACAGTTGGGCATGAACTTGCCTACCCAGATCCTGACAAAGGAGCCCAGCACAAGATTTTACCACAAACGGGAATGTGAATTTGTCAGGAAAAATGGGGTTTCGAGCACCTTGGTTTTTTAGCATTTGCTTGTACAGAGTCACTGCCAAACTATATATATCATTATGAGTGTAAACTCTGATCATTGCGTTGAACAAAAACACGTTTGGTTCAACCACATGTTTGAAGAGCAAGCTTGCGTAATCCACCTCTCCATTGCTGTCGCACACATCCAGCATTTTTGTGACTAGGAAGTTGCTCTGTGATAGTGAGAATTTGACTATGTGGGCGTGAATTCTCTTCAACTCTGCCATTTTGGTAGAATTTCGCAAACTGGGCGCGAAGAAATTTTCCAATTCTCTAACACTTAAAGCCCTGATTCCCGTTTGCAACATTAAAGCTTAGTATTTTCCGGGAAAATATTTAGTTGAATTTTCAGAGAGGGTTTGTCTTCCTACCCTGTTCTAGTTGCAAGATGAGGCAACGACCATGACGAAGAAGAAAACATGAGCGGTTTTATCGCAAATGAAATAGTGACTAGCTCTTCCTTGGAATCCGAAAAGAAAACGAAGTTGGAAATTTTTTTTTTTTTTTTTTTTTCAGAAAATGAACCAAAGGCAGAGATTAGCTAACCACCTGAGGAACTGTTCGAAGAACTTGCTACTTGATCAGGGGTTAAAAGCTCATGCAGCAGTATTGAAAATGGGACTTAGGTTTGATTTGATGTTGAACAATGATCTTATAGATATGTATGGAAAATGTGGCAGAACTGGTATGGCCTCTGTGTTGTTTGACAAAATGCCTGAAAGAAATGTGGTTTCTTGGACAGCTCTTATGTGTGCACACTTGCAAAATAGAAATGCCAAAGGCTGTCTATCTCTTTTTGTTGATATGAGAACTTCAGGGTCTGAGCCAAATGAGTTCACTCTTTCTACCAACCTTAAGGCCAGTGGGATTCTTGGTATTCCCGAGATTGGGATGCAAATTCATGGTATATGTGCTAAATCTGGTTTTGAAGGCACCAATGTGGTGGGGAATTCTGTCATGGACATGTATACGAAATGTGGAAGAATAAGTGAAGCAGAACGGATGTTTAACATTATGCCAGTTAGGAATCTTATTACTTGGAATGCAATGATCGCTGGATACACAGTGGTAGATCAAGGAAATGGAGAAAAAGCTCTGCTTTTGTTTTGCGAAATGCAAAGGCAAGGATTAGTTCCAGATGAATTCACCTTCACAAGCACAATAAAGGCTTGTGGTGGTCTTGGAGCAATTCGGCAAGGAAGCCAAATACATGCTTCTTTGATCACAAGAGGATTCCCTTGTTGGGTCCAGACTACTACTGCAGGTGCTCTTGTTGATTTGTATGTCAAATGCAGGCACTTGTTTGAAGCTCGGAGACTATTTGATCAAATCGAACAGAAGAATATAATTTCTTGGAGTGCACTGATTCTTGGCTATGCTCAAGAAGGCAATTTATTAGAGGCCATGGAGCTGTTCAGGCAGCTCAGAGGAAACACAAATCATCAAGTAGATGGGTTTGTTCTCTCAAGCCTGATGGGTGTGTTTGCTGATTTTGCACTTGTGGAGCAAGGTAAGCAAATGCATGCTTTCACCACTAAAGTCCCATCCGGTTTTGATGTATCGGTAGCTAATTCAATTCTGGATATGTACCTCAAGTGTGGATTAACAGAAGAAGCAGAAAGACTATTCAACGAAATGCCATCCAAAAATGTAGTTTCTTTGACAGTTATGATCACAGGCTACGGGAAGCATGGCCTTGGAAGGGAAGCAATAGGTCTTTTCGATAAGATGCAGTTCGACAACATACAACCTGATGGTGTGGCTTACTTGGCTGTGCTATCAGCCTGCAGCCACTCCGGACTAATTGAAGAAAGCCAAGAATATTTCTCAAGATTGTGTGCTGACAGACAGATTAAACCAAAAGTAGAGCATTATGCTTGCATGGTTGATCTCCTTGGCCGAGCTGGTCGCTTAAAAGAGGCTAAGAATCTCATTGAAAACATGCCTCTAAAACCAAACGTGGGGATTTGGCAGACATTGCTTAGTGCTTGTAGAGTACACGGAAATTTGGATATAGGGAGGGAAGTTGGAGACAAACTTCTAAGTTTGGATGGTGATAATACAGTCAATTATGTGATGATGTGCAATATATACGCCGATGCAGGATACTGGAAAGAATGCGAGAGACTAAGAGAACTGGTGAAGATGAAGGGTTTAAAGAAAGAAGCGGGACGAAGCTGGGTAGAGATTGATAAGGAAGTACACTTATTTTACAATGGAGATGATACACATCCACTTACAGAGAAAATTCATGAAGCTCTGAAAGAAGTGGAGAAGAGGATGAGAGCAGAAATGGGCTATGTTCCTGGGGTGAAGTTTTCTTTGCATGATGTGGAAGATGAATCAAAGGAGGAAAGCTTGAGAGTACACAGTGAGAAGTTGGCAATTGGGTTGGCATTGGTTTGGGGAGGAATGGAGGAGAAAAGAACAATTAGAGTTTTCAAGAACTTGAGAGTATGTGGGGATTGTCATTCCTTCATTAAGGGCTTGTCAAAGGTTTCCAAGTTGGTGTTTTTGGTTAGAGATGCAAATAGGTTTCACAAGTTTGCAGATGGCTTGTGCTCTTGTGGAGATTATTGGTGATACTTTCCTTCTTTCTTTCGCCATTAGAACAATGAGAAAGTAATTTTATCAATATTTTTGTTTTAACCAATTCTTTGGATAGTTGGTATTTTATTTAAAAAAATAAAAAGAGAGAGTTTGGTGTTTGCTTATTTTCGAAAACTACGACTAAATGAGAAAACAAAATCCCAAATTCCTTAGTGTCATTGTCATCTTTGTTTTATCCCTCTCACATTAAATATATAATTAACGGTTTTTATTTAACTTTACAATTAATTTCAAATTCAACCATTTACACATCATCAAGAATATAAAAATTATTTTAAATCACAAACCGGACAAAGAGAAAAAGTAATTATTTTATTGATATACCCTGGATAATAAATTCGATTAAAAAGAAAGGCTTTAACAATTAATTCATAAGATGTCACCAGAAGACAAATATGAGGCAGCACAAAAGGCTTTAACAATTAATTCATAAGATGTCACCAGAAGACAAATATGAGGCAGCACAAAAGGCCAAGAAAAATTTCACTCATTCAAGATAAATTAATAAGGGCAAATTTTGGTATGCACGCCGTGTTTAAAAATCAATATTATTAAACAGATCTATAAATTCAAAAAAAAAAAATTATCAATATTGATGCACAACAACAAAATATACATGTAGATAACAATTTAAATTATTATTATTAATTTATTTATTTTAAAATTTTTGTTAAAATAATATAAAATTAAAAATCACTATTAAAATTATCATATAAACCGATAATCATACAAAATGATAACAAATAGCAAATTTTGAATGATTATCCATTCAATTTCGTTTTACCTAATCATGAATTCATGATGGAACTTAAGATAACAGAAACAACATTATTTATTGAAATTTTTTTGTCAATTACTTGGAGAGGATAATATTCTTTGAGAGAAAAAATATAATAGAATAAAATCAGCCAGTGTGTCAATTTTGAGATCAATCAAGAGTCAAGATCATATTATTTTAAAACAGCTTATCAAGAAAACAATTGTTCAAAAGGCATTGCTAGATATTTTATTCATCTTTCTGTCACAATCAATAATATTATAAAGCTGAACTTAAATGATATAAAAAAAGGAGCTTCCATACATGCAACAAGGGAATAAACCTAACAACCCTCATGAGGAAGTGCAAAGGTTAGCTATTATACCCACACAGAGAGAGAGAGAGAGAGAGAGAGAGAGAGATGAAACTTTATATTAATATATTAAAACACACTACATAAAGACAACCTAAAACAACAACACAGGACGGGGTGAGACAGATCAATGATAATACCTGATCCATTCAATAATAACTCCATCACGAGTAGCCTAAAGAGAACATCACTTCAATGTACTGACTTCAGAATCAACATTTTTGGAAACCAATCAACCAACACTAGCCTAACATAATAGTATTTCAATTGTTACTCTTTTTGCCTTATCTACAATACCATCTAATCTCTTCTATCATTCCTATCTATTATATGGGAATTCTGATGAATTTTCGGTTACTTTAAATGGCTGTGGATGCTGCCCGTTGCAATACAGATTCCACATCTTGAAGTAAGCTCTTTCGAGATTTCTCACCTGAGTTTTTCCATGTCATATAATAATTTGATTTAGTCAGCTGTTTACTGAGAACAACAATTTAATCATGTTGAAGAAATACATAATTTCATAAAAGTCATAACTAGGAAAGACGATTGATATCACAAAGAAAACAACTATGGCGAATGTCAAAGCAGTTCTTCAAGTTCAGGATCTAACACAATGACATCTCCCTATGTGTACTTAAGTTCCAAACAAGAATCATAACTAAATTAAACAAGTGAATAAAGAACCTGTAGTCTTACCCAGCGTGCTGTGTCAAATAATGGACAAGTCAATCGAGCTGCTTTGAGTCTATTGGTAAGATCCTGGAGCTTTGAGGGATTTAGAGCAAGTGAGACTGCCTTCTCTTCATATTCCTTCAAGCTTTTTAATTTTGTGCAGATATAACAAAAAATAAAAATAAAAAACCAATCAGGAAACAGAAACAACAAACCAATGCAGGTTCTGTTATAATTGTCAGAAAAAGATGCCAACTGAAATATATGGTTTTTTTTCATTTCTGTTATAATTGTCAGAAAAGGATGCCAACTGAAATATATGGTTTTTTTTTCATTTCTTTCTTCCCCTCATTTTGGTTTGTTTTTTTTTTTTTTTTTGGGGGTGGGTGGGGGGGGGTCCTCATATAGAATGGAAAAAAACAAATATGTTAAAAGATTCCAAACTGATGTAGAACAGGTGGGGAAGGAAAAAAAAAGGGGAAATTAAAAGATAGGCTCCAGCATCATGGTAGAACAATTTTAGGAATCACTCCTAAAAACCCTAGGCATCACACCTAAGTTTGTTTTGCATCACACAAAACCATAGAAATAACTCTCATAAAAATACTTGTATTGTTAATCAACTTCACTAAAAGAGTTAAAAAAATCCCAAATTATAATAAAACCACCTAATAACGTTAGGAAACTAAAATAATACGAAACCTAGTTAAATAAGGAAACCAAATAATAAAACTTCCTAACAACTTAAGGAAACTAAAATGATAAAAAGAAATCTAATAAACATAATAATATTAAAACCCTAAATATCAAATAAACATAACAATATTAAAATCCTAAAAACCATAAAACCCTAGTAATTATAATCCTATGCGATCTCCATCGTTCTCCATCACATAATCAGCCTTTAGTTACATCCAGTTTTGCGCACATTGTTCATAAGGTCTAACAGACTGAAAATTAGTGTTACAAGAGAAAAGCAGCAATTTCCATTAAGGGCACTAGAAAGTATACATAAAAACAAAAGGGGTAACACCTTTTAAGATAAAGTTTGATAGGTAGGAAAGATGTTTAACAAATAAATGGTTTATAAATGATTAAATGACAAAGTTCTTGCATGTTTAGAGAAATAGCAAAGGTATATTTACCTGCTAACTATCATCTCCTCACCAACACCAGTGGCCAGACACAGTGATCCAGCCACTCTTGTAGCCATTTTCTCAAGGGGAAGAGTCACCATTGGAAGTCCAGCCCACAAAACATCAGTGCCTGTTGTGTGCGCATTGCATAATGGCCTACTCAGACAGAACAGACACAATAATAATCGTAAAATGGAAGTTATAGATTGTACAGGCCATTATCATAGCAAATAAACTGTCCTGGAAAAAAGTATTAAAAAAATTTACTAGAATATTTACGTGTCAAGGAATAGATCTGCTAAAGCACTGCGTCTGATATGTTCACCCTTCATGGCAACATCTGTGAAGATAATCTGATCAGGCTGTACACCTCTTTGAGCAGCATCTGTAAATAATAAAATCGAGAATAAATCGAACAAATAGCATGCACAGCAAAATACATTTCAACGAAAATGCACATGAACAATGAAAACATTAAAAAAAAAGGCCAATACAGTTGCGGAGTCTTGTCTCGCCAGCAGCCGGAAATCTAAGAAGCCAAAGTGCACTGTTTGGGACTCGCTTAAGGATATTGCACCTGTATTGGTGGATGCAAAGATGAATATGATAGGCAACATGCTTACAATATCCCAAATAACATGAATAAAGCACTTAAATTTTACCATGTATTGAAAATATCAGGATCCATCTTGTAAAGCTGGTTGAAGCATGCAAAAATAAATTTGTCTTCTGGTAAACCATAATTGGATCTCTTGGATTGGCACTTGGGATCCAAAACTTCACAATTTTTCTAAGAATCAAATATGAAACAGCAATAAGATACCACTGACGGATAACAATACGTAAAGGCACGAAGGCAAAAATATTCTATCACAAACCTGCTTATAGTCATTTACAAAGTAGCAATGAGGAAGGTGTACAAGCTTTTCAGAGTAAATGTGAGAGAAACGAGATGGGGACACAAACTGCAATCATAAATATCAGAGTCATGACATCAAGCAGAAAGAAATAAAATTTAAAGAATCGCCAAAATCAAATCTCCCAACCTCATCAGTAACCAAATAATGTATATAATCAGCCCCTGTAGTTCCAGGAAATCCCATGTATGAAATCTGTATAGGAGCAGGCTGCATTGCAAATATTTCATTTCTTGCTCCCTGTATGGTAAAATAGATGTCACAATTCTTTTCCAATTTGAGAGACCTAAATCAATCATTGAAAATAAAACAATACATATCCAAAAACTGAGGAAAAGAAAGGTTGAATCAGTGTAAATTTAATGGGGAAAAAGAATAAAGCTAAAAGAAAAATAAGCAAGTTATATACGATTTTTAAGTCATTAAATTTTCATCCAAAAGATTTTTAATGGTAAGTTCCCCGTTATCCAAACTCTACGATGACATGATACCTTAGTGTAGCCATTGAGATTGACAAGGATATGTATTTTATCCTCATTGATCAGTCTGGCAATCATATCAGATGACATGGATGAGACATCTATAAAATGCTCCACTTCTGACTGAATACACAGCCTCCATTCAGAACCATCATTTGCACTTAAAGCATAGCAGAAAACCTGCAAACATTAACCACTTAATTACCATGAACAATAGCAGTAAGGAGACTAATTCAATCACGTCTAAATAATCAATAAGAAATATCGGCAGACCTCAACATTTTCTCTATCATGCATGCCAAACACTGAGCCCATAAGATGAGACAGGGGATGATTACCAAAGTCACTGCTCACATATCTAGCAATCATAGAATTAAAAAAGGGGATAAATATGCAGATATATTCAAAACGCATGAGTAGGAAGAGTGATATATCAACTTTTAAACCTACCCAATCCTCAGTCGTCCGCTGCCACCCTCACCCTTTATAGGCAAGGGCGCAGGATGGTTGAAAGCTGGAAGTGAGTAACGAGTGGCAATAAGAGAGCAGTGCGCAGCATATTTACGACTACAACACAAAAAGAAAAGTTTATGAAACAATATATCAATAAAACCCCATTTAGTATAATGCCATGAAAAAGATGCCACCAACCTAATTTCCAGTGCAAGCATTGCATCAATTGGATAGGCAATTGCGTGAAAAGGCTGCACACTAGGAATAAGTGACATCTGAAGGAGAAGATTAGATTATATCAGAGCTGAACTTGAATGATCAATCAGCATAAAAAGTAAAATAGAAATGAATATTAATAATAATTATTATTGTATTTAAAAAATAAAAAATAAAAAACCTTTATCTGTCTCCTTAAAATCGTCTCAACTTCAATAAATTTGTTGTCACGGTCTTCCCAGTCACAAACACACTGTAAAAGAAAATTTCAATCATCAAATAAGATATAAAGAGTTAAATACATCTTTAACTGACATGCGTAAATAAGAGGATACCAAATTTCACATGTTGAGTTACAATGTATATATAAACATAGGCAGATACTTAATAGTAATACACAAATTCATACCAATCCATTCACAAATATACCAGTGAAGAATCAATAGACTATAAGTATACTTGACTTAAAAATAGTGGTTCAGTGTTAAAGGAAATCATTTAGCAAAGAAAAGTATGATTACTGATAAAAACATATGACATAACACGGAGATTAAGAAACTAATGCTTACAAATTACATAGAAATTGGGGAACAAATCGAAGGAAAAAGGTGCTTGACACAAATAATACACCTAATCAAATTAGTTTGCAACACAAAGTAATTCTAGAAAACAGCTTTAACTGACATAAGATGCACCGAGTCTCAACATTTTTAAACCCCAGAATCTCACTAATTTCATATATTTTGTATAGACAAAGAAACATATAATCCCTCTCAACCCTTAACAAAAATTTAATAATAAGGTGTGTGTATAAAGTCTATTTGCTATTGTAAAACAAGAATCATCCAATCACTTAAGCCCATACAATTAAGGTACAAGCTACCAGTACAAAGCCAATATTAGTTAAAAGTCACAAGCCCAACTTTCATATGTTAAAAAGTTCAATATTTCTGTTTGGCTTCAGAATCCACAATAACCAATTAATGAAACCATGAGAAAAATATGAACTTTTTGTGGCCAATTATTCATCCTTTCGAAAATTATGTCCTATGATTATACTTGCATCATAACCTTTCTTGCTGCCTAGACAATATCTCAACAGGAGAACCCCAAAGACAACAGCATTACATCTAAATATACCTGTAAAGTGTGTAAAAGATTACAAGTGGCTTCTGGAAAGTCAGGGCGCAGAAAGAGTGCTTGCTTATAGCTTTTTATAGCAGCTTCAACATGTCCACTGTCCATCATCCAAAACAAGAAAACAATGATGCAAGAAACTGAATAATAATTAAAGACTCAGGTCAATGAAAATCTAATATTGTCCATTTTCAGTTGGATCACTACATACCTGTCCTTGTAAGCTGATGCTAGATTTGCATGAGCTTCAGCCATGGCAGGGCGGATGTTGATAGCATGTACATAATCTTGAATGGCTTCATTAACTCTCCCAACCTCTTTATATGTGTTACCTCTGTTAACAAGTGCATCAGCTGCCAATGGATCAATCCGGAGAACTTCATTGTAGCAAGATATAGCATCCACATAATTACCCTGTCATATAAAAGATAAAGGGAAAACCAAAAAGAAGAGAGAAAACAAATATATCATTTGCTTTTTCAACCAGACTCAGCAAGAAACAGCACAGAAAATACTCCGCTTTTAAACAAATTTACCATCTCTCATTTGTTTAGATAATGTTGTTCATAGGCAAAAAAATAACAACAGCAAATTCTTGTTAACCTTTTGTACTTAATATCTTTTATATAAGAAAATTACTCAACCCCATGGATAAATAATCATCCAGTACAGAATTGAGTGAGTGAGATACAAAGAAACAGATGGCATTACCTGCTGTTTATAGATAATTGCTAAATTGTTGAAAGGAGCAGAAAGTCCTGTTGTCACAGACAACGTTGCCTTATAACATGAAGCAGCAGCACTCATCATATTCCTATACGATCAAAAAGGAACTTCCTTAAGAGTCTACATGAGTGATTCATTTGACAAAGAGATTATACACACTCAATTGAACAAGTAATTTGGCGAAGTATCTAGATAGTGCATACCACTCCATGTATATATTCCCCAGGTTAGTAAGTGCTTGAGGATGGCTTGGTTGCAAAGCAAGACATTGCTTCATGAAAAAATGGAAAAGCACCATGTCAATAGCATAAAAAGCAAACAAGTAAATGATAATCAAAAGGGCATGGATAATGGGAACCTACGCGATAGCATTGCACGGCTTCATCAGCTTTTCCAGCATCTTTCAGAGCATTACCCTTGAGGTGGGGGAAAAAGGGCAACACCAAATTTTATTAAGTGGAGAATGTTGAAGTTCAAATACTGATGTGATGCAATCAAACAAGCATCAAAGGGAAAAGGAGGAAAAAGGACCAACCAAATTATTGTAAGCCTCCAAAAATCCTGAATCACAAGCAATTGCTCGCTTATAATTGAGCATTGCCATTTCCAGGTTTCCTTGCTCGTAATATATACTAGCCAAATTGCCTACACCAGAAGTTTTGCAAAATATATCATAACTGAGAAGAGAATGACAAGTCAAACCATGCCGAGAAGATTCGCTTTGAGCTAAGATCCAAAGCATGATCAGAAACCATCAGATATGGCAGTGACGGACATCAGGATCAATCAAATCATTGAATCAGCCAAAATACAGCTAGATATACTGGAATAAACAAAGCATTCTGAATCTAAATGGTCCATTTGTGTACTTAAAGATGTGATTCACAACCAGAAATCTCCATTTTGGAAAAGACCAATGTTTACGTACATCTTTCCAATTGAACAAACAGAGAATAATGTAAGAGAACCACAACGACTTAAGATAATATTCCCACAACTAAAGATAACTTAGCATAAAGAAGGCTAGTCAATGACATACTGCATACAAGCAGAAAACAGAAAGAAACATCAAAACAAACGTGTAAAAGTAGTGATAGCACACACCATATGCCATAGCAAGATCTGGCCGCACTTGAAGTGCACGCTGAAAGCACACAATAGCCTCTTGACGCATGCCTAAAGCCTGGGGAAAATAATAATAATAATGTTATTGTGTTTCTCTTCTCCATGATGCCAAACATTTCAGTTGTCCAGCCATATTAGCATCAGCGTACCTTATAAACATTTCCAAGGTTTAGGTATGCATCAGAAAATGTTGGCTTGAGCTTTACAGCTTCCTGAAAAATGAACAACATTTCAACTGGCTTAAGAGCAAGCTCATACACAGTAAGTAGTTGATAAAAGGGATGAAAGATCAAATATAAGATATTTCGGAAAATACTAAGTGGAAATATGAACTACGGTTTCTGCTTATATGAGATTAACAATGCCATACACAAATACGAATGTAAATGCTTATCTCTGCACAGATAGACATGAATATGACATGCACACAATATGATGAAAGAGGATCTGTATAAGATACCTTGTAATATTGAAGAGCCCTGTTAAGATCACCAGCCTCCATGAATAGGCCTGCAAGATTCGACCACGCTATTGCAAAATTTGGCTGTATCCGGAGAGCCTCAACATAACAGTTGTATGCCTGCACAGCATAAATTGTCCAGGAGTTAAGAGACCAAAAAAATATACCTTTTGTTCCCAGATTGTTCTTTAAGAACTGAAGATAAATTTCAAGTTTACATGCAAATATAACACTGATGATGGTGGTGGTGGTGACAGTGAGGAGCCAATAATAACATTTGTAATCAGGATATCATTTTTCATTTCAAACTCAAATTAGAAAGAAAATGCAGGAGGGCTCTTATTAAGGAATTTAAGATCATGTCCCTCTCATGCCAATAAGGACAAAGCAACGAAGATTCAAAAATTCAGTGCAATGATCCATTCCTGGTAATAGTTTCAAGACATTTGAGGTACTATTATTAATATTTTTTGGTCAAACTATAAACTATATAAACAACATCAGGAAAAAATAAAAAATAAGTTGTTTCTTTCTTACCTCTTGCACTAAACCTTGAGCTTTCATCAAATTGCCAAGATTACTGTGTGCATCAACCTGCAAGAGCGAACAGAATGCTCATGCTGATTTCCAAGAATCTAGTAGCAGATGAAAAGTAAGAGCACTGAAAACAAACAAACAAACCAAAAAAAAAAAAAAAAATACCAAACGAGGATTCAGTGCCAAAGCCTGGCGACAACATTGAGCTGCCTCATTAAATCTTCCTTTCCTCATATATGCACTTGCTAAATTTGACCACGCATCAGCAAAATTGGGACGAAGCTGCAACAAAAAAATAAATAAATAAATACTTAGACCAAAGGCAAAGAAACTATCAGAACTAAGGTCTCTGAACAATATAGAATTTTAACACTAGAGATGATACCTATTTATTCTATGCTGCCTAAACAACACCTATTAATTCTTCTTTGCAGAAATTGCTAACCCAAACTCAAATTGGATCAGAAGCTCTAAGAACACTTACAAACAGTAAGAGAAACCAGATTGATTGCTGTAACATACCTCAATAGCAATTAAATAGTAGCGGATAGCAACATCAATATTGCCCTTCTCCTGCAGAAGAAAAATAGAGGTAATATCTATCAAACTGTGGTAGGCTAAATAATTAAGAATGGTTACAATAAAAGATGCAAAATACCTTCCAAGCATTTGCCATATTTCCATAACACTCAGCAAAGTGAGGATTAATTCGTAGAGCTTCTTCATTTTTTGCAATGCACATATCAAACTCATGCAACTGTAGAAGTATCACACACATAAATTTAGGTCAGATGCACATAAAACTATGACAAACTAGATAAGCATCACAAATCACGATGCTGAAGAAAGTTCAAACTTCGGAAAACTAAAAGAATGACAATTAACACTAGAAACTTCTGAAACAACCTGGTAGTGAATGGCGCCTAAAAGAAGAAGATTATCAGTCCTTTGTGGGTTTCTTTCATAAACAGAGTTGCTGTGCTCCAATGCCTGTTTATAATTTCCAGCTTTGTATTTCTGATGAGCAAGAGCTACGAGCATGTCTTCATTAACTGCAATACAATAGAAAAAGAACAGCTTCAGCAAAATGTATGTACTCGGCACCAAACAAAAAATGTGATTTATGCAAAATAATAACAAGTCCATACCACTTCAGTGAGACTTACAATCATCATTAATTTGAATTCTCTTTTAAATTTTAATATTAATATTTTAACATAATTATGAAAATTAATTACTGTTATTTAGACAACCCTCTTCTTCAATATAAGTGGTGAATGTATATGTTTCTCAGCATGGTTTGATTAGCAAGAACACAAAAACCAGCTAAAATTAAAAGGCAAAAGCAGAGAATTTTGGGTGTCCTATTTCCTACCATACTGGCTTAAACAAATAAAATTAAAAACAAGGGAACTACATGAGAAACAAATATAAAATGATTATGAGGAAGAGGAAATGAAAGAAACAGCAATCACAGTTACACAAATAATACACATATAAAACATAAGGAAAGAAGCAAGCAGTAAAATGACACAAATAATACACATATAAACGGTCAACATAACACAACAACCTAATAAACTCATAATAGAGATTAAATTTTGATCAAAGCTTTGGTCAAGCAACCTTACCTAAACTAACAATTCCCTTCTCTGCCAGATCAAGAGCTCACTGCTTAAGGGAATAAAAATAAAAATAAAAAAATAAAATCTAATAATATGGGAGCTTGAAGGGATGATGATCATCCACGAGGACCACTAATAGTTTTATTCAGTAAGGCAATCCAAGGTGAGTAGTAGCTTGTATAGAAAAAGTAACATTTATAACTTGTTGAATATCATTCGTTATATCAACAAAGGCATAACTGTTGGTCATCAAGACTAGCCAGATAGAGACATTGGTTTCATTGCTGCACTTCAATATCTCAATTTCTTAGCAGAATGCAATACACACAGCAAACTGATAACCAACTTCAACCATCACGTCATTTTGTAAGAAATAACAAATCTGATCATTATGTTTACACTACAGGATGCTGAGCATAAGGTAGGAATATTCTACTTTCTTGGTAAGACAGAAAAAGGGGTTTATAATTGCAAATGCAAAAGGTAAATAAAATGGAGCAAACCTGGATATAATCCTTCTTATACAATATTTTCATAAAACTCATATACGCTAATCACAAAGGCTAGAATGGCAAAAGGCAGAAACATAATAGGATGGAGCGGGTGTTTTTCTATCCGTCCTTCGTAAGGATTCCATATCATCTACTTCTAATAGTGTTGGAAGGACCATATAGAAGCAAAATATCGACTAAAAGGCTAACTTACTGCCCAACCTATCCATCCATACAATTACAAAATCTGATAATACGTCACACTCATGTCCAACGAGACAAGCACCATTGGTGAGGATGGAGAAGATATTCAGAAAATATGAATATATTTCGCCATCTAATATGTAGTTTACACAATTGCCATCTACTACCCATTGCCAAACCAAAATAATACTGCTATTTTTTTCACTAATACCAAAACACAACCACCACTAAGCCAAAAACCATCCAGCTTTGCTTTTGGTCCCAAAAAAAGAAACAAGAAAAAATTATATTTGGAACTGTACAAGCAAATGTACTTCTCCATAAAACATCAGACAACCAGTTAATCAGAAATATGCCCATCCTTTATTTTTATTTTTTTTTCACCCCTATTTGGATTCCTAATCACCGACTTCCTAAACAATTCGAGTTTAATTTTGAAAGATCACAAACATCAATAAAGAAAACCATCCCTACAAGCAAAACACTTTCCAGAAAATCACACAACTTCCCAAAAAAGGCAAAAATACAAAAATACAAATACCTAAAAAAGTTCAAAAACCCTAAAATAACAAACTAAATACTAAGAGCGGAAAAAAAAAATCAAATCAAAAACAAAATTAAAACCTAACCTTCATGAGAATCCAAGGCCTGCGACTGCCTGAGATTAACGGAAGAAGAAGAAGAAGAAGAAACACCACCAACACCTGCCGCATCGGAATGCAGAGCCAACGCATCATCGCCGTATGGAACCAAATGGAGCTGCTGCTGCGGCGTCGTAGTCTGCTGTTGTTGAAGCTGATTCTGGTAGTGATTATGGTGGTGAAGCCTCGGATCGCTTTGCAGCGAAAGCATTTTTGCTCCTCGCTATCTTTTTTTTTTTTTTTTTTTTTTGGGTCTGTTTGGATCAGAGGAAAATAATAACAACAATAATCGCGGAAGAGATTTTAGTTCTACGGAACCATGAACGAGAAAAAGGCAAAAACGAAAGGGTTTATAAGGTAGAAAATCTTAATTTTCCTTCTTTTTCCTTTCTTTTCCCTCTCCTTCCCCAGATTTTCACAATCCCTTCCTTTCCGTCACGCTGTCTCCCTCTCTTTCTCTCTCCTAATTTTCTTTTTTTTTTTTCTTTTTCCAGCTTCTTCCAGATAGTGACTGCTCGGACCGTTAAAAATCTCGAGCTCGTTGCCGTATTTGCAAGCCCGATGATCCCGTGCAACGCAAACTATGACAGTGACTCAATCACAGTGCGCCACCTCGATGTACGAGATAACTATTGGGGAAATGTAAAGAAGGGTTTATGGGTAATGTTGGGTGAGGGAGTTATTTGGATTTTTCCGATTGGTTGGATGGGTGATGAGGGTGTACGATTGATTTTTGGAGGTGAGATGTAGGGGATTTGATTTAGAAGCGTTCACTGTTTCGCTGAGACAAAACGCGGCAAACAGGACACGTGGACGAAATAAAAAGTGCATGGAGGATGAGGTGTTTGGTAGATATTGACTTGTTTGGTTCATGCCCACTTTTGGTCATATTATTCATTGTTCTTTACGGAAGGTATATTTAAAAATTCCTTTTTTAAATACTATATTTTATTTAAATTTATAAATATAAATATATATATATATTAATTTGTATAATATAAATTGGTAATTTTTATTTGAATTGATAAAAAAAATTTATAGTATTAATTTATATAATTCAAATCGGTATTTATATGAATTATTACCAACTTTATTTATTAAATTTATTTAGCAAATAATATAATTTATTTTTTATTTTTTATTAATATTTAAATTATAATAATTAACAATATACTAACCATGTAATTTAATCAAAATTTTTGGTAAAAATTGTGGTGCTTGTATGAACATTGAATTTTAAAGTTTTCTTTTTCTTTGTTTTTATTAGAGAAATGATAAACTTGTAGATAATTGCTTTTCGATAATTGTTACATTCACCTTTCATTACATATCTTTTAAAAAAAAAAAAAAAAAAAGATTAAAATTTCACAACCTTAAAACTTACAAAGAAAATTTTGAGTATTACAGATATATCCATACGTTAGAGCATATCCAATAATATATTATATTTTGAAAAACATAATATTCAAAATAAAATGTGTTTTGAAGGTAAAAGTTAATGAAGGAGATCTTTTATATTTTCAATAACACTCTTTATAATTACTCTCTATTTTTCATTTCTTCATAAATCTTTGCACACACTTTTTTTTTTTTTCCTTTCTATTGTATGGTAGTGTTTAAAAAAATGAAATATGGAATTATAATTGGTAAGTTTAATTACAATTCTACAACAATAAATAAGTTTATCAAAAAACTCTTGCATAGAATGAGCTTGGCTATTTACCTTTGGAGAACTCTCTGTGTTTAATTTAAATAACTTATTGTAATTATTAAAAAGTGGTATAGATCATTAAAGTTGACATAAAGATTTAAAGAATTTGTTGGAGATGTTCTTAATAGTTGAAAATTAATATAAAATTATTAACATTAGTCTCTGAACTATATTTATGTTCACATTCTGGGTCTTATTATTATTACTTGCATTTTTATTGTTGAACTTCATTTTTTGTTACATTTTGAACCTTGAAAATTATTGTTAGACTAAGTTTTTAGTAATTTTGTGGCATATAGAATCTTACTGCATTATGAAACTGCTCACCGAGAAATTTCTAAAATCTATATTAAAAATAATTTTAAAGATAGAGTATAGCAAAAAATTAAAGTTTATGTGTTAAAAAAAAAAAAGAATAAAATAAAAACCAAAACGTAAATATGAATATGGTTGATGAATTAACAGTGCTAATAACTCTTAATACAACTAATATCATTAAGATATTAATAGTTTAATTGAAAATTATAGAAAACATAAATATCTTTCAATAATATTGCCAACTCATGTAACAAATGACATATAATTATTTTATTAGCGCATATAGGTTTAACAAATTATGTATGGAATTCACATGTTTGTATTTAATTTATATTAACTACCACATATTATTATTATTATTATTATTTATATACTGCATGGATGAAAATCTAATTTACCAAACTTCGGATGCCATAGAAGATATGGGATACATTGCTAGATATAATATATATGTATACATATATATATTCAATACAAAATAAATAAATAAAAAGTTTAGAGATAATACAAAATTAAAAAAGTTAAGAGATATATAATCCTCATTTTGTGGATTTTATCAAAATTCTAAAAGGCATAATGCATATCAGAATGGTGAGGTCAAGCCTCAAACATTATGAGCTTAAACAGAACCTATGTATAATAAGTAGTTTTGTTATTCTTTTAATTACCCAAAAGAACTAAATAAACAAAATAATTTATATTTTAAAAGTCAATATATATAAAAGTCTCTATCATCATAATTATTACAATTAAAATAAATTAGTCAATATTTATTCATAATAAGTTTATAGAAACTTTGAACATTCAAAATTTCCTACAAAAAATTAATAAAGATCTATTCACAATAGATTAATGGAAACTTCATACTTTTAAGTTTACAACAAAAAAGATTTCATCTTATATATAATACAAATCTATGATTACTTAATAATTCTTATAATATATAATTTAAATATAATCATAGTATAACCAATTTTTATCTAATTCTTTACCGGATTTTAATTAATTTCTTTTGGAAATATGTGACTTAATGTTTATGGTTTATTATTATTATTATTATTATTATTATTATCATTAGTTTTTCCTTTCCAACAGGTAGATGAACCCTGTAGTAGGTACTCAAGGATTTTGCTAGATATTTTTTATTTTTTTAACAATAAGTTTTCTTTCTTCTTTTTGCTTTCATTTTTTTCTAATTTCTTATGAATTCTTTTTTAATTTTCATATATATATATATATATATATAAAACAAAAACTTAATCTAAAAAAATGATGAAAAAGACTTGTGCATAATGATGCCAATGTACACGTTAGACGGTTAACATAACTTTGACCCCCTTTTTGGTACGCTTTGCTCTAAAAATGAAACATTTTCTTCAAAGTCTAAACGTTACCAAGACGCGGCATAGATAAGACTTTTGAAAACAATAACTTATAAGGACGAATAAATAGTTTTTTTTTTTTTAAGAAAAAATAAATAAATAGTACAATACTCAATGTGAATAATTAATTCGAACCCATATAAATTTTCTTGTAAGAAATTTTTATAAATTCGATGTTTCTAAAATAAAATTAAATATTCATTTATTTTACGTAATAAATGTTTGTCTGTTGGAAAAAAAACAAAACAAACAAAAAATTAAAAATGGTCCCTCATTTTATTTATTTATTTTTTTAAATGAATGGTCCCTCATTTTGATGGGCCTGTATTTTAATTGACTCTTGGTTGGATCGTGGCCGGAGAGTATGCAGACCCAGTGTGCTTCTGTAGTATCATATTTAAAAATTGTTGACAACTGTTTTATATTGATAAAAATGTTCTAACCTATAAGATATTATATATATATATATACATATATATATATATATATATATATATATATTTCGGTGAATAACCTCTAAAATACTATAAATATTAAAAAAATTGCCTTTACATTCCATACTTATTAAAATTGATATGATGCATAAAAAGTTATACCTTGAAGAAAAATTAAATAATACGTGTAATGAGTTATCTTCTTTTTTTTTTTTTTTAATTTTATTTTTAGGCTCAAGTGTAATAGGTTCTCTTGTTCTATAAAAGTTGGACTTTAGAATAAATAAGTTATGTTTTAAATACTGTAAAATTAATTAGAATTATTTAATATTAGGACAAATTTAAATTAGAGAAAAATCAAAAAATAAATAGTAATAAACAAAAGTTAGAAAATTTGGCTGGTTGAAAGGAAAAATGATAAAATAAAAGTAATAATAGTATATGTAGAAAAAAAAAATGGAGATCATTTAAAATTCTGTTTATGAATGAATTTTTTAATTTTTATTTATATTTATTTTTTTGATGAATGATTTGGTTAAGACTTAGGCAACGTGTATTTTTAGAAGATGATTTTTATAGAATCACTTTACCAAATATAGGTGAGTTATTATTAGAAATAAAGATCACCAAAAGTGCTTGTAAGTTTTAAATCACTTAAGCAGTGAGTGAGTCATTTTTGATCCAATATTATAATTAACTATAAAAGTGAAATTATAATATCATTAGTTAGGGGTGTTATAGGCATTTTGAAATTAAAACACACGCGCACGCGGGCGCACACACACACACACATATATATATATATATATATATATATATATGGAAATTCTATGGTGAGAACGGTCCGTATGAGTACCGCAGTATTAGTAACGGTTTTTTATAGTATTAATAACGATTTATTAGAAAATAATCATCAATACTGTGGTCCGCATAGGGGTGTTACAGGCATTTTGAAATTAAAACACACGCGCACGCGGGCGCACACACACACACACATATATATATATAGAAATTCTATGGTGAGAACGGTCCGTATGAGTACCGCAGTATTAGTAACGGTTTTTTATAGTATTAATAACGATTTATTAGAAAATAATCATCAATACTATGAAAAATTATCATCAATACTGTGGTCCGCATGAGAACTGTCCGCACCATAAACAGACTGATATATGAAAATTTTATGGTGAGAACGGTCCGTATGAAGATCACAATATTAGTAATGGTGAGAGAGAATTACATTTTTAAAGCACCCGTCCCTTTAATATTTTAATCGGTGTAATGTCATGTCAAATTATTATATATTTCATGGTTGGTTTGGGAATCACAAAAAAGTTACTTCAAATAATTTTTTCAGAATCACCAAATAAATAGATGATTTTCCAATAAAAAAATAACTAAAAAATAATTTTCCAACCAAACATCATAGGAAATGCTTTAAACTATTTGAAAGTGATTTTAGTTTTTCCAAGTCACTCCAAAACAAGCACTCAATATAATCTTATCAAATAGCCTATAAAATCAGTTTTACCAGGCATCCAAATTCACAAAAATATATTAATAGAAATTTAGCTCTTTTAACCCTTGCAGAATCAACTACCGACCGGACAGTGTTGTATTGGGGCCGCAACATGGGATCGAGCCCAGCCCAGATATGCTGGATAAAAGCCTATTCCAAACAAATATTAGGTTGAATCCGACCCGGATAAGCTGGATATCGTATTAAATTACGAAAATGTCCAGGCAAAATTAGGGTTTTGCAACTTTAAAAACCTAGTTTGAGCAAAGAACGAAAGCTTCCGGAACGGGGAAGAGCATCAGACTTGGAAGCCGAAGCCGAAGGTGAACAGTAAGCTCGTGTACTCACTGCCGCTTCGTCTGCAGCAACCATGGGTAAATCTTTGATATTCTACTTTTTATATCTATATATTTGTGTGTATATGTATATATATACATATATCAATCTCAATGTATAATGGTTTGGTTTTATATATGTATGTATGTATCTGTGTGTAATGTGGAAGGGATGACGATGTGCAGGTATCTCACGTGACTCTATGCACAAGCGGCGTGCCACTGGAGGCAAGAAGAAGGCATGGAGGAAGAAGAGAAAGTAATATTTTCCTGCTAATTTTTTTTTTTTTTTGATTTTAGCTCTATGATTTGAATATAAAATAATGATTGTAATTCCCATGCTATTTGTCCTTTGCCTGTTTATTCCTTATTTTCCCCAAATTGTTTGTATTTAGATCTGTAATGTTTTAATTATGGTTTGTGTTTGTGATGCCATAAAACTTAATCTTTTTTTATTTAAATTTTGTATGAAAGATATTTTTCTTTGATGATGTCTAATTGTCAAATCTTCTACTAATTGATAATGCTTTTCTAAGGTAATGAGTGACTTATGTTATTCAGTTTTCTTAGTTTAAGTACTTTCATTTCCTTAATAGAAAAAATGAAAGAAATTGGATTGTGATAGAAGTATGTTGCAATTTTTTAAATGGACTCTTCCAATTTACATTTTGATCTCTTCCTGAAATTGAGAGCGGCATTCAGTGCTTATGCCTGGTTCTATCAGGCCTCTGCCGGTCTATTTTTTCTCTTTGGTTACGAAACAAATTCTTAGAGTTGGTTTCTTTCATCCTTCTTGTAGTCGTTGCCCTTTAAAGATTTATATATGTTATGGTGAGCAATTCCTCATGCGGCTCTATCTAAATCCTGACCCCTGATGTTAAACACTATGTCCCACTATAAGAAACTTAGTTTAATATTACTGCCCTGATGGTTATCACTGATATTAATTTATCGGAATTTCAAGTCATTTCGGTGTGTCATGATTTTTTTTTTTACCAACTCAGTCAATGGAATTGCTGGGAAGGAGCAACCTTGGCAAATAGATATGTATAGATTCCAATTTTCTTGGTTAAAATTAACAAAGTGTTGTTGTGCGAATTTTGGCAATAACACATTGTTAAGAATTGGGGATTCTAATTGACTTATGGCACATTCTATATTCATCCTAAAATATAATCTCAAAATATTGAATCTTCAGTGGCAAGAAAAAGAAAGCATGCAGATGAGTGAATGGCAGTAATGGTTGTACTGTTAATAGGCTTAACTGGCTTTTTATGTTGGAGGTTGATATTTACAGTTTTTACTGGTGCGGTTGCTTAATTTTAAAATGTTTATATGCTTGAATCAGGTATGAGCTTGGCCGTCAGCCAGCAAATACTAAGCTTTCAAGCAACAAGACTGTAAGGAGAGTTCGTGTGAGAGGTGGAAATGTGAAGTGGAGGGCTCTTAGATTGGATACTGGAAACTACTCATGGGGTAGTGAAGCTGTTACTCGCAAAACACGTATCCTGGATGTGGTTTACAACGCCTCCAACAATGAGCTTGTCAGAACACAAACTCTGGTGAAAAGTGCTATTGTCCAGGTGGATGCTGCCCCATTCAAGCAATGGTACCTTCAACATTATGGTGTTGACATTGGTAGGAAGAAGAAGACTGCTGTTAAGAAGGATGAAAAAGAGGTAATCTTAATGTGTCTCTTCTTTATATGCTGTGATGTTAAGTGCATAAAAATTTTCTTTATCATCTTACAACACCATGCTAGTGGCTTTGGACCTAATTTTGACTTGTGAGATTTTAGTTTGACTGTCTTACTACTCCATTGATTTGAGAATTGGAACTCTAGTAGTTTTAAAACCACTATATATATCTGTTTTGGGTTCTGTAGGTTTTTGACAGTCTTGGTGGCCTTTAAAAAACATATTGATAGCATAATTAAATAATCATTGTTTTTTTCTTTTTGGTTAATGTAAATAATCACTTTTGTTATAAAAAAAAATAAAAAAAAACATTGCCAGCACATGCTAAAAAGATTTAACCACACTGCATTCCTTTAGCTGTTGCAAACTTTTTTAATTTTAAGTTTATGTTTTCCTTGTCACTTTTTTTTTTCCTTTTTTTTTTCGCCTCATGATTTGTATGGGTTTATTTTATATTTACTTCCTCCTTTATTGTTTGTTATTACTATTATTATTATTATTATTATTATTTATCTTTTATATGAACAATTTTTGTCATACTAATTTTTAATTTTAAGTTTATGTTTTCCTTGTCACTTTCTTTTTCCTTTTTTTTTTTCTCATGATTTATATGGGTTTATTTTATATACACTTTCTCCTTTATGTTTTTTTTTTTTTTGTTTGGGTGAAAATACTTCCTCCTTTATTGTTTTTTATTTATTTATTTATTATTATTTATCTTTTATATGAACAATTTTTGTCATACTTATGAGCAGGAGGGAGAAGCAGCTACAGAGGAAGCAAAGAAGAGTAATCATGTTCTCAGGAAGCTTGAGAAGCGTCAGCAAGATCGCAAACTTGATCCTCACATTGAAGAGCAGTTTGGGAGTGGAAGGTTGTTGGCGGCCATCTCTTCCCGTCCAGGTCAATGTGGCAGAGCTGATGGGTGAGACCAAAATTCATCTTTGTAATTCCGTTGTATTTTTTTTTCTATTTCCTGACTAAATTTTTTTTAAAAACAGATACATCTTGGAAGGGAAAGAACTGGAGTTCTACATGAAGAAGCTTCAGAGGAAGAAGGGAAAGGGTGCCAGTGCTGCTTAAACAGTTTATTCCTCGGCTTTCTTTCCCGTGCTTTTCATGGCTTGAAGTGTTTTCTAGCTTTCAATCTTTTGTTTTGTCTAGGACGTATCTTGTTTACAAGTACTAATGCAAAACTTTCAGGCTTTCTTGGCATATCTAGTGTATCAAGATTAGAATTATTGACTAGTCTGTGAACTAAAATTCAGTTTTGGGATAAATTTTACTTTTTGGGTTTTGACATCGTGGAAGGGAAAGGGTGCCAGTGCTGCTTAAACAGTTTATTCCTCGGCTTTCTTTCCCGTGCTTTTCATGGCTTGAAGTGTTTTCTAGCTTTCAATCTTTTGTTTTGTCTAGGACGTATCTTGTTTACAAGTACTAATGCAAAACTTTCAGGCTTTCTTGGCATATCTAGTGTATCAAGATTAGAATTATTGACTAGTCTGTGAACTAAAATTCAGTTTTGGGATAAATTTTACTTTTTGGGTTTTGACATCGTGTACTTGCATCTCTTGCTGTTTTTGTTTTCATTGCTAGATATTGGGAAGTGTTACTTTGGTCTTTCCACATTCCAAGCAATTGATTTCATAAACTCTGAGTAACTACTAGTTTTGGCTTGTAGATGGTTAACGGTTAAGCATTTCAATATCAAACCTCATAAATGTCGTTTTGATTTATCATCATAAAATTAGCAGCTTTATTTGTGTTCAATTCTTTACCATTTGAATTTTTTAAGTACAGCAATGGAATATTCAAATGCGAAACTTAAATCAAGGAAATGCTAGTTTTGTTATTAAAGTACCTCTCCGTTTAGTTTCATTTTTAAAGTCCAAAATTGTAAAGAACTGGCCGTGCTCATACCTTGAAGCTCTCTCTATCCCTTCATTATCTTTTTAAATACAGGGGTGGAAGATTCAAATGCCAAACCTTACCCAAGGAAATAATAGTTTTGATACTAGTATCCCTGTAGTTTTTTATTTGGAATGCCAGAGTCAGTTTCCAGTCATTCTGGTGACCATGCCAATGGTTTTTTTATAAATTGCATATGCGTTATGCTCATACAATGGAGTACAACATAAAAGTTTAGTAACTAAAACAATCTGAAGTAGAAAGAAACTCATGGAAATAAAGTTCCTCTATTTATTAAATGTATTATACAAGATGAACAAACTAATTGGTATTCAAATGCACTGCATTGGTAATCAAAGTAAGCACACAGACCTTGGTACCCAAATTAAGCACACAAACTTTTTTTTTTTTTTTGGGTTACCCTATTACATTAGAAAGTAAGAGAGCATGACAGAAAGGGAAGGAGAAGAAAGTAAAAAGGTAGACTTTTCCTTCATTAGGCTTTGCTATCAATGCTCATAGGCACTGCATCCTGTTTTGCTGCTGTATTCTGCATTCCAAGCCAAAAACAAGCCACCGTACCGGAGGGTTAGCCAAAAGCTGCTAATAATTCAGGGATAGTAATAATCGAATAAGGATGTTAACTTACTGCTGAACGAACTTGTTCTAATTTGTTCATCTTTGCAAATATGTTGCCGTAAAACTTTGCATCTTTCTTGTTGTACTCTCTCACTTTCTCCTTCAAAACTTTGTATTCCAGTTTCACATCTCTGACAACATTAACAAGTAGACAAAAGTCAACAAATAACCCATTAATATTGCAACCAAACCAATCACATTAAGCATTCCTCAGACCGACAGGCTGATTTTTTAAGCTCCCATGTTTTCTGGAGAACTGGTAGACTCTCAATTACTAAGAAGTGTATCATGCTCAAATCTCAAATCCAACTATGACCGTGGCAGTAGAGGAACAGTATACAAACATTATTCAATAATTTCAAAAAACAAGATCATCGCGAACGTACCTGTTGTCTGGATCTATCTCAAGGGCCTTCTTGATATCAATCTCTGCCAGGTCCAAATCAACAAGTTGGATATATGCTTGTGCCCTCCTGTATAACGCTTTCACATTCCTACTGTCCAGTTCCAGTACCTAAACAAATTGTTCTCAGAATGTCAGCCATGCGAAGTAAATCAAAATAGAGATTAAAAGTAGTGCCGGTATGAGACTAAATATGCGATTAGCATGATAACAAACACAACCTTAGTACAAAGCTTCTCGGCCTGCCTGTATTCTTTGAGTTTCAACTGGCAAGCTGCATTGTTAAGATTGCATGTGATTTTCAACATCCTTGTCTGCTGTTTCTCCTCATCGCTGAAAGAAGAGTCATATTCGATAAACTTCACAGCCTGCCAACAAATAAAAGTTCTGTAAGTCGGTCTCACCAATTAGAGTCTCGAATAAAGGAGAATAAATAGAGCAAATAATTAAACCAGCTATACCTTCTCATATCTCTTCGAGGCTCTGAGATATTTACCAGCCTTGAATAGTACATTTCCTTCTTCTTTTTTCTTCCCGGCAGCTTCAATCTTCTCCTGTGTATTCATGTCCCAAGATTCCTTCTCCTGCGAGGAAATGACAAGTAAGTCTGACCGCACGACACAAACGCTGTAATAGGAGATGAAGAGACATGTAGCAAAGAAACACAGTAGACATACAAATATGATGCTCACCTTGACAAAAGATAGCAGCTCCACTTCATAATAAACAGTTGAATTAGCAGGAACAGTAGCCAATTCTTGTAGTGATTCGGACGAGCCAAAAGCATAATCTGGGTGGATAGTCACCACTGCAATTTCCCCTTTCTTCATATTCTTCACAGCTTTGTCAAGTCCATCTATAACTTGTTCTGCACAAAATTCAATCCATATAGCAGTCAGTCACAAATCTAAGTAGTTTTATTCAATAGAAAGACCTCAAGAAAGCATCAGATTTAATCATTACCTTCATCAATCTTGAACTCAAATGGTTCCTCGTCATGGCCCTTCTTCGTAAATATGGTTCCGTCATTCAACTTCCCAGTAAGTTTCACTATAAGACGAGAGGAATGAGTTACGATTAACTGTTTCAACCATATGAAAGCACTAAAATAAAACAAGCGTATTGAGTTCCATGTCGTATTACCTTGAACTACTGCCCCATCATTTGGCCGCTCATACCCCTCACCCTCCTTTAATGTCTTCTTCAGAACCTTTTTATCTTTAGAAATATCAGTAACAGTCTTCCAGGAGACCAACTCAAGTGTAATCTGGAGGGTTGCATTTGGAGGCACCGCACCTTCATCACCAACCGCTTGTCTGCCGGTCTCCCCGAATGCATCTATAAGAATTTTGACAGCAAATAAGATCAACAGACAGAAGAAAGAAAGCTTACGACAAATCACAAGCAATAACGATGAAATATAGCAGCGAAAGAGGTATATAAGAACTGTTCTCACATTGTGGCTTCACTGTCAATAGGACCTTCTGTCCCTTCTTCATCGTTTTCACAGCTTTTGCTAAAGCAGGACAGAAATGGCCTACAACACAAAGAAGTGACCCATCATAATCTACTCCCATCGCACCAAATAAAAAAAAAAAGGCACCACAAAGAAGCAACGATACCAACCTTCTCCAACAGTGAACTCGACCCCATCAGATTTTGAAACCAGAGTTCCGTCTTCAAGCCGAGCTTCATACTTAACTGCAACATAGACAAATTTGTAAGAAACCCATTTCATCAATTAGCATCTTAAATGGAAAAGAAAATAATATCAGCACATACCAAATACTTCATCCATGTCTTTCGGGTTCTCCCATTTCTCCCCTTCAACAAGTATTTTCTTGAAAATCCCACCATCTTTGCATATATCCTTAACGCTAGTCCAAGAAAGCAACTCCACATCAAACTGTAGAGTGGCGTTAGGAGGAATAGTTGGAGGCGATCCAGACTCGCCATAAGCCAGCTCCGGAGGTATCGTGAATACAGCATTTTCACCTTTTTTCATAGTTTTAATTCCTTCATCCCAACCTTTGATCACTTGTCCTGCAATTAACAAGCATTTGTGTGATCATGACCAATACCAAAATCACCAAACAAAAGAAAATTAAAATCTCCAAATTGGATTGGTAAAGAAACAGAAGAGACGTCATCAAGAACAACTGTAATATATTCATATTATTTACAAAATCTTCTAAAATGGATTGAGAGAGAAAAATAACAAACAAGCTTGCATCAACAGAATTTGTCTAAGAACTCAAGCAAGAAGGGAAGTAAGATTTCACTAAGCACAAATGACAAAACGGGAATTTCAACGATCCCGGGACAGAGGACAATACACCATATTAACTTGAAATTCTATAGCCATAGTAACAATATTCTTTATTTACATAAATATATAAAAAAAAAAAATATATATATATATATATATATATATGTGTGTGTGTGTGTGTGTGTGTGTGTGTGTGTGTGTGTGTGTCCAATTATGGTTTCATTTGTAGAAACATATGAATTATAAAGTTTCAAAATTCCAGAACATCCAGTATATATACATAAGCATAAGGAACAAGATCATAATCTTATAAGAGTTTTTCAAATTTCTTTTTGGAAATATCATCTCTATATCTCATACATTTCCTAATCAGGTTTCAAATAGATCATAAATTGCTATCAACAAAATCATCAAGCTTCACACGAATTTATGAAACCCATAAGCAGATAACATTAGACAACTTTCAAACACATTAAAAGCAAAAAATAAAAATAAAAATAAATTACCTTGGCCGAGCTTGAACTTGAAAGGTGTTCCACGATCACGGCTTGAATCGAACTTAGTTCCGTCAAGCAAAGTCCCAGTATAATGAACTACAACATAGACAAGCCAAATAAAGAAAAAAAGAGGCCATAATCAGCTTCAAAACTCCTCAATTCAAAATCAATCCATTTCCAAACGAACAAGAACATTGTATTATTGTATTGTATTATTGTACCTTCGACTTCATCGCCGGAACCAGGGTTTTCCCAACCTTCACCTTCCTTAAGGAGCTTCTTCTTCAATCCATTCTTGCCAATCTCCTTCTCTTCACCAACCTTGATAATCGGGCTAATTGGGTCATACTCTCCCTCAGGAATGTCGTCCATCATTTCGTCCTCGACGTTTCCGGCAGATGGGAACTCAAAGTCGTCTTCCATTGCTTAAACAACCACAAAAAGAACAACACCGAGACCCTTTTCGCTGTTTCTTTGTGGAAGAAAAATTGCCGAGCGAGATATCAAAAACACAATAATGGAGAGCGAGAAAGCAGTATTTAATAGCGTACAAGTTTTCTGGTCGAATAATGAGGTCCATGATAATGGAATTTATATAGCAGAGGGGAGAGAGAGAGAGAGAGAGGAGAGTCTAGAGAGTTCGAAATGGTAGAGAGAGTCAGGAGGGTTCCAGAAAACTCTGTCATGATTTTTGCCTTTGGCTCTCTATTTTAATGGAGATGTGTTTGGAACTTTGGATTTTGGATTTTGACACTCAAAACTACATTAACCGCTTTCCCTATTTTTGATGGTCTCTCTGTCACTTCACTGTTTTATTTATTTATTTATTTTTAATATATAATTTTATGACTATCATAATATTAGGATGGTTTTTTACTTTAAATATAAATAAATATTAACGATAATTTTTTCAAAAATTATATTAATATTTATAAATTATATAATTTTTTTATTTATTATATTTATGTATATATATATAATATAAAAAATAAAAATATTTAAATTCAAATTATTATCCAAAAATTTGGTTGTGCTCATCGTGATAAAGTAATTCTACATCTAATGTAAATAAAACTTGAGTTTAAAAGTATAATATTATTGTGTTAATTTCAAATTCATTATTTTTCATACATAGCGTTTCTTGCATCTTTACTCTCCAACTTTTTCATAATTTTGAAACAATAACGCTAGTGTTAAACTATTGTCTTAACTTCATTGTGATAATTTGATCTTCAAAGTATAAAATCGTTACTTTAATTTCAACTTCATTGTAGCGTTTTCTTGCACCCTTATTCCTGAAATTTTTACAATTTTAAAATAATAATGTTAGAGTTGTAAAAATATTTATTAAATTTATTTGTTAAATATTTAACTATTTTTTTTAATAAATTATTTAAATATAAACTACCAATTTCTCCTGTCTCTCGTATGATTCGAATTCGTATTTTCATGAATACAAATAGAGATGCTCTACCATTGGATTTAACCCACTTTGTCAGTTAAATATTTAACTAGTTTATTTTTTTTATCTATTTAAAAACTGATTTATTGTATTTAAATATGTTAATTAATAATTTTTAATACGTTTTATTTAGTAAATACTTTTTATTAATATTTTAGTACCTTTAATATTATTAATTTTGAAATTGAAACTTTATTTGTTTATTTATTTACATGGATACTTTTTGAACTTATAAATTTTAAAATACAATGTGTTTGGCTGTTTTTGGTCCAAAAAAAAAAAAAAAAAAGTATTTAGCCGTTCCAAAAATACTGTTTTGCGTGTTGACAAGTTTGTGAAAAATTAAATTTAAACTTTTTCAATTGAGTACCTCCAATTTCATTCTGATTTTAATTTAGGCTCCATTTTCAATTTAGATTTTCAATAAACTATTTTGAATCAAATTTCATTAGGTTATTATAATTTTTGAAAATATTGTTCACACTAAACATTTAAAACTAAATAAAATTCCTTATCATAAAAGTTAAATATACAAAACCTAAGTGGAAGTACAATAAGAATTAAGGATGTCACTTGAAAAAACAACGAACATAGAAGCCTAAATTAAAATCAAAATGAAAATAAAAGCATTCAATTGTAAAAATTGAAACTAAATGCTCAATTCAAATTGAAGGCGCACTATAAGGCCCACAATTACAGTGAAAATTTTCATTGATTATTTGACATTCACCCGTTGAATGTGTATGAATAATCTGATCCGTTCAAAATACAAGGAAATTAAATTTATCATTAATAGAAATTGAATTGACCAATCAAAATGTATTAGTGCAAAACATTGTTATCAATTCCTTTTATTAGTTTATTATTTTCTAAGAACAATTTTTGTCTTTTTTTTTTTTTAGTGTTTTTTCTGAATAGAATAATTTATATCATTGTATTCTATTACTTTCTATTTTTGCATAAATTTTACAAAGCACAAAATCTTAATTTATATTCAAAAGTTCAAGAAGTTCTGCTGTAAACTACCCCAAAACGTCTATAAATCTAAGATTATCTCGCACTGACAAAACTAGCAACATATTCAAAACTCATACTCAAAAATTCCAAAAAGAAGGATCTGTTAGTGGGTTAAAGCAACACTTCCCCCTTAACAAATACACAGTTTCAAGCAAGTAGAACAAGTTTGCCGCCAAAACATAAGCAATCTTAACAGCATGAAAAAAGTAGCCTCAAAATCTCTCATTGTTCTCCTAAGTTTCCTGCTAAAACCAATAACTTTGCAACCATATTGGCTCCAAATGTGTCAAATACTAAACTTTTCTCTCCATTTCATACACTAAGCCATAAACCATTCTGCACCCTTCACTTGTCACTATTTCATTTTACTCGTTCAACATAACAAAAGGAAAGGATAGAAAGAACATAACTTCAACATTAAAGTACATTCAATAAGTCAAAAATATCTTATTGAATGTTAAACAAGCAAAATACTTAACAGTATCTGTACAGCTACGCCAAGAATTTGTGCGCATATATATGAATATCATTTTACCATTCTAATACAGCACCAGAGAATGAAGAAAATATACACACACAACAAATTTTACCCTTTTTTCCAAATTTCCTGAGTGAACTGTTATCATGAATCAATCTGAAAACTAAATTTCTGCACAGATATAGTGCATCAACTCAAATAGAACTTATTGAATGTGAAACAAGCAAAACAGCTAACAGAGATAAGTGAGGCTCATCTGAATGTTGACAAAGGATTGACCAAAACATGTGAAAAAACAAAGCATAGATGTTATAAATGTATAAAACATGGCATTGTTGGAATAGGTAATCAATTTAACCTTCTGAAGCCATCACTGGCAATGTATATAATAAACAAGTTTCTTAAATGCCGATGAGACTATTTGAATATAATACTGCTCTGTCCAGTCACAATGAAGCAAATTAGGTAAAATAAAAAATACCATTAGATTATCAAACATGTCATGCCAAGTTACACCAGTCATTGCTCTCTGAGTCAGAGCACTGAAAAACTTGCAACCTTACATGGAAATAATTGGTTTTCCCTCAAAACTTTATCCATCAAAGATAGTTTCAAGAAGGAAAGTAATTTTCTCCAAGAAAAGCAAAACCTCCATATCGTAACTATGATTTTGAAATTAAAGAAGACGCTCCTAAAAGATACCAAACAAATTCCCATTACAACAATGGTCGCATATAACTAACTACTAATCCCATTACAACAATGGTCGCATATAACTAACTACTAATCTAATCTATTCTCAACAAATGTCATTATTTAAATCATTCACTTCAGTTTCATAATATAAAATTGTAAATACACTAAAGAACAGCGTGATTCCATGAAGCAATAAATATAACAAAAAACAAGACAAGCAGAAATAGAATTCACCAAAAATCTAAACCCACGTAGGTTATTCAAAGCAGACCACTAAAATATGGAAGTCCTTTTCTTTTCTTGCATATAGCCAAGTATTTTTATTGAAAGGCAAAAATCAATAAGTCAACAAAGAATCTTATCGGCTTCTTCTATCATCATCCTTTTATCAAGGCTAGATAAGTCACTGTGATATTCCACTCAATATCTGAATTGAGATATATGCAGACAGTTTACAGAATTCAACACTATTCCAGTGAATCACGATCCAAAAGCATTCGAGCCATAACATGGTAAACTTTCCTTCTGATATATCATTTTCAAAATAGAATATCAGATTCTACTTCATCACTGTTTTTGAAAAGAAAACATAATAACCATTCAAAAATTTGTATGGTGCATGAAGATTAAGGAAAATGATGTGAAAATAACATATAATTTTATTAAAAAATGCCTTGTCACATAACTTTCAACAAGACAATCAACATAACTTGTTCACAAGCCTTAACCCATTTTTTGCAGAAAGGGACACATTGTCCCTATTCCATGAACAAGCCAATCTACATTCATGATTCATGTAACTAGAAACTTCAAAGCAAGGAATTGATACGAACATATAAATGTCCCTACGTGCAAGATTTATGTAAATTGTCAACAATCGAGCTTTTCAGGTTTGCCTTGCAAGTATAGTTTTAAGCATTCACCATAACCATAAAAAAAATAAAAATAAAAAATTAGTTATTCAAGTAACCCACATACTAATGGAAAAATCAAAACAACCATAAAAGAAACAAACACAAATCAAGATTGATAAGCAACCAGCAGATATACATAAATTGCACAAAATTTAAAACGTTCTTATTATGTAACACAGAGCTAACAACACAATCTAAAAGAAGATAATATGGGCAGTTATTACCAACTTAAACATGATCAAAAGGCGCATTTCTTAGCATGAATAAATACTGCCTCTGCCATCAATGATTGCAAATACTATTTATCCTTAAAATGTAACAAATCATAACTTAAAAAGGGGGAAAAAAAAAAAAAAGTGCATAACAAAGAAAAACATTGCAAAGTGCAATTATGTTTTCATGAAGATGGAGACCAAAGAATTAGAGAAGAATTAGGGGAATGCGCTTAAAAAAAGATACCCAAAAACAAAACAAAAATAGTAATCCAGACCCATCAAAATGATTCATAGATTTTTAATTCTCACACATAAAAAAATAAATAAATAAATAGAATTACAAAATCATTTCGAATATTAATCCTTGGAACAAGAACCGCCATCGTGATGATGATAATCATGATCATGATGATGACTATCTTCTTCTTCATCGCTATTGTCCTCATCGAAGGGTTTCTGCTTGTGGAAGATACAGCATTTTTTTGAGCTCTTCTTCTGCATAAACTCGTTATCCACCGTGCCTTCCTTCCAAGAAACCCTCTTCTTCTTCTTCTTCAGGACGAGAACCAATCTCTGTGCCTGTGCCTGAGAACTCGATGACGACGATGAAGATGGTTCAGGGTTTTCTAGGGTTATGGTCGTCGTCACGCTCGGTGATGACGTGGCAACCGCCGATCTAGCTGCTCCGGTAATGGGTCTTGCCATGGCCGCCGGATCACCCAAAACCTCGATGTGATGGATCCGAAATTTTTTTCTGCTTTTTTTTTTTTTTTTTTTTTTGGCTGATTGGTTTCTGGGAAATTTGGGAGTTTATTTGGAGAAATAATCGTTTTATTATCATTTTTATTTATACCGCTTATTAAAAATGGAAAATTAAAATAAAAGAATAAATAAATATTAAAGAATGTTCTAGTTTCTTTGGTAAAAAATTATGGTTGGCGGTGGGTGGATGGCACAGAAAGCTAACGTTTTTTTTTTTTTTTTTTTAATAAATAAAAAACATTTTTTATTTTGTTTTAGTTTTGTAGTTCTTTATTATTTTATTATTTTGTTGACGTATTTTAATAATATATAATATTTGTGCGTAGTAATTATAAATAGTATGATGTTTGTTTTTATGCAGAAAAAACAAGGTAAAAAAAAAAATAATATTACTTTTTTCGTTTTTTGGGGTAATGAATAATATTACTTTTGTACGTTACATAGATCGGTTATTTTTATATCCAAACTATCATCGATAGAAATAATAAATTATTTAATAATAATTAATTAAATTGATAAATAATATATAGGCTTTATTAATATTTTTTTATTGATAATAATAAATAATATTTTCATTTAATTAAGATTTTGCATTCTGTATCTTTAAAATAAATTATTACATTATATAATTGTCGTTATAATTTATAGTTTACAGTGATCCCCGATGATAAATCTTTGACAATATAATCTCTTTTTCAACTTTGTCAAAAACTTATAATTAAAATATATTTCCAAATAACAGGTAGAAATTCAAGTCCGACCATCATCTTCATTGAAAGACTTATCGTTGATTAGGGCCTTTTTATACCTTACAAAGCAATACACATAAGCATAAGTAGTTTTGCATGTAGTTTTGCTATATTTGCTAATTCTTTTGATCATCAGAAAGTGAGATTTTCTTTTTTTATTACAATAATTATTAATAAGCTAAATCTAATTACAATTTTTTGTTTTTTTTTTTTTTAAATAAACATCTAAGTAAAGCAACTTTTTAAGAATTATTGGCTATTAGTTTTTGAATTGTGCCTATAATTATAACTTTTATTTTCTAGTGCACTTTAATGCTTAAACAACTTTTAACATAATTTTTAATAATTTTGAAACATGCAGCACACATTATAATAGGCGCGAGCCAAAAAATGACCAATTGAGGTGCCAAGGTTTAAAGTTGCAGGTCTTTTCTCTTATTTTATTTTTTAATAAAAAACTTACATTTACATATGTTTTATCTCCAATTATGTATCATCACTAAAACTATAATTTCCTAATTGATCAATTTCGTGATATGTATATGTATATATATATATATATTTGAAAAATCAATATTATTTTTTTGGGACTAAATTGAAAAATCACTATCAAGATATTAAAGAGTATAAAATTCTTCTAGATAACATCAAGCAACCCACAAAATTATATATTGAAAATATATAAATATAAAAAGATAAAAATATAAATACTTCAATTTAATAAATTGTTATATAAAAATATAAATTAATATTAAAATTTACATTAAAAATCCTAAATTATCTAATTAACTTATAATTAGATTATCTTAACCTTATTTTGGGGGCCAAAATATTATTTTCTATAAAATTAACAAAGTAAAAAAAATAAATAAATAATTATCTAAAACATTAAAAACTATATACATGTAATTACAAATTTTCAAAAACCTTATCCCCAAGCCACAAGCTACCTAAGCCCTTGCTTTATAGTAATAACAAACAGCTTAGTACAAACACAACCTTAGTACAAAGCTTCTCGGCCTGCTTGTATTCTTTGAGTTTCAACTGGCAATCTGCATTGTTAAGATTGCATGTAATTTTCAACATCTTTGTCTGCTGTTTCTCCTCATCACTGAAAGAGGAGTCATATTCGATAAACTTCACAGCCTGCCAACAAAATAAAAGGATTCCGTAAGTTGGTCTCACCAATTAAAGTCTCGAATAAAGGAGAATAAATAGAGCAAATAATTAAACCAGATGAACCTTCTCATATCTCTTTAAGGCTCTGAGATATTTACCAGCCTTGAATAGTACATTTCCTTTTTCCTTTTTCTTCCCGGCAGCTTCAATCTTCTCCTGTGTATTCATGTCCCAAGATTCCTTCTCCTGCGAGAAAATGACAAGTAAGTCTGACGCCACGAAACAAACCCTGTAATAGGAGTTGAAGAAACATGTAGCAAAGAAACACAGTAGACATACAAATATGATGCTCACCTTGACAAAAGATAGCGACTCCACCTCATAATAAACAGTTCAATTGGCAGGAACAGTAGCCAATTCTTGTAGTGATTCGGACGAGCCAAAAGCATAATCTGGATGGATGGTCACCACTGCAATTTCCCCTTTCTTCATATTCTTCACAGCTTTGTCAAGTCCATCTATAACTTGTTCTGCACGAAACTCAATCCATATAGTAATCAGTCACAAATCTAATTAAGTAGTCTTATTCAATAGCAAGACCTCAAGAAAGCAACCAGATTTAATCATTTACCTCCATCAATCTTGAACTCAAATGGTTCCTCGTCATGGCCCTTCTGCGTAAATATTGTTCCGTCATGTAACTTCCCAGTAAGTTTCCCTATAAGAAGAGAGGAATGAGTTACGATTAACTGTTTCAACCATATGAAAGCACTAAAATAAAACATGCGTATTGATTTTGACAGCAAATAAGATCAACAGACAGAAGAAAGAAAGCTTAACACAAATCAGAAGCAATAACGACCAAATATAGCAGAGAAAGAGGTACATAAGAACTGTTCTCACATTGTGGCTTCACTGTCAAGAGGACCTTCTCTCCCTTCTTCATTGTTTTCACAGCTTTTGCTAAAGCAGGACAGAAATGGCCTACAACACAAAGAAGCCTCATTATAATCTACTGCCATTGCACAAAAAGCAAGGCACCACAAAGAAGCAACGATACCAACCTTCTCCAACAGTGAACTCGACCCCATCAGATTTTGAAAGCAGAGTTCCGTCTTCAAGCCCAGCTTCATACTTAACTGCAACATAGACAAAATTTGTAAGAAATCCATTTCATCAATTAGCATCTTAAATGGAAAAGAAAATAAGATCAGTAACATACCAAATACTTCATCCATGTCTTTTGGGTTCTCCCATTTCTCCCCTTCAACAAGTATTTTCTTGAAAATCCCACCATCTTTGCATATATCCTTTAACACTAGTCCAAGAAAGTAACTCCACATCAAACTGTAGAGTGGCATCAGGAGGAATAGTTGGAGGCGATCCAGACTCGCCGTAAGCCAGCTCCGGAGGTATCGTAAATACAGCATTTTCACGAAAGAAAAATAGATACCCAAAAACAAAACAAAGATAATAGCACAGATCCATCAAAATGATTCATAGATTCTCAATTCTCACACGTACAAAAAAAACACATATTTTGCAAAATCCCATTTATCATCGATGCATTTCAATTGAATTCCTAATTATTCCCCCCCACCACCAAAAAAAAAAAAAAAAAAAAAAACTAGAATTACAAAATCATTTCGAATATTAATTCTTGGAACAAGAACCACCGTCGTGATGATGATCATCATGATCGTGATGATGATCATCATGATTATGATGATTATCTTGTTCTTCATCGCTATCGTCCTCATCGAAGGGTTTCTGCTTGTGGAAGATACAGCATTTCTTGGAGCTCTTCTTCTGCATAAACTCGTTATCCACCGTGCCTTCCTTCCACGAAACCTTCTTCTTCTTCTTCTTCAGGACGAGAACCAAACTCTGTTCCTGTGCCTGAGAACTCGATGACGACGATGAAGATGGTTCAGTGTTTTCTAGGGTTATGGTTGTCGTCATGCTTGGTGATGACGTGGCAACCGCCGATCTTGCTGCTCCGGTGATGGGTCTCGCCATGGCCGTCGGGTTACCCAAAACCCCGATGTGATGGATCCGAATTTTTTGGGGTCCGAAAGATCGTTGAGGATTTTTTTTTTTTTTGGGGCTTGGCTGATTCGTTTTTGGGAAATTTGAGGGTTTATTTGGAGAAATAATCGTCTTATTATCATTTTTATTTATACCGCTTATTAAAATTGGAAAGTTTTTTTTTTTTGAAAATAAATAAATAAATAAATATTTAAGAACTTTCTAGTTTCTTTGGTAAAACCAAACGGAATATTCCGACGCCCCCACCTTCACCAGTTTGTAATTTTCTGCGGGCTTCAACGCTGTATGAATCAAGCATGGTTGGTGATTGTGGGGTGGTACAGAAAACTAAGTACTTTTTTCAATAAAAAAACATTTTTTATTTTGTTTTAGTTTTGTAATTTTCGTTTTTTTTTATTTTGTTGGCGTATTTTTATAATATATAATTTTTTGCTTCTTGTAATTATAATTAGTATGCAGTCTGTTTTTGTGCCCAAAAACACAATAATAATAATAAAGAAATAATATTAATTTTTTAAGTTATGTGGACTTGTTATTTTTATATTCAATTGCGACCATCCTCGATGATGATCAAAAAGTGAGATCTTATTGATTTGATATATTTAATTATGATCATCGAATCAATGAATTTTTATTGATTTAATAAATAATAATTAATTATATTTAATATTTTTTTATTTTTAATATTATTTATTTAATATAGAAAAATAAATTATTTAATAATAATCAATTAAGTTGATAAATAATATGTACATTTTATTGATAATATAAATGATAACAAATAATATTTTTTTTTTAAATTAAGATGAATTGAATATTTATTTATTTTTAATATTAAAAATGTAATATAGAAAAATATATTATTTAACGATAATCATTACATGTAAATTTTTCATTCAATTTAGAAATTACGTTTTATAATTATCATCATAACTGATATGGGCCATTAAGACTCGCACGGGGTTCAATGGTCAGAACACCGCTCAGCCCGGCCCGTGGACGCTGGTTCGAAAGGGGAGACCTGGGGGCATAGCAAAAACATAAAAAATAATAATAATAATAAAAAAAAACTTATATGGGCCATTAATATATTTTAATTGCAGACTTATATCAGAGACTTTTTTATACCTTACAAAACAATACACATAAAGGTAAATAGTTTTGCATGCAGTTTTGTTATATGTTAATTCTCTTGGTTATAAGAAAGTGGGATTGATTTTTCAATACAATAATTATTAATAAGCTAAATCTAATCATATTTATATATATATATATATATATATATATATTTTTAACTAAAAATCTAATATAGAAAAGCAACTTTGTAAGAACTATTGGCTTTGTTAGTTTTTGGATTGTGCGTATAGTTACACTTCAATCTTTGATTTTTTTTTTTTTTTATATTTTGATTTATAAATTTTTATTTTCTAATGCATTTTAATGCTTACACTATTTTTAACATAATTTTTAATAATTTTAAAACCTGCAGCATACTAATAGGGGTGGAACCAAAAAATTGACCAACTGGGGGGCCAAGATTTTTTTTTTTTTTTTAAAAAAACAAAATTACTGCCATAAAATCGTCTTTATTTATATAAACCAGCAATATAAACTTTTTATCATTTTTTGTATGTTAAATTAAATACTAAAAAAAGGTGTTATCACCCAAAAAAAAAATGTTAATTGAACTTTAAAAATAAAATTGCAGGTCTTTTCTCTCTTTGTTTTAATAAAAAAACTTACATGTAGATATATTTTATTTCCAATTGTGTATTATTACTAAAAGTATAATTTCCTATTTGATCAATTTCATGATATATATATATATATATATATTATTTTTGAAAGATCAATATAATTTTTTTGGGACAAAATTAAAAAATCAATATCAAAATATTAAAGAATATAAAATTCTTCTAAATAATATCAAGTAACCCACAAAATTATAAATCAAAAATATAAAAAGATAAAATTTTAAATACTTCCAATTTAATAAATAGTTATAGTATAAATGTAAAATACTATCAAAATTTGCATTAAAATCCCACATTATCTAAATCAAAAAATAATTAACTTATAATTAGGTTATCTTAACCTTATTTTGGGGGCCAAAATATTATTAACTAAATTTTTCTCTAAAAAAATTAAAAACTAAATATATGTAATTACTCCCTTTCAAAAACCTTAGCCCCCATGCCCTAAGCTTCCTGTACCCTTGTTCTATAGCAATAACGGTATAATGAAATTACAATATCAAATGACTTGATAAGATTTTTACAGTCACATTTATTATATAAAATAATTATTCCTAATAAAATAGGAATACATATTCATAGAAATTGAAAAACAATTAAATATTCCTATTAATATGTTTAGCTGTTATTTATAAATTAGGTTTAATATTCAATTTTATAAAAGTTTTATTTTCTTTCAAAAAATATCAAAATCGATAAAAATAACTTAAAATTCAAAATTTATAGTTTTTTTTATGTATTTTTAATTTAGAATAATTAATCTCAATTTGAATATATTTTAAATATAATAATATTCATCCTTCAAATAAAGCAATAACAATTTGATGTTTTTTCCCCCCAAAAAAAAAAAAAAAAACAACCTATTCCTAGAAATGAGAAAATAATTATTATTTTATAATAGATATTTCTATAGTTTACAATCAAAATTTTCAATTGAAATTTTTATTTTTTAACATATATAATTTTCATAATATCTATCAAAATTTTTAATATATATCCATAATTTTTATAAAAAAATTCTATCATAATATTTGTATTAAATTAATCACAATCTAGTTAAAAAATTCATACTTTCCATATAAATTTTTGGAAATTTCATAGAAATTTTAGAAATATCTATTTTTTTTTCATTAATTTTGTCATAAATTTGTTTTTATAAATATTATTGAAGTTTAGTTTAACTTTTTGCTAAAGTAATATTATTGATTAGATTTTTTATCTTTTGATTGCATTTCAATAATTATGTAAATAAAAAAAAAAACAACATTTAATAAATAATATCCGAACTTATACTATATAAATCTATTTATCATATACTTAAAAAAAATTAATATTGCAAATTACAAGTCTACTTTTTCATTATTATTATTATTTTTATTTGTATAAATATTATAAAATAAATAAAAATTAAAAGATATGTACAAAATATATTTTTTACGAACATAATTATCAGATATTCATATCAACAATGGTATATCAACAATTATATGGAAATTATTAAGAAGATATAAATAATATGAAAATGAGAAAGATACACAAATTTTCAACCATTTAGAAATTTTTTATAATATTAAAATAATATTTATGATATATAATATAATTGTAATAATTATTTTATATATCTTAATTAAAAATAATTTTATTAAATATGTATTTTTTCACAATGTTTTTTTAATAATAGTATATTTATAACAATTAATACTAAAATACTAACAAATTAAAAGATAAATATAATATTCATTTAATATTTTTACAATTTTATAATTAATTTGATAATTTATTAATTAATTAAATAAGTTAATTTTAAAATTTTAATAAAATAAATTATATTTTTAAAAATAAATTTCAATCAATTTTTATAAATTTTATGAATTTTCATTAATATTCAATAATTTTGAATCTTTTTATATTTCGAAATCTTGATATTTCTATAAACACTTAAATTTAAATATTAAATATTTCAAAATTTTAAAATCTATTAAACATGATAATAATTTATCTTATATAATAACTATTATATTTACCATATGAAGTAACTATTATATTCTTACATATCAAATGTATTCAACATATTATGTAAGTATACGTATTTTAAAACTCCTAAAACATTGAAAAACTTCAAAAGTGTATTCAAAATTGAAGTATAAAAATGAAAGTGTCAAGGGGTCAAATTACAATTATGGATATAATTAATCATTTTCCTAAATAATTACTAATTTTTTTTAAAAAAATAACCAATTTATTTCTTTCTAATTTTTACAAACTATTATCTTCTCCATTGGTACACAGGAGAAAAAATGAATAGTTAAATACATAAAGCAAATTTTATCTCACCAGAGTTACTCCAATTTCGATTATAGATTTTTACCATTTTTATGAATATGGTCCTCTTCATGTTTATCATTTTTATTTTTTGGTAAAACTTCATGTTTATCAATTAATATAACAAAGTTTCACCAAAAAACATTAATATCAATTTTTCTATTGGATTATAGTGAGTTTAACTTATCCCTTGAAAATAAATTTATCTGTATTTAATTTATATCGACTTTTTTTTATAAAAACTCATTTTCTTAAAAGCCAAAAACCTATAAATTCATTCATCATCCTCCTTTTGTATCCCATTCAACCCTATAAATAGTTACAATGGTATATATAATTTAGACATGTATCCTACCAATGGCAAATCTATGCAATTGATCATATATTTTATCTTTATTAATTTTTCCTTTTTCAATTACCTTTGCCAATGCATCAAAAAAAAAAAAAAATACCTTTTCCAGTATTTGAATTATTATCAATTCGATAAAAAAAATCTCAAATAAATAAGAACTCTCAAATGAGAATTTATATAATATTTTTCTTTTTTAGAAAAAAAACACCGTTTGATCTGTGAAATGTATATATAAAAGACATTTTGATCATAAGTAAAAGACAATTATATTCAAGCAAAAAAAAAAAAAAAAAAAAGTAAAAGACAATTATAGTGTGGGCTTTTCAACGGAGAGAGAAAAAAGAGAAAAAAAAAATTAATAGAGGAAAAAGAAATTAAAAAGAAACAACGAAACGAAGGAAAAAAATTCGGTACGATCTCTCGCAAGATTCAGAAGACAAACTTACTTCCTCTTTCTCTTTCACAAAATCTCTTTCTCTCTCTTCCTTCATCTCTCTCTCTCTCTCTCTGGCTTTGCGGTGACCCCTTTTCTCTCTCTTTTCTCAAGGGGTCGTCGCACCCTCTATCCAATTTCTCCCAAACATAAAAACCAATTTCCCAGAATTTCAATCCGATCAAACCCTTTTAAGCCCCTTCAATTCTGAGTTAAAAAAAAAAAAAAAAACCATGTCGGAGATGGCGAACACAGATCCCGAAGGGATCGACGGAGTCAGAATGACATGGAATGTGTGGCCGCGAACGAAGGTCGAAGCCAGCAAGTGCGTGATCCCACTCGCCGCCTGTATCTCACCGATCCGTCCCCACCCTGATATACCCACGCTCCCATACGCGCCGTTGAGGTGCAAGACGTGCTCCGCCGTCCTCAACCCTTTCTCGCGGGTCGACTTCACGGCCAAGATCTGGATCTGCCCGTTTTGCTATCAGAGAAACCATTTCCCTCCACATTACCACATGATCTCCGAGACCAACCTCCCAGGCGAGCTTTATCCGCAATACACGACGGTTCAGTACTCTCTCCCGCAGAGTTCGAACCACCCGAATTCCTTCGATTCCTCGCAGCAACCTCACCACCACCCGTCTCCGGTGTTCGTCTTCGTGCTCGATACCTGCATGATTGAGGAGGAGATGGGGTATGTCAAGTCGGCTCTCCAACGGGCTATCGGGTTGTTGCCCGAGAATGCGCTTGTTGGGTTCGTTTCGTTTGGGACACAAGTTCAAGTTCACGAATTGGGTTTCTCTGATATGTCCAAAGTCTATGTGTTCCGGGGTGGTAAAGAGATTTCGAAGGAACAGGTTTTGGAGCAATTGGGTCTCACCGTTTCCGGCCGGAGACCTGTTCCGGGAGCCTTTCAACAAAAGGGTATCCAAAATGCATTTCCATCTTCTGGGGTTACCCGGTTTTTGTTGCCTGCTTCGGAGTGTGAATACACCCTCAATTCGGTGGGTTTTTTCTGATCATTTTTTTAAAAAAAATTTTTGGTGGGGTTTAGTTTTATGATTGTAATGTTGTAATTTCTTGGTTGTGAATTTTTCAGCTTTTGGATGAGTTGCAAACTGATCAATGGCCGGTTCCACCTGCTAATCGGGCATCTCGGTGTACTGGAGTTGCATTGAGTGTAGCAGCGGGATTGCTTGGAGCTTGTTTGCCTGGTACTGGTGGTCGGATTATCGCTTTGGTTGGTGGTCCATGCACGGAAGGGCCCGGCACGGTAGACACTTCTTCCTGCCTTATTGTTTTCTTATTGCTGCTATTTTTGTAGGCACTAAATGGGTGGTAAATCTTGAAGCAGTAGCTTTGCATGGTGATATGATGCATGTTATTGCTGTGTTTTTGGTTTTAACTGGCTGTATTAATGACTATCCAATTGTAGGATTTGTGTATCTTCTGAAAAACTTCATTGTTGACAATTACATGTAACTTTTGTAATTTATTTATTATTGTTCTTATTATTTTAAAACTTAATTTGATTAGTACGAAGGAAAGATATGGACTAAATACCAAATGAAAGTAAAACAATATGCTCAATAAAATAATTAGAGAACCAGGGAAAACAATATACTTAATAATTTAGTATTATATATTCCAAACAGGAGTCTTGTCTAGCGCATAGGGTGTCTAAGAGCCCTATTTATATCGGACAAGCATAATCTAGTTAGAAGAAAAAATAAAATAAAATTATAATAATATTAATTTTGCAAATGAACTTAAAATCCTAAGTGACTCAGAACTGTAATAAAACTCAGTTAATTAATAAAATCCCTTAATATAGCTTGTCCATATCAGTTGCTGGTCAAAAGATGGGAAGAGTGTTCAATGCCAAAATGTTAGCTTATGGTCCTTATGCAAATATATCATGGTTTGTAACAGGGAAGAGTGTTAAGGTCTTCCTAGAAGTGGCATTTTGAAGAATCATGAGATCATGGTGTTGTATATAGCCAATTGTTTATCAACTCCTGTTAATTGTAATTTACCGCTATATATATATATATGTATATTATTAGAGTCAACATGGCATATTTATTCATTATGTTAGCAATACCAAATCATTGTTTGACAAATTTGACTAGTTTTAAGTATATGATTTTTTTAAAAATTCTTTATTTATAAAGATATTGATTTTGTTGAAAGTTTTGCAGATTGTATCAAAAGATATGTCGGAGCCTGTTCGTTCCCATAAGGATCTCGATAAAGATGCAGCACCTTACTTTAAAAAAGCAGTTAAATTTTATGATAGTCTTGCAAAGCAGCTGGTTAGCCAGGGTCATGTTTTAGACCTCTTTGCTTCTGCACTTGATCAGGTCTGTATTGATTCTGTCTTTGAATTCAGTCATTGTGTTGAAATCTTCTCTGAATAAATGATAAAGGGCATAAACTTTATCAATATGAAATAAAAAGAAAAATGGCTTCTGCAATCTTTGGCTTGATACATTATTTTTGTTACAACGGTAATCTATTTTTTGTACTTGTGTGTGAAATTTTGTTTTTATCCTTTTCTCTCAATATTGTTTAGTGTACTTACTACCATTATATTTGATTGCATTTTGTGCACTGTGGTGATAATATATAATCTGTTTGGTCCATTGATTTAGACAAATCTTCCGCAAAATGAGCCTAGATGGAATTGAACTTTTCTTTTCATTTGATGTTTTAGAATTTTTTACACCAACATGAATATGTGTACAATTATTACTTGGAAATCAATCCACCAAATGTGCAAATATTTGCATGATATTTAATGAATCTAACCGTAAACTTATATCTAGATGCTTTTGTTCAATATTGGCCTGTGTTAGAAGCAAGATTTGTTTGGTTTACAATCAGTTTAATATAACCAAGATAGTAAAGTCAAGGGAACATTATAAATTTTTCTCTTACTTAAAATCCAGTAGTTTCTGTTATTCCTTTAGATCCTTACGGCTCCATCTTTGTGCTTAAACCCCTAACCTTTAGGACCTTACATGAGGGTGAGGGGAGGAGAGAAGTCGCATGTTTTGTTCCTTTTGCTTAAAGTGTAGTAGTGAGCACCTAGAGCTGTAAACCACCAAATTGCATGTCTGATTTTGTAAGAGTAAGGTTTAATGCTTTCTTCATACTTATAACTTTTGTTTTGTTTTGTTTTTGTTCTGCTTTGCTTGGTTTTTTTTTTCCTGTGGATATTCAACAACAAATTGATGTGATATTCTGTGTTCTGTTTGATGTTTATGAACTCAGAACGTAATCTAGAGTAATCTTTTAGTTGATATGCATGTATGTTTCTACAGTAGTTGTGCTTGGCACCATTAAATATATTTAGATGCTTATAGTTGCATGCATCTTAGTTGTTAGGATGTGCCAGTTATATTTGATTGTAAACATTTTCATATTCTGTAAAGTGTATATGATTGTTGACTGGATTTTTGGTGTTTTATATACTTGTGCATAGGTAGGGGTTGCCGAAATGAAAGTTGCAATTGAAAAAACTGGAGGTCTTGTTGTGCTAGCTGAAAGTTTTGGTCATTCTGTATTCAAAGATTCCTTCAAACGTGTTTTTGAAGACGGGGAACAGTCTCTTGGCCTTTGTTTCAAGTGAGTTTACCATTCTTTAATATTTTGGGGTTTCTTCTTGACCATAGGTATGAGAGTTTTGCGTGCTTTATTTGAACTTTAATACTGGCTCTAGGAAATCTTTTCCTTCTAGTTTTTCTTTCTAATTTGAAACATAGATAAGGGACATAGACACGCTGAAAGAATGAGGCATCTTTCAGAAGTGAAGGGAAAAAATAAAAATGAAAAAGGGAATGAAGTTGTATGCATGAGAAATACTGAGTGGAAAAGTATCTAATTAAAAAAAAAAAAAAGAAAAAGGGAAAAATATACATGGTGGAAAAAGTAGAAATGGAAAGGTTGGAAAGGCCTACCATCTATGGAAAATGCCTTCTAAATTAGACCGTTAATTGGTTTTTATGTCAGTGTTTCTAAGTTTTTTTGTTGAATGTTGAGGAACATTGTTTTGAACACTTCAAGCAGGAAGTTTAGGCATTACATGTATTGCTTCAGATCTCAGAGCTTTCTTTCTCTAGGTCTTTTTATGCTTACATTCTTTGCCTTCATACATGACATGGGCATGTGTTCAATTATACAAGTTGTATGCTTTCCACCCATTTTTATGCTGCTGTTTTCTCATTGAAAAACTATTTGTTTCAGTGGCACACTTGAGATTAACTGCTCGAAGGACATCAAAATTCAAGGAATAATTGGGCCTTGCACGTCTTTGGAGAAGGTCAGTTTCATTCTTTTGATTTGTTGACATTATCTTTGGAGTCTGAGTTAGATCTACGAGTTTAACCCAATTAAAACTTGGTTTTTGTTTGGCATTTAATGTTGATTTTAAACACCTTTGCAGAAAGGACCTGCTGTTGCTGATACTGTCGTCGGTGAGGGGAATACAACCGAATGGAAAATGTGTGGCCTTGACAATAGTACTTGCTTGACAGTTTTCTTTGATCTTTCATCAAGTGATCGGTCAAACACACCAGGGACTGTAAATCCGCAATTGTATTTGCAGTTTCTCACAAGGTATACTGGATGATTGTATCTTAGGTTACACATATCTTCTACTTCATTGTTTTGTTTTGGTTATTTACTTGTAAATTGTAATTTTGTTTGGAATTGCAGTTTTCAAAATCCTGAAGGTCAAATGATGCTTCGGGTTACAACTGTTACTAGGAGATGGATAGATAGTGCTGTTAGCTCTGAGGTTGGTTCATATTTTTGCACTAGTGTCCCTTATTTTTTTATTTTTTTTTTAATTAAACTAAATTACTGTATCGTGAATTGATGAAATTTGAATCTTTTGTGACTGCTTGTATATCTTGAATCGGGGTCTTTTGGCTCAACTTTATCCCAGTTTTGTTGAGGGAGCAACCCCATTTTTCATGTTGAATTGGTCTTTAATTAGTAAATTGTATGTAATGTGTAAAATTTAAGTTCTACCTGTATCTAAATCTTTTATCTTATTGTAAAACATTTTGGTAACCAGCAGCTTTTAACTGCAACTTTTAGATTTGATGTCATAGATTGAGCTAAGACAGAGAAAAATCTTATCTTGAATAGTTAACTGTGTCTTGTTCTTTTCATTTCCTAGTTTGGTTGAAAGATTTTGAATTGGCGTTGTATAAGGTGAAAATAATAGTGTGTTGAGAATAATCTTTTTGATATAATTTTGAAGATATGTATCTATGCAAGTAACTTATTGTTTCAATTGCTAATGTGTCTTTCCATGGAAGCAATCACATTATTAAGGATGTTTTTATGTCATTGTGTGTGTATTATGTTTAATTTATTACCAGTCAATCTCCATTCAAACATTGGGTAGATTGTCTTTTTGGTGGCAAAGTGTCTTGATTGTTAACTATAATTTGTCTCTATATTACATATATTTTTCCATGAAACCACAGCCATATTTGGAAGGTTAATATATTTTTTTCGCCATATGTTTATCTTTTTGGGATCTAGTCGCTTAAATTTGAACTTTTTTTTTTTTTTCCTTAAATCATTTTTGTTTTGCCTATGTTGCACTTGTCTTTTGTTGATGCAAAATTCTGATTAATGCATCAGATATGCATCAATTGAAAATATAATGCTGACATGGAAGAATACTGCATTTTCCAGGAATTGGTACAAGGATTTGACCAAGAGACTGCAGCTGTAGTAATGGCTAGAAAAACATCATTGAAAATGGAGACAGAGGTATATAACGAGCTTCAGCATCCTTTGTTAAGCTTACCATAATTTTGAGATATCTATACCAATCCTAGCATGCTTTTTTGGTATAATGACAAATGGTGGGAGATAAAAGTGGGGAAGGGGAAGAACATGATGGTATGTTGTCAATGAAGAAGTTATTTTGTTGATTGAATCTTGAATATTTATCTGAGAATTATCAAAAACATCTGAATGAATTCCATTTTTTGTGCGGTTCTATTGTATCAAATGAAGCTTTTCTTGAAACTTGTTTCAGATATTTCCTGTCAAAGAATTTTCACTAGCTTTGTAATTCTTTGATTCCTAAAGGTTCAGATTTTTATTTTGTTCAAATCAGTCTCATTTTTTTAGAAAACATAATAGAGACCTCTCAAGCCTTGTTCATCAAACTGTCTACTTTGACCTGAAAATATATAAAGATTTGTTTTTGTAACTTTTTGGAAATAATGGCGATTGATATTAAAGAAGTCAAAATTAGAGTTGCTGCATTTTATCCATTTACTCTTTTGCTCATGTGATTTTCACTTGATCATGGAATTTGTTTGAATCAGGAATCATTTGATGCCACACGATGGTTGGATAGATCCCTTATTCGTCTCTGTTCCAAATTTGGTGATTATCGGAAGGATGATCCTGCCTCCTTTACCCTAAACCCGTGTTTTTCATTATTCCCTCAATTTATGTTCAACCTTCGGCGTTCACAATTTGTGCAGGCAAGAATTTACGTTTTACTTCTCCCCCCTTTTTGTAAACATATTTTAAGGATGTTATTGTGACAAATTTAATGTCTGGATCTGGAAATCATGATTTTTCAGGTTTTCAACAACAGTCCTGATGAGACTGCATATTTTCGTATGTTGTTAAATCGGGAGAATATCACCAATGCAGCTGTCATGATTCAGCCATCACTAATATCATATTCATTCAATTCACTACCTGCGCCAGCTCTGCTGGATGTAGCTTCTGTTGCGGCAGACCGAATTCTCTTGTTGGATTCATATTTTAGTGTAGTCATTTTCCATGGAATGACCATAGCTCAATGGCGTAACATGGGATACCAGAATCAACCAGAACATCAGGTATGTACTCGTTATTTTCTTTACATTGTTGATTATGTTTTGCATTTCACTATTAAGGCTTATAAATCATAACCATTGTTGTGGTACATGTTTCAACTATTTTTTTTATTTACCTTTTTATGCATATGTATTTCCAGGCATTTGCTCAACTATTGCAAGCTCCACAAGATGATGCTAAGATGATCATTCGAGAGCGTTTCCCTGTCCCTAGATTGGTTGTATGCGACCAGCATGGTTCCCAGGTTAGTATATTTCTTGGTTTCTTGTTTTGGTTTCTTTCTCTTATCACTTTCTTAATTTTGTGGCTGCTTTCTTCACCATCTCTATCAATCATTTTTCTTTCTTCGTTGTTTTAATGCTGCTTTTCACATTTGTGGTTATTAGGATTCCAAAGGTAAACTTAATGCTTTGAAATTGGTGGTGGTGCTGGTGGTTAAATATATTAAGTTCATTTTTAACATCTATTATGGCTTGCTATGAAATTGTTAAAAATATCAGTATTACAGTTGCTTCAAGGTGAAGAATTTTGCTTCACATGATATTTCTGCTTTCAATTTAGAAGGATCATTGGTTGTCCTGGTAGATACTTGTAAATACTAAACCTATTTTTGATCTTAAGTCCGGAATACTTGTATGTAGGGTGCAGGTATTTCAATACACACCATATGCAAGCATTTCATGTCATGCTACTCGATGCCCTTTTGCTACTCTTTTGTTAAGATATAGTGGCTAATGAGGCCATCATTTTGATTTCATGTTTGATCTGTGCTATGCAGGCAAGATTCTTATTAGCGAAATTGAACCCATCAGCTACATACAACAATGCACATGAGATGTCTGCAGGGTCTGACATTATATTCACAGATGATGTAAGTCTCCAAGTTTTCTTTGAGCATCTTCAGAGGCTGGCTGTGCAATCTTGAGAGCAGTAAAAAGAGAGTAAGTGGACTCTACGACTAGTCCGGGATTTGGTGTGGGGTGATTCCATCGGGCTTTCTATCCACTCTTATCCTCTTGTTTGATTCAGTTTTTTTTCCTTTCTTTCCATTGTATTTAAAGATGAGAGGACAGACAACAGACCCCGCATTCTTTTGAGAATAGGGGGGAAAAAAAAAAAAAAAAAAAAAAAGGCACAACATTCTTTTGGGGGTGCTGGGGAGGTGTTTTACTTCCTTGATGGAAATAAGGGACACAAAAGATGAGCTGAGTTTGATTTATTTATGTATACGTATGGAAAGAAAGGTATGAGAGGAATGTAAGTGCAGAGGCTTCTCTGTTTCGGCAGGGGAGCTAGTTAGGAAGCAGATACTTTTTGTCAGAAGATTTTTACCATTTTTTTTTTTTCTTCAACAACCAGGTCAGAAGTATGTGTTTGTGTATCAGAATTTTCTTCTAAGTTATATATACTCATTGGTTGGTTCTTCCTGCTTCCTAGATTTGTATTCTCTTTTAATCTCTTAGCCCAATATAATGGTAGAGTTCACTTCGCCGCTTCTTTTTTGGTTTTTCTTTCCATTTTTTGTTTGTTTTTGGATGGATAAATTTTTGAGATTACGATTGAGTTGGAATTGCAACTCATGGGCGTGTGTTTTAGGGGTTTGATGGCTTTGAGAAAATGGGGAGGCAGAGAGAGAAATTGAGGAAGTAGACTATAGAGGGTAGAAAGGCCATAGTTTCCATAATGTTGGTCTTATTTTTATATTTCAATATTACAACTCTACCTAAAGTAGCCTAATTTTGTTACAATCTCGTTGATTTGGTTTCCTCCTACTTTTGGGGAACAGTTTTAAGTGATAAAACCATTATTTCCTCGAGCAAAACTAAATAACTTTTCCTCCTCAAGTATGTATATATATATATATATATCAAATACTTTTACTATTCTCCGTGAAGTCCAACTTGAAACTATAACCAAAAAAATAGGTGTCCGACTTGAAACGGACCAGTTTGTTCAAGAAAAAACTAACCCTTTTTTGGGTCCAAACGCTTGTTGGATGACTCCTAAGGGCTGATACATTGCAACAGAAAGTTGGGAGCTGCAATCCAATATTCGAGCAGCTTTGTTAAACTTTGCCTTATTCAAAATAAAGTAGACAAATGAAAGTTGGTCAATAGCTGAATGTGTGAATTACAATGACCTCAAGAGGGAGAAAATTTTGCAGTTTGCTTTTACAGTGAAACGAAAAGAATCTATTGGTTAATTGTTTCCGTTTATCCCATTTTGAACTGCCTAATGCGGTGGCTTTTCTCTGTCCAATTATAGTTCGAAGTATTTGAACAATAGTTTTTATTTATTTATTGTGTTATTTTTTTGCTAACACTTAAAATACACTACACATAACGCATGCACTAACACTTGAATAACAAACATTTGGCAGGAACTTGCACTAGATACAGAGCAACAATTTCAGATGTGCACAACCAATAAACAGCAGAAGAACTGTCAGGAAAGGTCTCAAATAATGCATATATAAATAAACGAGGAAATCCATCCATTTTTTAAGACTGACAGTGAAAACATACAGACATAAAAGACAATATGCCATTAAATTAATTTAAGGAAATGTTAGCATTTTAGATCGAGGCTGACAATAATTTGGTGAGAAATTTGAAAAATGTCAAAAGAAAAAACATAGAGAAAACAGAGTCCCAAATTTAGAGTCTTTGTAAAGGTCAAGTGTTTGAAATGTATTACTTGTCAAAACCAAACCAGGTTAAAGCAATAATGCAAAAAGCACTTAATGTAGTGAACATGAATTGTGCTTCTAATATGTTTTTTCCCCTATTTTTAATCCATGATATTAGACCGATCAAACATGAACCATACACTGATTTTGATACTTAGAGCAAGCCTCAAGCTACAAAAATGAAATTATTTTTACTCTCCAGGATACAGGAACTTCACCCTTCTAATTCTTTTGCTATACAACATATTGATGAACTTGTTCAGATTAGAACGCGACTTATAATACGCATAACGTATACTACACAAACACTTGGATAGCAGACATTTATCAAAAAGCAGAACTGTCAAGAAAGGTCTAAAACAAGGCATATATCGTTAAAAAGAGGAAATCCCTACATTTTTTTAGACTCTTAGCAGTGAAACATCATACCAAATAAGTCCCTAAAATCAACTTTAGGAAATGCCAGCATTTTTTTCATAGAGGTTGAAAATAATTTGATTGAGAAAATTGAAAAATGCGAAAACAAACAACATAGAGAAAACAGCGTCCCACATTAGTCTTAGTAAAGGGCAAGTGTTTAATATGGATTACCTGTCAAAACCAAAACCAAGTTATAGTAATAATACGAAAAGCTCTTAATGCAATGAACTTGAATTGTTCTTCTAATATGTTTTCTCCTCTATTTTTAATCCATGTTATAAGACCAAAATCAAGCATTCAGTACACTAATACACTGATTTTGATATTTAGAACAAGCCTCAAACTACAAAAGTGAAAGTAATTTTAGTACGCTAAGACAGGAATATCTAGCAAAGTATAAAAATATGGATGTTATATACTAATTACCATGAAAAAACAAACACTTTTGGTCATCCTCTCTAGGACACAGGAACTTTACCCTTCCCCTTTTTTTGCTCTATGACATATTCATGAACTCGTTCAGCTTTCTCCTTCATACCCTTAATAATCTCCTCAGTGGCTTCAATTATCTGTTTTGGCAAGTTAACCTCCATGTAATCAAACAACTCTCCAAGTGTCATCTTCTCAAGAAGATCCCCAAACTCATTGTTCAAAGTCTCTTTCGAACCGAAATCGCCCCCATTTTTTGCCTCACTAGAACTCTCTTCCACACCCTCAGCTTTCACATTGTCATCATCCTTAACCTCATTAAGAACAGCTTCTTCACCATCACCATCTTCCGAATTCAACCTCTTTACACTCTCAGCAGCTTCTGCAACATCTATGGAATCACTATCTCCCAAATTCCTCTTCTCCTGAGCTAAATTATTTCTACTGCGCAAACCGTCATGACGATTCCTCGCTTCAACATTGTCATCCTTAAGCTCATTTGGAACAGCTTCTTCACCATCACCACCTTCCAAATTCGAACCCTTTACACTCTCAGCAGCAGCTTCTTCTGCAACATCAATGGAATCACTGTCTTCCAAATTCGTACCATACCCAGATGGCTTTTGCTGAGCTAAATTCTTCCTACCCCGCAAACCTGCACGAGTTCTTCTCACTTCAACAATTTTTCCTTCTTCTGCACCAACAGAAGAATCCTCTGGAATTTTCCCTAACACTGAACCAGACACTACCTCATTTGCATTTTCCTTCTTGTTCTTCGAGCTCCGAGTCTGCCTCGTCGTCGTAGCTTGCTTTGCAGGTTTCGTTTCCACACATTCTGAACTTGAACCCTCATCGACTTCCAGAATCTTCTCTTCCTCCACGGCTCCACTTACCGAAACCCTAGCTTTATTAGGCCGACCCCTTTTCCGTTTCACCACCGCAACGTCCTCATGCTTCACCTCCTCGGTCTCCTTCCCAATCTTACCTCTCCGGCCAACAATCGCCGGCGCCGGAGCCGGCGGAACCGATCGGACTCCACCACCACCACGCGGCGGCCTAGGGTTCTTCTTCCTCAACTGGCTCTGATCATCATCATCATCACCACCATCACCATCGCAGTCATTGATGACGACGGAGATTATGGTGTATTCTCCGATCTTGATGTTGTCGCCGTCGCGGAGGTCGAAAGGAGTGTTGGGTTGAATCCGAATGCCGTTGAGGATGGTTCCATTGGAGGAATCGAGGTCTCGGAGCACCCATTTTCCGGATTCGGATCCGATGGAGAGGTGCTTGGAGGAAATCCCAACGTCTTTGATGGCGATTTTGTTTCCGCGGACTATCCGACCGATCCGAATTGTGGATCCGACTGGGTATTCTACGCTCTCTCCTTTTCTGGGGCCTTGCACCATTATCAGTTTTAATGCCATTTTCTGGATTTCTGGAAAAGAAGATGTTGAAGGGAGGGAAAACAAACACACTCGCAGTTTGAAAAATTAAAAAAAAAAAATTTCGAATTCAGCTTTTTTAGCAAGTTAGGTATATCTGTAATATTCTTAGCTCTTAGGGGTAAAATGCTATGTTGCATTTTGTGACATGTGATAAATTTCACTTTAGTCCTCACAATTTTGCATTATTATTAGTATTACCTTTTTTTTTTTTTTTTTTTTTTGGCGTAGCTTTATTTATTTATTTAGTTTTGAAAAATTCATTATAAACCATTAAGTTTCGTTTTTAGTGGAGTTATAAATTTTATTCAATATGCTAATTTTTAAGATTTTCTCTCATTCACGAATAACCAAAAATAAAATATAAAGATAAATCCAAATTGTTTTTTAAAAAAAAAGTTTATTGATTATATAATCATTTTCACAACATTTGTGCCTAACAAGTTATAAAATGAAATATTAGTTGTTAGTTGAAAACAAATATAAAAAAATATAGTTATTTTATTTATGAATAAGTAAAAAATCAAAAATAAAAATGTCCTTCTAAGTTAAAAAGTAATGATTTATTGAAAATATATTCACAATATTAAATTGAAATCTATTAACATGTCTGTTTCATTTTTAATTAATGAATTAATATTAATATACTAGTTAAGCATTGTCATGTTACCAGGTGTTTAATATAAATTGAAAATTAAGTTCTCAACACGTGAAAACTAATAAATAAAAATATAATTTGATTCATCATTTGACTGCTAATAAAATTAAAATGCAAGGAAGATGAAACATGAAATGGTTATACTAAAAATTTTATTTTATTTTTTTCAAATGAGATCAAATTATATCAATCACCACATGCAAAAATTGAGACATAAAAATATACACTTTTTTCTTAATCTTTTGTGGATCAAACAGACTAGTCTTTTGAAAATATAAAAAAATATATATATATTTTTATTTTTTAAATTTCTTCCTCAAATTAAACTAACTGGCGCCAAAATTTAAAAGCCTCTCTCTCTCTCTCTCTCTCTCTCTCTCTGTGTGATCGTCAAACACACAAAAATGTACTGGAACGATTCACAGGAGCTTCCACACTACGAACCAGAAGAAGAAGAAGACGAAGACGAATACGAAGCCAATGGAGAAGAAGAACAACAATGGAGATGTTCAGTGGGCCATAGGTCCAGTCTCATTCTCCGAACCCAACAAGGAGGTGCCATCTGTCTCCTCTGCTTCTCCAACCTCGTCTCCAACCCTCTCTCTCCGACTCTCCACGTCTCCTACGCGCTCTCTCAGCTCTCCTCCGCACTCTCTCAGCCTCCGTTTCTCCGAACCCTCATCTCCTTCCACCCTCTCCTACTTGTCTCTCCTCTCGTCCATGCCCTCTCCTCCTTCGACGACCACGCCATCGCTCGCCAAGTTCTCGATCTCGTCTCCTTGCTTTGCGATTCGTCTTCTGATGGTGATGGTAGTGATTGCTCTATCCTCGCTGAGTTCGTCTCTAGGGTTTCCGATCGGTTATCTTCCGGTGCTTTGGCTTGGAGTCGGCGTCAGGTTTATACGGTAATTTTTTCATTGGATTTTTCTGTTTTCATGTGGTTTTTAGAATTTTATTGTTATTTGAGGAGTTGATGCGTGATTTTTTCTTTTTTCGGCTTGATGTTTTCGTTTGGTTGCTCAGAAAATGAAGGAAAAAGGGAATAAAAAAAAAAAATGATTCTCTTTCGTTAGACAAATATCTGGTGGCTTTTCTACTTGTGTTTTAGAATTTGTTGTTATTTGAAGAATTGATGTGTTTTTTCTGTGTGATGTTTTTGTTTGGTTGCTGAGAAAATGAAGGGTAGAAGAAAAATAAATGTTTCTCTTTCGTTAAACAAATATGTGGTGCCTTTTTCTACTTTCGTTCCTAGAATTTGTTGTTATTTGAAGAATTGATGTTTTTGTCCGATTGCTGAGAAAATGAAGGAAAAACGAAAAATAAATGTTTCTCGTTCGTTAGACAAATATCAGGTGCCTTTTCTACTTGCGTTTCTAGATTTCGATTGGATATTCTGTTTTCATGCGTATTTTTTTGTGATTTTATAATTTGTTATTTTCAATGGATGGATGTGTTTTGCGGCTTGATGTTTTGTTTATACGGTAATTTTTCGCCGAGAAAATGAAGGAACGGAAAACAAATGGTTACGGGCGACAGGTTTATACGGTAATTTTTCGATTGGATTGTTGCACTCGTTTGTGATTTTCGTATTTCTCTGTTTCGAGGAATGGATGTGTTTTGCATGTAATGTTTGGTTGCTGAGAAAATGAAAAAAAGAAAAGTTAACTGTTTCCCGTTATCTGGTACCGCCTCCTCTAGTTGGTGTTTTTACGATTCGATGGTATTGATCTTTTTATTTTCCTCTCCCTACTTTGCTTGTACTGTACTCGGACTCACCGGGTTTAATTCCAGTGCCTAATTCTTCTTTCCAATATGTGTAATTATGCAGATTATCGTTTTGTAGTCGTCCTGTTTGTTCAATTTTTTGTCTGCAGAAGACGCGATGATCATCCAGTTGATGTAAATATGCAAATATATATCAATCCAATCATTGACTTCTTTTATAAAAAAAGGAAAATTATGGTCACTTTCTCATGAAGGTAATATTACATGGATATTCATTTTGGCATTTTTTTCTTTTTTGATACTGCAGCTTCATTGCTTAGGCGTTCTCTTAAAATCCCAGAAGAACAATCCTTATACTTACATCAAAGACAAATATGGGCTTGTTTCTAATCTTGTTGCGGGTCTTCAATTGCCAAGGTAACCAGTAAAGAGAACTAAGATGTCCAAATTTTTGGGTTTTTTTTTTTTTTTTTTTTTTCCCTGTGTGCGTTTTTATTTAATTGTATCCTATTAAAGTTTTCTCCTTTGAATGCAGTGAGGAGATTCGAGGGGAGATCATGTTTGTTCTATACAAAGTGTCTGTTCTCCAGAATGCATCAGTGGATAGTGAAGGAATTGATCTTTTGTTTTCCTTTTGCCCTAAGCTTTTGCGCTTGTCACTGGAAGCCCTTATAAAGACCCAAAGCGATGATGTCCGGTTGAATTGTGTAGGTTTGTTATTAATTGCTTCTGGGTTTTCTTTTTCAAATTTTTTTTTTTTTTTCTCTTTCAATTTTTCAATCTGTTTTTTGGTTACGCATAATGGGCATAAGTCGAGTGCGGTCAAACATTTTAAATTAATTTACAAGTACATAATTTATACATTACAATTGTAGAAAAGAAGCGTAACATTTTACTCGTGCTTCTTTAACTATTTTGCTCTTGGTCTTCAGTTTCTCCTAATCAACTAGCTTTGTTGATCTAGATGCACTTCAAATTTTATCAATTTATTCATTTAAATTATTAGTCAGTCTAAGTGTCACCATATCTGAACTCTGAACTAAAGTAACGATATTTCATTTATAATTGTGTAGCGCTTTTAACAGTGCTGGCTCAACGAGGGTTTTTTGGAAATTCATATTCAACCGATTCAAGTAGCATGGATTCCTGTGAAGATGAAACTAATAGAACGCCTTTGAATAACTTATTTGCTGAGGCCATAAAAGGCCCGTTGCTTTCAACAGACAGCCAAGTCCAAATCAGCACGGTAGATTTGCTGTTTCATTACATGTCTTGTGAATGTGCTTCAGGCAAAGAGATCCAAATCTTGGTGGAAGAAAACATTGCAGATTATGTATTTGAAATCCTAAGATTGTCAGGTGAGCAAAAATTTTGTCCGTATTATCAAATGATAGTAGGTAGCTGCTCTCTGTTTCATTTAGTCATGAGATGTTAGTTTAGAGCAGCTAATTATTTTTTATCAGTTCCATCTATCAGCAAACAAGAAATACTGCGTTTTAAGGCCTTATGTTGAGAATACAGATGGCTTAGTTTTTGACAATATTGATGTGTTCCGGACTGTATTGCCTCACATTTTATTTCTTTAACTGAGTGCTTAAAATACTCAATTGTGACTGTATTTATTTGCTCAAAGTTTGATGAGTTAATGCTACTGAACCTCCATTTCTTATCTTCCTCTAGATATATCTCTGATAATGTTATAAAATAAAGTTCCTTCTTATGCGAAATCTAGCTATGGACTGACAAATTATTGATGAATAGAATGTAAGGATCCAGTGGTCAACCCTTGCCTTCAGGCTCTTGATCTTTTATCAACTGCTAAGCAAGCATTCAAACAGAGGCTTGTTGTTGGATTTGCAACTTTGATTCCAGTACTGCAATATGTAGCTGGAATTCCTTTTCATCCTGGTCAAAGTCAGACACTGAAGCTCATATGGAACTGTGTTTCTGATTGCCCTGGAATGGCATCTGCTTCTCATGTAAAGGAGCTGGTTCTTATTTTGACAAAGATGCTTCAAAAGCATACTGATGGAGAGATGGGAATGATTCCAGAGACGTTTATAATGGCTTGTTCAGTCTTTGTGGCTCTTACAAAATCTCCCTCTTCTCATGGAACTTTGGGTCTAACAACATCAATTAAGGAAGCATCCCAAAATGCAGTTTTATCTTGTCTAAGTGCCTCCCAAAAAAATCCCAGCTTACTTTTGCATTCACTCTACCTGCTTAAAGAAGCATATGTCTATGGCTGTGAAGAGAATTCCACCAACTCCAGTACTAAAGAACTACAAAATTGCATTGTGGATGTATGCACGACACATCTATTACCTTGGCTTGCAACCAATTTTAATGAAATGGAAGAGGAAATTATCCTGGGTGTACTGGAAACTTTTCATTCAATATTGCTTCAGGATTCTGATATACAAGCCATATTATTTGCAGAGACCCTGGTTGCATCCTCTTGGTTCAGTTTGTCCTTTGGATGTCTAGGTTTATTTCCTACTGAAAAGATGAAATGTAGAGTATATTTGATGCTTAGTTCACTAGTGGACCTTATTCTTGGAAATGATTCTGGGCAACCCATTAGAGATAACGTTTTACATCTACCATCTGATCCCATTGATTTGCTCTTTCTTCTTGGGCAAAAGAGCTCCCATAATTTGGAATTTTCATCTTGTCAATCTGCTGTTTTGACAATTTTGTATACTGCTTCTTTATATGATGAAAGGTAAATTGAGAACCTCATTCCTCATCTTCTGCTGTTTCTTAGAGTACATTTAACAATCTCTATCTTTCTCTTTCTCATCTTTAATTTCTTTCACAGACTTGCAGATGATAAGGTGGTGTTATCTTCTTTGGAACAATATATTCTTGCCAATAGTAGTGACTTTCAACATCGGTCCACTTGTTCATCTACGGTGATGAGACTTGTCTATCTTTATGGCCTTTATAGGGGCCTTGCCAAGGTAACCTACCAAATCCTCTACAGTCCAGAAGCAGAGAGGATCCTATTCCAGCTACTGAATGAAACAGAATGGGATTTACCTTCTGCTAGAATTCATCCGATATCATTAAAATGGTTGTTCCAACAGGAGAAGATTTGCAAGCCATTGTCTGATCAGATTCTGAAATTCTGCAGAAGTAATATTTCAAATTGTTCTACCATCAAGGACCATGGAAAGAATTGCACTGTAAATGTACAAGCATTAGCACAGTTAGTAGCAGCAGGAGATAATTATGGGGCAACACTTTTAGTATGCTTATTGACACAGATGGTCAAGGAAGAAGTTCGAGAGCATGAGATAATTTCTTTAATTAATCTCATGACTACTATTATTGACATTTTCCCAGCTGCCTCAGATCAATTAAGCTTGCATAACATAGCGAATGCAATTCATACTTTTTATTATGAATCAAGCCATGAAAAGTCGTCACAAATATCCATGGCCATGCTAGTTTTGATTTATGACATATTATGTTCAGTGCATCCTGAAACTCTTTCTGATGATGAGACCTGGCTGGCAGTGACAATAAAGGTGACTAATTATTTTGTTTAATCCAGTTGCTTCATGTCTTAGTAAATATTTCATTCAATTTCACTTCTTTTGTAGTTGATGGACTATGTCAACACCGAGGCTGTGGACAAGTGGAGTAGTGATCATCTCTTTGTGTTAGGAATTCTTTCATTAATTTTGCACCACTCCTGTGACAAAGCATTTACAGAAACTTCAAAAACCATTCTTTTCAATTCTTCTCTGGGATCGACAATCAACAGAACCATTGATGCAGTATGTTTGAAGGGGCCTGCTTTGGTTGACCATGATGAAGGTTCAAGCACTGGACCATTAGTATTTGTGCTGCTGTTAAATTACTTCGCTTTAAAAAGGTTGGTGCCTCTTTTTTTTTTTTTTTTTTTTTTTTTTTTTTTTTTTTTTTCCCCCCCTTCCTTTCTAAATGCATTCATATAGTTTGTCTTTATGCTAACCCTTTTTTTCTCCTCTAGTTTGCATGCTGTTCTACCAGGGATAGTGGATTGGCAAACATTCTTTGATCCTCTAGATAAGATGCAGCCACTTTCCTTGATTTGCATTCACTGCCATGCATTATGTAGACTGATGTATTTTGGGTCTCCACCGATCAAGCTTGTTTCTTCATACTGCTTGTTGGAATTGTTTGCAAGAATATCAGAACAGAGAATAAGAAAACGTGAGGAGTTGAAATGTACCATTGAGTACCTAAAGTCTGTGATGGCGGTATTAGAAGGCCTAGTTATTTACAACGACCTTAGGGTATCTGTGAACTGCGGCCTCTGCCTATCAATGATTCTGGGGTGGGAAATAATGGACATGGAAGAGGCCAGTGTCATTGGAAAAAATAGCTGGGGTAGAGTCATCATTGAGGAGCTAGTAATGTCCATGGCAGTTCCATGTATAGCATCAAAATCTTTCATTAGTCATTACAAGCCTGCAATTTATGTAGCTGTTGCTTTGCTAAAACTGCGGAAACATCCTCAGTGGTTGAAATCTGTATTTGATGACTCCTGCATATCTGGCATAATCGAAAACCTCACAGCCAGTAATGTGAGCACAGAGATTGTATTATTATTCCAAGAACTGCTGAACTCTGAGTTTTTGAAGACAGAACAGCTTGCAACTCTTAATCGGGTGCTCAAGGTGACATTTTTTGCTCTATGCATGCTATTATTTTTCCTCGTTTTTCTTTGGCTGTCAATGGGCGCCATAATAGAATAATAATAAAATCTTTTTGTCCCTTTTATATACTGCGAGTCTGTAAGGTTTACGTTTAACAATTTACTCTAGTCTAGCTGGTTTTAATGATCAATTTTTGCCAATTCGTATCAATGGAATATACAATCCCTGGATTTTGGGGATTTTACATTCACTAACTACTAAAATTTGCATAAAAATGAAATATAATACTGTTATTTTGGATTTGCAGGCATGCAGAAAACATATGTATATTGATAACAATGAAGGTGATTGTGCAAAAGAGCATATAAAAAAGGCGGTCACCGTCTCAGATGATCTAGAAGAAGTTTTTGCATATCTTATTTACTTGATGTCATCTGCGTCATTTCAAAATGGGGATTCTCAGGGTTCACATTTTGGGAATAAGAGTCTGTTAGAAGAAATAGAGATGTTTTTAAGAACTTCGACAGTGGAGGATGACAGCTAGGATATCATATCATTGGAAGAAAAAATTTAGTAATTTTTTTTTTCCATGGTAAAGGAAGAGAATTGAATAAATGCTGGCGTAGTGCCCTCGTGAGGCAAAAATAGTAATGCAAGGTGCTCAACTTTAGGTCATGAAAAATCATAGTTTAGGCTTTGGAATCTGATTTCTCTTTCCCTTGATAAGCTTTTATGGGCTGCTTCTACTTGTATACATCATAACCTCACAATCTCTCTTCATCTTTCACATAATACATCTTTAAAAAATTAGAAAGTATCTAGAAATCTCCCATTAGACAGAGTCTCTAAATACGTATTCATATCTTCATTACATACCAATTCTATAAAATTACTAACTGCTTCAACTACAGGATATACTCTATCCAACATTCACCCAAAAAAAAAAAAAAAAAGATATACTCTATCCAACATGTTTTAAAGGAAAAAGGACCCTAATTTATGCCATTTGTAAATTAAATTGTCAACGAAATTACCCATTAAAAGTTTCTCAAATTGCTATTGTCCCTATAGCTTCAATAGGTATATATATTTGACTTGTACAAACATCTATCTGTCTAGTCCGCAGGACAAAATCAAATTTTAGGGAAAGGCAGCACATTTTTTTTTTTCCCTTGAATGTGGTGTTGCTGACCAATAAATTAATAGTGCCAAATCAATCTTAAGCACATTAAAAGTGGTACCTAAAAACTGCTCGATCAACAGAGAGTCTAGTCTGTCAGTCTGTACAAAAAGTTACAGGTTTAGTACAAAAAAGACTAGGGAATTCAATTAACTGTCTTTGATAAGCTAGCTTTAGCTCTGACTTGATTGTTCTCCCATAGACTGACATTGTTTTCCTCTCTGTTTGAACACCAAATTAATTAGGCTATGGTATGTCCATGTCTCTTTTCCTCTAACTTCAGGTTCAAGCGAGGAATATGCCATTTCACAGTTTCTAAGAAAATGTCCCTTTCCAAATGCAGTAAGAACTAGAGGATCAGTGTTCATTTCCACAGCTTTGTAAAGGAAGCCCATCCTTCTCCATATTTCTAAAGTTTCAGCCCCATCGAAACCCATATTTTTTGCATCGAATAGAATTCCAACAGTGACAAGATCAGGCATCAAATTATGAGTTAACAATTTGGAGAAAGAAATTCTCAAGCGCGTGAAATCTTTCATCTTCAAATAAGTTAACATGATAATGTTTGCAATTGTTATATTCCATGAAACTTCAGCTTCTTCCATCTCCCGAATAATGGAATCCATTCCTTTTCGACTGAGAAGACAAGCATGAGACAGAAGACGCAAACACCAAGCGAGATATGTCCCGCCATGTCTCGAAGAAAGATCAACCCCCAAGATGTCTAGTCTAGAAAACATATAATTCGCAATATAAACCTCAGCCAAGTTCCTTATCAAATTGTCCGGTAAGCGGGTCTTTGAGTCCAAAATTCTCATATAAACCTTTTCCATCTTCTCCAAGATTCCAAATCTAGCATAAGCCTCGAGCATTGCAACCAATGTGGAAGATTGCAAACGCATTCTTTTCGAAAGCATGGTTTGATAAACTCTTTCCATTCTTTTGAGCAATCCAGCTCGAGAAAACTCTCGGATAAGCATATTATAAGTAATATGGTCAGGAGGACAACCATTCAACTCCATCTTCTTCACATACATTCCCATCTCATCATACATTTTGTGTTTTCCATAAGCTTCAATCAGACCTTCATAGGTATCAGTTTCCGGTGCCACATTCATTTCTTTCATCTCATTAAGAAAACGTAAAGCTTCATCGAAGTTCCCTTTTCTAGCATAACCATGAATAATTGAATTGTAAGACTCCAAAGAAGGACAAAGTTCATATTTCTTCATCTCTAGAAATAACTTTACTGCTTCTTCCACCAAATTCTCTTCACCAAGCAGTTTAATTATCTTATTGTAGTTCAACTCATTAATCCTCGATTCCTCAATCTGCTTCCACATATCAAACACCTGTTTACAGGTTCAAATTTTTTTTTCAAATTTCATCTATAAAGTTAGTAATCCCAGCAAGATTTTTCCATGATGCTGTGGTTGTATTATAAGAAACTGCACGTTAGAAGATATATATATATATATATATATAAAACAATATATAGAAAAGACCCAAGTCTTAAATCCTTCATAAAAACTCCCAGAAAACAAAATTTTCAGTAACCCACCAAAACCCAGAACCCAAATTGTAAATTTTAGTAATATTAGAATCTCAAAGAGCAAACATCAGAGAGAAAAAGAGGGACAAAAAAACAAATTACCTGAAGAATCTCATTGAATCTTGAAGCATGTTTGAGGAATCCAATAACAGCCCAGAAATGTTCCCTGCTCCAATCACCATCTTCACTAAGCACTTGCAAAGGGCAAGAATCTTTCTTGCTGAGCTTTTTGAGCAAGGCTTTAAGGCTTCGGTGCTGATGGAAAGTCTCAACAAGAAGGGTCGTGTGCGTTGCGGAGCTATGCTGTGGAACAGAGAAGATAGAAAGGGAGAATTGTTTAGGATTGGAATAGGAGGGTTTAGGGCTTTGGAGAATAGGGTTTTGGGGACAGAGAAAGGCTTTGTTAGAGGGATTGAATCTCCATGGAAGTCCTACTTTGACATGGCAATGGTTCAATCCAAGTACACTATCCATGTGCTTCCTTTCATTCTCCGTCTGTTCCACTGCTTATTTTTTTTGGGTCTGTGAGTCTGGATTTCGGATTATCCATTTCTTTTATTATTATTTTATTTCTACTTTTTTTTTTTTCCCAATTTTTTTATAAATTTTTTTTATTTATTTTTTGTCCCTAAGGTAAGGATCCGGTTAAAATTATTTTGTTTATACATATTTTTGGTTCATTTATTATATATATTTTTTTTCACTTGATTGGTACCAAGTTTATATTCTCATGTGGATTTTTTTTTTCTTTTTTGGTTTTTCGTTGGGAAATGAATATAACAAAATGCTGATCAATAAGAGTTTCAAACAGTTCACTTATGGTTGGAGGACCTAATTAAGCCCCACAAAGAGTTAATTTTGGTAATGGAAATTATAGCATCAAGTTTTTTATATTCAGAAAATAATTAAAAAAAATGAGTTGGAGTATGATCATGAGAAAATGGTAGAGAGTGGAAGGTATATGATCTTATTTTGGAAGAGCGGAAATGAATTTGCAAGTTGAATTTTGATGATTGCTTTATCATTATTGTTAAGTGCTATGAACAAGAATCCATGAGAGTAGGTTGCTTTATTGTGGCCACATTTTCCTTGATTAAATGTTTATAAATATATATTTATATATTGATTTTAAAAAACCTACATTAGGAATATGTCAGGATCGTTGTACGATAAATTTATTGTAGAACTCAGTGGGAAAAAATCAGAAGAAAAAATTGGATGGAAAAAAAACGTGGTTAAATTTTTTTCACGTATCAAATCAACATCTTGTCAATTATAGGAAATATTAAGTCACCTAAATGGTGCACAAATTTTTTGTATCCAGACTCAAATTTCAATTATCATTTTGACCTTTACTATTTTTTGTCTAATAACTTTAATTGGTATTACGAAAAGATAATAATAATAATAATAATAATAATAAAAAAAATTTTAGTCAGTGTCAATTGTGACAGACAAATCAATTTGAAGGAAAAGATGAAATTGAGCAATTTCTATAATATTCATATGTTTATTAATTATTGAAGAATTCAATTTCATAAAAACTTTCGTACATTGATCTTAAATTTGAATTCCTCACCTTCAAGATAACAATAATAATAAAAATAAAAAAAAACTTTGAGAAAGAAATAACATTTATATTTAAAGCATTTTTTCTTTGGGACAAATATATGGCAACCGGTTGAGTGAAGAAAAATGGTTGGTATGAGGATCAATCGGATGAAAAAGCTTAATTAGTATATTTGGGTGACCCACAACCCGTCAGTTCATGGTTGGACTTGGAATTAGGTGTAATTATTAATTATTTGATGCGGTTCACATATATTTTAGTTTAACTGAAATACTAATTATGGGATTTAATAAATTAATAGATAAATCAAGTGTTAGATTTTTGTTGGTTAATTAAGAAGAGTTAGAAATTTAATTGAAATCAACTGCTTTAAGGGAAACATTATATATAAGTTAATATAAATTGTTCCTCTCAAAGTCTTATTATACATGTGTCTTTTCCATTAACAAGAGTGCATAAAGAGAATGGAATGTGAGAGAAACACAGTTTATACCTTGATTGGTTTTTAGTTGATTCAAGGATATACATACATATACATATATATAGTTGGGCCGTAGATGCCAGCAGTACAAATCAAAATTGAAGGGTAGGAAATTTCATCACATGTTAGGTTCGTATATAATCCATGTGATCGGTCCTCAGACTAACCTCTCTGTATATATATATATATATATATATATATATATATATAGTGGATTCAGGTATGTATTTAAATGTGATAATCATAAGTTTAAAGATCTAGCTATTTAGATTTGTTATTATTTATGTATATTCAGAATAATTTACATTAGGATACTGCTCTTGAGGGTTAAAATGGCTGTGTTTCGTTGAAGGGAGCGGTAAGCTTAAAAAAGAGCCTTTAGAATACTAACTAAACAAAATGCTGTAAATAAAATTCTTAATCTAGGAATAATTATTATTATTTTTTAAGAAAGACAAGGGTAGTATTTTCATGTACCAGCGAATTTATCAAATCACCATTAAATTAGGTTAATCAAATGGTGAATTGAGGTTATCCTCAATTAATCAGTTATTAAATAGTCATTGAATTAGTACATGGAATTAGTCCTTTTAAAATAGACATTGAAAACCACATGCCAAATGAGTTGGTAAACAAGTTGATTATTTGTTTGTTTTGCAAATATCTTTAGTGGCTCGATTAATAATTAAAATGTAGATACGATTTTCTTTAAGAAAAAAATAAAATAATTTAGAATGACTTACGTTTTGATTTTTTGTTTTGACTTTTGCATGGTTGGATTAAATAAAATTAAATATTTAATTATATTTTTATAAATCCACTCCATTTTTTTCTTGAAATAATTTCCGTCCATCAGTCGCGGATTCATTACTTACCTTTTGGTCATAATCAAACCCAAGATGTTCGATGCAATGCCATTCTTCTGGATAACATATTTAAAGGAAAATAAAAACAGAGGAATAAATTTTTATGTTAAAGCATCGATCTTCAATAGTTATGGATTATTAAAAAAACAAAAAAGTCTTCAATACTGATATCTAATATTAATGAGTATATCTATTTTTTTATTTAAAAATATTATATTAATGATAAGGATTTTATTTTTATTCCAAAAATGATTGTTTTTAATATTTTGTTAAATTACACTAACAAAAGGAGACAATGTCTATTTTTATTTTTACAACATCAATTTGATAAAGTTATTAGATAAACCTATTAAACAGTATTTTTTTCAATAACTGTTTATTTTTCTAATGTAATAATAAAATTTTAATAATTCATAAAGTAAATAAAGATGCTCTTATTATTTTTATTTGGTAATCCCATGGAAAGGAAATAAGGGTGTGAAAACGCAATTATAAGTTGTATGTAGGTTTGCTATATGAGAAAAAGTCAAAACGTGGATTTACCAAAATAAAAAGAATAAAAAAAAAAAGTCAAAAGTTGGAGTGCATAAAATGATTTTCTTGGTGAATAAGTACATAAAATAGTTTGCATACATGTTTTACTTGAACTTTTGATGAATGTTAGAAATGTCAAACGATCAAAAGTGCTGATCTATGGTTGAATAAATTTTGAATGGATTTGGTTTGTTTTCTTAATGGACAAGGTTAAACAGTCATGCAAACCCTACTATATATATATATATATATATATATGTGTATATTATAATAATATTATATTATATGGAAATTTTATGGTGAAGACGGTCCGTATGAGGATAACAGTATTAGTGACGATTTTTCATAGTATTAACGATGATTTTTTAGAAAATCATCACCAATATTATGAAAAACTGTCACCAATACTGTGGTCCGCATGAAGACCGTCCATACCATAGACGGACTGTTATATTATATATATATATATATATATATATATGAAGAATTTTGATATAGAATTTTCCTTACATGCATGCATGTATTATGCTTCAAGTATCTCGTCCTATTATTTTATTCATATTATAATTTTCTTGTGTTGCAACGTGTGAGCATTTGGCATTTTATGAATTTATCCAAAGCCCCTAAGACTTATATTTGTGCATATAAAGGGCGTGTTAATATTCAAACTATATATATTCTAATTATCCAACGGACGCCCCTAAGACTTATATTTGTACACCCTTATATTTGTGCATATAAAGGGCGTGTTAATATTCAAACTATATATATTCTAATTATCCAACGGACGCCCCTAAGACTTATATTTGTACACCTTCTAGCTTTTTGAAACAGTACACCTTCTAGCTTTTTTGAAACAGTACACCTTCTAGCTAGTGTATATAAAAGTGTGTCAACATCCAAACAATGTATATCTTGATGTTCAAGTTTGACCTTTACATTTTTCAAAAAAAAATAAAATAAAAAGTTTGACCTCTGCCTACTTAAATCTGATATACTTCTACTACACGCAAAGTTAGGTTTTAATATATTAAAAGATATGGCTCAAAAAATATATATATATATATATATATTAAAAGATATAAATTCAAGCTCTCTGTTGCATTAATTGTTGTGTAATATATTCAGCTTTCCTGCTGTTGCTAAACTAGTAGCAGCGGTCCAGATGTCAAACTTATTTTTTCTGTTTTTTTTGATAATGAAGTCAAAAAAAGAGGCAAATTAAATAAATACATATATAATAATTTGAAAATAGTACCATGTGCGTTATTATTCTTCCCTCAACAGATCCATGCCGTTATCAAATTAGAGTTGCAGGCGACCAGTCTCTAAAGTCAATTTAAAAAAAAGACCAAAAAAAAGAAAAAAAAAGAAAAGAAAAAGACTGAAAAATCTTAGGATAATATAATACTAAAGTAATTTTGCATTTAACAATTCATCTATTTTTTTTCAATTTAACTATTTATATATATATATATATTCTTTTTTATGACTGTTCATGGACTACGCCGATACTTAACTATTCATATTCGATATATAAAAAAGAACTCCGAAAATGTTATGCAAATGAGGGGGTAAGAAATTAAAGATTGTGAATCGTATATAAAATGATATTGTATTTTAAGTTATATGAAGTTAATTATGAACATTTATAATTAAAACATATTATTAACATAATTAGACCATTATATGTCTATGTTTGTTTATCTAGATTTATCTAATAATATATCCATTTTTTTTATATATATATATAAATCTAACTACAAATGCTAAATTTATTAATAGTCGATCCAGAACCAAAATAAATATAAATAAAAAGATCCAATATCAATCCCTCTCAATTCAATTTAGTGCAAAGTGGCCTGCAAAAATGTGTGCTCCATCAAAATCAGCCTACATGGAAATAATTCTTTCTCATGAAAAATGGTTTGATAGTGGGCCAACCAAGAGTCTGGGAATCTAGTAGACTAGCAGTCATTATTTTTCTTTTATTATTTTTAAGGTCATTACCAAGAAAAAAATAAATTTAGTATTAAATTAAAAAAAAAAAGACTTTTAGTATTAAATAGTCCCCCCCAAAAATTGAGACCATCATTCAAACTCATTTTTTTCGTCCACTACTAGATACCTAATTAATCTATCCACGTGCTCCTTTGAAGTTTCTGTTAAAGTTTTTTGATTTTATTATTTATGTGTAATAAAGTTTGGAAATTAAAATTTAGCCAAAAAAAAGCAGAAACAAAAAAAAAATAAAAAAAATTGGAGGGTATTTCACATGAAACCGAATTAAACTAAAGGATGAAAAGTTTATTTAATCAGAAAGAAATAACTAGTAAAAATAAATATAGAATTAGAAACATAAAAAAACTAATTTTGAAATGAAAATATGCAATTCAATTAATGTCTCCTTTTATTTATTTATTAATTATACCCTTTGATCCTCACTCTACCAAATTGAAATTGCCTATCGTTTACAATTATTCATTTCTAGAGTTTGTGAATTGATTCAAAACTTTTTGTCAAACTCTTTTCGTTGTTTGCTTTGTGCTGTCCCTTCTCGAATCGAACCTGTAACATGGTGGACACAACGCATCCACTTGACCACAGGACTAGAAGGTTGGGCAACTTTTAGTCAAACTCATCCTATTCATTTGGACCAAAATATATACACACACATCGTACTATTCAGAATCTCTTTTAGGGTATTGATTTTTTTTTTTGGGGATTCACTAAGATAATATATATACAGACACTTTGCCTTTTCCCATTCTTTTGGCCAAAAAATGTTTTCCTTTCCATTTTGGTCAACCCGCCAACATAATTTTACAATATGATATTTAAAATAAATATACAGTACAAATCTACAATATTCATTATCTATTCCATTATAAAATATTAAATATCATGCTTTAAATTATCTTTATCATAATTAATTGATTTAAAAACAAAATGCACTAAATTTAAAAGGCCAATGTATAATATTTTAGAGTTTTTTAGTTATTTTTTGACACCAAAGTTCAAAGTTATTTATCGATTTTTTTTTTTGGGGGAGGTGGGGCGGCTAGTATAATTTCGTTTGCAAAATCTATTAAGAACAAATATATATATATATATAATAAGGTAAATTCCAAAATTTGAGCTTGAAAGAAACTGAAGTGAGCCACGGGTGTGGCACACAGACGCTTCCCTTGTATCCGCCTTTGTATTCGAACTATGTATTTCTTGAGCTTTAAGTTTGTTTGACCTCTACTTCGAGAAGAAAAAAAAAGAAAAAAAAGAAGAAGAAAAGTTTGAACTCTTTATTTATTTATTTATTTTAGATAAAAGGGAGAGAAGCTATATCTAATCAGATTTCATATCATACATGTGTATTCTATTTGCAAAAGAAAGATCTTTTTCGATTATTATTCAACTTTCTAAGTCCGGATTAAAATAATATTTAAATTTTTTTCCACCATTGTAAATTAAAAAATAAAAGAGAAACTGCTATGAAATTGTCAATTTTTTTTTTTAAAATTTATTTATCCTTAAGCCTTGAATTAGAATTTAAAGATTATCATTGGTTATTATAATCAAGATGGTTTGATCTTTGCTTAAATCTAATGTATATATATATATATATATGTATATATAATCGGATTTAAATAAGTTTCACTTTATTTTATTAAAACAAAAATATTTTTAGATAACTCCAATCCATTGATAGAATTCAATAATTATTACAAATGAATTTTATTTTAATAAAATAAGGTAATTTTATTTGAACCTAACTTATATACATATTTACTTCTACCACACGCAAAAGTTAGGTTTTAAAGCATATAAAAATATAAATTCAAGCGCTTCATTTGTGGAGTTGTTGTGTAATATATTCTGCTGTAGCTAAACTAGCACCAGAGGTCCAGCGATGATTCTAGTTATGATTTGTCGTCAAAAATCGTTAAATTAAATAATACATACATAATCAATACCTTAATAGTTAAACAAAAGTAGTACCATGTATCATCGTTGCTTCTAGATATCCACGTCAGCAAATTGGAGTTGTATGTGACCTGTCTGTCCCTAATGTAAATTTTAAAAGAAGAAAAAAACAGAAATAAAAAGAATGAAACAATCTTAGTATAATATAATAACAAAGTAATTTTGCATTTAACTATTCATATGTATATATTTTTTAAACATTAAGCTATTCATATTGAATATATATGAAAAAAGAACTCCAAGAATTAGTTACAAATGACGGGTTAAGGAAAGAATGTGAATGGTATATAAAATCTTATTGTATTTTAAGTAATATATATGATGGCAATTATGAACATTTATAATTAAAACATATTAACTAACATAATTAGACCATCATATGTTATGTTCGTTGAGCTACATTTATCAAAGAACATATCCATTTGTGATAAACAAAAAAAAAGGTTTAGCATATCCATTTTTTTTTTCCTTTATAAGTTTGGCAACAAATGATAAATTAATTAATATTCCACAACCAAAACAAATAAAAATAATTGATATTATTCCCTATCAATTTAGTGCAAAAGGGCTGCAAAAATGTGAGTTTGATCAATATCAACCTGCAAAGGAATAATTTACCCCAGAAAAAAAAGAGAATAATTCTTTCTCACGAATATAGTTTGGTAGTGGGCAACCAAGAGTTCGGGAAACTGTATTTAATCAGAAACCGAAATAAACCAAAGCATAACGAAATGTATTTAATCAGAAAGTAATAATTAGTGAAAATAGATATAGAATTAGAAACATAAAAAAGGTCAATTTGATTAATTAAAAAAAAAACTAATTTCGAAATGAAAATACGCAATTCAATTAATCGACTGCTTTTTTCATTAATTATACCATTTGATCCTCACTCTACCAAATTGAAATGGTCAATCATTTACAATTATTCATTTCTAGAATTTATGAATTTATTGAAAACTTTTAATCAAACTCATAATATTCACTTGGACCCAAAAAAAAAAAAAAAAAAAAAACTCATACTATTCACAATTTCCTTTTAGGGTATTCACTATTCACAATCTCAACTTTTTCTTTCCCCATTATTTTGACCAAAAATCAAGTATATTTTTGTCGTGTATCTACCCTCTAGAAGAAGAAAGACCATACCATGAAATTAATTAATTCACCTAAACCACAATGAAAAAGTCATTGGCTTTGGACAATCATATCATTGTTTCGTGTCCGTGTATATGTATATGCCATCAACAGCCAAAAAAATAAAAAAATAAAAAAAAAGTGCTTTTGAATTTTGCTTCTCTTTCATTTTCATATGGTTGGCCTTTTATTGTGTACGTGACTTTCTCAACACTTTCCTTTCTCACACCTTCTCGTTCTCTCTCTCTCTCTCTCTCTCTCTCTCTCTCTCTCTGTCTCTCTCTCTTTTTTCTCTGTTCCTTACCATTCATTTCCACAAAAAATTATTAAAAATAAAAAGTAAAAAAAGAGGAAAAGAAAAACGTAGCTTCCTTGTATATTATTCACTTTTGTTGGCTATATATATATATACCATATACATGTTCATAAATATGCTAACAAAGCTAGAGTCTCTCTATTCTAGCAAAACTTTCTTTTCCTACTTTATTTATTTTGTTGGTTAGCTAGCAAAAATAGTACTTGAGAAAATTTTGCAGAGAAGTTGGTTTGAACCAAAAGCAATAAGAAGAATTTGCATGGAAGAAGGAGGAGGGACAACAACTGCCATGGCCACATCGTCAACAACCACAACTTCCGGTGGCGAAGGAGGAGAAGGAGAACGACATGCCGTTAAAGGAGATGATCAGCAGAAAATCTCATTCTTCAAGCTGTTCTCATTTGCCGACAGACTTGATGTCGTTTTGATGATTGTCGGGACGATCGGAGCCATAGGAAACGGCGTGTCGCAGCCTCTCATGACACTTATTTTTGGACAGCTTATTAACTCTTTTGGTTCCTCCAACACATCCAGTGTCATGGATGAAGTTTCTGAGGTATGATAGATTTATGCTTTTGTATTCTTCATTCTTTTATTCTCTGTTGTCTTTTTCTTTTTTACTTTTTTGAAATTCTGGTTGGCATAACTTTTATTTTTGCTTCTAAGGAAGTTCTTTTCCACAAAAAAATAATATTTATTGAATTTGATTATAAACTCTTGTGTGGATTAGAAGTTATTCCAAAATTTCAAGCCAAATGGGGTTGAGAGAAAATATAGCTTATATATTGACAAGTTTTAGATTAAGGACCAAAATGCTCTCTCTCTCTCTCTCTCTCTATATATATATATATATATATATATGTGGAATAAAGATTGATTATTATTAGTAATTAGATAATTTAAAAACTTGAATATCTCTTCAGTCATATGTTCTATAGTGTAATAAAATTGAAAAAAAAGAAGTTAATGGGTTTGGATGGATGATCAAAATATATCATCATTGAATAATGTTTGGTGGAAAACAAAATCAAACTTGGCTTCTTCTTATCCTTGTCCATCAACGTATATGATATTCAATATTGAATATTATTATATCTTTTATTTTTGATAAATTGAAAAAGAAAATTTTACCACCAAGTGTGATCGAATTTTGAAAATTATTAGAAATGGTAATTGCTTAAAGTAACCCAAGAGAACAATATTATTATATCTAATTTGATTTTGTGTTATACTTTTTTTTTTTTTTAATGGTAAAGCTTCTTTGCACTATCTAGCTTTTCCCCACTAAAAATAGTAATGCAATGATAATATTTGTTGAAATAATTAAACTTTTTTTTTTTTTTACTTTACTTTTATATTTTTGTTATTTTCAGGTTTCTTTGAAGTTCGTATACTTGGCAATTGGGACGGGTATTGCTGCATTTCTCCGTAAGTAGTTCCAGATAATCCCATTTCTTCTCAAATCCCACAACTGAAAACTAGGAAAAATTTACAAAAATTGAAATTATTTATAATTTCATAACTATGCCTCCAAAAAAAAAAAAAAAAAGAAAAAAAGAAAAAAAAGAGTTCACCATGTGTTTGCATAATGTTCCACATAAGAAAACCAGCTTGAAAGTGGTTCGTAGACTAACTTGGCTAGTTGTCTCCAACAATCAAATCTGTTTTTTTTTTTTTTTTTTTTTTTTTCAGTGGCGCACACCACTTTGTCACTAGATGCTTGTAGTGCCATTATAAGTGGAAAAATTTGTTTAAGAAGTTACATAATATTTTTCACTAGCATAGTAACTTTTCTTTCTTTCTTTCTTTTTTTTTTTTTTTTTTTCCTTTTGGCATCAGGATGTGCTATATCACATAAATTTAGTTATTTTCTGCTTGCATATACTGATTGATAATCATTTAGTTTCATGTAGATAAGTCCTATACATGGAAATTCTACATGCATTATTACATATAAAAATCTCTAAAATTTGTGATTTGGATGTGTTTCATTGCAGAGGTATCATGTTGGATGGTTACTGGAGAAAGACAAGCCACAAGAATTCGAGGTTTGTACTTGAGAACAATACTGAGGCAAGACATTGCATTTTTCGACACCGAAACAACTACCGGAGAGATCATCGGAAGGATGTCCGGGGATACCATTCTCATTCAAGATGCCATGGGTGAAAAGGTACCACAAATAAATAAAAATGCTTACCAAAACTTGAATCATCTTCACACGCTCTTTGTTTTCTCTTCCTTTTTTTTTTTTTATTAATCAAATGCATGCTAAAATGACAGGTTGGGAAGTTCATACAACTTATTTCGACTTTTTTCGGTGGCTTCATCATTGCCTTTATTAAAGGATGGCTTCTTTCCCTTGTTTTGCTTTCATGCATTCCTGCCCTTGTCATTGCTGGTGGAGCAATGGCAACCGTGATGTCGAAAATGTCGAGCAAAGGTCAACTTGCTTATGCAGAAGCTGGAAATGTTGTAGAACAAACAGTTGGAGCAATTAGAACGGTAAGGCATTACTATTTTAAATATCTATTGATTTTATAAAGAACTGCAGTAAATATTTATGTCTTAAATATTTGGTTTTAATATATGTGCAAAAAATAGGTTGCATCCTTCACAGGGGAGAAAAAAGCAATTGAGAAATACAACTTGAAACTGGATATTGCCTACAAATCATCAGCCCAACAAGGGTTGGCCTCAGGGCTTGGACTTGGAGTAGTTTTGCTAATTATCTTTGGCACTTATGGACTTGCTATTTGGTATGGATCCAAATTGATAATTGAAGAAGGATACAGCGGGGGTGATGTCTTGAATGTGGTTTTTGCAATCATGACTGGTGGAATGTAAGTATATGTTTATATTTATATACATATGTAAATGTAAGTATATTACAATTTTTGGCAAGATACATAGATTACTCAATTTTTGTCTCCTGGATTTTTAGGTCACTGGGTCAGGCATCCCCATGCTTGAATGCATTTGCTTCAGGACAAGCTGCTGCTTATAAAATGTTTGAGGCAATCAATCGAAAACCGAAAATTGATGCCAGTGATGATAGTGGGATTGTCTTGGAAGACATAAGAGGAGATATTGAACTCAAAGATGTGTATTTCAGATATCCTGCCAGGCCAGATGTGCAGATCTTTGCTGGGTTCTCATTGCAAGTTCCCAGTGGGAAAACTGCTGCTTTAGTTGGGCAAAGTGGGAGTGGGAAATCAACAGTAATTAGCCTGCTGGAAAGATTCTACGACCCGGATTCTGGAGAAGTACTTATAGATGGTGTTGATTTGAAGAAATTGCAGCTTAGGTTCATAAGGGGGAAGATTGGGTTGGTTAGTCAAGAACCTGTTTTATTTGCTACAACTATAAGGGAAAATATAGCTTATGGGAAGGAAAATGCAACTGAAGAGGAGATTAGAACAGCAATTGAGCTTGCTAATGCAGCAAAATTTATTGACAAGCTTCCTAAGGTTCAAATCTATTACTCTTTCTTTCTCGTTTTGTCTTTTAACATTTTAATATATTTTTTTCCTTTCCAAGATTGGGTTTGGTAAATAATAAAAAAAACTCTGCATTTTGTCTATAGGGGTTGGATACATTGGCTGGTGAGCATGGAACACAGCTATCTGGTGGACAAAAACAGAGAATAGCAATTGCAAGGGCAATTTTGAAGAATCCCAGAATTCTCCTTCTCGATGAAGCAACAAGTGCACTGGATTCTGAGTCCGAGCGTATTGTTCAAGAGGCACTGGTTAGAGTAATGAAAAACAGGACAACTGTAGTTGTTGCACATAGATTGACAACTATCAGAAATGCTGACACTATAGCTGTGGTGCATCAAGGGAAACTTGTAGAGCAAGGTACCATTAAAACTGCAGACTAATTAACCATCAAATTTTTTTCTACAATCCATTTAAGTTTTTTGGTTTGATGATAAGTTAACATGGTATCATAACGCATGTTTCATCTTCAATGACTAAATCCCATGCGCTAAACCCTGTTTATGATTATAAGTTCCTTGTGACTTGATTATTAGATTAAGGTTAAAGAAATGGACAATTCTTCACGTGCTAACATTTTCCAAATTAAACATTTAATTTTCAGGAACACATGATGAATTGATTAAAGATCCAGAAGGAGCTTATGCTCAGCTAGTTCGTCTGCAAGAAGGAGCTAAAGAAACAGAAAATACTCGAGCCTTTGACACGGATAACAAAGCAAGTTTTGATTTTGATAGGCCTAATTTAAGGTCTGGAAGTCAGATTAGGTCTGGAAGCCAGAGATTATCATTGAGAAGATCCATAAGTAGAGGTTCATCAAGCAGCAGACGCTCTATAGCTCTTAGCTTTGGTCTTCCTGGCCCTATTAATTTTCCTGAATCTGAAGAAAGATACATTGAAGACGGTTCCTTAAGAAATGATGTGGATCCTGAAATGCGCAAAAAAGTTTCCATCAAAAGGTTGGCAAGCCTAAATAAGCCTGAAATTCCAGTCTTATTGATTGGATCAGTTGCTGCAATCGTACATGGGGTTCTTTTCCCGGTGTTTGGCCTCATACTCTCTAGTTCCATTGAAATGTTCTACAAACCTCATAGTGAGCTAAGAAAGGATTCCAAATTTTGGGCACTTATGTTTACGGGTATGGGCGTGCTTGGTTTAGTGGCAGCTCCAGCCCAAAATTTCTTCTTTGGAGTTGCTGGTGCGAAATTGATACAACGAATTCGTTCTATGACTTTTGAGAAGGTTGTCCACCAAGAAATCAGTTGGTTTGATGATCCAGTAAATTCCAGGTGCGATAAAAAAAAAAAAAAAAAAAAAAAAGGAAAGAAGAAAGAAGAAAACAAAATTTCATTAGTTTTCGTTTTTGAGCTTCTCAAATTTAAAGTATTAATTTTTACAATTTTTTTCTTTTGCAGTGGAGCAGTTGGTGCAAGATTGTCTTCCGATGCTTCAACTATTAAGGGTCTAGTTGGTGATGCTTTGGCCTTGTTGGCTCAAAATATAACGACGATTATTGCAGCACTAGTAATAGCATTCACAGCTAATTGGATTTTGGCATTGATAGTCCTAGCTGTGTCACCAATATTGGTTATACAAGGCTTCATCCAGGCAAAATTTCTAGAAGGGTTTAGTGCTGATGCCAAGGTCATATATATATATTTTTTTCCCACTTAATTTGTTCTTATATAGTTTTCTAAATAGTAATGCTTATTTTGGATATAATACTAATAAACAAGGTTGTGAATTGTGATAAATGTGCAGGTTATGTATGAAGACGCCAGTCAAGTGGCAAATGATGCAGTTGGTAGCATTAGAACTGTTGCATCATTTTGTGCTGAGAAGAAGGTGATGGAAATGTATCAGAAGAAATGTGAAGGCCCACGGAGTCAAGGAGTGAGATTGGGACTCATAAGTGGTTCAGGTTTTGGTTTTTCTTTCTTTGCAATGTACTGCATAAATGCATTCCTTTTCTACATTGGAGCTGTCCTTGAGAAAAATGGGAAAGCAGAATTTGGGGAAGTTTTCAAGGTATAAATATTTTGGTTGCTGCTTTAATTAGTAATTCCTCTTACATTCAAAATTCTTCATTGAGAATTTCCTTCACTTATAATTCTGACAAATTTTTTATTTTTATTCTCTCTTTTTGTTTTTTTTTTTTGGTTTTGACAGGTTTTCTTTGCTTTGACAATTTCGGCAATGAGTGTTTCCCAAAGTACTGCCATGGCTCCTGACACTAGCAAAGCCAAGGATTCAGCAGCTTCGATATTTAAAATTATTGATAGCAAGCCTAAGATTGATTCAAGCAGCAATGAGGGTATAACACTTCCAACTATAAAAGGCGATATTGAGTTCGAACATGTGAGCTTTAAATATCCCACAAGGCCTGATATTCAAATTTTCAGAGATATGTGTTTGAGTATTCCCTCTGGAAAGGTACTTAACCCTCCATCACCCTACTTACCATAGATGGTTTTATCATATTATCAAGTTGTGTACTTAATCTGGAGTTTTTCTTTTTCCTGCAGACTGTGGCTTTGGTTGGAGAGAGTGGGAGTGGAAAATCAACAGCAATAAGCCTAATAGAGAGATTTTATGATCCTGATTCCGGTCGTGTAACTTTAGATGGAGTTGAAATACAAAAGTTCAAGCTAAATTGGTTGAGACAACAAATGGGATTAGTTAGCCAAGAACCAATTCTTTTCAACGAAACGATTCGGGACAACATAGCTTATGGTAAACAAGGAGATGTTACAGAGGAAGAGATAATTACAGCAACAAAAGCAGCAAATGCACACAACTTCATATCATCATTGCCCAATGGCTATAACACATCTGTTGGGGAAAGAGGAGTGCAATTATCAGGAGGCCAAAAGCAGAGGATAGCCATTGCCAGAGCAATTTTGAAGAACCCAAGAATACTTTTGCTGGATGAAGCTACAAGTGCATTGGATGCAGAATCTGAAAGAGTGGTACAAGATGCATTGGATAGAGTTATGGTGGATAGAACAACCGTCGTTGTTGCTCATCGCCTTACGACGATCAAAGGTGCTGATATAATTGCAGTGGTGAAGAATGGTGTGATTGCTGAGAAAGGAACTCATGATTTGTTGATGAAGATCAATGGTGGTGCCTATGCATCTCTTGTGGCACTCCACATGAGTTCTTCAACATGAGAAAGAAAAAGAAAACTGATTAGTTTTTAGAGTTATAATTTTTTTTTTTTTTTTTAAATTTTTGCTAAAAGTTTGTTGTATGCATTAGTTCACTTTGTAATCAACCCCAGCAAATATGGGGTTTATTTATTTATATCTTTTTTGTTGTTTTTCCATTGTTAAGTGTCAAGTGGTTATATGAGGTAATTTAATCGTTAAATTGAAATAAATGAAAAGAACTGCAAAAATAGATACATATAAATGTACTGAATTGAAATAGAAGAATAATACATGTAATTTATTTTTACATGTACTTGTTAAGCTCGTCTCTTTTTTAGGCCACTTTCTTGTATAAGCTTCTTATTGTCCCTTCCTACCCCATTTGTTGTCCAAGTTGAAAAGTTGTGCGTCAAAATAGGATATCATTAAGAAAGGGAAAAAAAAAAAAAAAACTGATAAAAATTTATTTACAAATTAAAAAAACATGACTTTATATAATAGTTTGTTTATTATTTTTCCAATTCAAATCAAATGGTCAATTATATATACATTTTCATCATCATTAGTAGTGAGTGGTAGCTGCTGTGGTGGTGGAATCTATTAATTTTATTTATTATTAATTTTTTTTAACCTTGAAATATAAAATCTATATAGCTTATGGCAATAGATAATATTCATGGTATGTATCCACTACCATATCAGTTGTTATATCACACATGGTACAATCTAGATGAGTACTGTCATATGCAAATATAGTTCAATATAATCTAATAAAATATAAATTTATAGTACAATCTGACATGCCAAATGAGCTTAAATGTAATAACTCTAAATAAATACATAAGTCAAATTTTTTGGCTGAAATGTCATTTAGGGCACTTTACTATGTATTGGCTTCCTATTGTCCTACAACTCTCTACTCTACCCATTTGTTTCGTAGTTGAAAAGTTGTGCTCTTGTTGGTTATGTTTTCATAGTACCAGTGCGTATCACTTAAAACATAAGTTAGAGAAATATAATAGTAGTTCGTGAAAATATCAATAAACATCTTGTATCTCACTTTTTGATACCAAATTTAATTTTGTTCTTCTCTTGGAGCTGGGGAGGAAGCATTACTTTGACAATTTTTTTTTTTTTTAATTTTGCTGTATATAAGGGTTGATTAACATTAAATATAATTTTGAATAATAAAATAAATTTTTTTTTTTAAAGTTTTGATGAAAGTAATAAAAGTTTTAGATAAAAACAGAAATCAATATTAATGTGAAGGGACAAAATTGAAACAAAGATGAAATTGAGGGGCTACAATGTAATTTTACAAAATAGAAATGAATTTCTCTACGAAACCAAAATAAATTATAAGAAACTTTTTCAAGATTAAAATGCATTTTTATTAAAAAAAGTAAAGTAGAGAAATGATTTTGCAATTTACAATATTTATATATATATATATATATTTTATTTTCCTTTTTACTGGTTTGGTAATATACGGACTTTATTATTATAACATCCCTTCTTCTTCTTCTTGATATAATTAGAACATCCCTTTGAAAGCCACTCAATTAACAAATATTATATTGAAAGCATGAGATGTGATTTATTAGGACAACCGAGATGACAATGATCACTGATATTAATTTTCATATCCTAAATTCCATCTCATGCTAAAAATCCTTCTCCCCAATCTGTCAAATGTTTAAAAGAAAAAGAAAAAACTAACGGAAAAGGAAAAGAGAATATATAAAGTGCTGGCCATGCCAACAAGAAGTTTCAAATTATGGGTGATTCATCCACTATGGATGGAAACCCAAAAACACAAACATCGTTGTGGGTCATGAGGAGGTGGACCTAATTGAGCTCCTTACCGAGTTATATACTATTCTCTTTTCTTTATCATGAAAATGCCGGTGGACCACCATGATAAATAGGCTTTTTTTCTACAAAGTACACTCCATGCTTGTCCCTCAGCCACAACTCAAGTGGAAGACCCATGTTCATTTTTGTATTAAACTGAAGCTTTGCATTTTGAAAGGAGTATTGCTACACAATCTTATTGATTAGAACCTTGTTATGAACAACTACTAACCTATCAATGAAACAAGTAAATCCACATTTACTTAATTTAAATTGTCATGTTAGAACGTAGAGCATACTAATAATGATATCATTAATAACAAATAGTATCTTTGTTTTCAAAACATATTATAATTTTGTTGATTGACCAAGAATATACTATTCATTAGTTGTAAGTATAATATAAATTAAATATCAACAAGTAAAATTTTAAAATAAACAAGTAAAACACAATATTTACAATTTAATAAAATAATGTCACATCAATCAATACCTATTCAAAAAAATTTTTTTTTTCTTAAAACAAATTGTTACTGACTTTTTCTAATTCAGAAAATAAGAAAGATGAGTGCATATATAATGATTATATAAAAATAGTGGAAACTATTGCAAATAAGGGAAGCCTTGCTTTATTCTGGAATAAAGGTTATGTGCAAAGTTGAATTTGATACCTTTGAAGGCATATTGTCCTTTAAGGAAATATTTAAGGCGTTCTAGAGAGGCAAAAGAGTACGCACTTTTTTTTTTTTTTTTGAGAGAAAATATTGAATAATAAAAAATAAGAGGAAAAGTTCATTTATTGGAAATTTTAATTGTTGTATGTATAAAAATGTTGTAACGTAAAGAAATAAGAAAATAGTTGGTATGTGTATCGATCAAACCTCCATCTCGTGAAAAAGCTTAATTAGTACATGGACTCTACACCAACTACTGCTGCTGATCATTCTAATTTTCTTCTTTAGCTTGTAGGCTAACAAATTGGTTTGTCTTTCGAATTGTAGATTAATTTAAAAATATCTCTTGTGAGGTTCAATTCTTAAATAAATGTTGAATAATTTTTTGTTTCTATTCTTGTATTTTTATTTTTTAAATGGTTGGATTATATATAAATAAAATATATAATCCCCTCCATTCGTTAATTGGATGGCACTTCAATTACCTTCTTTTTATACATACATACATACATATCTATAATATAGTATGTAATCCAAGATCTTCATTACAGATTTTTAAAACTAAATATTTAGAAAATTTGTTGAATTTTGTATCAAAATCTCCTTTATTAGGTTTTAAATTTTTTTAAAGGGTAAAATTTAAAGATGTATTTAAAATTTTTTATAAGTATATTAAAAAAAATATCCTAGAAGGCAAAATAAATTCTATCAAAATTATATAAACCTTAAATATATTTTTAAATTTTAATATTAAAAAATATTTAAGGTTAAGGTCTAAAAAGGAAGGTTGGTATAGAAAATCCATTTGGATCTTTTGATGAGAAAGTGATGAATATTATATATATATATATATATATATTCACAATGATCGACCCAAAAAATTGTTGAGAGGGAACATCATTACAAATGAAACATTAATAGCTTCCTAATGTGCGGTTTGTCAATAATAATAATAATAATAATAATAATATAGACAAAGATGCAACAAATTTAGTTGTACTAAAGTCCAGCTAATTGATTAGGACATTAGCTTAAAAAAAAAGTTCTATTAAAAATATTTAATTAATGGCCACAAAACCCTTTGCAAATATATATTCAAAACATGTTCCTCTAATGACGATGAGATAGATGTTGTGTTATGTTTATAAGCATCTTTTCGGAATATTTTTAAGCATATAAAGCTAATTAAAGTTAAAAAAAAAATGAAAAATTATAAAAGAAAGTTAAAGGTCCTTTTCATAGACCCTTATAATTTTATATTAATTACAGTTAAAAGCTATCCACTGAATTTTTGCTCCTTTGTCTAAGACACTTCATCATGTAGAATGCATGAATTTTCTTTTGGATAATATATTCAATAAATAAATAAATAAATAATTGGAGTTGATTATTATTGGTGACCCTATGGCACAGAAATGATGGTGTGAACAGGTACAAAAGAGAAGTCAAAACTTGGAGTTGTACATAAAATGACTTTTTACTTGCATTCTTTTTCCTTTTTGTTTGACTTTTTAACTTTTTCTTAGAATTGTCAAGCTTGCTGGCTGTATTCCAATTTTTCGGTCTCCCATTTCTTCGTGGAAAAAGGCCAAAAAAAATCCTTGAGGATGTCATAAACAGAAAATTTCTATTTATTTATTTATTTTTTAAAATTTAAAATCTAAATTAAAAACAACCCATAATATCTATGTAAAATTCTTTATTAATCACTATTAATAGTTGACCAAACTAAAACCAAGTACTTTCAAACTTAATAGAATTTTTTTTTTTTTACTGTGTAACAGTGACAAATATTTCTACCTACGTATAAGTTTGTTACTTATTTTGTTGAGACAAAATATCTTTGAGATAAAGTGTTTCTGCAAAAGCAGTCCTCCTTTGACATTTGAAATTACCAGCTTCAATTTTGACCCCAAAAAAAAAAAAGAAAAAAAGAAAAAAAAAAGATAAAGAGAAGAACTAGTTTCAACTTTCGTAATATTTTAATTCTTGTCCAGAATAAAAATAAAATAAAAATAGAATACAACTGTACTAGGCATTAGATTCACATGACCCAAAAAACGGGCATTAGATTCTGAACTCTGTGAGGTCCACTATGAAAACTATTTGCGTGAGAAAGAAGAAATCATGACTTGTAGGTTTACAGTCCACATTTTGTATCCAACTTTGCATGACGTTGATCAATTGGAAGTTTACCAAAAAATTAAAAATTGATAAATTTGGTGTATGTTACTATCATTTATAGTTTTTATTTAGGGTCTAATTAGATTATCTTTCTTTCTTGGAGAAATAAAATAATCACTTTATCCAATCAGGGTATGGGACAGTATTGTTATTTGGAAATTCTCCTAAAATAATATTGTTAATCTCTGAGTATTTATTTTTTTATTTGATCAAAGTTTCTTAAGTTACAATTATACATGTACCATTTTCAATGAATAAGGTATTACTAATATTTAATTGGGCTTGGCCCTTCAAAGCTATATTATTTAAATATTAGACTAATTCTTCCAGACCAGAAGCTTGACCACCATTAGTATAATTTAGAGACAGCAAAATCACATAAATTAAAGCTTAATCCTAATAAACTATGCTTAATGGTACTACCATATATAGATTTAGAAAAAATGTTCTGTCTACGTGGCATTTAATTGGGATTTGTCACTTTTAGAAATACGGGCTAATCATGTCCTTCTACATTTTCACAAGTTGTTAGTGTGTGTATATATAGAACTTAACATATATATAAATATATATATATATATATTTATTTATTTAGTTATCACAACAATTTATGATCTAAATGAATACAGCTACATATTTTGAATTTGCATGTAAAATGGACGTAGATATAAGAAACATATTAATTAAGTCAATTAAAAAATACTTTTATTTATGTATAAAGCAATAATAATTTTAAATTTTCATCATAGAAGAAGTTAGTAATCTTATATTTAAAAAAAGATCAAACAAAAATATTTTTGTATATATGCAATTTTAATTTGTTAAAAATCATAGAATTTAAAACAAAAGAAAGAAAATTATACAATGTTAAATGCTAAAAATTGTTTCAAATGGAATTAGATCTTTAGCTCTAAACTATTTAGTTAAAATGTCTCATCTTAAATTTCACATCATCAACAGAATTTCTAACATAAAGTCTTCCAAAATAAATAGAGTTTTTATTATATATTTATTATGAATAATGATTGATCGGAAACTTGTTAATTTCTAATATAAAATTGGATTTTATTGGTGTAAAGTTAAAGATATCATATCAATTTAATAATTTAAAATTAAAATTATATTGTTATGCAAGTAGAATCCTTAATATCCTTAACTATTGAGGTTTAATAGATATTCCACATATATATATATTTCCAACTATCAAAACGGTACAAATTATTATATTTTATCCACATACCTCTGAATTCAAAACGGTAATTGTTATTATATTTTATCCATGCCCATGAATTCAAAACGGTAATTATTATAATATTTTGTCCATACCCAATAAATTTTCAGTCAAATAACCTATCCAACATAATCCTGTCGTATATGGACTATCGAGAAAAGCATATACATGAAGCACACGACAAGATGACGAAGGATTAAGCATATAACTAAAAAAAGAGAGCATATAACTCATAAAAGATGTGAACCATATCCACCTTAAAAAAAAAATAAAAATTAAAAACATAAAAAATATATGGAGGATGACATCATCTCACCGTGTTTCTAGTATTATTATAGAATAAGAAATAAAAATTCGCTTTTATTTATTTATTTATTTTTTTTAATTTGTTCATTTCCATTTCATGCCCTTTCGGCTATAATCAAATATGAACACTCCTACGTGACTCGCTTTTCACCAAAAGCTAGACGTGACTTCCTCCACACTTTCCTACTCTCTCTCCTTCTTTGCTCCTTCTATAAATTTCAACCATAACATGAAACTGGTTCAAGACAAGTTGCTTATTTAATCTTCATCTTGATCTATATATATATATATATATATATACACACACACGCACGCACACATATATTCAAAACCATCTTGACTTCTGGAAGTTGGTAATTTGTTTAAACTAAGCAAAACAAAGATTATATTGCAACAAAGAGCAATGGAAGATGAAGGAGAAGGAGGAGGGATTGCAAAGGTGTCGTCGACCACGGCGGCGACAACGACGTCGTCGAAGACGGATAATAAAGAAGGGAAAAGAAAGGTCGTTAAAGATGATGAGCAGAAGGTGTCGTTTTATAAGCTGTTCTCGTTTGCCGACCGGTCGGATGTCGTTTTGATGATTGTGGGGACGATAGCCGCCATTGGAAACGGCGTGTCGCAGCCTCTCATGATTCTCATATTTGGGCAGCTGATTAACTCTTTTGGTACTTCTAGCAGTTCTAATATCATTGATGAGGTTTCAGAGGTACAATACAACAAAATTAATTAATTGAACAAAGACTCTCTTTGCTTTTTATGATCTTCATTCTTGTAATTGAATTTTTTTTTTTTTTGGTGTTAAATTATATTCTTTTTGGATCTATGTGATATAGAGGTTCCCCCACAAAAAAAAAAAAAAAAAAAAAAACTGGGATATGTTCTTCTTTATTTGTTCTAAACTGGTAATGGAATTTTGAGTATATTTAAATGGCGTTTGGTTCAAATTTTGAGTGAAAGAGAATTTAAGTTAATTGGGTATTTTTGCAAGAAAGCATAAAAAAAAAAAAGTAGTTAACTTTTTGTATCTTTGTGTATTTTTCTATATTTAGAAAATTAAATGCAAGTAGATCTCCTTGCAATAGGTATATTTTAAGTTATAAGAAATTTTTTTAAAATATCTGTATGTATAGCTTATTTAAGTTATAGTTTGCTAGTTTTGAATTTTTTTCGTTATATGTTTTTTAAGGTAAAGCCACTAGCAATCCAATCTTTTTTTTTTTTTTTGGTTTTATTTTTGTTGCAGTAATTAATTATGACTTTTGTCTTGACATTTTGTATCTTTGTGATTTTTCCAGGTTTCTTTGAACTTCGTATACTTGGCAATTGGTACTGGTATTGCTGCATTTCTACGTAAGTGCTGCAAAATAATCCTTCTATCTCTTTCCAAGCCCACAAACTGCATTTTATAAAAACAAAAGTTTTGAAATGACTTCATTTAAAAATGCCTCAAAATAGTGATCACCATGTGTTTGCTTGATGTCCCCTTCATGAAACTATCTTTGTGCATGAGAATAAAAAAGCGAAAGCTCAGCATTAATATTCTTAATTTGGTTTCTGATTCACTGGGCCTTGCTAGTTGAGTTTGGTGAATCAAAACTGGAAGCAATCTTTAACTGTAATATTGCTGTGTCATTGTTGGAGGAATTACTGGTTAAAAGCATAGATGATATGGAGCAATAATATTTTTTTATCACCAATCTTGATAAACACCATTAATATGGCTGTTTGTGTGGTTAATATTGTGTGATTATTGTAATCTTCTCCAATTTTTATGTTGATTAATGATAAGTCACGTAGTATCATGTAGAATTTTGGCTCTGGAACTTCTGAAAAATAGCATCTTTTAGACAAGATCATGTTCTGTTTCAGTGTCTGGTTAGTCCAATCAAGAAACTTGACATCTGAAAGTGTCTAATGGTGAATTGATGTGGTTCATTGCAGAGGTATCATGTTGGATGGTTACTGGAGAAAGACAAGCCACCCGTATTCGAGGTTTGTACTTGAAAACAATACTAAGGCAAGATATAGCCTTTTTCGACACCGAAACTACAACTGGAGAAGTCATTGGGAGGATGTCTGGGGATACCATTCTCATTCAAGATGCAATGGGTGAAAAGGTAGAATAGACCAGGAAAAAAAAAAAAAAAAATTGCATGCAAAACTTCAAGGTTTTCATTTATGTTTTTTTCCCATCATCTTCAATTGACCGCTTTTTTGTTTTCTAGTTTATTAAACAACATATATACTAATATGTACAGGTGGGGAAGTTCATACAACTTGTTGCAACATTTTTCGGTGGCTTTGCCATTGCATTTGCCAAAGGATGGCTTCTTTCCCTGGTTCTGCTTTCATGTATCCCAGCCATTATCATTGCTGGTGGAGTCATTGCGACCGTGACAACAAAAATGTCGAGCCAAGGACAGCTGGCTTATGCAGAAGCTGGCAATGTAGTAGAGCAAACTGTTGGATCCATTAGAACAGTAAGGAAGATATTAGTACTAAATTTATAATATATCCTTATCTTAAATTTACACACATTTGTATATACAATACATTGATTGATTTTCTAGAGCATAAAATATGTGTATCTTAAATATTTTCCCTTTTTTTTATTTATTATTTTATGTGCAAAATAGGTTGCATCATTCACAGGGGAGAAGAGAGCAATTGACAAATACGACAAGAAGCTTGATGCTGCCTACAAATCAGCAACCCACCAAGGATTGGTCTCAGGGTTTGGACTCGGAGTTGTTTTGCTTATTATCTTTGGGACTTATGGACTTGCTGTTTGGTATGGATCTAAACTGATCATTGACAAAGGATACAATGGAGGAGATGTCATAAATGTAATTTTCGCAATCCTGACAGGTGGAATGTAAGTACAAATATGTAGATGTATCCTCACATTATTTTCAAATTTTGGCATAAAATTGCTAATTTTGGTGTTGTCTTGGATTATTAGGTCATTAGGTCAGGCATCCCCATGCTTGAATGCATTTGCTTCAGGGCAAGCTGCTGCTTATAAAATGTTCGAGACAATCCATCGACGACCGAAAATTGATGCTTCTGATAACAGTGGAATTGTGTTGGAAGACATAAAAGGAGATATTGAACTCAAAGATGTATACTTCACATATCCTGCAAGGCCGGATGTGCAGATTTTTGATGGGTTCTCAATGAAGGTTCCAAGTGGGAAAACTGCTGCTTTAGTTGGGCAAAGTGGGAGCGGAAAATCAACAGTCATCAGCCTTATAGAAAGATTTTATGATCCAGATGCTGGTGAAGTACTTTTTGATGGTGTTGATTTGAAGAAATTGCAGCTAAGATTCATAAGAGAGAAGATTGGGTTGGTTAGTCAAGAACCTGTTTTATTTGCTACAACTATAAAGGAAAATATAGCTTATGGGAAGGAAAAGGCAACTGAAGAGGAGATTAGAACAGCAATTGAGCTTGCTAATGCAGCAAAATTTATTGACAAGCTTCCTAAGGTTCAAATCTATTACTCTTTCTTTCTCGTTTTGTCTTTTAACATTTTAATATATTTTTTTCGTTTCCAAGATTGGTTTTGGTAAGTAATAAAAAAAACTCTGCATTTTGTCTATAGGGGTTGGATACATTGGCTGGTGAGCATGGAACACAGCTATCTGGTGGACAAAAACAGAGAATAGCAATTGCAAGGGCAATTTTGAAGAATCCCAGAATTCTCCTTCTTGATGAAGCAACGAGTGCACTGGATTCTGAGTCCGAGCGTATTGTTCAAGAGGCATTGGTTAGAGTAATGGAAAACCGGACAACTGTAGTTGTTGCACATAGATTGACAACTATCAGGAATGCTGACATTATAGCTGTGGTGCATCAAGGGAAGCTTGTAGAACAAGGTACTTTTAAAACTATATATATATATATATATATAATAGGATTACCAATATAAGTTTTTCAGGTTGATAATAACTTAACATAGTAGCAGTACCAGAATATAAATTTATTATCCAATCTTTCTGAACCCTATTTCTTATTATTAATAAACGGTACGCCAATTAAGGCCAATATGGCTGGGTTTCAAAATCTACAAATTCTTCATAAAGTAACATTTCCAAATTAAAAATGGATTTTTCAGGAACACATGCTGAGTTGATCAAAGATCCAGAAGGAGCTTACTCTCAGCTAGTTAGGCTTCAAGAAGGAGCTATTGAAACAGAAATTACACAAACTTATGAGACTGATAACGCAAATGGAAGTTTCGAACTTGACAAGTCCATTTTAAGATCTGGGAGCCAGAGATTATCATTGAAGAGATCCATAAGTAGAGGTTCATCAAGTAGCAGGCATTCTCTCACTCTTGGCTTTGGTCTTGCTGGTCCAATTAATTTTCATGATGTTGGAGAAAGAAATGATCCAGAGAATTCAGAGGTGGATCCTGAAATGCGTGAAAAAGTTTCCATCAAAAGATTAGCCTACCTAAATAAGCCTGAGCTTCCAGTTTTACTGCTTGGATCAGTTGCTGCAATGGTCAATGGTGTCCTTTTCCCTGTATTTGGCCTCATACTCTCAAGTTCAATTGAAATGTTTTACAAACCTCCAAATGAGCTAAGAAAGGATTCCAAATTTTGGGCACTTATGTTTCTGGCTATGGGTTTTGTTGGTTTTGTTGTATCTCCGATCCAAAATTACCTATTTGGAATTGCTGGTGGAAAATTGATACGACGGATTCGTTCATTAACATTTGCAAAGGTTGTTCACCAAGAAATCAGTTGGTTTGACGATGCTGCAAATTCTAGGTGTGTGTATATATATAGAGCAACAAGTTTCATAAGCTTTTTCATTATGAGTTCCTCAAAACTGATCTTTATATACTTTTGCAGTGGTGCAGTTGGTGCAAGATTGTTTTCAGATGCTTCAACAGTTAAAAGTCTTGTTGGTGATGCTTTGGCCTTGTTGGCTCAGAATGCAACTACGATTGTGGCAGGGCTAGTCATAGCATTCACAGCTAATTGGATATTGGCACTGATAGTTCTTGCTGTGTCGCCAATCTTGGTAGCGCAGGGCGTTATTCAGACAAAATTCCTAGAAGGATTCAGTGCTGATGCCAAGGTCATTCTTCTCTTCTTCCCACTGTGTTTTATAGCAGCAACCTTACCATAGACTATTTTTTGTAGCTAGGAACTTCATGAATCGTAAAACACACTCAATTGGCAAAATTTGTTGTGGTTAATTCGTAAATTTATCATATTGAATTCTAAAGAAAGCTATGATATGTGGTATGCAGGTTATGTATGAAGAAGCCAGTCAAGTGGCAAACGATGCAGTTGGTAGCATTAGAACAGTTGCATCATTTTGTGCTGAGGAAAAGGTTATGGAAATGTACAAGAAGAAGTGTGAAGCTCCAATGAGTCAAGGAGTAAGGTTAGGACTCATAAGTGGTGCAGGCTTTGGTTTTTCTTTCTTTGCACTCTTCTGCATAAATGCATTCATTTTCTACATTGGAGCTGTCCTTGAGAAAAATGGAAAAGCTACATTTGGGGAAGTTTTCAAGGTAAATATTTAGATTGCTGCTTTAATACCTCCGATTCGCAAATCTTTCATTCTGAATTTTCTCTACTCATATAGTTTTAACAATTTTTTCTTTCTTTTTTTGTTCAGGTTTTCTTTGCTTTGACAATTTCAGCAATGGGGGTTTCCCAAAGTAGTGCCATGGCTCCTGACACTACCAAAGCCAAGGATTCAGCAGCTTCAATATTTGGAATTCTTGATAGCAAGCCTAAGATTGATTCAAGCAGCAATGAAGGGATAACACTACCAACTATAAAAGGCGATATTGAGTTCGAACATGTGAGCTTTAAATATCCCACAAGACCTGATATTGAAATTTTCAGAGACTTCTGTTTGAGTATTCCCTCTGGAAAGGTATTAATCTCCTCCATTACCTTACGATTCTCCATCATTTTCCCTAGTTATGTACTTAATCTAGAGTTTTTGCATGCAGACTGTTGCTTTGGTTGGAGAAAGTGGAAGTGGAAAATCAACAGCAATAAGCCTAATAGAGAGATTTTACGACCCCACTTCAGGACATATAACATTAGATGGAGTTGAAATCCAAAAGTTGAAGCTAAGTTGGTTAAGGCAACAAATGGGATTGGTTAGCCAAGAACCAATTCTCTTCAACGAGACAATTCGAGACAACATAGCTTATGGAAAACAAGGAGATGTTAGTGAGGAAGAGATAATTGCAGCAACAAAGTCAGCAAATGCACACAATTTCATATCATCATTGCCAAATGGCTATGAAACATCAGTTGGGGAAAGAGGGATACAATTATCCGGAGGGCAAAAGCAAAGAATAGCCATTGCTAGAGCGATTCTGAAGAACCCAAAAATACTTTTGCTTGATGAAGCTACAAGTGCATTGGATGCAGAATCTGAAAGAGTGGTACAAGATGCATTGGATAGAGTTATGATGGATAGAACAACTGTCGTCGTTGCTCATCGGCTTTCAACAATCAAAGGCGCTGACATAATTGCAGTGGTGAAGAATGGTGTGGTTGCGGAGAAGGGAACTCATGATTTTTTGATGAAGATTAATGATGGTGCCTATGCGTCTCTTGTGGCACTTCACAAGAGTTCTTCAACATGAGAAAAAGGAGAAAAAACACACGCATACACACACATACACACACATACACAAAATTTTATATATGATTTTGTAGAGTTGTAGGAGGTTTGCATTTAAATTTATAGGGTTGAAAGTTGGCCGCTTCCACAGAAAACTGCTCAATATGTAAGATTAATATGATTAGCGATTATTCTTTAACATTCAATATTTCCCTTTTTTTACTTGGAAAAAATGCATGCCATTTGCTAAGAACAAGCACTAAATCCTGAGAAGCGATGTTTTAAATTTCAAGAATTGCCTCCTAAATTTTATTGGTAAAAATGTTATGGTTTTTTTTTTTTTTTTTTTTTAAATATTAATAGTTAAACAGAGTCAAAGTAAAAAGGAAGCTAATGTATATTTGCATACCGAAGTCCCTCTAATTTAATCAAAATTAGTCAATGATAAATCAATATGAATTATCAGAAGTATTAGTTATCCAAAGTAACATGATTTTAAGTTATTTAGTGGGTCAGAATTAAATAATAATCTGAATAATTGACCCAAAAAAAAAAGTCAATTAGAAAATTAAACTGAAAACTGCCAATCTTTTACAATGGATCTGGAATATATTCCTCTAGCAGTGCTTTCCAATTTTCCTGCTGCTTTCTTTTCCTGCTATTAATCACTTCCACATTTGAGCAGCATTTCAATTTTTCCCAACAGGTTGTCTTTTTTCCTCTCACTTTCAAACCTTGTTTTCAGAATGCCTTTTTTTTTATAGCTTTCAGCTTCATGGTTTTTCACTTCTTTCATATGGATTTCCCAAGGTGTTGGTTGCTTTCCATCAAATTTTTTATCTTGCTAAAAATCTTTTCCCTCCATTGCGATTTGTTCACTCTAATATTTTCTCCGCCTTTTGGTGCAACTAATGAATTTAAAGCCAATGCCTCCTCTTTACTTTCAAAATCTTCCCACCATTTATATTGCTTCTCTAAATTTTCAGTCCCTGCAATACCCACCAATGCACAACAATATCTCTTAATGCTGTTAGTGTTCAATTTACTTTCAATATCATTTTTTTTGCCCTTTCATTTTAAGGGGTTGGGATTTTAAACGTATAATACTATCATATCACGGGATTACACGTGAATCTCACATATATCTCACACTGGATCGTATTAATTATATCAAAAAATTATAAGTGTTGAAAGTAACTTTCAATCATCCTAATGGTTTAATAAGAGTCATTTTCACATCAAATCATTCTAATGGTTTTAAAGACAAATTCTCCTTTATTATCCCTTGCCTGAAAGACTAAAATTTTAAATATCAATCAATGGTTTAACATGAATTTAGTGATATATTAAAACTGTATTTAGACAAAATCCCAAAAAACTATAAGAGTATTTTTAAATCTCAATTTTAAAGCAATTCAATATTGATAAAATAAGTGCTTCAATCTAATGTAAGCCTTGTAATATTCAACCAACCTATATAAATTAGAAGGATGATTATTAATATTATTATTATTAGTAGATGGAGTTTCATATAACTTAATTATATAAAGTCGTTATTGATTGGAAAATTCATCACTTGAACCATTTATTACTAATCAATGCAATTAGTTCTATCAACAAAGCAAAGCATTATATATATATATACATACATACATACATTATATTACTTTAATGAACAGTACCTTTGTTCTTTGAAAACTGAAAACCAGCATCAGAAGTGGGTGAGGAAGGACTTTGAGCAGAAAATTCTCCATCTAAAGGCAAAAGCAGTAAGTCTTTAAGACGACTCTTTTTCTTTGCTACAAATATTTCTCTGTCATTTTCACTGCTGGACTACACCTCTTCTATCTCATTTTTCTGACTAAATTTGACTTCTTCCTCTTCCTCTTCTTGGATATTAGTTTGATTTTTACAGCTAATATATGTTGAATTTTCTATCAGATTTGTTTTTCCATTATGTTGCAATTCTAATATCTCCTTTAAAAGCTTTTGGTTTTCTGTTGGAGAATCCTTGTTAATTTGCTCCATAAAAGCTCCTTCATTGCTGCTAACCGCTTCAAAAATATTGAAGAAAAAGCTTTTATCAAATTCCAATAAGAAAGTAAAAAGAAAAATCATATATTAACTGTCTCTTACATTCCAAATTGTACAAAGCTATGATTTTCATTTTAAAAACAACTAGAAACTTGGACAAGATTTTGGAAAACAAAAAATAGTCATTTCTTATTTGTAGTTCTATGCCTTCTTTGTTACCATATGTTTATGAACCCTGCATTTTTTTTCTTTTCTTTTTTTTAAAATTTTTTTTATACAAATATTAAACTACTGATGGAAGACTTTTAAACAATGTCGGTCGAGCTCAGAATTTAAATATTTGACACATATGACTACTCGAGACAAATTTCATCAACTCTAATTTGATTTTGTAAAAATCTGAACAATTTTTTTTTTTTTCAAGACCAAAATTTATAAAAACTCTTTCAAACACCTTTTTCACTTTTCAATTTTCATAAAGCCATTCGTTATTTTAAAATTCCAATATTTTGGAAAAAGTCACTAATATGCAATTTTTTTTGAGCTTGTAATCTATACTAGGGAAAGAATTAAAAAGCCAAAAAAAAAAAAAAAAAAAACATTATGTAAGGTTTCTTGTACAAATGGATTTGACAAAGCTTTTGACAAATCATCTCAGCTTTTCATTTTTTTATCCAATTGTGAATAAATGTTCATCCTTAATGAAACAATTATTAAAAATACTTAGTTTTTAAAAGTAATACTCCATTTAATAAAATAATTTTAAACCATTGAATTAGCCTCATTCAACAATTACAATGATTTGTTAAAAAGCTTTATTAAGTCCCATGAAACTGACTTTATATACAGTTATTCTTTTATCAGGATGTTTTGATGAATTTTTTTATTAAAATTCACTTATCAACCTTTGAATTTATTCAGATTTAAATATAAATTTTGGATTTATATAAGTTTTAACAAATCCACTTTGCACTTCTAAAGTTTTAATATTTTATTAAAACTTATATAAAATTTCAATATATCTTTAAAGCTCAGAACTTAAAAAAATCAATGTGTTGGTGAGTGAAGTTTTGATGAAAAATTCATAAGGACTAAATTGATAGTATATATATATATATATATATATGTATATATTTTTTGTGTTATATATTTATTTCTTTACATCTTCTTTAATTAAATAAAACAATAACTAGAAGCAAACAAAATAAGGTGTATAAACAGAACGCTTTTTTTTTCCCCCTCTTTTTCCCTAATGGTTTCCAAAGCGCGAACATAATTTAAATTGTTGAAATTTGTAACAAATTAATTTCCTTAGTTTTCTTTAATCTATATATCTTATCTGTCCTTTACAGAAATACTCGTTCCTGCTTCTTTTTTATCATAAAAAGAAAGGAATATAACAGCAAAATAATAATAATAATATGCTAATAAGAGAAAAGGAAAATAAATAAAGTATCGAAGCATATAAAACAATCAAAATTACTTTTTTCTTGACTTATAGTTGCGGCAGTCTCAAGATTTCGTCACGACCTAGCCTCTCAAATCCAGTAGTCTCTATATCCAATATTAGTAAAAACTTTATGAACACATCAATATAAATGCACAAACATATATAAATACATATATTATTATTTCTTCTAAAAATATATATATATATAAATTAATATATGTAGGTTATTTTACATACCAGAAGCTGAATTCTTCTAAAGTAATATATATATATATATATAAATTATTCTAAATTATAAATACATATATTAATTAATCAATATATAAATACATATATTATTAATTCTTCTAAATTAATATATATATATATATATAGGTTATTTTACACCCAAACAGCCAATTAAAACCACATGTGGATGCCACTGTACACTAATGGAATTGGTTAATGGATTGATATATGGCATAGTGTTAGTGGGCACTCCACACGTTTTTCACGCACACAGATTTGTACATGGTAAATGCAGGCTCAGAAAAAATTTGCAGGTTTATAACGTTTTAACCAAATGTCTAAATTAAGTGTGCCATTGGTACCACTCAGACAGTTCAGACAATAGTTTGTTTCGCTTATAACTTTCAAACTATAGCTCCATTTTCAGTATGCTACTAGTTCACGAATTTGGATCGATGCATATTTTGTAACGGTGCCTCAATCAACATGAACTCCATACATAACAAAAAGTCAACATAGGCCCCACTTGGTCAACTCCGATCAAGTCGGTCAAACTCAATCAATGCGCGAAAAATTTTGGTTTACTTCAGGATGGGGTATTACAATACTTGAATTTTTTGATATGTTTGCAGTAGCAGTAAATATAATTGTTGAAAGAACAAAATGAGATACAATTGTTGAAGAAACAAAATCTTATGAAAATAGCTGATAAGGTTTCTTATGCAATTTGTTAGTATTCAATATGTAAATTGTATATAACAAAATTTATCCGAGTTATACAATACCTATTTATAATTTTCAGATTAGAAACAATGTAAGAGCTATCTAGCAAAATCTGCCTATTTCTAATAAACAAAAGTATTGCCAAACAATAGGTGACAAGATTTGAAAAGGGAAAGAGCGACTTTTTATATTAAGATGTTACTTGGAGCGTTTGTCAACATTAGTTGCTAATTTTTTAGATGATGAAAAGCAAGTTGTGGTTGATTTGGGTTTGGTTCACTCATCAATTATAAGCAAGGAGGGCTTAAGAAAGATTTATTTTATTGGTTAGTGGAAAACTTTGATCTATATAATACATTTATAGTGTTGCATGGAAAGGTTGTCAAAATAATCCCAAAAGATGTTGAAAGGTTAATGGGCCTAGATAATAGGGGTTAGAAGATTGAGCTAACAAGTGACATGAGTGATGTGAAAGAGTTATTAACCACCCACTACTGAACCAAAAAATGTAACACCCCGTACCAAAAAATATACATGATTAAACAAGTTTGACCAAATTAACAAAGTTTAACTAAGTTTGACCAAGTGAACAATATATGGGTTCAAGTTGACTTTTTAAATAGCCAATATTTTTGGTTTGACTGAGGTGCCATTGTGTAAATCTCATCGATACGAGTTCATAGACTGGCGGCACGCCAAATTCTGAGTTACAGATAAAAAGTTATGGTTCTGAGAATTTTTAAGCATAAGTTTTAAATCAATATCCAAGCCAGTCCCCAGTTTTTGTCTATTAGTGATCCAAGGCTTTATATAAGTTTAGGTAAGCGTTTCAAACAGGAAACAAAGCCCAAAATACCCATTTCTTCCCCAAAACCCAAGAAATTCTCTCCTCAGACCCGTGGATCCGAACTGGATCATTTCGACCCATTTACCGTCGAACCGGGTCACTGTCGTTTTGCCCATTTCTGGCCAACCACCACTTACACGCACCAGCCAACTAAAAAGGTTACTTAAAGGTGAGCTTAGCCTTGAAATTTCACCACAAGAAGCGGCTGGACACGCCCAGATCGGGCCGGCAAAATCCGCGGCGGCCAGCGAGGTGGGTCGCTGGATTTTCTCATTTTTTGGCCCTTTTAGGCCAACCCATCCACCTTTTCCACTATTTTTGACCCCTATGAACTCATTTCCATGGTTATTTTGTCCAGATTCCTCACCGTTTGAAAGATCTAACAATGAGAAGTTCGACCGATGCTTTAACAGTGTTTTCCGGCCATCAAAGGAAACTTTGGACCAAGGTGAGTATATTGATGAGTTCCTTGTCTCTTAGGTTTTCCGTCAATATAAAGTTTGTAAATTTTGGAGGTCGTTTGATAATTTTTCCATTTTTGGATCAATTAGTTAATTTTCGGATAAGTTGGGGACTGTGTTTGGACAAAAATTGGTCAAATTAGTTAAAATTGGAGTTGAATTAGTGAAATTGGATATTATTAGGACCCATTAGGTGGTTCAATTTTGAAATATTAGGCTTCGGGTGAAAATCTCTAATTTTGGGTACTGGTCCTAAGGACACGCAGTATAATTGGATTATCCGGTGTCCAATTTATGCAATTTTGTAGTACTGTAAATTATTTTGAGACATTTGGATTATATAAGTGTCTTTAGTTTAGTTGTTTGGAGCCTGATGAATATTTTATTATATTACAGATACTCGAGTTGAGCCGGAGGTGATCCTGTAGAGGGGCAGGCGTGAGCATCTACAGTACTGTGAATGGTTATTAGTTTTAAAAATGTTTTGGGTATATAGTATAATATATATATATGTGGTTTGAGTATTTTACTTATACCCATCGTTTGATTTGAATGTTCATTCTATGGATGTACGAGGATCTGCTTTTACATATATGTGTTATCATTTTATATGATTTTTATCAATATTTTAAACGTTTGGCAATTCTATTGAGTTCATGAATGAACTTGTGGTATTTAAATATTTTGGTATTTGAATTGAGGTTTTAAATCACTTTGGAAATTAATCGATTTGAGAAGGCATATTAAAAATTATATGATTTTAAGCATGTTCAAATATTTTATAAATTTTTAGATGCTTAAAATCGGTTTATGGTGAATATAGTTCACTGTGGTATTTTCTTATTTTAGTAAGAAATCATGATTTGAAGTTTTTTTTTTTTTTTTGAAATATTTAGACAAGCGGTTGAGCGTGAATATTAAATTATGATTTATGATACGGTAATATACTGTACCGGTTATTTTAAATTGATGTACTGTATAGTACCAGAGTTTGGTTTAGTATTATATTACAGTACGCTGGGTTTACCACGGTGCCGTGAGGTTGGTTTCATTCAACGGTTATCTATTATTACCACGGACTGTGAGGTCGGGTTTATCTGACAGTCTATTATTATTATTACCATGGTGCCGTGAGGTTGGTTTCATCTAACAATTATCTATTATTACCACAGACTGTGAGGTCGGGTTTATCCGATGGTTTATTATTATTACCATGGTGCGGTGAGGTTGGTATCATCTAACGGTTTATTATTGCAACGGATTGTGAGATTGGGTATGTCCTGACGGTTAATTGATATTTCCACGACACTTTTTGTACATTGAGGGTCGTGAGATGGATGTCTCCCATGGGTTACAGATTGGTACATCGTTTGGTACATTGTGTACGTTTGAACATATTGTTGATTTACAAACATTGTGGTGATTTCTGCATTTTCATATTTATTTGGTGGAATTGTATTTATTATATTTTATGCTCAAATATTTATATCTTGATTTGAGACATTTTATAATATTATAATGATCGTCCATTTTATATTTGAGCATCGGTTTTATGATATAGTAAATTGGGATACAAGTTTGGGTTTTGTGAAATGATTTTTAAACGGAAAACTTTTCAAACGAGTGGAACGAGAGGTTTTGAGAGAAATATTTTTTAGAAATAAAGTATTATTTTTCTATTATACTATGCCACTCACTGATATTTCTTTATCTCATGTTTTATTGTTTTAAATTCGTTCCCCTAGGCCCAGGTAGCTAGTAGCAGTTTATCTCGTGTACAGCTTATTGTTTTGTTCCTTCCACGACAGCAGCCGTATTTATCTTTCCTTTATCTGCTGTTATCTTTTGGATTTATTTATTACTTATTTGTACTCTTGGACTTTGTTGATACTCTTATGATGCTCTGATTTAAGATATGAGACTCAGTAGAGACCATGGTACTTATGCGTGTAGTTATAGCCTGTAGTACAGTAGGCCGGTTGTAGACTTTATGCTGTTGTGGATTTATTCATTTTTTTTTTATATACATATTGAGGTATTATTGTTATCGCTTGTGTTTGTTGTCCACGTTTTAAGATGAGATGCTATTGGATATTCTCTAAGAATTGTCCAGTAGAACTTCACTAGACGGGACCACCCAGGGGATCCTGGAAAGATTCCCGGAGCGGGTCCTGTCAAAAAAAGTATATCTATTACTGACATATGGAAAGAGTTATTGATAACAACTATCATCGATAATAATTTCAAAATTAAGTTTGTGTTTTTGTCATGAATGTTTCTAACAGCATTAAACCTACACTCTTTGAAAGTAGTACATGATATAAAGGAGAAAAATTGGACAAATTGGACATATAATTCTTTGGTCAATGGTGTATGTAACTACAAAGTATGTGGACAAAATTACATTTGCAACTTTCTTTTACTTTTGCATGTACAAATTATCTAGTACTAGAAGAAAAAGTCTGTCAGCTAACTCCCTTCAGTTAAGAGAGATGCTGGTAAGTCAACCAACCCCAACCCTTAACTATTTAACCGCTTCTTTTCCGGCTCAGTCTAGTCGAGTAGTAACTACTTCCTTTCTTGCAGCTAATAGAACATGAAAAATCAAAAGCTAGTGACACCTCCAAGTAAAGTAGCGGCCCATGCTTCTATTAATGAAAACTCCATCCAAGAGCTGTAGTAGGAAAGAGCCAATCATAATGTTAGCATTCCCCATTTGGGACTTTTTTTTTTTTTTTTTGGCTGTCTTCCCCTCCCCAACCGTGACTCGAACCTAAGTCGTCCTGAGCGTAGGTAGTGGGGCTTGCCAACCGAGCCAAGCCACTTCGTTTCCCCATTTAGGACTTATTACTTTGATTTGAAAGAAGTCAGAGGAGTTAGGAAGGGTAAGGCTTAGGATTTTCTTGCCTTATCCAATAGGCTTTTTTGCAGGATAGGATTATAGAAGCTAGTGCAATGTTATTATGTTCCATTTTGGTTATACTCAATTAAGTGAGTAAGCAATTGATTTTTTTATGATGCAATTTTTTTTACATGAATGAGTTTATTCTCAAAAACCATGGTTGATCGGTTAATTATTGCAATATCTATATGGAACAGTGAACAATATGGATTGTTCATGAAATGTTGGAAACGAAACCTTCGTACCAGAGCAAATGTATATATGTATATTATGTATTTTTGAAAATATATTCACTATGATTTATGCATGAAAACAAATAAACAATCACTATTATATATTTCATTTTAAACATATAGTTATTGTTGTGATGATTGCATTTGAATTTTGTTATGTAGACACATTCATGACGATCAAAATTATTTGGTTGCATTTGAAACTCCTATTTTACATCAATTTGATTGCATGTTTGTTTCTTGGATGGTACTCTATAAAGTGCCCATGCACTTATTACCATAAAAGTGGATTTTATTAATGCACCCACATTCTTTTTTTGCAGTTTAAAGTAAGATATCCAAATGGCAGTGAAGAATTTATACCAAAGCCTAATAATAAATTGGAAATGGTCAAAGATGAGTTGAATCTGTTGAAAAGAGACATGGATTAATTGAAGCAAGATATCTCGACTTTGAAGCAAGAAGCCAAATTTATGAAGCAAGATGTCTTGACTCTGAAAAAGGATTCCACATTTATGAAGCAAGATATCTAGGACTTAAAGAAGGAATCTGCATCTATGAAGTGCGATATCTCAAATTTGAAGAAGAAATATGCCCCTATATCGGAGAACATTTTATGGAATAAGAGAGCAATAGATTAGTTTTTACTTGAATCTTTCTCCTTTTGCCCAGTTGCCCCTATGTCATGATGCAATCACTTCCAATGGTACTTTGAGTTCTTCTCCTTTTGCACTTCACTATGAACAACTAAAAATCTTAAAGGATTGAGATTGTGGATTATAATTAATACATTTCATTTATATAAGTATCACTTATGATATTTTTAAAGTTACCTTTTAAGATTTAAAGTCTTTCGATTATTAAATTTTTAGCTTTTGATTAATCAATCATATATGTAGTATGAATGTGGTTATAAAAAGTCTATTATCAACAATCTAAACATTTGATTGTTAACTCTTGTACCGGTAAATTTTTATTCATTGATCAATTATCATTTGGAATACATGTATCACAAAAATCGCCTAGATTACCACATAAATGATTATATGATACTTCTTCATATTTTACAAAAAACAATAACTATTGCACTATAAACTATGTTGCATAGTAATAGATTAGTGTAAACAGTAATATTGTAATTGAGTAGGGTTTCCTAATTTATTACAAAGTATTTAATAGAACATAATCTAAAATTGCCTCTTTTTTGGCTTGCAACAAATAGAACATATATTTAGCATAATCATCTTATACATACTCTATTATCAATAATATGAAATATAAACGTCAACTCTTTTAATTGTAAGTTTTTATTTAATGATTGATTGTCAATCGAAATATATGCATCACAGAGATTGCCGATATCACTTCATGAAAGGTTATAGGGCACTTCTCCATATTTCTTTAAAAAAGTAACTCTTCTATTATAAAAAATATATAAATATATATTTATATATATATATATATATATCTATATATCTAACATATGAATTTTAATTATGATAAATCATTAAAAATGTTGATGTACTACACTTTTATATGTTTTTGTTATTTAATATTAGTTCTGACCAATTTATGTCATATTATATTAGTTTTTTTTTATTAATTTATTCTTTTTATGGTGTATTTTTAGATTTTAATCCATTAGAATTGTGGTTTTCTAGGCAAATATCAATAAATATGCAATATACTAATTTTAATTCTACCAATTTATTAAATAAATTATAAATTGATATATACACTTTTTGAATGCTATTGTAATTGAGTAGTATTTTCTAAATTATTATATTATAGCATGACTTTGTATATCAATTTGTTTTTCATGATTATATATTGTTAAAAATTTCAATCACGGTTTTCTCTATAAGTATCATGCATTGTATTTGCAAAATTTTTTTTTTTTTTTTGAGATTCAAAATTTTTACAGTTGTTACATTTTTAGCTTTTGATGAGTAGATCATATATTTAATGCGATCATCATATAGATATTTTGTTATCAACATTGAAAATGTAATCATTAACTTATTAATTGTAAATTCTTATTTATTGATTGATTTCACTCGGAATGTATATATCACAGAGATTGTGAAGATCACCACTTGAGAGACTATAGGACACTTCTCTATTATTTTTCAAAGTTAAAAACTCTTATGTATAAACAATGTATTATACTAATATTACATCCTATCGCATAATTAATTTATGTTATATTATACTTAGTATTTTTGTTACATTTGTATCATTTTAGTTTTTTTTTTTTGTTTAAATTTTATATTATCAAATTTTTAATCACTTACGATTGTGGTTTTGTACATAACTATAATGCATGATCTTTATGTAAAATCCTTCAATCTAAAAGTTTTTTCAATTATTATTTTTTCTTATATTTATCATATGTTTAATATAATGGTCATATACAGTTATGTAATTAACATTATAATTACCATATGAAATATTATTGTAATGAAAATCTAATATATGCATTGCAAATATTATTGTAATTACTAAATGAAATTCTAAAAAAATGTGTATATATATATATATATATATATATTTTCAAATACACTAATTCAAGTGGTATAATAGACCATATTAATTATAATTCTTTAATGGTATTTACTTTTATACGTTAGTATGATCCAATATTGTTTAATGACTTATAACCTTATTTTCTTTTTATTCTTTACATTTTTTAGATACATTACACAATTTAAATGTTTTTAAAATTTTTATCTTATATTATATGTTCCTATAATTTTTTTTTAACTTTAAAAAAATTATTAAAAGTTTATTTTGTATCTTTATTTGCAATAGTGACATACATATATATATATATATATATATTATGTAATCAACTTTTGGAAATGTCATTAATATATTATATAATTTAAAATTTTTATTTTGTATATAATTCTCATTTGGGTATATATAAAACAAAAAGCATATGTTTTGACTATAATTACTTGATATGGAATATACTATGGTTATTATATGCATAATATGGTTTTGTGGTCAGTAATGTTTATAGATGTTAGTATTACATACAAAAAAGTTAATCATATGTTTTATATGAAATCGCTATTAGATGCATATACAATATAAAGTATATATAGTAATCACTACTATACTGTGGTTACCATATTTTGTTTCCATATAGTTTTGTGATCACCATTATATTTTATAAGATGACATTTAAAATGATAATCATAGATATTGAATTTTTGAACAATATTGATCACCACTGTACAGTAATTACTATGCCTTAATTAATAGTGATAAAAACTATTCGAATTTTGTTTGTATAGAATTCTATGATCACTATTATATTTTCTAGTATCACATTTAAAATTTTCTAGTATAACATTTAGAAATGATTATATGCACCATCAAATGGGCTGCGTTCTGTAGCAATTTTTTTTTTCTTTTCTTTTTTTTTTTTTTAAATAAACACGTCCACAGCCAAGATTGAATCTGGGATGAGGAATATATAGGAATGACATTTGCCATCCCAACTGCCCCAAAAGGACATCTCTTCCATTATATGGATGATACTTCAATCACCTTTTTATCAAATCCAAGATCTCCATCCAGCATTGCATATGCATTAATTATGCCAAATTAAATTTTAGGAACCGAAAACTAAAAGAAGGAAAAAGGTTGATTTTTAAATTCAGAAATCTACTTTCTCGTTTTTTCTTTTGAAAACTAGAAATCTATTTTGTAGTTATGGTTCAACTAGAAATACATGCATATATATATATATATATAATTCTTTTATGGTCAGGACCGTTTGCATGCGGACTAAAAGAAAATATGATCTTTCTTCTTTTTTTATTTTTATTTTTTTATTTCTTTTTCTGGAAAAAAATATTGTATTTTCTCTCATACAGATAGAGAAAAGATGACGTTCCCCCCCTCTCCCCCTCCCCTCGAAAAAAAAAAAGGTCATCTTTTCGCTTGATTCGCATGCGGATGATCCTGACAATAAAAATATCCTATATATATATATATGTATTATTTTGTCTGTGGTCAAAATTAGGCATTATGTAGAATGCCCGATTTTCCTTTTGGATAATCTAATTAAAAAAAAAAAAAAAAAGGGGCTCACATGTGAAGAGGGAGAGGAGGCAGAAGTATGTCAATAAGGACTTGAAGTGATGACCTGGTTTATGCAAGACTTTCTCCAATTACATAGTGTATAGCGTATGAAAAAAATTATTTTTATTTTCTTTAAGTATTTTGGGTATGTTCAGTATTTCATTAATAAGTATTTAAAAATATTAAAAGAGAATATTTCATTTAAACCATTGCAGTTTTGTCTTCATTACAATTAAAGTTATATTTATGAAAAATTATATTTAAAACTCATCTATTAATTTTTATAGTTAAATTTATAAATATAATTATAACAAAACAAAAAGGATCTATATGAAATTTGTCCTTAATAAAATCTTAAAAAAATTTAAAAATATATAAAAGAAAATTTTTTTAAAAGGGCAAGTGTCTCTTTCAGAACCAAAAATTTATATTTACTAGGAACCAAAAATTGATTTTATAGTTACGTTCCAACCCAAAATACATATATAAGTGTATACATATATATATATATATATATATATATATTATATCGCTAGTCAAAATTAGGTATTATGTCTACCTTTGCTTTTTTCTGGAATTGTACAGAGAATGTTTGACTGTTTTGCCTTTTTCTGGAATTGTCAAGCGTGATGGCTGTATTCCAAATTTTTGGTCTCCATTTCTTGGTGGACAAGGCCAGAAAAATCCTTGAGTACGTCATAAACAGAAATTTCTATTTATTTATTTATTATTTTTTAAAAATATAAAATCTAAATTAACAATAACCAATAAACTGTATGTAAAATATTTATTAAACATAATTAATAGTTGACCAAACTAAAACCAAGTACTTTCAAAGTTAATAGAATTTTTTTTTTACTGTGTGACAGTGACAAATATTTCTACCTACACATAAGTTTGTTGGGCAAAAACAAAAAATTATTGGTTATTGTTAATTTCTGAATTATATTCATTTTTGCATTTTGATTTTTAAATTTTCTTTTTCGTTAATAGTTTAATTTTTAAACTTTAATCTTTAAACTTTTGATGTGCTTTAGCCCTTAAAACTATCTTTTATCTATTTTTTAACGATTTTGTTGAGACACAAAATGTATTTGAGATAAAACGTTTCTGCAAAAGCATTCCTCTTTTGACGTTAGAAATTACCAGCTTCAATTTTGACCCCAAAAAACAGAAGAAACTTTGGTAATATTTTTATTTTTGTTCAGGAAAAAATAAAAAGGATATAACAGTACTAGGCATTAGATTCACATGACCCAAAAAAGGGCATTAGTTTCTGAACTCTGTGAGTAGGAGTGGGAATTTGTGTTGTCGTATTATATTTGTGTCAATCTGTTTATTAATTATGTCAAAATTGCTCAATTCAATCTTGATCTTTTTATTAATTGTGTCAGAAATTTTCAATCCCGAACAGGACCCATTTAATAAACAGGTAACTTGACATGACCCGTGTAATCCGTTTATTAAATGGGTCAGTACGACCAGTTTACACGAAATTGACCCATTTATACGATAATCCATTTATACGAAATTGACCCATTTACACAAAATTAACCTGTTTACACAAAATTTATCTAATTAAATAATTTATCTTATTTAAATTAATTATTTCATATAAAATAAAAATAATTTAGTTATTAATTAAGTCAAAATTAAAATATATATGTAAAACCATATAATTATAGTTACAAATTTACAATAATATAACATATAATATGATAATATAACAATTTCATATAATAGTTAAATATATATTACATATATATACATAATAAACCTAATACTACTTCTCTAAAAATAATATGAAAACACTGTATTAATAATTATGTTTTTAATTTTCTACATCTCCAATACTCTTAAGCAAGTTAATTTTTATTTTTTTCAATATCTATAAATTCATATATGTATTAAACATATTATATTTAATTAAATAAATATTATTTCAATAATTTTTAATTAATAAAAGAAAATTAATAATATAACCTTAAATAAGTTTAATATTTGATATTTAGTAATAAAAAATATTAGTCAAAGTTTTATTAATAGTAAACTTAATATATGAAAGTTATAATTTAAATGGGTTATAATTATATCGGGTTCGGATTAAACAAGTCAATCCGAAATTGATAAGTTTAATTAAACGGGTTAATTTAGGTCAATTTTGAATTAAACAGGTCAACTCAAAACTGACATGTTTATTAATCATTTTAAATGATTGACCCAAAATTGACCTCGAACCTATTTATAATAAATCAAAATCTGTTATTTCATATCATTTTCGAATCATATCACCGTGTCATGATCTAAATTACCACTCTTATTTGTGAGGCCCACTGCAAAAACTATTTACGTGAGAAAGAAGAAATCAAAACTTGTAGGTTACAGTCCACATTTTGTATCCAATTTTGTATCACGTTGATCAATTTTGGAAGTTTACCGAACAAAAAAAAAAAAAATGATAAATTTGGTTTATGTTACTATCGTTTCTAGTTTTTATTTAGAGTCTAATTAGATTATCTTTCTTTCTTGGAGAATTAAAATAATCACTTTCTCCAATTCGGGTATGGTACAGCATTGTTATTTGGAAAGTCTCCTGAAATAACATTGTTAATTTCTAAGTATTTATTTTATTATTTGATGAAAGTGTCTTTTAAGTTACATTTATACATTTTTTATCGAAAAAAATTAGGTACTAATATTTAATTGGGCTTGGCCCTTCAAGTCTTAGACTGATTCTTCAAGACCAGAAGCTGGACCACCCGAGACAACAAAATCACATAAATTAAAGCCTTAAAATCCTAATATATAAACTATGCTTTATGGGAGTACCATATATAGATTTATAAAAATGTTTCTGTCCACCTGACATTTAATTGGGATTTGTCAGTTTTGGAAATACGGGCTAATCATGTGCTTCCACATTACGTATATATGTGTGGAACTTAACAGAGTTTTTTTTTTTTTTTTTTTTCTTCTTCTTCTTTTAATTGTCATAACAATTTATGATCTAAAAGGATACAGACACATGTCTTAAATTTACAATGTAATGGATGTAGATATAAGAGACATATTAATTAAGTAAATTAAAAAAACTGTTATTTATGTATAATAGCAATAATAATTTTAAATTTTCATTATTAAAGAATTAATAATCTTATATTTAAAAACAAAGATCAAATAAAAATATCAAAAATATTTTTGTATATATACAATTTTAATTTGGTAAAATTCATAGGATTTTTTCTTTTTAAAAAGAAAATTATACAATGTTAAATGCTAAAAATTGTTATAAATGGAATTAGATCTTTAGCTTTAAACTATTTAGTTAAAACATAGCATTTTAAATTTCACAACACAATTTATAAACATGTTTCCAAAATAAATAGAATTTTAAAACATATTTATTATGAATAATGATTTATCGGAAACTTGTTAATTTCTAAAATAAAATTGGATTATATTGGTGTAAGTTAAAGATATCATATCAATTTAACAATATAAAATTAAAATTATATAGTTATGCAAGTAAGGATCCTTAACTACTAAGATTAATAGATATTCCATGCAAGTAGGTATCCTTAACGACTAAGATTAATAGATATTCCACATCTATATTTCCAACGGTCAAAACGGTGTTCATATTACTATATTTTTATCCATATACCCCTGAATTCAAAAGGTGATTATTATTATATTTTATCCATACCCCTGAATTCAAAACAGCAATTGTGTTACAATATTTTGTCCATACCCATTAAATTTTCAGTCAAATAACCTCTCCAATATAATCCTGTCGTCTATGGACTATCTAGAAAAAGCATATAGTATATGAAGAATAAGAATTAAACTCATAAAAGATTCGAACCAAAATCCACTAAAAAATATACATTATTATAAAAATAAGAAATAAAAATTCGATTTTATTTGTTTATTTTTCAATTTGCTTATTTCCATTTCATGCCCTTTCGGCTATATAGTTGAATATGAACACTGTTACTTGACTTTCTTTTCGCCAAAAGCTGGACGTGCCTTTCTCCACACCTTCCTACTCTTTCTCTCTCCTTCTTTGCTCCTTCTATAGATTTCAACTATAACATGAAACTGGGTCAAAGAAAAAATTGATTATTTAATCTTCATCTTGATCTATATGCCTATATATATATATATATATATGTATGCATACCACACACATATATTTAAAACACTCTTGATTTCTATAAAGTTGGTAATTTATTTAAACCAAGCAAAACAAAGATCATATTGCAACAAAGAGCAATGGAAGATGGAGGAGGAGGAGGGATTGCAAAGGTGTCGTCGACGACGGCGGCGACAATGACGTCGTCGACGAGGGATAGTAAAGAAGGGAAACGAAAGGTCGTTAAAGATGATGAGCAGAAGGTGTCGTTTTATAAGCTGTTCTCGTTTCCCGACCGGTCGGATGTCGTTTTGATGATTGTGGGGACGATAGGCGCCATAGGAAACGGTGTGTCGCAGCCTCTCATGACTCTCATATTTGGGCAGCTGATTAACTCTTTTGGCACTTCTAGCAGTTCTAATATCATTGATGAGGTTTCGAAGGTACAATACAACAAAATTAATTAATTGAACAAAGATTCTCTTTGCTTTTTATGATCATCATTCTTGTACTTGATGTTTTATTTTTTATTTTTTATTTTGTGTTAAATTATATTCTTTTTGGATCTATGTGATATAGAGGTTCCCGCCAAAAAAAAAGAAAAAGAGAAAAAGAAAAACTGGGATATGTTCTTCTTTGTTTGTTCTAACTGGTAATGGAGTTTTGAGTATATTTTAATAGGGTTTGGTTCAAATTTTGAGTGAAAGAGAATTTAAGTTAATTGGATATTTTTGCAAGAAAGCATTAAAAAAAAAAAAGTTAACTTTTTGTATCTTTTTTCTATATTTAGAAAATTAAATGCAAGTAGATCTCCTTGCAATAGGTATATATATTTTAAGTTGTAAGAAATTTTTAAAAAAATGTATCTATATAATTTATATATATAATATATAAAAGAAGAAACGTATGCTCCACGTACCAGCATCTATTATTTCAAATTCTCTCCAAAAACATATTTTTTATTTATATTTTATTTATTATTTATTATTCATCACATTACCTTTTATGTATATAATTATATATATATATATATAATTAATTTTTGTTATAACTATCTATAACTATCAAACAATTATAAAATTGTATATGATAATAATTTTGAAATAAATTTAAAATAAATAAAATATTTGATTTTATCTTATTTATAAAATATATATTTTTACCATTTTTAAATTATATATTTTTATTATTAGTATTATTATAATATTACATAATATAATATAATATAATATTATTTAAAAAGAGGTCATTATTATAATAGTAATTTTTGAATTTAAATCTTTAGGTCATTATATAGATTGATTAGTTATGATTCTATAAAAAATTGAAGTTATTGTATTATATATTTAACCATTCAATAAAACTTAATTGTCTCAAAGTCAGATATAATTTATAATAATAATAATAATAATAAATAAATTATATTATGACTATTTAGTATATAAAAATTACTTATTTGCAAGGAATCAAAAAATAAATTTAGATTTGAATTTAAATTAAATTATATAAATGCATTTGAATTTGAATTCTATAGTTGAATAGTATTATATATAGAGATCAAATTTATAATTTGTTAAAGGCCAACCATGGAATACTATATATAAGGTACATGTAAATCTACTTTATCTTAAAATTATTGCCATATATTTTCTTATATTCATTTTATTTCCTTCCAAATGCATTATAAATAATTAAAATCTAGAAATAGTTAAAATCTAAAAATGATTTATAGTCAAATCATGATAATGCCCATATACTATGGAAATTTCCAAAAAATCAATATTAAATTATTTCTTTCAAGTTTAATTTCTGGATTTTAAATATTTATAATATTTTTAGAAGGAAATAAAATGAATATAAGAAAATATATGGAAATGATTTTAAGATTGTAAATTTTTAATGTAATTTTATTTTTTCAATGGTTTTGGAGGGACAAAATGAACATGAGGATGATACATGGTAAATTGTTTTGCTTATTCTCTCACTTTTATATATCATATATATTATATATATTTTCACAAATAATTTATATAAATAATATTTTCAAAAATAAAAATTATACGATCTTTGTAAAATTTGGAATAAAAAAATTGATCTTAATTTTTGAAAATTTCCATAATATGTGGGAATGAAGATTTTATTTTTGGTGATGGAATAAAACTTGGCAAGAGAAATTTTTTTCTCTCCTTATTTGGTTACTTTTTGAATTTTTCAAAGATTAGGTAAAAAAAATGTATATAATAAAAGATATTTTAATTATTAAAGATATTTCATATAAAAACTCTATATACTAATACATATTCATATATGGATATGCAATAAATAAAATTTTATTATAAAATAATAAGATTAATATATTATAATTACTAATGAAATTGATAACTTTATCAGAAATTTAAAATGGATAATGCATTTTTTTCAATATTTTCCAAAAAAGACTCAAAATGTACTTATACACACACACACACACACACATATGACAAGATTTAATTAATATGGAGTAATATAAAATCAATTTTAAACAAAAGTGGATATTTAAAAGTATAACTGAATACTTATAATGTAATGAAAATTGTACAAGACTAATGACAGTTTGATTTGTAATTATGACTGAGTTGATTTTTGTGATCTTATTCAATCTCAAGTTTAATTGCTATCCCACATTGATTTTATTTTATTAACGAGAATGATAATATTATTAAATAATTATTCTACTATTTAATTATTTTTCATAATTATATTATAATATTTTTAAATATAAAAAATGGATAAATTATATCGGGAATGATAACTATTAAATTTAAATTTAAAAATTAATAATTATCGACAATTTTAATATTCAATATTTGATATTCAATTATTGAAAATCTAATATTTAATATAAAATAAAATTGAAGATTTTTTAGGAATATGTTAAGGCATGATTTTTATTAATTATAAATTTACATATTTGTATAGGATTTTTCTAATATTTACAAGATAAAATATTCTACATATGATATAAATAATTGTAGATAGAAACAATGAATTATAAAATTTAATGAAATTAATTATTTTATCAAAAACATTTTAAAATCTATATAAAAGGAAAGATCCCTAATATTAATATATATATATATATATATATATATTAGATAATGAAATATATATAGAGAATACTATTATTTCATTTAAATCAAATTCTTTATCTAATCAAATTAAATATAAGGATTTAATATATGAAAATTAATTATTTACAAATAATCAAAAAATATATTTGAATTTTAATTTAATTCTATAGATGGAAAATATTATATAAATACATTTGAATTTGAATTTAAATTTGAATTTTATAGATGGAAAAATATAAATAGATAAATGTTTTTTAATAAAATTTCATAAATCATTTACCTTATAAGATAAAAATATATTTATAGGATAAATAATCATAATAATAATGACGAATAATTAAATTTCATTATAAGTATTTAATATATAAAAATTAATTATTTGCAAGGAATAAAAAAATACATTTCAAAAAATATTATTTAAATATATTTGGATTTAAATTAAATTATATAAATGCATTTAAATTTGACTTTAAATTCCATAGATGGAAAAATAAAATAGGAAAATTCTATAAATGAAAAAAATTATATAGGTAATTTTTGAATTTGAATTCCATAATTGAATAGTATTGTGTATAGAAATTAAATTTATAGTTTTTAATAAATTTTTACAGTATAGATTAAAAAAAAAATCAAAATATACTTATTAACAATAAAACTTTTAAATAAAATTTCAAATATAATTAATTATTATAGATTATATATAATATTATTTATTATGATTATATCATCTATTATAGTTATATGTACCGTATATCGGACGGGGATGAAAGCTAGTGTATATATAATTTGTTTAAGTTATAGTTAGCTAGTTTTGAATATTTTTCCTTATATGTTTTTTAAGGTAAAGCCACTAGCAATCCAATCAAATTTTTGTTTTTTGGTTGCAATAATTAATTATGAATTTTGTCTTGACATTTTGTATCTTTGTGATTTTTTCAGGTTTCTTTGAACTTTGTATACTTGGCAATTGGTATTGGTATTGCTGCATTTCTTCGTAAGTACTGCAAAATAATCCTTCTATCTCTTTCCAAGCCCACAAACTGCATTTTGTAAAAACAAAAGTTTTCGAATGACTTCATTTGAAAATGCCTCAAAATAGTGATCACCATTTATTTGCATAATGCCCCCTTCATGAAACTAGCTTTATGCATGAAAATAAAAAAGTTAAAGGTCAGCATTAATATTCTTAATTTGGTTTCTGGTTCACTTGGCTTTGCTAGTTGAGTTTGGTGAATCAAAACTGGAAGCAATCTGTTACTGTAATATTACTGTGTCATTGTTGGAGGAATTACTGGTTAAAAGCATAGATGATTTGGAGCAATAATATTTTTTATCACCAATGGTGATAAACACCATTAATATGGCAGTTTGCGGGGTTAATATTGTGTGATTATTGTAGTCTTCTCCAATTTGTAAGTTGATTAATGATAAGTCACTACGTATCATGTAGAATTTTGGCCAACAGCATCCTTTAGACAAGATCATGTTTTGTTTCAGTGTCTGGTTAGTCCAATCAAGAAACTTGACATCTGAAAGTGTCTAATTGTGAATTGATGTGGTTCATTGCAGAGGTATCATGTTGGATGGTTACCGGAGAAAGACAAGCCACCCGTATTCGAGGTTTGTACTTGAAAACAATACTAAGGCAAGATATAGCCTTTTTTGACACCGAAACTACAACTGGAGAAGTTATTGGGAGGATGTCTGGGGATACCATTCTCATTCAAGATGCAATGGGTGAAAAGGTACAAGAGACTTAAAAAAAAAAAAAAAATTGCATGCCAAACTTCAAGGTTTTCATTTATTATTATTATTATTTTTTTCCATCATCTTCAATTGATCGCTTTTTTGTTTTCTAGTTTATTAAAAAACATATATACTAATATCTACAGGTGGGAAAGTTCATACAACTTGTTGCAACATTTTTCGGTGGCTTTGCCATTGCATTTGCAAAAGGATGGCTTCTTTCCCTTGTTCTGCTTTCATGTATCCCACCCCTTATCATTGCTGGTGGAGTCATTGCGACCGTGACAACAAAAATGGCGAGCCAAGGACAGCTGGCTTATGCAGAAGCTGGCAATGTAGTAGAGCAAACTGTTGGATCCATTAGAACGGTAAGGAAATATTAGTACTAAATTTATAATATACCCTTATCTTAAATTTACGCACATTTATTTGTATATACAATACATCGATTGATTTTCTAGAGCATAAAAAATATGTGCGCTTAAATATTTTCCTTTTCATTTTTATTTTTATTTTTTTATGTGCAAAATAGGTTGCATCATTCACAGGGGAGAAGAGAGCAATTGACAAATACGACAAGAAGCTTGATGCTGCCTACAAATCAGCAACCCACCAAGGGTTGCTCACAGGGTTTGGACTCGGAGTTGTTTTGCTTATTATCTTTGGGACTTATGCACTTGCTGTTTGGTATGGATCTAAACTGATCATTGACAAAGGATACAATGGAGGAGATGTCCTGAATGTGATTTTCGCAATCCTGACGGGTGGAATGTAAGTACATATATGTAGATATATCCTCACTTTATATTCCGATTTTGGCAAAAAAATTTGCTAATTTTGGTGTTGTCTTGGATTATTAGGTCATTAGGTCAGGCATCCCCATGCTTGAATGCATTTGCTTCAGGGCAAGCGGCAGCTTATAAAATGTTCGAGACAATCCATCGAAGAGCGAAAATCGATGCTTCTGATAACAGTGGAATTGTGTTGGAAGACATAAAAGGAGATATTGAACTCAAAGATGTATACTTCACATATCCTGCTAGGCCAGATGTGCAGATCTTTGATGGGTTCTCAATGAAGGTTCCAAGTGGGAAAACTGCTGCTTTAGTTGGGCAAAGTGGGAGCGGAAAATCAACAGTAATCAGCCTTATAGAAAGATTTTATGATCCAGATGCTGGTGAAGTACTTATTGATGGTGTTGATTTGAAGAAATTGCAGCTTAGATTCATGAGAGAAAAGATTGGGTTGGTTAGTCAAGAACCTGTTTTATTTGCTACAACTATAAGGGAAAATATAGCTTATGGGAAGGAAAATGCAACTGAAGAGGAGATTAGGACAGCAATTGAGCTTGCTAACGCAGCAAAATTTACTGATAAGCTCTAAGGTTCAAATTTATTACTCTTTCTTTCTCGGTTTGCATTTTGACATCATTTTTTTTTTTTTTTTTTGGGATGATTGGTTTTTGGACCTTTTGCTAATCAAGAAAACTGAATTTTGTCGATAGGGGTTGGATACATTGGCTGGTGAGCATGGAACACAGCTATCTGGTGGGCAAAAACAGAGAATAGCAATTGCAAGGGCAATTTTGAAGAATCCCAGAACTCTCCTTCTTGACGAAGCAACGAGTGCACTGGATTCTGAGTCCGAGCGTATTGTTCAAGAGGCATTGGTTAGAGTAATGGAAAACAGGACAACTGTAGTTGTTGCACATAGATTAACAACTATCAGAAATGCTGACATTATAGCTGTGGTGCATCAAGGGAAGCTTGTAGAACAAGGTAATTTTAAAACTATCTTTATATATATAATAGGATTACCAATATAAGTTTTCCAGGTTGATAAGAAGTTAACATAGTACCAGTACCAGAATATAAATTTATTATCCAATCTTTCTGAACCCTATTTCTTATTATTAAGAAATAGTGACCCAATTAAAGCCAATATAGCTGGTTTCAAAATCTACAAATTCTTCATAAAGTAACAGTTCCAAATTAAATATGGATTTTTCAGGAACACATGCTGAGTTGATCAAAGATCCAGAAGGAGCTTACTTTCAGCTTGTTAGGCTTCAAGAAGGAGCTACTGAAACAGAAATTACACAAACTTATGAGACTGATAAGGCAAATGGAAGTTTCGAACTTGACAAGTCCATTTTAAGATCTGGGAGCCAGAGATTATCTTTGAAGAGATCCATAAGTAGAGGTTCATCAAGTAGCAGAGACTCTCTCACTCTTAGCTTTGGTCATCGTGGTCCAATTAATTTTCATGATATTGGAGAAAGAAATGATCCAGAGAATTCAGTGGTGGATCCTGAAATGCGTAAAAATGTTTCCATCAAAAGATTAGCCTACCTAAATAAGCCTGAGCTCCCAGTTTTACTACTTGGATCAGTTGCAGCAATGGTCAATGGTGTCCTTTTCCCTGCATTGGGTCTCATACTGTCGAGTTCAATTGAAATGTTTTACAAACCTCCAAATGAGTTAAGAAAGGATTCTAGATTTTGGGCACTTATGTTTATGGCTATGGGTTTCGTTGGTTTTGTTGTATCTCCAATCCAAAATTACCTATTTGGAATTGCTGGTGGAAAATTGATACGACGGATTCGTTCATTAACCTTTGCAAATGTTGTTCACCAAGAAATCAGTTGGTTTGATGATGCTGCAAATTCTAGGTATAGAGCAACAAGTTTCATAAGCTTTTTCATCATGAGTTCCTCAAAACTGATATTTATATACTTTTGCAGTGGTGCAGTTGGTGCAAGATTGTTTTCAGATGCTTCAACAATTAAAAGTCTTGTTGGTGATGCTTTGGCCTTGTTGGCTCAGAATGCAACTACGATTGTGGCAGGGCTAGTCATAGCATTCACAGCTAATTGGATATTGGCACTGATAGTTCTTGCTGTGTCGCCAATCTTGGTAGCGCAGGGCGTTATTCAGACAAAATTCCTAGAAGGATTCAGTGCTGATGCCAAGGTTATTCTTCTCTTCTTCCCACTGTTTTATAGCAGCAACCTTACCATAGACTATTTTTTGTAGCTAGGAACTTCATGAATCGTAAAACACACTCAATTGGCAAAATTTGTTGTGGTTAATTCGTAAATTCATCATATTGAATTCTAAAGAAAGCTATGATATATGGTTTGCAGGTTATGTATGAAGAAGCCAGTCAAGTGGCAAATGATGCAGTTGGTAGCATTAGAACAGTCGCATCATTTTGTGCTGAGGAAAAGGTTATGGAAATGTACAAGAAGAAATGTGAAGCTCCAATGAGTCAAGGAGTAAGAGTAGGACTCATAAGTGGTGCAGGCTTTGGTTTTTCTTTCTTTGCACTCTTCTGCATAAATGCATTCATTTTCTACATTGGAGCTGTTCTTGAGAAAAAAGGAAAAGCTACATTTGGGGAAGTTTTCAAGGTAAATATTTAGGTTGCTGCTTTAATACCTCCGATTTTCAAATCTTTCATTTTGAATTTTGTCTACTCCTATAGTTTTGACAACTTTTTCTTTTTTTTTTTTTTTCAGGTTTTCTTTGTTTTGACAGCTACAGCAATGGGGGTTTCCCAAAGTAGTGCCATGGCTCCCGACACTAGCAAAGCTAAAGATTCAGCAGCTTCAATATTTGGAATTCTTGATAGCAAGCCTAAGATTGATTCAAGCAGCAATGAGGGGATAACACTACCAACTATAAAAGGCGATGTTGAGTTCGAACATGTGAGCTTTAAATATCCCACAAGACCTGATATTGAAATTTTCAGAGACTTCTGTTTGAGTATTCCCTCTGGAAAGGTATTAATCTCCTCCATTACCTTACGATTCTCTATCATTTTCCCTAGTTATGTACTTAATCTAGAGTTTTTGCCTGCAGACTGTTGCTTTGGTTGGAGAAAGTGGAAGTGGAAAATCAACAGCAATAAGCCTAATAGAGAGATTTTACGATCCCACTTCGGGACGTATAACATTAGATGGAGTTGAAATCCAAAAGTTGAAGCTAAGTTGGTTAAGGCAACAAATGGGATTGGTTAGCCAAGAACCAATTCTCTTCAACGAGACAATTCGAGACAACATAGCTTATGGAAAACAAGGGGATGTTAGTGAGGAAGAGATAATTGCAGCAACAAAGTCAGCAAATGCACACAATTTCATATCATCATTGCCAAATGGCTATGAAACATCAGTTGGGGAAAGAGGGATACAATTATCCGGAGGGCAAAAGCAAAGAATAGCCATTGCTAGAGCGATTCTGAAGAACCCGAAAATACTTTTGCTTGATGAAGCTACAAGTGCATTGGATGCAGAATCTGAAAGAGTGGTACAAGATGCATTGGATAGAGTTATGGTGGATAGAACAACCGTTGTCGTTGCTCATCGGCTTCCGACAATCAAAGGCGCTGACATAATCGCAGTGGTGAAGAATGGTGTGGTTGCTGAGAAGGGAACTCATGATTTTTTGATGAAGATTAATGATGGTGCCTATGCATCCCTTGTGGCACTTCACAAGAGTTCGTCAACATGAGAAAAAGGAGAAAAACACACACACACACACACACACACAGAGACAAAAAATTTCATATATGATTTTGTAGAGTTGTAGGAGGTTTGCATTTACACTTTTAAATGTATAGTACTGAAAGTTGGCTGCTTCGATAGAAAACTGTTCAATATTTAAGATCAATTGATTAGTCTTTAACATTCAATATTTTTCTTTGCCTTTTTTACTTGGAAAAAAATGCAATACCATTTACTAAGAACGCACATTAAATCCTGATAAGCGATGTTTTAGATTTCAAGAATTGCCTCCTAAATTTTAATGGTAAAAATATTATGATTTTTTAAATATTAACAGTTAAACAGAATCAAAATAAAAGGGCAGCTAATGTATTATTTTTGCATGTGGAAGTTCCTGTAATTTAATCAAAATTACTACATGATAATTCAATATGAATTATCCAAAATAACGTGATTCTACGTTATACAGTGGGTCAGAATTAAATAACAATCTGAATAATTGACCCAAAAAATAAAAAAAAAAGTCAATTAGCAAATTAAACTGAAAACTGCCAATCTTTTACCATGGATCTGGAATATATTCCTCTAGCAGTGCTTTCCAATTTTCCTGTATTAATCACTTCCACATTTGAGCAGCGTTTCAATTTTTCCCAACAAGTTTTTGTTTTTTTCCTCTCATTTTCTATTCTTGTTTTCAGAATGCATTTTCTTTTTTTTTTAATAGTTTTCAGCTATATTTTTCCACCTCTTCCGTATGGAGTTCCAAAGGGTTTGTTGCTTTCTCATCACATTTGTTACCTTGCTAAAAATCATTTCCCTCCATTGTGATTTGTTCACTCTAATATTTTCTCCAACTTTTGGTTCAACTAATGAATTTAAAGCCAATGCCTCCTCTTTACTTTCAAAATCTTCCCACCATTTATATTGCTAAGGTAGAGCTTTTTGCTACTCTAAGTTTTCAGTCCCTGAAATACCTACCAATGCACAACAATATCTCTTAATGCTGTTAGTGGTCAATTTAGTTTCAATATCATTTTTGTCCCTTAAATTTGAAGGTGTGAGATTTCAAACTTACATCCTTATCACATCACGGGTATTATACATGAATCTCACACTAGATCATATTAATTATATCACAAATTAAAAGTGAGAAAGTAATTTTTAATCCTCAAAATGGTTTACTAAGGGTCATGTTCACATTAAATCATCCTAATGCTTTTAAAGACAGATTCTCCTTCGTTAGCCTCTTAATTACTTGAAAGATTACGATTTTAAAAATCAATCAATGATAATATAAATTTAGTGATATATTAAAATTGTATATAAACAAAATACCAAAAAACTATAAAAATATTTTTAAATCTCAATTTTAAAGCAATTTAATATTGATAAAAGAAGTACGTGCATCTAATATAACCCTGGTAATATTCAAATAACCAATATAAATTTAGAAAAATTAATATTAATATTAATATTATTTGATGGAGTTTGATATAACTTAATTACATAAAGTTGTGATTGGTTGGAAAATTCATCACTGAACCATTTATTACTAATCAATGGAATTAGTTTTAAGAAGATTACTAACTAATGAAGCATATATTTATTAACAAAGCAAAGCAAATATATATATATATATGTATGTATATATAGATTTTATATATATTATATATTACTGTAATGAAGAGTACCTTTATTCTCTGAAAAAATCAATATCAGAAGTGGGTGATGAAGAACTTTGAGCAGAAGATTCTCCTGTTGAAGTGTGGCAATTTTGCCACTTGATGGTGCATGTCACCGGCTAGCATGCACACCTTGGTATCAAATCCTTTCCTTTTATGAGTTTATATTTTTTATATGTTTTTAATTGATGCAAGGTATATTTTGATAATGTTTTGTGCCTAAGTTATGTATGCAAAAGTATAGGCAAAATTATGCACAAAAGACTAGGAATGTTATGCTTGAAATGCCTATGGTGCTGGATTCATAATTTCCAACAATATAGTTCCACTATTTATGTTATATCTCAGGTTTCAAATGGATTTTTGGGCTGAAATTTTGAGGGATGTCTACAGACATATATAGAAGACTATGGTTCAAATTTCAGGTCAAAATGACATGAGAAAGTCCATTTTCTATTCCAAACAGATTGCTGTATCTGATGGGCCCAGTATGCAGAGTATGGGTCAGTTTTGGAGCTGTTTGGCCCATGATCCAGTTCCAGAACTTTCCTAGCTCTTGGAACAATATTTATTGATGACCAAGGATGCTTCAAACCAAGTTTCATAAGCAGATACAAAGGGGAACTAAGTAGGTGAAGCTAGTTTGGTTGTTTACCCAAACTAGTTAAACAATAGGAACTTAGTTCAAACCATGTGCCACTTTTTACTATATTTGGAATAGACATGTTGCAGCTGGTTTTTACCTCTTTTGTGTATGAAAATTTAGGTGTTGACCATTTTACTTTTTAAATTTCAAATACTTTACTCATTTTGTAAGCTCACATGCTTGGCATGTGTGAACTAGTTGTAATTTCAAGCTTATATTGTAAAATGAATGAAATGGCTACACATCTAAGCCTTATTTTCAAAAGCCAACGTGGTCCCCTTCTTCTCATCTCTTCTTCAACACCTTAGAACACTCTAGGAACCCTAAAAATCATAAAACACCATAACCAAAACCTAAAAACACAACTCACACACAACCATTCCTAAGAGCATCACCAAAAGCTTGCTTGTTGCTAACACTTCAAGCTAGCTTGCTCTTGGTCATAACCTTCTCACCCCAACAAAGTGGTATCAGAGCAAGGCACATTTTTGTGAGATTTGTGAGGTTTTTGGGCTGGTTTGTTCCTTGAGAGTGAAGAGATACTTGAAAGCACAAATATATTTTTATATTCCTTCATACTCGAAAGCAACATTCACATGGCTTCTTCAAGTTTTTCAACTCCTTCTCCTCCTATCTTCAATGGGGAGAACTACAACATTTGGAGTATCAAGATGCAAGCTTACTTGAAGGCTTATGGTCTTTGGGAGGTTACCATAAATCCCCAAGAACCCGAGCCTTTGAGACAAGGGGCAACGGTCAACCAAATCAAGCACTATGAGGAGGAATTGGCTAAAGGTTTCAAAGCTCTCACCGCCATTCATTCTTGTATTAGTGATACCATTTTCACAAGAATAATGGCATGTGAGAGTGCCAAAGAAGCTTGGGACAAACTTCAAGATGAGTTCCAAGGGAGTGCAAGGACAAGGCAAATGCAAATCCTTAACCTAAGAGGGAGTTTGAGACTATCAAGATGAAAGACAAAGAAACGGTTAAAGAGTTCACCACAAGGCTTCTTAATGTGGTGAATCAAATTAGGGTGCTAGGTGAAAGATTAAGTGACCAAAGGATTGTGGAGAAGGTGTTGGTCTCCTTGCCCAAGAGGTTTGAAGCTAAGATATCTTCATTGGAGGAGTCAAGGAACCTAAATGAAATTTCCTTGACCGAGTTGGTGAATGCCTTGCAAGCTACGGAGCAAAGGAGGAGGATTAGACATGAAGAATCATGGAGGCTGCATTTGTGTCTAAACAACATCAAAAGACATAAAATCAAAAGAAGAACAAGCTTAAGGTCATAAAGGTGAAACTAGCAAACCCGAGAGGAAGTCCTATGAACCTTGTCACCATTGCAAGAAGAAAGGTCATCATCCAAGAAGGCGTTGGTGGAGGCCGGATGCATTTTGCCATAAATGCCAACAAAAGGGTCATGTGGAGAGAGTATGCAAGGCTAACAAGAAAGATAAGCAACAAGCAAATGTTGCTAAAGATAATACAAGTGATAGTGAATTCGAAGAGTTGTTTGTTGCTACTTGTTTTAGTAGCATCAAGAATGATGAAAGATGGATCATTGATAGTGGAGCAACACACCATATGTCTCACAAGCATGAGTGGTTCACAAACTTGGATAGGAGCAGCCACAATAAAGTTAAAATTGGAAATGGAGCCTTAATGGAAGTGAAAGGCAAAGGAGATGTGGTGATATACACCACCAAAGGTATCAAAACTATCCATGATGTTCTCTATGTACCTTCTTTATGTGAGAACTTACTTAGTGTAGGTCAAATGCTTGAGAACAAATATGTATTACACTTCTCAAACATGACATGCACTATACTTGATCCACATGGAAATGAATTAATGTGTGTTGGAATGAAGAACAAGAATTTTAGGTTGAATATGGATGAAAATGGTGCATCGGTTGCATTGAACACCAAAGTTGAGAACACCTCTCAACTTTGATATAAAAGACCAGGCCATGCTAGCTTTAAGTCATTGGTAGGCACACATGAACTTGCTAGAGACATGCCATTGGTGGAGAAGTAAGAACATATGTGTGAAGTGTGTCAAAAAGGAAAGCACACTAGGCTAGCATTTCAATCTTGTTCTTGGAGATCAAAGGAGAAGCTAGGACTTATACATTCGGATATTTGTGGTCCTATGAGTGTTCCATCCTTAAATGGCAGCAAGTATTTCATAACTTTCATTGATGATTACTCAAGAATGTGTTGGGTGTATTTCCTTGAAAGAAAATCACAAGCTTTGGAGAAGTTTGTAGAATTTATGAAGTTAGTGCAAAATCAATCCGGTTACACTATAAAGGTGTTAAGGACGGACAATGGTAGGGAATACACAAGTGAGGCTTTCAAACAACTTTGTAAGGATCATGGTATAGTTCATCAATTCACTACACCATATACACCACAACAAAATGGTGTATGTGAAAGAAAGAACCGTACCATCATGGAGATGGCTAGATGTTTGTTGTTTGAAAGTGGCTTGCCAAAGAAGTTTTGGGCCGAAGGAGTTAATACATCAATCTACACCCAAAATAGGCTTTGCTCCAAGTCTTTGAGGAGTAAAACCCCATTTGAGCTTTGGTTTGGATATAAGCCTTCTCTTGATCATCTAAAGGTATTTTGAAGCATTTGTTACATCCTAGTACCACAAGAGAAGAGAAGAAAGCTTGATGAAAGGTCACAAGTTGGTGTCTTGGTTGGCTATAGTGATGTGACCAAGGGATATAGAGTGTATAACTTGGAAACCAAGAAACTTGTGATAAGTAGAGATGTGAAAGTTGATGAGGAAGCTAAATGGGTTTGTAGTAAGGAGGAGTTGGCTAGTATGGATGAAGACAATCAACTTGAAGCTCATGATAACAATGAGGAACAAGGAAATGATGAAGGTGCTGCCCATGATGATGAATATGATGATAATGAGCTAGAAATCTCCATAGGGCTGATTTGGAGATTGGTGATGGTGTGAGAGGCACAAGACCTCTTAATGAGATTTATGAAAGGTGTAATGTGGCATTGAGTGATCTAATCAATGTCCATGAGGCTATGGCAAGAAAAGAGTGGAGACAAGCCATGCAAGATGAAATCGATGTGATAAACAAGAATGACACTTGGAGCTTGGTAACAAAACCGAAGGGAAAGAATGCTATTGGGGTGAAGTGGATCTTTAGGACCAAGTACAATCCGGATGGGTCCATAAATAAGCACAAGGCAAGGCTTGTTGTCAAAGGATATGCACAACAAGCCGGTGTGGATTATGGAGAGACTTTTGCACCGGTTGCAAGGATGGAAACCATAAGACTTCATCTTGCAATTTCGGCACAAAAGTATTGGAAAGTATATCACCTTGATGTGAAGTCAGCCTTCTTGAATGGAATATTGAAGGAGGAGGTCTATGTTATGCAACCCGAAGGTTTTGTGAAGAAAGGAAGTGAAGAGAAGGTATACAAGTTACACAAGGCCTTGTATGGCCTTAAACAAGCTCCTAGGGCATGGTATGCCAAGATAGATGGTTTTTTGACAAAGCATGGATTTAGGAGGAGTCCTAATGAGCCTACATTGTATATTAGGACTCATGGTTGTATGGTGTTGGTGTCTCTTTATGTTGATGACCTCCTAGTGACCGGTGGTAATGAGAAAGAAGTGAGCAATTTCAAAAGTGAGCTAGAATTGAACTTTGAGATGTCTAGCCTTGGAGAGATGAAATACTTTCTTAGAATTGAAGTTGTCCAATCATCCAAGGGCATCTTCATAACTCAAGAAAGCTATGTGAAGGAGTTGCTCAAGAAGTTTGACATGGAGGATTGTAATAGCGTTGCCACACCTATGAATGAAGGCACCAAGTTGGTGAAGGATGATGATTCTCCAAAGGAAAATCCTTCCATCTATAGAAGTTTAATTGGTAGCCTTTTATATGTATGCTCTACTAGACCGGATATCATGTTTAGTGTGGCTGTTTTGTCAAGATTTATGCATAGTCCATCACAAAATCATCTTAGTTGTGCAAAAAGAATCCTAAGGTATTTGAAAGGTACTAGTGATTTTGGTATATGGTACAAGGATGGCATGAATGAAGCTTTGCTTGGTTATAGTGATAGTGATTGGGTTGGTTCTTTGGACGATAGCAAGAGCACATCAGGCTACATTTACACTCTTGGAAATGGTCCTTTCTCATGGAATTCCAAGAAGCAACAAACCGTTGCACAAAGCACCGCGGAAGCCGAGTATATTGCTTGCTCAAGTTGTGCTAATCAAGGTGTTTGGCTCAGAAAATTATTGGAGGACTTGAGCTTGAAGAAAGAGAAAGCCACGGTAATATTGTGTGACAATACTTCAGCAATAGAAATTACACAAAATCCAGTCCAACATGGGAGGACCAAGCACATACCGGTCAAGTATCATTCCTTAAGGGAATTTGAAGCAAGTGGTGAAGTGAAGTTGGAGTATGTGACTTCCGAGGAGAACTTGGCGGATATCTTCACCAAGCCATTAGGAAAGAAGAGATTTGAGATATTGAGAGGACTTCTCAATGTCTCATACAAAATTGCCAAGGAGGAGTGTTGAAGTGTGGCAATTTTGCCACTTGATGGTGCATGTCACCGGCTAGCATGCACACCTTGGTATCAAATCCTTTCTTTTTATGAGTTTATATTTTTTATATGTTTTTAATTGATGCAAGGTATATTTTGATAATGTTTTGTGCCTAACTTATGTATGCAAAAGTATAGGCAAAATTATGCACAAAAGAGTAGGAATGTTATGCTTGAAATGCCTATGGTGCTGGATTCATAATTTCCAGCAACATAGTTCCACTATTTATGTTATATCTCAGGTTTCAAACGGATGTTTGGGCTGAAATTTTGAGGGATGTCTACAGACATATATAGAAGACTATGGTTCAAATTTCAGGTCAAAATGACATGGGAAAGTCCATTTTCTATTCCAAACAGATTGCTATATCTGATGGGCCCAGTATGCAGAGTATGGGTTAGTTTTGGAGCTGTTTGGCCCATGATCCAGTTCCAGAACTTTCCTAGCTCTTGGAACAATATTTATTGATGACCAAGGATGCTTCAAACCAAGTTTCATAAGCAGATACAAAGGGGAACTAAGTAGGTGAAGCTAGTTTGGTTGTTTACCCAAACTAGTTAAACAATAGGAACTTAGTTCAAACCATGTGCCACTTTTTACTATATTTGGAATAGACATGTTGCAGCTGGTTTTTACCTCTTTTGTGTATGAAAATTTAGGTGTTGACCATTTTACTTTTTAAATTTCAAATACTTTACTCATTTTGTAAGCTCACATGCTTGGCATGTGTGAACTAGTTGTAATTTCAAGCTTATATTGTAAAATCAATGAAATGGCTACACATCTAAGCCTTATTTTCAAAAGCCAATGTGGTCCCCTTCTTCTCATCTCTTCTTCAACACCTTAGAACACTCTAGGAACCCTAAAACCATAAAACACCATAACCAAAACCTAAAAACACAACTCACACACAACCATTCCCAAGAGCATCACCAAAAGCTTGCCTGTTGCTAACACTTCAAGCTAGCTTGCTCTAGGTCATAACCTTCTCACCCCAACATCTCCAACTAAAGGCAAAAGCAATAGGTCTTTTAGAATAGACTTCTTCTTTGCTATAAATATTTCTATGTCATTTTCATTGCTGGATTACACTTCTTCTATCTCATTTTTCTGACTAAATTTGACTTTTTACTCTTCATCTTTCTCTTCCTCTTCTTGGATATTAGTTAGAGATTTGCAGTTAATATATGTTGAATTTTCAATTAGAATTGTTTTTCCATTTTGTTGTAATTCTAATATTTCCTTTAAAAGCTCTTGGTTTTCTGTGGGAGAATCCTTCTCACTTTGCTCCATAAAAGCTCCTTCGTTTCTGCTAACCCCTTCAAAAATATTAAAGAAAAACTTATTATCAAATTCCGATATGAAAATAAAAAGAAAAATCATACATTAATTGTCTCTTACATTGAAAATTGTACTAGCTAGGATTTTCATTTTAAAAACAACTAGAAACTTGGACAAGATTTTGGAAAACAAAAAATAGTCATTTCTTACTTGTAGTCCTTCTCTGTTACCATATGTTTATGAATCTTGCATTTCTTTTTTTTTTTTCCTTTTATTTTATTTTATACAAATATTAAACTAATGATGGAAGACTTTTAAAGAAAGTCGGTCGAGCTTAGAATTTAAATATTTGACACATATTACTAGTAAAGTAAAATTACATCAGCTCTAATTTGATTTTGTACAAATCTAAACACGTTTTTTTTTCAAGACCAAAATTTATAAAAACTCTTCCAAACACGTTTCTCACTTTTCAATTTTTATAAAGCCATTTGTTAATTTAAAATTCCAATATTTTGGAAAAAGCCACTAATATGAAATTCTTTTTGAGCTTGTAATCTATACTAGGGAAAGAATTAAAAAGAGAAAAAAAAGTTATGTAAGAGGTTTCTTATACAAATGGATTTGACAAAGCTTTTTGATAAATCATCTCAGCTTTTTATTTTTCTTATCCAATATTGACTAAATGTTCATCTTTGATAAAAACAATTATTAAAATAGTTAGTTTTTAGAAGTAATAATCCATTTAATAAAACAATTTTAAACCATTGAATTAGCCTCATTCAACAATTATAATGATATGTTAAAAAGCTTTATCAAGTCCCTTGAAACTGGCATTCTATATATATAGCTAGTTTATTACTAGAACGTTATGATATATTTTCCATTTAGATTCACTTATCAACTGTTGAATGTATTTAGATTTGGTATTTATATAATATCCTGTTTTTTTTTTTTTAGGATTTTAATATTTTGCTAAAATTTATATAAAATTCCAAATACATTTTAAAATCTCAGCATTTAAAAAGATCAATGTGCTGATAAGTGAAATTGTAATGAAAAATTCATAAAACCGTAGACGGATAGTGTATATATATATATATATTTCTTTTTTGTGTTATATATTTATTTCTTCAGATCTTCTTTAATTAAATATGACAATAAGTACAATGTATTTTTTTCCCCCATTTTCCCTAACGGTTTCCAAAGCCTTGAGCATAGTTTTAATGGTTGAAATTTGTAACACATTAATTTCTTTAGTTTTCTTTAGTCTATATATATATATATTGTTTTTCCCTTGCATAAATACTTGTTCTTGCTTCTTTTTTTTTATCAAAAATAGAAAAGAATATAACAGAAAAATAATAATAATATTAATATGCTAAGAAAGAAAAAGGGAAATAAATAAAGTATAGAACAATATAAAACAAAAAATCAAAATTACTTTTTCTTGACTTATAGTTGCGGCAGTCTCAGGATTTCTTCACAAACTAGTCTCTCAGATCCAGTAATCTCTATATCCAATATTAGTAAAAACCTTATGAACACATCAATATAAATACACAAACATACATAAATATATATTATTAATTCTCCTAAAAATATATATATAAATTAATGCATGTAGATTATATTACGTACCAGAAGCTGAATCAGCCTTCTTCTTATTGTTTTGGTGCTTCAGTATCATATTTCCAAAAGAACAAAAATGAAAACAATAAATAAATAAATAAATAAGAAAGTTTGGACTTTGATACTTGAAAAGTAGATTTGCAAAGAACAATATCTTTATAAAAGGTACGAGAGAATTAGATACGGAAGCAACCAAGAACGGTATAGCACTTTGGTGAAAATTACGCGGGACTTTCATTCCTTAAACTATATGTTTGACATTGAGTTGTTTGTTTCTATACGGTAGAATGGAAAATAGCTATTGAGTCATTTGTTTCCAGAGGGTACAATGGAAAATAACGGGAAGAGTAGGATTCTATGTGTTAGAGACCGCACACGATCTATGCCCAAAATGGGGAACTAAGTTACTTAATTTTTGGCCTTCTTATGATGTGTCATTAATTGTCCATGGAACGCCATGCTGTTTGCTTCTTTTTCCTAACAAAACCTACAACAGGAATTATTTAGTTATTTATCCCATATATATGTTCTTTTTATTGGGGATTACTATAATACACAGGCTGTATCTATAAGCAATCATCTCATCTATTCAAAGTTAAAAAACAAAATTTGGACTGTTAAAAGTATCTCACCTGCTACCAATTAAACATGTTAATATTTGAAAGTCACAAAATTATTATAACAGTCACTACAATAATATGTGATCAACATATAAAAGCATAAAAAATATAAATTAATTTATATAAAAAAGTGATATCAAAAGTATTTGTAATTTATCATCGACATACAAATAGTAAAAGAAAAAATGTGATTACAAAAAGTAATATGTGATTGAATTTGATTTGTTATACTCTAAAAAAAATAAAAGAATGATCATAATTTTAAATACAATCACGACATAAAAGCATTGATCACATAATACGAATATATATGTATAATATGTTCATATGTGTGTAGAAAAGGCTAAATAAATGTAATAATGGCCACATAGAAATATGTGATTAAATATGTGTAATATTAGTAAAAAATGTATAAAATAATAACATACGCATAACAAATGGTCATACATGTATAATATGATCATAAACGCACTACGGTTATAGATGCGTAAGGAATGGTTACATTTATGTAACATGATTATATATATATAAAACAAATAGGAATAAATGTATAACAACACCACATGCATATAACAACAGTCACGTAGGGGTAACATTGAAACATATATAACAATAGTAATAATATATGCATAATAATGGTCATATATGCATAACAATGGTCATATTTGTGTAACATAGTTACAAATATGTAACGGTAGTCACATTTGGGTAATGAATGGTTATATATGTATAACAGGATTACATATACATAACAAAGTAACAATGTTCATATAAAGATAACATAGTTATTTATGTGTAACAATAGCCACATATGTGTGACAACAATTATAGATGAGTAATGACAATATATATGAGCAACAAATAGTCACATATACATAACAAATGAATATATATGTATATCAATGACTACATGTGCATAATAATGGTCAAATAAAGGTAACATGATTGTATATGCAAAACAAAGATCATAGATGCACAACGATGGTCACATATAAGTACTTAATGGTTGCATCTATATAATATGATCATGTATATGTAAGAAATAGATACATATAAGTAACAATGTTGATATGTTCGTAACAATGATCACGTAGAGGCAACATTGGTACATATGTATAACAATAGTTATATATACTTAACAGCGGTCACATATGCATAACAAATGATTGCACATGTATATATGATCATATATGTATAACAAATTAGCATATATTTGTAATGACAACCATATATGTATAACAATGACCACATAGAGGTATTATGGTCACATATATGTAATAATCATCACATATACATAACAAATGGTCACATTTATATAACATGATAAATATGTATACCAGCAAGCATATATGTGTAACAACGACTATATGCACATAACAACAATTACATTGAGGTAACATGGTCAACAACGACTACATGTGCATAACAACAATTATATAGAGGTGACATTGTCATATATTTTTAAAAATGGTCATAAATATGTAACAACGATCACGTATGTATAACGAATGGTTACATATATATAACATACTCACAAATGCATTACAATGGCTACAAATACGTAACGACGATCATGTATGCATAACAAATTATCACATTTACATAACATAATCACATATGAGTAACAGCTAGGCATGTATGTGTAACAACAACCATATGATATAACAATTGTCATATAGAGGTAACATGATAATATATGTACAACAATGATCACAATGCATAATGAATGCTATATATTGTGTAATATGATCGCATATGTGTAACATATAGGAACATATATGTGACGATGAACATATGCATGTAACAACAGTTATATAGAGGTAAAATGACAACATAGGTATAACACTGATCACATACATATAGCAATAATCATAAATGTATAACAGCGTTCATATATATATATATAATGAATTGTCACATATATGTAATAAACAGCTACATATGTATAACAATGATCATATATACATAACAACGGTCACAAATATGTAATAACGGTTACATAAGTATAACTAATGGTCACAAATATATAACAAATGGGCACATATAAGTAACAATGATCACATGGTGTAACAATTATCACATAAAAAATATGATCACATATGTGTAACAATAGTTGCATATGCATAACAATGGTCATATAGTGATAAGAATTGTCATATAGAAATAATAACGATCACAAAAGTAACATGGTCATATACATATATATTACAGAGGTTATATATATGCAACAATTGATGAATATATTTAATTTATTATCTAATTGTTTAAAGAAAGTGTGATCATTGCAAATAGAGTATTAAACGACATTCTTAAATGTGATATTTACATATGTTATTGTAGAATAAGTAACAAATACATTTGTGATCACATATTAAATTTGCGATCACATAATATATTTTTTTAATTTTTTCTGTCAATATACGTTGTTATTGATACATGGGTCCCACCTTTGCAACATGAGATTTTGAAATCTATTTATTCGACCAATGCAAACTTTCTTTCTAATACATGAAAACCCTATAAAACATCAATTGAGGAACCAAACTCTTCCCCCATCATAAATCCTACCTCTGTTTGCATTGTAAAGCCCGTATCTTCCCTTTTTCGTAAAACAAAGTTACCAATTGATGAGAACCAAGCAACATTTCAAAATTTTACTTTTTTGCTTACATAAATATCAAACAGTTTATTTGTTTCTATTTACTTATTGATTTTGGTATACAGTGGTTTACACATGACTTTGCTTAGATTTATGTTTAGATTTTGGTAGAAGATGTATTTATGTTCATATCCATTACAAAGCAAGATACCATTTATGTTTATGTATTATTTATGCTTTGTGATCTACATGGAGTGTGTGCATTCATATTGAACGACATAATTTTGTCATCATATGTACTAAATAGTGATCACATTGCATTTGATATTCAATAGTGATCATCTAAGATTATTTGCGTTTGTAAGATTATATTGTGATTGTTATATAAGGAATATCAGTAAACGATGATTACAATATGACTAGTTGAGATCACAAAAAGTACTTGATTATTAAATATTTTAAACCGTAATCACAATACAACTAGAAGTACTTGGTTATTATATATTTTGTTATAATAATTTAACAGTATATGTACATATATTTTTTAAACTATTCATTTAATTGTTGGCAATCATGTATACTTATTCACTAATCATAATATATTTACTGAAACATGTACATGTAAGTTCTGACCAATCATACAATTATTTTTATTAATAATGTTCCTTCTTGATTTGCATATTTATGTCTATATTGTAATAAAAATTATTGCAAGCATGCAAAAAAAAAAAAAAAAAAAAGATAAATATTGTGATCTAGCTGGCAAAAGAAAAAGGAAATTGGTTGAAGATGATGTGTACATAGAGAATGTAGATGAAACTGGTTACTTTGACAATGCATGACCATATACAGAACCTTACATCAATTATTAGTAAGTATGCATTCATGTGTTTTGATAAAACATAATAGACAATGTGTATACTTGAATTCTTGATATGTTTGCAATAGCAGTAAGGTACAATTATTGAAGAAACAAATGAGGTACAATTGTTGAAGAAAAAAAATCTTCTATAAATAATTGGTAAGGTCAATTATGCAATTTGTTAATATTCAATATGTAAATTTTATATAACAAAATTTATTCGAGTCATACAATACTTATTTATAATTTTTATATTAGAAATGATGGAAGAGCTATCTAGCAAAATCTACATGCTTCTGATAAACAAAGGTATCGCCAAAAAATAGGTGACAAGATTTGAAAAGGAAAAGAGCGACTTTTTATATCAAGATGTTCCTTGGAGCGTTTGTCAACAATAGAAGCTAATTTTTCATATGAAAAAAAACAAGCTGTGGTTGAAATTGGATTTGATTCACTCATCAATTATACGCAAGGATGACTTAAGAAATATTTGTTTTATTAGGTAGTGTAAAAGTTTGATCTATGTAAAAGGTCTTCAAAATAATCCCAAAAGACATTGAAAGGTTTATGGGCTTAGTTAATAGGAGAAGGGTCAAAAGATTGAGCTAACAGGTGACATGAGTGAAAGAGTTATTAACCACACGTTATAGAACCAAAAAAGGTATATCTATTACTGACGTATGGAAAGAGTTATTGACAATAGCCATCATAGATAATAATTTCAAAATTAAGTTTGCATTTTTGTCATGTATTTTTTTAACACCAACAAAAATATACACTCTTTCAAAGTCATGTGTGATACAAAGGAGAAAATTTGGGCAAATTCGACATATAATTCTTTGGTCGATGGTGTACGTAACTACAAAGAATGTGGACAATTTTATATTTACAACTGTCTTACACTTTTGCAAGTACAAATTATCAACCGAGGTTGCAGCCAAGCTGGCAAGTACTATGCGTCCTTACCTACCCCTGCTCAGATTCGAATGTGACAAAGCGGCAATGCCGCTAATTACCAAAAAAAGTACAAATTATCTAGTATTAGTAATGTTACTATGTTCCATTTTGGTTATACTCAATTAAGTAATTAAGTAATTGATTTTTTTGTAATGCAGTTTTTTTACATGAATGTGATTATTCTCAAAACAACCATTGGTTGATAGGTCAATTATTGCAATATCTGCATGGAATAGTGAAAAAATTGGATTGTTCATGAAACATTGTAAACAAAACCCTTCATACTAGAGCAAATATATATATATATATATGTATTTTATGTATTTTTGAAAATATATTCGCTATGATTTATGCATGAAAACAAATAAACAATCATTATTATCCATTTCATTTAAAATATATAGTTATTATAGTGTTGATGATGAGAATTCGCCCGAGCTCGCACAACCGACAACCCGCTGGGGTGCTGACCTAATACGGATGAAGACTGGGCCAATTACTAGGGCTTCAGCTAAGAGATTTAGGAACAAACTTGTTGCCTTTATCTAGGGGCTAATTTATTCTCAAAAGGGCTTTTCCATACCCGGGATACAAGGCCTGTTTTGAGCATACAAATGGTGAAAGCCGATACAGACCCGAATAGCGATTTTGGTGTATATATGGAGTCCGGGCAGCAAGAAATGGTTCCAACTCTTTATGGATTCAATAAATATCACTAAGAGGTCATGGAAACAAGTCAAAGTATAAGTAAAACCAACTTGTATGAACTTGTACGGACAACTTCAACAATGTGTGATTTATGTTGTACAAGTGTACATTCGTTGGCCTTTTTTTTTTTTTTTTTGTATAAGAATATCTTCTTGCAATATGTCATTGCCATAAATTGATATTATCTTTTTGTTTTGCCTTAAAATTGATAGCTAATCACAATTAAGACTGCCCATTCATAACTTCTAAAATCTAATATGGTGTGAGAGAGGAAAATTAATGGTTTCCTCGTTAGTGTATGGAACAACAATTTGAATCATTGGCCTAATCAAACTATTTACTTTCTCTTTTTCTTTTGATAAACAACTACAATTGGAGAAGGAGGGATTTCAGCGAGACCCAATTGAACCCTAGGAGGTGTATTTTAAGTGGCTATCACTGGATCAAGACAATAAATTCTAATATAAATGTCTACAAGTAATATATGTGTTATAAGCACATCCATACTCTTTTTGTCTAAACGAAGAACATTATACGAACAAGGAAAGTATTATACTTAGACCAACTATTTCCTCGAAAAATGTGGTGATAGCTAATTCCTAGTTAGCTTTAATTTTCAAGTAAGAAATAAGGTTGTCTTCTTAGTCTCTCTCATTTAAGCTTTTAAATTTTTTTCTTTGCTTTATTATTTTCTTTTTTGATAAATACCTTCTAACTTTTACCATTTCTTCCCCATCACTTTAGGAATGTTCTTGTCCTTCTTCATGCACCTTCTTTATTGTCATCTTAGTACCAAAAAGAATAATAAAAAAGCAAAAAAAAAAAATTAGAATCTTGAAACATTTAAACCAAATCGAAAGTAAGATGCCAAGTGTATTGATAAATTAGCCAAGCATCAAATTACTCTCATGTCGTTAGCTTTCTTCTCAATTCAACATCTTTGTGTGAAAAAAAAAAAATAACCCTTAGAATGATGTTAAGTCATAAAAAAAATGGAAGCGTATTCTTTGAGTTAGAGACTCCTCAAAACAAAATGGCAAGGCTTCTTTACTTCTTCTATATATACTTGCAGTTATATATGCATTTTGATATAAACTTATCGTATTTTGATAGACACTTATTGCATTTAACTAGTTGTGAGATTCTTCATTTGGTCATTTTACTATGCTTAAAAAATGGAAAGTCTAAGAGAAATCCAGCCACCGCAACAACAACCACATATATGGAGGAGTATGATGAATGAAAATAATCAGCCCCAACAACCCCAACAACAAGCACAAAACCTAAATAGTGGTGGTGAAGGCACAACAATCCTTAGAACATGTTTCAATGGAGTAAATACGTTATGTGGTATGTCAAAGTTAGACATTAGAATACTCTCGCTTTAAATTTTCAAGCTTTCCTCCCCTTATTCATTTTAAATGTTTATTTACTCCATCTTTCTCTTACATTTTTTGTTCTTTAAATATATTTTCTTCATTACTGATTTTTTTTATTCTATGGCTGAGGTTGTTTACATATCTTCTATGTTTAAAGAATATTTCAATGCAAAACTGAATGTAAATCAAAGGCATAACTTTCATTCACATGTAAGAGTTGTACATTAATAAAACCTTGTTAGAAAAAATTAATACCAAAAGTAATACTCTAAATTTTTACATTAGAAATGGAGACTAGAAAGAACAAAGACTTTGAATTTAATTTTGAACAAATGCAATTTCATATACATTTTACACTTTACATAAACATAATTATTTATAGAGTCCCTAAGACATAGTGAATATCCCTATTTGTTACTTTCTAAACATGAAAGATAAAGTGGCCTATAAAAGTAGGAACATGAATAACAAACCTAGAACATGGGTTAACCAAATTAAAAAGACCATGTCTAGTGATAACAAAATAAAACATAGATAAAACATAACTACCAACTAACCCATAAATTTAGCATCACATTACTCGACATTTTCCTTTGTTACAAAGCTTGAAAGTCTAAAAGATGATATGAATTTCAGAAATTTTGAATATAAGAATGCCTTCTAAAAGCTTTTACCACTGGATTGTTTATTGGATAGTACTTCATCATGATCATGCCTTTTACGACAACATGTTTGAAAAAATTATGATGAAGCTCTATACGCTTCACTTTTTCCATGAAAAATAAGATTCTTTGTCATTAAGATTTTTGCCTTGCAGCCACAAAATATGCCTATTGCTTTTATTTAATGATATTTAAATCTCCAAAAAATTTGCACATCCAAATAGCTTAACAAGCTACTAATGTGGAAGCAAGATACTCAGCTTCTTATGATGACAACACCACCATAGCCTGCTTTTTTCAAGATCATATTTTAGTTCTATGTAGGTACTATTCCTAATTCTTCAAGACCTTGAGATTGATTAAACTAGAGAATTAAATAGAAATAATGCATAATAAACACAAAGAATAATAATGAAATAGATAATATATTTAACATGGTTTGACGATTAGTGCAATCTTAATGTCCTTAGAATGCATCGACACTCATGAAATCCATAATCAAATATGATTGAAGTTTTATAATGGTGAAGTCTTTCCACTCTCAATTTGGATGGCTTGTTTTTTCTTTTTCCTTTTTTTTTTCACACACTAGCATATAAAAAATAAAGAAGTTACATATATCAAACCTAGGGGTATAAAACTAGAATAATTAAACCCTTATTTTTCTATTTTTTCACACGCACAATAATATCCCACTTAAAGACAAGAAAACAAAAATAAACCCCCTTCTCTTAGTGATTTATGAATACAGCATAGTAAGTAATTGTCCTCAACCTCAATGACTAACTAAAACAGCACATAGCTCTAATTTCTTTGTTATCATCGGTTTGGTTAACATATAGATTCTTTCGAAGTTATATATTCATAGGTGTTAATATATCATCATCAAATAGCCATTTTGATAGAGTAATAATGAACATCTATATGCTTGGCCTTGGCATGGTATGTTGAATTTTTAATAGATGTATAGCACTTTGACTGTTATTATGCAAGTACACCTTTTGCTTGACTCTCAACTATGACAAAAAAATTTGTAACCAAATCAATTCCTTGCTATATTCTATAACTGGCACATACTATTCTTCAATTATAGATAAAGTAATAATCCTTTGTAGCTTATAAGCCCAATAAAAGTAGTATTATCCAAAATGAACACATACCATGTTGTACTCCTTCTATTATCTATATCACCAATAAGATATGAATCTACATATTCTTGCAATTTCAACTTAGCCTTGTAAAGCATAAACAAGTCTTCATAGTATCATGCAAGTATCCATGTATCCATTTTACCACTTTCTAATGTTATTTGCTTAGATTTGACATTTATTTGCTTATTGCTCTGATTGTATAAGTAATATCTGGTCTGCTACCAGCCACGACAAACATAAGACTTCCAATCACACATACGGAACCTTAGCCATGAAGTCTTTCTCTTTAGTTGTTATTGGACAAAACTTCTTTGACAAATTGAAATTATTAGCCAAAGGAGCTCTAACAAGCTTAACGTCACTCATACAAAAGTACTATAATACCTTACAAATATAGGCTACTTACAACGTAATAATCTATTTGTTCCTCCTAATTCTCATCTTAAGTATTTTCTTTGTTGCATCAAAATCTTGCATCTCAAATTCACTAGACAATTATTTCTTCAATTTAATAATCCCATCCATATCTCAACTCGTTACCAATACATTATTAACATAAATTAGCAAAATAATGTAATTAGAAGTAAACCTCCTAAAATAACAACAATGATCATCATTGCATCTATAGTCACCATTATTGGGGGGGCTTATTTCAGAGCAAATAGGCTTTTCTTCAATGTGCATACCAAATTCACTTTTTTCTTCATTAAAAAACTTTCTAGCTATTACATACGTATTTTCTCCTCTAAATCACCATGGAGAAAGGTTTTGTTCACATTTATATGCTTTTAATGTAAATCTCCTGATGCTATAGTACTCAAAATTGATAGTTAGTTTCACAACTGGAGAGAAAATGTCAACGTAGTCAATTTTATGTTCTTTTGAATGTCTTTTACCACCAATTAGACTTATATCTCTTAAATCATCATGCTATTCTTTCACGTGGTATGCCTATTTATTGAGCAAAGCTTTCTTACTTTTTGGTAATTTAGCTAGTTGCCAAGTTCGTTTATGTATAAAGAAACTTCATTTCTTAATTCCTTGCGAGCTCCCACTTGCTTCAACCATTCACTTAACATACCTCATCATAGCATTCATGTTCACCTCCACTTGTAGACAACAAATAATTCAAATATTTTCTTTTTTGTTCATGTGGTTGATTGGATCTCCTAACTAGAACAAGATTCTATGGAAAATCAACCTCATATATAGTAGTTTTCTCAACTTGAGTAGTCTAACCAATCTTATATGTTCAAATAATATCCAAAAGATCATCTAGCCCAAAGTAACAAGGTTAAGGTTGTACTAAACTAGTGAATTTTGCTGCATCTTTATCTTTATATACAACTTTCTAATTAAAGACTACAGTTTTGCTTATAACAACTATTTTATTCTAACTATCTAAGAATTTACTACCAGACTCATCACCAACATAACTAATAAAAGTATATTTTGATTCAACATCTAATTTATTCATTAATATGTACATGTGAGACAAAACTAAAAATACCTACATATAAGAAAGGCTCACCTTTTTCCCATTCCATACTTCTTCTAGTATTTTGTGCTTTAACAAAATTGATAATCATGAAAAAGGCTTGCTTCTTTCCCACACCATACTTATTAAAGTATTTTGTGCTTTAACGGTTCTATTATCCACGATTAATCAAGTATGCTACTACTTTGATGATTGCCTATACTTGAAGTTGCTTTGATATACCTTTATGTAGATGCATGCTCCTGGCCCTTTAAGTTAATGTTCTATTCATCTGTTTTGTTACATTATTCTGCTCAAGTATCCCTGGCACATCCCTTTCCAATTTGATTCCCTTTAATAACAAAACTTCTTGAAATTAGTGTCTTCATACTCTCCACCATTATTAGATCTCAACTCCTAGATTTTCAAACTTGTTTCATTCCTTGCCATTACCTTCAACCTTTTGAACACCTAAGACTTTCCACCCATTAATGAAAATGAAGTTGACCTACAAACATCTATTTGAAGTAACCTAAGTTTCTCTTTCTTTGTAGTTCTGTACATTTTCTTGAAACCAATTCTTATATGTTTCTTGAAAATATAGTTTCCACACATATCAATCTTAATTGACTTCAAACCATGTATCTTCTCATTCACATGTCTAATTTATAGCCCTTTTCTTTATGCCAAAAATTCAAATCTTCGTTACTTTCTACAATTAAAATGGAACCATAACCATCTGTTATCAAGTAAAGAGTACCATTCTTCTTACCATTGGTAACAATCATAGCCTTTTGAGATCTTCCAAGTATCATCTGCAAAAGTGGTAACAAAACTCTATTATCTAGCTGGCCAATAGATTTTAGATTTTTTCTCAAATTGGGAAGATGCCTCACATTGCTGAGGTTCCATACAAACCTATGTAGCTTGATTTCTACTTCACCACTACCGACAACTTTACATGCCTAGTCGTTCGTAAGGTACACTTTTCTCAAATTATATGTATCATAATTCTAAAGTACCTTTTTGGTTAAGATAGCATGAAATAATTCCACCAAATCTAATATGAGGAGAGGATCTTGGTTCCCGATTTTAATTCCTCAACAATGTTCATATGTGTAAGGGTTTTTCAATTCCTCTGTATCTGTAATTGTCTAATTTGTACTTGTTTTATTGATAAATAATGATTTATGTATGCTATTTCTTTAAGTTTCTTTTTTTATTGGGACTACAAATTTTGTCCAACAAATTCTTTTGTCATCTATCAAAAAAAAAAGAAAAAGTTTTATATATTTTACATGAAATTAAATTCTTAAACTCAGGTTTGTAGTAGATTTTTAGTTAATTAGCAATTTCAACTACTATGAGCTCGTACTCTACTTATTTAACAAATTACATTGGTGTACCTATTCACTTAGAAATCATTGTAAAAAGAAATTGTTATATCTTTGTCTTTAGCACGATTTTAAATTCAATATCCCAAGAAATTACATGGAACAATTGATAGATCCATTTAAAATGACTTTTTTATGCTAAACATTTTTTTTAGGTGTGGGTATACTCTCAGTTCCCTATGCAATTGCACAAGGAGGATGGTTGTCCTTGATACTTCTTCTTTTTGTGGGACTGATTTCTTGGTATACAGGGCTCTTACTAAAGAGGTGTATGAAGGATCCCATAATAAAAACTTATTCAGACATAGGCCATGCAGCATTTGGACCAAAAGGAAGAACATTAATAGCTGCAGCAATGTACCTAGAGCTATTTGCAGTGGCTGTAGAATTTTTCATCCTAGAGGGTGATACTCTAAACATGTTATTTCCAAATACTACTTTTACAATCGGACACCTCAAAGTCAAAGGTACAGTAGGCTTCATTATTATCACTGCCCTAATAGTTTTGCCAAGCACATGGTTAAGGAATTTGGGTGTGTTGGCGTATTTTTCAATCGGAGGGATTGTGACTTCAATAATTTTATTGGGATGTGTTTTATGGGTGGGTGCAATTGATGGTGTGGGATTTCATGCAAGGGACAAGCTTTTGGATTTGGGAGGACTTCCCCTTACTGCAAGCATATTTATGTTTTGTTATGGTGGGCATGCGGTTTTTCCTACCTTATGCACTTCTATGAAAAATAGAACCCAATTTCCGAAGGTAAGGAATAATTCTCTAGTGTTGGAATGTGGTTCTTTCATATAGCATATCACTTATTAGCTTTTTATTATTTATTTTTTGAAATTCATTCCTCGTGGCAGGTATTGGCTGCATGCTTTATTACAAGCACTATCATTTATGGATCAATGGCCACAATAGGATATCTAATGTTCGGAGAATTTTCAAAGGATCAAATTACTTTGAATCTTCCACTAAGGAATGTTTGCACAAAGATAGCAATTTCAACAATAATCATAAATCTTCTCACCAAATTTGCACTCATACTCTCTCCCATTAGCTTAGCTATTGAAGCCAAGTTCATTCCACCTAATAACCAATTACTAAGTATCCTTGCTAGAACACTACTTATGATTAGCATAGTGGTTGTGGCTTTAGCTTTTCCATATTTTGGATATGTAATGGCATTCATAGGTTGAATGTTACAGTATCATTGTTGTTACCATGTGTGTGTTACTTGAAGATTAATGAGGTAGCTTGGGCTTTTGAGTTTGAGTTTATGGCAATAATAGCGATTCTAGTCAGTGGGATTCTCATTGGAATAACGGGCACTTATATTTCTGTAAAACACATTATAGCCCATCTGTAAAATCCTAGGAGATATGGTATATCAAATTTAAGTGTCCAATGTAATTTTATATATTTTAAAACTAATGATATTTTACAAGGATATAAAATTTTATGAGCAAATTTGTAAGATAAATTGTTTAGTACTCTTGAGCTGGTAAAAACTTGCCAGCTAATCAATTAATTTTTAATAACATGTTTAATAACCAAGTCAGCAGTTAATCATATATTGTTTAACGTTGTTTTTATTAATAGAAAATAATATATATATATATATATATATATATATATATATATATATAATATTGTTATAGCAGGTGTGGGCATCAATTTACATGTAATTTCAGGTATATATCTTAAGATTTTCATGTAATTGGAAATACTACACGGTGAGTTACATGTAATGTGAAACCCAGTCCATAATAATTACGTAAATTTTATAAACTCTATGATGTACTTGTTAAGAAAGTCCATAAATATGAATTAATATTTACAAATTTTGGATGTCAACATACATTATTTTTCTCTCGCAAAACCAATAAAAGGAAACAAATAAAACACCCTACATCTGCTTTCTTGCTTTGTATTTCATGTGATAAAGTTCATATTATATATCTAAAGAAAGAGGAAGAGAGAAATTGACATCTTAGAAAGAGAGTGACAATCAAAGGAGTTTATAAAATTTCTATCCATTATTTTGCAAAGCGATTGAGAATGATGCTTATCGAATATCTATGTACACATGTACACACACGCACATACAAACATGCGCATTCGCATGCATACACATATACAAAATACTAATAGAAAAATAACCTTAATCCTTTAGAAATGTTACATAAAATTAAACACTATCTATAACATAGAATTTGGATAAGTAATCAATAATGACCTTATTATAAGGAACAATTATAGACAAAATCTAGGCCATGAGGTAATAAAGCACAAATGTAATGAGCACGAAATGCACAATATGTAATGGGAGACTCTTTAAAGGATTTTGAATCTCTTCTACCATTGTTGAAGCTGAATCATAGCCTATATATTGCTTCGATTTTTGTTTATTTATTTGTTGGGATACGAAGTGTATACTATTTTGATTAGCCAATGTTGGAGAGCTTTCCAAAAGAGCTAGTTAACGGTCCTCAATTCTCTATCTTCAATCATCAGTTAATTTTATTCAATCCATTTAAGTAGTAGTAGACCACATGTTAAATTTCACACTAAATTTGGCAAACCTTCTCTCCTATTTTCCTTTCTTCTTGTTGTTCTCGAATGTAGTATTAGTTAATGTAGCATATATCCTATGAATTTAGTTTTTTGTAATTCTTATTTATTCACTCCAATGGCTTTTTTTTTTCTTTTCTTTTTTTCCTTTTTAAGGTTGTATGCGTATAATATTTATGCATGATATAAATATATGGTCTAGCAAGCTAGAGAGAATGCTTCAATATGTGCATTACATAAATAATTTATTAGTAGAATTTAAAAAAAATAACGCACAAACTATTTCTCATCTAAATTAAAAAAATATATATTTCAAAACTCAAGTAAAGGGGGAAAAAAAAAGAGCCTAAAATGTTTAAAGCAACAACTCATGCCTTCTACTTGCCTTTCAAGTACATAAATGTGTAAAAGGAAAATTGCAACCATAGCATATATGTGATGACTTGCGTGGGCAAGTTCAAAAGACACTAACAGGTCACCTGATGTCTAATCTCACATCGTTTGGGTGTGGAACAAGAGGTGGTTCAAATGTACTGATAATGACTTTTATAAAGCAAAGATATTTTTAGAGTGTTTGACTTCAAGGTTCAAAAGAACTCTAAAGTTAAACATGCTTAGGCGATAGCAGTCCAAGGTTAGGTGACCTCTTGGAAACTCTGAACAAATATGCCATAATAAGTATAGTGGTTAATTCGGAACAATATCGGCAGAAAATGACAGGTCCACCAATGAAGGTAGGATGTTACAAATGGTATTAAAGCTTGTACCAGGTCAGAAATGTGCTAATGAGGACAGTGGAACCCAAAAGGGGTGGAATATGATGACTAATGTAGCGGGGATGCAATAGACACTAGTAGGCTATCTAGTGTCCAGTTCCACATCATCCAAGTATGGATCAAGGGATAGTTCAAATGTCATAATAGTCATTCTTATAAAATCGAGACCTTTTTAGAGCAGTTGATTTCAGAGTTTGAAAGAACTTTCAAGTTCAGCACTCCCAAGTGAGAGTACGGTCACTAATTGGGAAGAATATCGTTGGAAACCGATAGGTTTGCTAGTGAAGGTGGAATGTTACAATTTAAGCATAACTCTTGGCAAAAACTAAAGTAAAAGTATTGTAACATGCCCTTTAAGTTAACCATAATTGAACTGGTTACCATTTACTCGCGAAAAATGTAGAATTTTAAAACTTTTCATAAATAAATTAAAATTACTATTCAAGTTCCATACCTTCAAAACAAAACAATATTTTCAAAATCAAACCTAAATTAAACTACCACATAACTTAAAGATTTTAAAATATAAATAATCAAACATTTAACCTAACTAAACATTTTGGACAATTAAATAGGAATTTAACTTAAAGAAATTTTATTTCTTAATACAAAATTATTAAGTGGTTCTCAAAGTATTGCTAGGATGCTTCCTACAATCCACCAAAATGAACAAATAAACATTGTCATTACCTAAAAAAGAATGCAACAATTGAAATGATTTTACAAATAAACTTGGTAATTTTTCAAGTTATAAAGAATAGATATGCATGTCCTTACCATACAAATATAAACATAACAATGTAGTTTTTGTCATATAATGCATACTTCAATAAATAGACAGGCTAGATTCATAACATGAGTACAATAGATCATGACATAATAAAACACATAGTCTCCATATTGCTTATAACATATATCTTGTCCAATAGATCATGACATAATTATTCATTAGGCCATTAAGTGTCAAACTTTTTCCATGTCATATATAAAATAACATATGGATGATTCATATTAAAACATGCAAATTTCATAATGCACATAATATATATTCCATAACACGTATATCAATACTTGATACGAACTTAGGACGACCTGCGCCTAAACCCGTATTATATTAGCCCGGATCTAATTATGTTCAAGTTCTAATGGTCATCTCAACCCCTAATCAACCTGTGATTAGAAACCTTGGTATAATGAAGATGCCACAATAGGTGATGGATATCCTATTGATAAGTCAAACTAAAACACTCATTCACTAATGGTATTTTAGGTGTTCAAAGAGAATAAAGAGAATTTAATCTCACAAATAATTTTCTGTATGAATAATGTACTGAATATTATTGATAAAAGAAGCCCTTAAATAGGCTAAAAGTTACAAAATAAAACTCTAATTATCTAGGTAAAACCGGCCACCAAAGAATAGGAAACCTAGCTTGGCCAAAATTCACCTCATTTCCTAATCTAATTTAGATTAATTAATTTCTTTATTTTGAATTAGGAATTAATTAATTTACAATGAAAATAATAAAATAATAAATTTCCTAAGTTGATTTTTTTCAGAAAATAAATAAATAGAAACCAAATAAAAGACTAATTTCCTAAAACAAAATGTCAAAATCAAATTAAGAAACTAGTTGACTAGTTTGACTACTAAGGTATCCTTGACCAATCTCCAACTTGTTTGGGCTCCAAATTAGCTTTTATATGCCATGTAAGATGCCAAATATGATTAATAATGATTTCCACACATTGCCCCTTGATTGGAATAAGTCAAACAAGAAGAAAAGTCAAAGCTAGCCGCTAAACAGCACATTTTCTGCCAAATTGAGATGCTGTCTGTACAAGTCCTTTTTTGATGCTTTTGAATCTGCCTTAGCTGGATTTCATGTCCTTTTAATGATATGGAGCATTTATGCCCAAAGTCCAAATTTGCATGAAAGCAACTACCCGGGTCCATATCGGCTTCCACCACTCGGATGCTTAGAATATAGAATAGGCTTTGTATATTTAGGTATGGACAAGCTCTTTTGAGAATTAACTACTCCTTGTATAAATGCTCCCAGGTTGTCCTTAAACCTCTTGGCTTGAGCTCTAGTGATCGGTCTAGTCTTCATCCATATTTAGTCGGCACCTTAGTAAGTTGTCGATTGTACGGGCTCAAGCGGATTCTCATCATTCCCATCCTCTTGAAAAAGGATTTGTCCTCAAATCAAGATCACCACCTGCAGCAAAAGAAGATAAATCAGCAACATTAAATATAGCACTAACATTATACTCACTCAACAAATCAAGTTTGTAAGCATTGTCATTAATCCGCTCCAAAACTTGAAAAGATCCATCTCCTCGGGCATAAGCTTGCACTTTCTTTGTTTGAAAAACCTCTCCTTCCTCAAGTGCAAGCAAATCAAATCTCCTGGGTCAAACACTATTACAACAAATACTATAAATACCAATTTATCTTTACAGAAATCACACTTTTTAAAGTTAGCAAATAATCTCTCCCATATTTTCAAATTTCCACTGCGTAAAGCTCTCAACAATGCAGATAAAGGCCTATACAACAAAAACATCTTTAAATAAGCATCTTTATAAATCATAACCAGCAAAGGTTTATCATTCAAAAATTTCTTTTTAACCTCACCCAAGCTTAGATTAAAAATCTTTTTCTTCTTTTCTTTTTTCTCTCTTTCTTTCCTACGCACGAATTCAATGGGTTTTACATCACTCTCGACTTTTGCACCAAATTTCTCATTCTCGGTTTTATTATTATTTTTCCACTCAACCTGGGTTTTAGAGGACTTACCTTGGACAACAAGCTTAACTTTTCCCTCTTAAATGGATGGTGAAACCGTTGGTGCCATACTAGTGTTCTCTTTTAGTCTCTCGACTTCCCTCATTTGTTGCATTTGTAATTGGTCTCTAAAAACCTCCTTCGGGGTCAATGGCTCTAGCTTAACCTTCTTGCCTTTAAACTTAAAAAAAATGGGGTTCTATCTCCCATAATGCATGGCAGCTTTATCAAATTGCCATGGCCTTCCCAATAATATATGACCTGCATGCATAGGAACAGTATCACACAATACAACATCTACATATTTATCTATACTGAATTTTACTTTGGCTTGTTTATTTACTTTCATTTCTACACTATCATTAAGTTATTCTAATCTATATAGTTCTGGATGTTTAATAGTTGTTAAGCCTAATTTATCAACCACAATATTACTAATTACACTTGTACAACTTCCAGTATCAATTATCATACTATAAATCTTATCTTGAATTTCACATCGGGTGTGGAAGATGTTTTCTCTTTGAACTTGATCCTCATCCTTGTATACAGCCAGCACTCTCCTAGAAACCAAGTTTAATTTGGCATTGAATGCATGCAAGGTTTCGACTTCATCCTCAAAGTCTTCCTCTCCTTGCTCGGTTTCATCTCCACTTTCCTCATTTCCCGATTCTAGCTCACAATCACCCTTTAACAGCATGATTCTTCTATTCGGGTATTGTCTGGCGATGTGTCCTCATTGTTGAGACTTAAAATAAACAATTTCTCTAAACCTTGAAGGTTCAGGATTAGATTTACCATCAATTTTGTGCACTTGGACAGATTCGGTTCTACCCTATCTCTTTGGCCGATTTAAACTTTCTTCTCCAACTTTCGGTTTTAACTTGTTTTCATAAGGAGGATTGTTTCTCCAACCATTTGTATTTGTCCTTCCACTATTGGAAACACCTCCAAACCATGAACTGATGTAATTCCACCCAAGCCCGCTCAACCGATAACCCGCTGGGGTGCTGACCTGACACGGATGAGGACCAGACCAATCACAAGAGCTCAAATTAAGAGATTTAAGGACAACCTGGGAACATTTATACAGGGGTAATCAATTCTCAACAGAGCTTGTCCATACTTGAAGATACAAAGCCTATTGTATTGCTTGCTGGCTTTATTGTATTTTGCTGAGTTGGCTTTTTCTCTTTCTTCCAAGCAAGGGAAACATGTGGGACTCCATAATAAGCTTAGTTGGCATCCTAAAAAGCATATTGAAGCTGATTTTAGCTTAAATTGGTCAAAAATTGATCAAAGTCAACTTAGTCAAAAAGCTAGTATTTTAGTTTCTTAATTTGATTCTACTTTTTGTTTTAAGAAATTACCATTACTTTTTGGATTTTATTTATTTATTTGCTGGACAAATAAGTTTAGGAAATTTATTATTTTATTATTTTCATTGTAAATTAATTAATTCCTAATTTAAAATAAGGAAATTAATTAATCCAAATTAGATTAGGAAAGGGAGTGAAATTAGGCAATTTCCTAATTGGATTCTATGTTGGCCGAAATTTCCTAATCCTTTTAGGGTTTTATTTTGTTCATTCAAAGCCTATTTAAAGGCTTATTTTCAATGTGAAATCAAGCTTGAATTTTATATAGAAATTTCTTTGTGAGATTGAATTCTCTTTGTCCTCTTTGAACACCGAAAACACCATTAGTAAATGAGTGTTTTAGTTTTAACTTATCAATAGGATTTCCATAACCTATTGTGGCATCTTCATTATATACCAAGATTTTTAATCACAGGTTGGTTAGGGGCCAAAGTGACCATTAAAACTTAAACATAATTAGATCCGAGCTAATGTAATATGGGTTTAGGAGCAGGTCCTCCTAGGTTCGTATCATTTGGTATCAGAGCCGAATTTTGTACAGGTTTCATCTATCTTTATTTTCTTTCTTTGTTTTTATGTTAATCTACAATTTTAGCATTAGGTTAAGGTTGCTCCTATCATCATACATGTTCTGCATATTAAAAAAAAAAAAAAAGAATTCATTCATAGTTAAATTAGGTTTTCCTTGTTTTACCGTATTTTTGTTTCCTAGTTTATTGGTTATCTTTTATCATTGTTCTTGTTAATTTGGTTTTTGTTGATTTTTTTCTTTACTGTTTTAGTCTTAAATATTTGCATTCATTTATTCAAAAAAAAAGTTGAACAGATATATTAAAAAAATAAAAAATCTACGCCTTTTTTATTCTTGTTGTTGGAGGCCACGGGTTTTGGTGAATATTAGGTGTTGGAATTGCAAATTTTGGTGTTGATTCTTGCTACTGCAGTTTTTTTATGTTCTATGAGTGAAAAAAAAAAGAAAAAAAAAAGAAAAAAAAAGGAAGAAGAAAACCGAATTAAAAAAAAAATCGGTTTGTTGGAGTTTGATTTGTTTGCTGATTTCTTGGAGCTGCTGTTTTGTTGATTATTTATTCAATATTTGGAGTTTCTGGAGAATTATTTTTTTTGCTGATATTTGAATTTTGGGTGTTTAAATTATTGGGATTAAAATTAATTGAAGGATTTGATACAAAACTTGAATTACAAGGACAACAACCAACACTATTCTATATTTTTGTTCGATTTGATTCTTGTTCATATTTGAAATTCTTTTTCCTAAATTTTATTCTTGAATCCTTAATCTTTTACCATCTCATCCAGTTCTTGCTAATTCTAAAATTTTCCTTGTTAATTTGCCTTATTTTGCCTAGAAAAGCCGAAAACTAGATTTCGCCAATTCATTTGGTATTGCTTGCTTTCACTATTGTTTTGTTGATAAGTTAAATTAAAACATACTTGTGATCTAATTGCTGTTTTGTGGGTGTTTTATTTAGAACTTTGAGATAATTCTTTGAGTGGAAAGAGACAAGAGTGTGTGAGCTTAAAAGAGGATAAAAGCCAAAACTAGTGTGAAAACACGAGCGTCGAGACCTTAATTGAGTGAAAAACGTGAGGGGGTGATTTTTGGTGAGAATTTATTTTATTTTGCATTATTCATACTAACATGGCAGATTCAAGGGTGAGAAGAGGAGATCCACCTTTGAGAATCAATGAAGAAGAATCTGTAGGATTCCATGGTGGTTCCTGAGCTACGGGGAGTGGTGAGCAAATGGACATGAGGGCTGTTTTAGAACAACTACAGTGGATGAATGCTCAATTTGACCACATAAATTAAAGGATGGACAAAATAGAAACATCTCATGGTGGATCGAATTTGAGGCAAGAGTTCCATGGAGGTCGAGGGGCTCGTGGATGACCTAGAGAGGAGTTTGAAGAGGAATATTTTGGAGATGATTTCGAGGACGGAATGGATGAAACACTTGCTATCCAAGAGAGGCTAGGCCATGGAAGGTATAGAAGAGAGGAGGTGGATGATGATCTTGGCAACATCAAGGTACACATACCACATTTCATGAGGAAAAGTGACTCGAAGGCTTCCTTGGAATGGCAGGAGCATATGGAGATGATCTTCGATTGCCACAACTATTCGAAGGTTAAGAAGGTGAAATTGGTAGTAATGAAATTTGGCCATTATGCACTCCAATGGTGGACCAACGAGCAAAATACCTGAAGGAGAGTTGGTGATGACTTATATAACACCCCACCCCGAAATATGCTGAAAATATCTCAAGTTAATCAAAGTTGATCGGGTTTGACCATTGTTGACCAATAAGGGTCAAACTTTGAATTTTTGACTCGGCAAGAATTTTAGGTTGACCGAGGCACCGTTGCAAAGTACGCATCAATCTGAGTTCATAGACTAATAGCATGGTGAAAACGGAGCTACAGTTTGAAAGTTATGAGCAAAACAAATTAAGGTCCAAACTATCCGAAGGTGATAGAGTTGACTTTTTATTTTTATAGAAATGAGCTTTGACTCAAATACAGTTGTGAAGTACTCATAGATACGAGTCCATAGACTAGCGGCACGCTTGATTTGGATATTTCGGTGAAAAGTTATGGACCTGCAAAGTTATTTTTCAAATACTGTATTATTTTAATATTATTTTTAAACGTGTGAACAGTTTGCATCACGTGTAACATTATAAATGTGCCATGTGTCACGACAAGAAAATGCCACATGTCAGCCATGATTAAATACTATATTATTTTATATTATATTATTATTTTCTATATATTTATTATTTTCTTTTTTTTCTTTTTTTTTTCTTTTTTCTTTTTTTTCCTCCCCCACGTGGGGAAATGCCTAACGGGCTTTTTCTTCTTCTTCTTCCTTCTTCTTCTTCTTCCTTCTCTCCTCCTCCCTATCGGCCCCACCTTGGTTTCTCCATTTTCGACCACTAGAAGGCCACACGCGCCGGGCACAGTCGAAGCCCAGTCGCCGATGAGCTCGACTGCAAAGTTTGGTGGTTGGCCTACCGGCAACGTGCCCAAATCGGCAGGTAAAGCCGGCGGTGGCACAAATTCCATTTCCGACGTACCCAATCCAAATTTATACTTTGTCCCCCTTATTTTGGGTCCTCTAATCTCAAAAATGGCCTCAATTTGTTTAATTTCAAACCGGATTGTGAGATAGGTGGAGGACGAGCTCGGCCAAAGCTTCCCGGTCAAATTCCAGCCACCACCAGTGGGTTTGTGGTCAATGGAGGTTAGAAATGTGTTCCTCATCTTATTAGCTTTCTATAGATCCTCATTTGTGAATTTTGGTCAACATTTATGTTAAATCTTCCGGATAACTATGTCTAATTTATCCGATTAAAATATTATTTTAATCGGTTTGTGTATTGTTGATGCTTTAGGAGCAGGTGTGACTTATGGAATTGATCTTATGGAGGATCTTGGTATAATTGCATGCTCGATGTGAATGACTCACCTTCAAACTTATTTTGGGATGTTAAAATATATATATTTTGCGTTAATTGGTTATTTGAAGAATATGTTTTATGTCTTGAATATTTAGTAAATTTATATTTGGAATTTTGATGCCAAAATTGAATGGAATTAAATATTTGTGCATTATAAAATATTTTGGTTTTAAGGATTTTATGAATTTGAGATTTTGGTAATTATTATCAAATTTCGTTGTTGGAATATTTCATAATTAAATAATTGATAAATATGTTTTATGTATTTGATATTAAGAGAATTTCTATCTAAAATTATATTGCCAATTTATGATAATTTTTAATATGTGTTTTGGTGCAAAAATATATTTTGGGACTTAAAGATTCATGGTTTAAAGTTTTATTTAAATTATTGTTAAGTTTAATGTTGGCGTTATGATGGTGTTTTATATGAATTTAATTGCATACGAATTTGATATAGTTTTTAATATCAATTTTTTTTTGTACAGCTTGATTTTAAGGATTTGATGAAAAATATTTGTTTTAAAAGTATTATGCTTCAAAAATATTTTTCTGCATTTAAATATTATGGGATTGATTTATTTATGGTGAAAGTGATAGAATTTATGTGATGGATTTATGATAAGGATTTAAGAAAATGTGAGTCTGAAAAATGGTATAATTCCCACAGTGAATTTTGGAAAAACTGAATATTTTAATAATATATTTGGTTATTTGTTTTAGACGCACTCATACAGTACTGGTGTTTTGTACTGTATATGTGGATAAGCGTGCAAGTTGTAATGTCTCCCGTGAGTTGCCATCGGACCGAGGGCAGGCAAGTTTGATATTGACCATAGGCGCCCCCCTCCATGGCCGGGATGACGATTTAAGCAGTGGCGCTGTTGGGACGCCGAAGCGACCGTATGCAAGTTTCTCTCTTTAACCTCCCGCCAGACGGTGCTCGGGACGCTGGGTATTGTAGGGCATCACTGGTATATAGTATAGTGCGTCAAGTATTATTTTTCGGATAAAAGTTCCAAATCCTAAAGTTTTAAAATCGTATTTAAATTAAATATATTTAATTTGTTTTATCACATATTTCCAATTAGTGTTTTTCTAAAATGTGTTTATTCATATTTTATGTCAATTATTTTAAAGCAATATTTCTAAAATGCATTTTACCTTGCTTTTTACTATTTAAATGGATTCGGTGTTTTAAAATAAATTCTTATATATTATTACCCTTTATTTCAAATAGATGATTGATTTGATTTAAGTATTTCTTTTATTAATTAAATGATTTATTCTACTTATTTTAGATTGATTGTTTAAATATATTTTACCACGTTTTTATTATTTGTTTTAATTCGAGATTTTAACATGAATTTTATTTATATTTCATAATCTATTTCAAGTTGAAGTTTAAAATTAATTAAAAGGTTTCTTTGATTATTCCATGGATTTAACAACTAAATTTTATAATTTATATTTTGAGTTTATTTTTGTTTTATGCCAAATTCCTTCAATCCAAGTTTATTTATTTTATCTAATGATATCTTATTCTAAATTTAAGAATTGGTTTTTAAAGTGTTTCCAATGCAAACTTTTGAGTTCTACATTAATATTTGTATTTTATGTGCATTCTAAATTATTGCATTCCATTTAATTTAATATTTCCTTAATTATTTTTAATGTAAATTTATTATGATTTTGCTTATTTTATTTATGACATTTCGTGTACAATTCAATAATTGTTATTAAAATTATTCTTGTTTCTTATTATACATTCGAGAATTTTAATTTAATGTATTTTATTTATAATTTATTTAATTAATTATTCCTTGATTTTTGGGGTACAATTATTGGGTTTTTTGAAAATGTTTTAAAAATGAAACTTTTCCAACTCAGTGAACTGTGAGGGTTTTGAGAGAAAACAATATTTCAACTACTTATTATTTATTTGATTATTTATTATTATTAATTAATCAAGTTCATTTTATCGTATTATTATTATTATTATTATAAGTGTGTCGTAGTTAGGGTCATTCACTGAGATGATTAGTATATCATATTTTTAAATTTTGTTCCCCTAGATCCAGGGTAGTAGGCGTTGATCGTCCGGAGTCAAGCTCGACGTCTTTGTTTGTTGCTGAAAGTCCAAGAATCTTTCCCTTCTTTTGCTCCCTAGCTTATATTATTCATTTTATCTTTTGTCGTATTAAATTTCATATTTAACTGTATCTTGGTAAATCTTTGTATACTATCTTGGACATTTATTTATTAATTATGCACTGATTTCCTATTATTCTTTTGAAGTGCTACAAATTTGTGGAATTAAATTGTAGTAAGGTGAGAGGAACAAAATGGTGTATATAGAAGTGTATTTTCAGTGCTAGAAGTTTGTGCTAAGTCCAACCCTTGGAGGAGGTTCTGCCGGATTTTCCATTGGAGGGTCCGATAGGGTTTTCTTGGGATCAGGGTTTGTCTAGGGTTCCGGTGAGGGATCTTGGACGAGTCTTGACAGCTTGGTCACTACATGGCGACAAATGAAAAGAGGCATAAGGAAGCGATTCGTACCAACACACTATCATAGGTTGCTATATCAAAGGCTTCAATCTTTATCTCAAGGAAGCAGGTCCGTGGAAGATTATTACAAGGAGATAGAGATGCTTATGATGAGGTTAAGCATGAATGAGGATAGAGAAGCAACCATGGCAAGATTCCTTGGTGGTTTGAATCGTGAAATAGCCAATCAACTAGAATTGCAACAATATGTGGAATTGGAGGAGATGTTGCATGTGGCTATTATGGAGTCCGAGCAGCAAGAAATGGTTCCAACTCTTTATGAATTCAATAAATATCACTAAGAGGTCATGGAAACAAGTCAAGGCATAAGTAAAACCAACTTGTACGAATTTGTACGGACAACTTCAATATTTGGCCGAAAATTGTTGTATTGCTTGCTGACTTTATTGTATTTTGCTGAGTTGGCTTTTTCTCTTTCTTCTAAGCAAGGGAAACATGTGAGACTCCATAATAAGCTTATTTGGCATCTTAAAAAGCATATTGAAGCTGATTTGTAGGTCAAATTGGTCAAAGATTGGTCAAAGTCAACTTAGTCAAAAGCTAATATTTTAGTTTCCTAATTTGATTCTACTTTTTGTTTTAGGAAATTACCATTACTTTTTGGATTTTATTTATCTATTTGCTGGAAAAATAAGTTTAGGAAATTTATTATTTTATTATTTTCATTGTAAATTAATTAATTCCTAATTTAAAATAAGAAAATTAATTAATCCAAATTAGATTAGGAAAGGGAGTGAAATTAGGCAATTTCCTAATTGGATTCTATGTTGGCCGAAACTTCCTACTCCTTTTAGGGTTTTATTTTGTTCATTCAAAGCCTATTTAAAGGCTTATTTTCAATGAGAAATCAAGCTTGAATTTTATACAGAAATTTATTTGTAAGATTGAATTTTCTTTGTTCTCTTTGAACACCGAAAACACCATTAGTAAATGAGTGTTTTAGTTTTGACTTATCAATAGGATTTCCATCACTTATTGTGGCATCTTCATTATATACCAAGGTTTCTAATCACAGATTGGTTAAGGGTAAAGGTGACCATTAGAACTTGAATATAATTAAATCCGGGCTAATATAATATGGGTTTAGGAGCACGTCGTCCTAGGTTTGTATCAGTTGATTATATTTAAATTTTGTTATTTAGAAACAACAATTATTGGGTTGCATATTTGAAACTCCTATTTTATATTAATTTGATTGCATTTTTGTTTCTTAGATGGTACTCTATGAAGTGCCTTGCACTTATTACCAAAAAGTGGATTTTATAATGCACTCACATTCCTTTTTTGCAGTTTAAGGTAGGAGATTCAAATGGTGGTGAAGAATTTATACCAAAGCCTAATAATAAATTGGAAATGATCAAAGATGGCTATAATATCTAAGATTTAAAGAGGAATCTGCATCTCTGAAGCAAGATATCTCAAATTTGAAGAAGAAATATGCACCTATATTAGAGCACATTTCATGGATTAAGAAAGCAACAGATTAGTTTTTACTTGATGGTGTCCTTCCTAAGTTGATGACACGATCATGAAGCTCCTTTAACCGTTGATGAATTCATTAACATGCATGAGGAAAATTATGGCATGGTAAATAATACCAAGACATGCAATGTTTCTCGATAATTTCTCCTTTTGCCTGATATTTCTTATGTCATGATGCAATCTCTTCCAATGCTACTTTGAGTTCTCCTTTTGCACTTCACAATGAAAAACTGAAAAAACTTAAAGGATCGAGATTGCGAATTATAATTATTAAATTTCAAACAATTGAAAAACTTAAAGGATAGAGATTGTGGATTATAATTATTACATTTTATTTCTATAAGTATCACGCATGATATTTTTAAAATTTCCTTTGAGATTTAAAGTCTTTTTAATTATTAAATTTTTGGCTTTTGATAAATCGATCATATATTTAGTATGAAAGTTATTATAAAAACTTTGTTATCAACAATTTAAACATATGATTATCAACTTTCCTAATTGTAAGTTTTTATTTATTGATCAATAATCTTTTGGAATGCATATGTCACAGATATTGCTTAGATCACTACATAAACGGTTATATGATCCTTTTATATATGTTTATGAAAAACAATAATTATTGTGCTATAAACAATGTAGCAAAAAAACAATAATTATTGTGCTATAAACAATGTAGCATACTAATAGAATAGTGTATTGTAATTGAGTAGTGTTTTCTTACTTATGACAAAGTATTTAATAGAACTAATCTAAAATTATCTTATTTTTTGGCTTATAACAAATAGGACATACATTTAGCATAATCATCATATAAATGCTTTGTTATCAACAATATGAAATGTGATCATCAACTCTTTTAGTTGTTAGTTTTTATCTAATGATCGATTGTCAGTTAAAATACATGGATCAGAGAGATTTCCAAAATCACTTCATGAAAGGTTATAGGGCATTTCTCCATATTTCTTTAAAAAAGTAACTCTTCTATTATTTTTATAAAAAAAATGTAGCATATGAATCTTAATTATGATAAATCGTTAAATATGTTGATGTACTACACTTTTATATATTTTGTATTTAATATTAGTTCCTAACTTATGAATAGTTTATGCCATGTTATATTAGTTTTGTTTTTTTTAATTAATTTATTCTTTTTATGGTGTACTGTTTGTGAGATCCCACATCAGTTGGAAAGGGGAACGAATCATGCCTTATAAGAGGGTGTGGATACCTTTCCCTTGCGATGCGTTTTAACTAAAACTGTGCGGGCTGGGCCCAAAGCGGACAATATCGCATGCGAGTGGACTGGACTGTTACAGACTGTATGCGATATTATCCGCTTTGGGCCCAACCCACATGGTTTTGTCAAAACGCGTCGCAAGGGAAAGGTATCCACACCCTCTTTTAAGGCATGCTTCGTTCTCCTTTCCAACCGATGTGGGATCTCACAATCCTCCCCCCTTGGGGCCCAGCGTCTTCGCTGGCACATCGATCCGGGTACTAGCTCTGATACCATCTATAATAGCCCAGTCCATCCGCATGCGATATTATCCGCTTTGGGCCCAGCCCGCACGGTTTTGCTTAAAATGCGTCGCAAGGAAAAGGTATCCACAGCCTTTTATAAGGCATGCTTCGTTCCCCTTTCCAACCGATGTGGGATCTCACACTGTTAGATTTTAATCATTAGAATTGTGGTTTTCTATGCAAATATCAGTAAATATGCAATATACTAATTTTAATTCTAACAATTTATTAAATAAATTATAAATTGTTATATACACTTTTTGAATGTTATTGTAATTGAGTAGTATTTCCTAAATTATGATTATATTATATCATAATTTTGTGTATTAGTTTGTTTTTCATGATTATATGTTGTTAAATTTCAATCACGGTCTTCTCTTTATGTCAGGACCCGTCCAAAATTCCTTCCCGGAACCCTAGACAAGCCCTGATCCCAGGAAAATACCACCGAGCCTTCCAATGGAAAATCCGGCAGCACCTCCCCTAAGGGTAGGACTTACCACAAATTTCCTGCACTGAAAACACACTTCTATAATCGTCCCCTTATTCCTCCCACATTACTACAAATTGATTCCACAAATTTATAGCACTTCGAGGAATAACAGCAACTCAGTGCATAAATAATAACTACATGTCCAATATAGTATACAGAGCATTATACAAATAAATGTGAAATTTATATGATGACAGATAAAGAAGTAATACAAGATGGAGAGGAAAAAGGGAAGGAATACTTCTTGGACTTTCGGCAACGAACTGAGACGTTGGGCTCGCCCCGGGCAATCAACGTCTCTAACCTGGACCTAGGGGAACGGAATTTAAAAACGTGAGATGCTAATCATCTCAGTGAGTGACCCTATCTACCGAACACCTTTAATATTAATAATATACCAAATAAAGGAATTTAATTAATATCAACAATTAAATAAATAATAAACAATTGAAGTAATATTTTCTCTCAAAACCCTCACTATTCACTCCATTGGAAATGTTCCCCTTTTAAAACATTTTCACAAAACCCGATATTCGTACTTCCCGAAAACCAAGGGATCAAATAATTTAATAAACAACAAATAAATAAATACCCTAAATATAAATAAAATGTAATAAATTATAATAAATAATTTTTGTACTCTTTGGGGTTTGAAATTTCTATCCGAAAAATTTGTACTTGACGCACCACACCATATACCAGTGATGCCCTCCGATACCCAGCGTCCCGAGCACCGACTGGCGAGGAGGTTAAAGAGAGAAACTTGCAAATGGCACTTCGGTGTCCCGACAGTACCGCTACTTAAATCGTCATCCCGGCCAAGGAGGGAGGCGGCTGATGCGCAATATATAAAACTTGCCTGCCCTCGGTCCAATGGCAACTCATGGGAGACATAATACTTGCGCGCTAAACCACATATACATACACCAGAACACCAATACTTATTAAATAATTATTAAATCAACCGTACCATTCTTTCCAAAATTACCGTGGGAAATATACCAATTTTCACATTTACCATCCCACATATTTTCATTTAATAAACCCGATATGAAAACATCGATAACAGTAAAACAATAATTTTTTTTCTCGCAACACGCGGTTCAACGAATAATATACCATGGGCATAATTATGAAAATTAAACCACCAATTTGAACAAATAATTGTCTTAAAATATTCAAACCAATTATGCCCAAAATTAATATAAAATCCAAACACAACAAATTACTGAAAATACTTGCTCATGTGTAATAAATACCATTTAATCACAATAAAATAATAATCGGGAATTTCTAATGACCCCAAAATTCCATTTAGCACCGATGGGTAAATATATATAAAATAATATTTTTTCCCGATTATATTTAAAGTACGCCACATGAGCATAATTTATCGATATCAAATAAACACCAAATAAATATAATAAATTGCCCAAAATAGTTTTCAAGGTGGGTCACTCACCTGGAGCACGCAATTAATCCAAGATCCACCATGGGATCAATTCCACAACCCACCCGTGCTCCTAGAACACAATTCATACACAGTCAAATAAATTAATATTTTATTCGAGTAAATTATACCCGGTACCCGGGGGGTTAAACACAAACGTTAACCAAAGTTGACGAGAAATATACCGAATCGAAGCTTGAGCGACGAGGATTACAAATCCGGTCTTCCTTCCCGGAGATCGGACCCGAGGTGGCCGGAATCTCGCCGGAAAGCTTTCGGGATTCAACTCTTCGATTCTCTTAATCCATCGCAAATTGGTAGAAAAGGACCCCGGATTTGGATTCAGGGGGTCGGAATTAGTGGACAGGGACTGGCGGTGCAACTGGGTACTCGCCGGAACAGTGATTTCCAGCGAGCCGCCGCCGTTATCGGCAACCGTCGCCGGCGGCGGCGCGTGCGGTGGCCGTTGGCTGAGATTTTTGGCGGTTTTGTAGATCGAGGGGAGAGGATTCCAACGGGACTGGCGGTGAGGTAAACGGAGGCCGGACGGCGAAGAGATCGGGGTTTGAAGGTTTTCGGCGTCTCGCCGGAAAACGCTCCGATCCCGGCGCGTCGGAAGTCCGGTGGCCGTGAAATTTGGTGGGTAGGCCGGACTTGAGGAGGTGGTGAGGGGTGGCTGGCACGTGTGGCCTGAAAATGGCTGGAAACAGGGCAAACAGCGGTGGCCGGCGGTGGAGGGAAAAATCACCGCAGAGCTTCGCCGCCTCGATCCGGGCGAGTCCGGCGGCATCTGGCCGGGAAAATTGGAGGTTAGGGTCGCGGGGAACTAGGCTTCACCGGTGGTCGGTGCGTGTAGCCCTCCAGTGGCCGGACGGTGGCCAACCGGTGGTGGCCGGTTGTTTCTCTCTCTCCCTCTCTCTCTTTCTCTCTCTCTTTCTCTCTCTTCCCCGGCGTTTTTGCCAAATAAAAGCCACCATGGGTAACACTGTTCATCCAAATGGACCAATCAGGTGACGACACGTGGCATTTCACTGTTCATTGATTCAAAAACATTAAAATATTACAATATCCGGCAAACTTCACGCGTCCATAACTTTTTAACCGTACGTCCAAATTAGGCGTGCCACTAGTCTGTGAACTTGTATCGACGAGCACTTTACAACCATATCAAAGTCAAAGCAAAATTCTACAACCATAAAAAGTCAACTCCCAGCACCTTTTGGACAGTTTGAACCTCAACTTGTTTTGCTCATAACTTTCAAACCGTAGCTCCGTTTTCAACGTACTACTAGTCTACGAACTCGTGCCAACGTATACTTCGTAACGGTACCTCAGTCAACCTAGAATTCCAATCAGAACAAAAAGTCAACTTTGACCCCTTCGGTCAACGGTCAAAGTCAAAGTCAACGGTCAACGGTCAACCTCCGTCAAAGTTGAAAAATTTCCGTTGTACTTTGGGACGGGGTGTTACACTTTAAGTATCATACATCATATTTGTAAAATTTTTCTTTGAGATTCAAAGTTTTTCAATTTTTACTTTTTTAGCTTTTGATAAATAAATAATATATTTAATATGATCATCATATAAATATTTTGTTATCAACATTCTAAAAATGTGATCGTTAACTTATTGGTTTTAAGTTCTTATTTATTGATTGATTACCACTCAGAAGCATATATCACAGAGATTGCCAAAATTACCAAATGAAAGACTATAGGATACTTCTTTATACTTTTTCCAAAATTAAAAACTCTTGTGCTATAAACAATGTATTATACTACTATTATATCCTAACATATAACTAATTTTTGTTATATTATACTTAGTATTTTTGCTACACATGTATAACTTTAGTTTTTTTTTTTTTTTTTTTAATTGTACATTGTCAAATTTTAATCATTTAAGATTGTGGTTTTCTATATAACTATAATGCATGGTCTTTATATAAAATCCCTTCAACCTAAAAGTTTTTTCAATTATTATTTTTTTTCTTTTTTTTTTTGAATTATTATTAGTTTTTTCTCATATGCTTAATATAATGGTTATATAAAGTTATGTAATTAACATTATAATTACCATATGATATATTATTGTAATGAAAATCTAATATATGAATGCATTACAAATATTATTGTAATTACTATATGAAATTCTAAAAGAATGTATGTTTTTTTTATTTTTTCAAATACACTAATTCAAGTGGTATAATAGACCATATTAATTATAATTCTTTAGCGGTATTTACTTTTATATGTTTTTATGATCTAATATTATTTAATGATTTATGACTTTATTTGCTTTTTATTCTTTACATTTTTTAGATACATTACAAAATTTTAATTATTTAAAATTTTTATCTTATATTATAAGTTCTTATAAATTTCTTTCAACTTTAAAAAAATTATTAAAATTTTATTTTGTATCTTTATTTGTAGCAGTGACATATATATTATGTAATTGACTTTTGAAAATATAATTAACTTATTATATAATTTAAGTTTTCATTTTGTATATAATTCTCATTTGGGTATATATAAAACACAAAACATATTTTTTTGACTGCCATTACTTGGTATAAAATATATTATAGTTATTATATATATAATTTTATATTTTATATATAATTCTCATTTGGCTATATATAAAACACAAAACATATTTTTTTGACCGCCACTGTTTGGTATAAAGTATATTATAGTTATTATATGCATATTATAATAACTACATTCACCATTCTATGATCACTATTATATTTTCTAGTATCACATTTAAAAATGATGATATGCACCGGACTACATTCACCATTCTATGATCATCATTATATTTTCTAGTATCATACTTAGAAACGATGATATGCACCATCAAATGAACTACATTCACCATTCTATGATCACTATTATATTTTCTAGTGTCACATTTAAAAATGATGATATGCACCGGACTACATTCACCATTCTATGATCATCATTATATTTTCTAGTATCATACTTAGAAACGATGATATGCACCATCAAATGGGCCGCATACTGTAGCTTTTTTTTTTTTTAAAAAAAACTTTTTATTGGTAAACATGTGCACAGCCAAGATTGAATCTGGATGAGGAATATATGGGAATGGCATTTGCCATCCCAACTGCCCCAAAAGGACATCTCTTCCATTATTTGGATGATACTCAATCACCTTTTTATCAAATCCAAGATCTCCATCCAGCATTACATATGTAGGGCTGTCAATTTGCCCCGCCCATCCCCGAAACCGCGGTGCACCGCCCCTAACGGGGCGGTTTTTCCCCGCAAAAACGGGGTGACCGGGCAGGCTTGGGCTTACTCTCTTAGACCCGAAGCGGGGATGGGCCGGGACCGGGTATTAAAGACCCCGGCCCGAACCCGGCCCGTATATATTATCTTTTTTTTTTAAATATTTTTTTTAATATTTTAAAAATTAAAATTAAACTTATTCGATTGGTTATGGGCTGAAATTAGTGGTATGAAAAATTAAATTTTATATTTTTTGTGTTTAATAATTTTTGTATTTATTGTTAACTAATTAATCTCATTTTTGTTAGCTTCATCTTCTTCACCGTATGTTGGAGCTTGTTCTTCTACTATGAGTGACATAGAAATTGATGAGGAGGTAAATTGAATTTATTTATTACAAAAAATGTTTATATTAAATTGTTTAAAATTTTTTGATATTATTTAATATTTTTGTAGCAATCAACTCTTACGGAACATTCTTTCATGGAGACTTAAGGAAATGAGAAGTAAAACTTTATTATGTGTGCATGTGTATTTTTATAAATTTTATGTTTATGTATTTGGATTATATTATATTGTATTTTTTGAGAATGTATGTTATTAAAATTATAAATTTGAACTTTGATATCTTTTATTGTATTTTTATTATATTTTTGGTCATTTTATTTATATTTTGCTTATAGAAGAAATTTTTTTAATATAAATTTATCAAAAAAAATTATATCAATTATATGAAAAAAAACAAATGGGGAAACCGTCCCCGCACCGCCACCGATTGGGGAATCCCCGTCCCCGCCCCGCTTCTAAAAAAAGGGGAAAAATTGCGGGGATGGGATGAAAAATCCCATACGGGGATGGGGACGGGATTTTAAAAACCGGCCCCGCCCCGCCCCGTTGACATCCCTATACATATGCATTAATTATGCCAAATTAAATTTTAGGAACCAAAAACTAATAGAAGAAAAAAGGTTGTTTTTTAAATTCAGAAATCTATTTTCTTGTTTTTTATTATGAGAACCAGAAATCTATTTTGTAGTTACGTTTCAACTAGAAATACATATATATATATATATATATATATATATATATATATATATATATATATTGTTTTTATCCGCAGTCAAAACTAGGCATTATGTAGAATGCCTGATTTTTCTTTTGGATGATGTATTAACTCGACAAATAAATAAATAAAAGGAGTTGATTATTCGTAATCAAATGGCACAGAAATGAAGGTGTGAAAAAAAAAAAAAAAGGAAAAGAAGAAGGTAAATGGTGGTTCAAAGAGAAGTCAAAACTTGGAATCGTACATAGAATATTTTGCACGTGTATTTTCTCACTTTTTGTTTGACTTTTTTAGAATTGCCAAGAGTGCTGGCTTTATTTCATTTTTTTTTGGGTCTCCCATTCCTTGGTGGACAAGGTCAAATATTCTTAACGTTATAAAAAAGAATTTTATTTTTAAGATATAAAATCTAAATAGAAACAACCCATAGAATCTATGTAAAACTCTTTAATAATCGTTATTAATAGTTGACCAAAGTAAAACCGAATCGTTTCAAAGTTAATAGGAAATTTTTTACTATGTGCAGTGACAAATATTTCTTCATAAGTTCGCGTTCAAAAACCAAAAAAAAAAAAAAAATTAAGTCATTAGTTCTGTTAATCTCCAAATTATATTTAAGGTTGCAATTTGACCCCTAAATTTGTTTTTGACATTTCAATTTTTAAACTTTAATTTGTGATATACTTTGACTTTCAGAATTATTTTTCATATATATTTTTACAATTTTGAGATATGGAGCCTAGTTGATGTAACATATAAAACTCTTGTGGAGTTATTTAATTTTATAATTTTGTTACTTTTTTGTTATAGAAATATATATTTTACATTTCAAAAATGCTAAAAATTAAATTAAAAATAATTTTAAAATCAAAATGCTAAAAAAGTAGGAAAGAAAAAGTTAATAATAATAATAATAATAATAAGAACCAAAATACAACTATGGACAAAGTTCATAGACTAAGAGCCAACAACCCAAAAAATAAAAAACAAATAAAAAATTAGGATTACGCTGCGAAGTATTTGTAAACTAGAAACTGTCGTCTGTATTAATTTACCTTTTTTGTTTTCTTCTCTTGCAAGTATCTGTTAAAATATTTATTGAAAAAGACCTTGAGACTTTTATATATCAATATATAGACTTCATAGTACTTTCCTAAACATGTATATAGTGAATTTTTAAAACTCTATATAGTTTTAAAAATTAGTTTAGGCCGGGTTTAACATGTATATTCATTATGTTATACATATTATTAATATTAATGTAATTACATAATTGTGAATATAATCCTTTTTATTTTTTTGTTTATTTCTTTTGTGTTTTAATATGTTATCATCATGGTCTTCCTCACTAATATTAATTATTTTTTCCGCGGTTTTCGGGAAAAAAAATATAATAATTTCTCTTGGGTTTTATTTTTCAGCTGGCAATGGCATATTGTTTCAGATGGCAAACTTATACTAATTTTTATCTTTTTAATTCTTTGAATTTTATAAGTAATCATACTGAGATAAACTCTTTCTGCAAAAACATTCCTCTGTTGACATTTGAAAATAACAGCTTCAATTTTGACCCCCAAAAAATATATATATATATATATATATATATATATATATATATATATATAGAGAGAGAGAGAGAGAGAGAGAGAGAGAGAGAGAGAGAGAGAGAGAGAGAACGATCAGTTTCAACTTTTGTATTACTTTAATTTTTGTTTAAAATAAAATAAAAAATATATATAAGACAACAGTTTTTGACGCATTAGATTCCCATGACCAAACAAAAAAAAACAGGCATTAGATTCCGGACTCTGTAATCTGTAAGGCCCACCGTAGAAACTATTTGCGTGAGAAAGAAGAAATGACTTTTTTTTTTTTTTTCTTTTTCTTTTTGGGGGTAAAGGAGAAAGAAGAAATGGCTTCTAGGTTGAGAATATCCACATTTTGTATTCAATTTTGCACCAAATTGATCAATTTGGAAACGTTACTATCATTTCTGGTTTCTATTTAGCGTCTATAAAATTTGATCTATTGATTATTATATGGATTAATTTAAACCAGTGCAATCCCATTTTATTCGATCGTTCTAGTTACATTATCTTTCTTTGTTGGAGAATTAAAATAATTACTTTATCAAATTAGGGTATGGGACGACATTGTTTATTTGGACCGCCTCCTAAAATAATATTCCTAGTTTCTTAAGTAATAAGTCACATTTGTACATGTGCATTTTTCAGTGAATAAGGTACTGATATTTATTTATTGGCCTTGAAGGCTATATTAACTAAATATTAATAATATTCTTAGTTTCTTAACTATTAAGTCACATTTGTATATGTACGTTTTTCAATGAAAAATGTAGTACTAATATTTATTTATTGGCCGTGGAGGCTATATTAATTAAATATTAAACTAATTCTTCTATATCACATATCATGCTGCAGCTATCCATAAGTTTGACTATTTGTAGTTATAGTTGAGAGCAAGTTTTAAAACATTGAAATTTTTATGGAAATTTTGTTAAAATTTTGATTTTGTCTTAGGTGAAAAAAAAAGAATTATGTTCAAATTTATGTTCCAAATGAAAATTGATAAAATTTCCATAATACCTATTATAAAATTTTTAATATTTTTCTATAATTTTCATAAAAATTTCTATTAAAATATTCACATCAAATTTTTAATAATTTAGTTAAAAAAATTTATAATTTTTATAGAAATTTTTAAAATTTTCATGAAAATTCCATAGAGATTTTGGAAAAATATTTTAAATTATTATTTATTTATATTTTTAAAACATTTTTATCAAAAAATTCATAGGTATTATTCATATTTAGTAAAACTTTTTGCTAAATTAGCTTCATTGATACTTTTTTATTATATTTTAATTGCCTTCCAAACATTTTATGATATAAGCAAAACAAAGTTAATTAAATTAAATAACCTTGGTAGGCTTTATTTATTGATAATATATATACTTAGTTATAAATTTTGTATTGAAAAAATTTATTAAAATCTTATAATTATAAGTTAAGAGTTTTATAACTTGAGTCTATTCACTATACACATGCAACAAAAGACGAAGATAATAAAAGTAGAGATGCAAGCCAAGAAATTGGTGCTGATGGAAAATACTATGCACATAGAGAAAGAGCCATAATGGAGATATCAAAACAAAAAGAGGATTTTAATTCTATAAATTTTGAATCGGTGAAAATTGGAAGTCATTTTCATAATCCTTATTTGATGAATATTTATAGAATATCGCCAACTAGTAACTCATGGATATTTTACCAAATTCAATAATCAAATAGTAGAAGTTGTACATATAGTTAATCAATATCATATAATAATTATCATTAAATATAACTACATTTCATTAAGATCTTTATGGTTGACAAATTAACAATTACATATAAAATTATCGAGGAGATATATCTTTTAATAATTACTAATTATATTTCACATCTCAAAATTAGAAAAAGGAATATATGAACAATATTAAATCATCTAGAAGTTCTATGTAGTATGGAGATGATATTTATGAAACATATTATAATTGTAATGATTGTTTTATATATTTTAATTGATAAATAGTTTTATTTAATATTTTTTATATTTTTATTAATAATAGTTAATGATATTATAAATTATCGATTAAAAGATATATAATATCTATTTAATATTTAGCAATTTTATAGCTACTTTGATAATTGATTGATTAAATAAATTCATCTTAAAGTTTTAATAAAAAAATTTATTTTTAAAATAAATTTCTATCTATTTTCGTTTTTTTTATTAATTTTTATTGATATTCGATACTTTTCGATGTTTTTATAAAAATTTTCATTTTTTGAATATTCAATATTTCCATTTATACCGATTCTATATATATATTGAAATTTTAAAGCTTGGTTGAAATACAACAAAATCACATAAATTAAAGAGCCTTAAAATTCTAATCAACTATAATTTGTGGTACAACCATACACAAGTTTAGAAAATTGTTCTGTCCGCCCGACATTTAATTAGGATTTGTCACTTTTAGAAATAGGTGCTAAGCTTGTGCTTCTACATTTTTACAAGTTATAAATTAATCCATTAAAAACACAGTAAAAACCTCGTTTCAATATAATGGTGAATTTTAATCTTAAATTTTCATCATAAAAAAAGTTCAGTTTTACATTTAAAAAGAGATCAAATGAAAATTTGAAAAATATGTTTATATATATATATATATATACAATTTTAATTTGTTGAAAATCATAGTGTCAATACCCAAATTCACCCTCAAATAATGAAGTACCACATATAATAAGCTAAAGGCAAAGTCAATCACCAAGACAGGAAAATGAGGTTGCAGGCTTTTTTTTTTTTTTTTTTTTTCAGAGTCTCATAAATATACATGTTAAGATATATACAAACTGAATCAACTTTGTCTAAGAATGCATGTTTGAGGTGGCAGCAAATGCAAGCTTGGGGAACCAAATAAAGTAGGCTTTGCTGCAGTATGCTTATGAACCAACACCTGTTTAACAATATGTATATGAACCAACACCTGGTAGTACAAATACTAACAAAGCTCCACATGCACTACACTCAAGGGCAAAACTGGGAGACAACAAAAAGGAAAACTTCTTAGTTGGCAACACCGAAGGCATACGAGACCAGGCATGGGCTTATTCATGCAACAGCCTTCAAATATTTGATTGATTGGATCCGCTCTTGAAACCATCCTAAGAATTTCAGATAGTCTGATATAAGGATATTTTATTGAATAAACCTTATAAAAACCCCAATAAAACTTCATCCAAACCAAAGATAATTAAATACGTAAATAAAATAATATCTCGATACATATAAAGCTAGAAGCACAATATCATGCAAGTCCCTTAAATACAATCATCAACCACAGACAATTATACTATAGGACATTATCACACATATATGCTATGGTTATTATTATACCAATAATTTAGTTTAGAGCATTCTAAAAATATTTATAATTTTAAGTTTTTCAACTAATATATATAAGTCAAGATAGATATGCATGCACCCAAGGAACAAATTAAAAACAAATAAAATATGAGATAAAAATATTTCAGTAAATAGAATAGCACAAAAAAAATAATAATTTATTATTATAAACTTTTTTCTTAAAATCTCACATTCCACTCTTTTGAAAATTTTCCATTTTAAAACCATTTCATACGATCCAATTTGTACCTAAATTGATATGACAGAATAGGTAGTTCAGAATAAAACTATTTAAATATTATAAATCAAAAAATATAATTTAAATATTGAACATAAAACAATATTAATATAATTTGATAAAATAATTATGAAAAATGCAGTAAAATCATAATTCAAATAATATCAATGCCATTGTACCATATGCATTTCCAAACTTATTATACAACTACTTAATTAGTATCCTAGTTTGTCGTAAAGTCATGGGGAGGGAAAAACTATCTATTGATCCTTAGTGTCTTATGGCACTACAGAGTTAGGATCTCACATCCATCTTTAATGAAACACGTAATCATAGGGGATGGTAATATAGTACACATATCCACATCCATCAAATTCATATCCATGGTAAGGTAATGGTATATATACAAATTCATAATTCATGATCCATAATCTCAAATGTCAGGACCCGTTCAAAATTCCTCACAGGAACCCTAGACAAGCCCTGATCCCAAGGAAACCCTACCAGACCCTCTAATGGAAAATCCGGCAAAACCTCCCCTAAGGGTTGGACTTACCACAAATTTCCTGCACTGAAAACACACTTCTATATTCATCCCCTTATTCCTCCCATAATACTACAAATTGATTCCACAATTTTACAGCACTTCACAGGAATAACAGTAATCCAGTGCATAAATAATACATAAGTGTCCAGAACAGTATACAGAGCTTCATGAAGTACTATTAAACACAGAATACAACAAGGATGAAAGAAATATTACAATTGAAATAAACAAATACAAAGGTACTTCTCAAACTACGATAGCGATGGAGATTTGGTTCGCTCCGGAAGAACGTCTATCACCCCTTGCACCTAAGGGAACGGAATTTAAAAACGTGAGATACTAATCATCTCAGTGAGTGACCCTATCTACTGAACAATTATAATATTAATAATATAACAAATAAGGGAATTTAATTTAATACCAACAATTAAATAGATAAAAAATTAATAAACAATTGAAAGTAATAATTTCTCTCAAAACCCTCGCTATTCACTCCATTAGAAATGTTTCCTTTTTAAAACATTTTCACAAAACCTGATATTCGTATTTTCCGAAAACCAAGGGATTAATTAATTTAATAAACAATAGATAAGTACCCCAAATATAAATAAAATGTAATAAAATATAATAAGTAATTTTTGAACACCTTGGGGTTTGAAATTTCTATCTGAAAATTTATACTTGACGCACCACACTATATACCAGTGATGCCCTCCGATATCCAGCGTCCCAAGCACCGACTGGTGGGAGATTAAAGAGAGAAACTTGCATACGGCACTTCGGCGTCCCGACAGTACCGCTGCTGAAACCGTCATCCCGGCCAAGGAGGGGGGCGGCTGTGGCCAATATCAAACTTGCCTGCCCTCGATCCAATTGCAACTCACAGGAGACATAATAACTTGCGCGCTAACCACATATACACCGGAACACCAATACTATATGAGTGCGTCTAAAATAATTATTAAATTAATTATTACCATACCAATTTTTCAAAATCACCGTGGAAAATATACCAGTTTTCAAATTTACCATCCCACATATTTTCCTTTAACATACCCAGTACGAAACCATCGATAACAATATACAAATAATTTTTCTCATAACACAATGTCCAACAAATAATATTCCACGGGCATAATTAAAAATTTAAACCACCAATTTAAACAAATACTTTCCTTAAAATATTTAAACCAATTATGCCCAAAAATAATATTAAAACCGCATATGATTTATTACTGAAAATACATTGCTCATGCGTAATAAATAAAATTAAATCAAAATAAAATAATAATTTTTCACAATTATAATTAAATTGCACCACATGAGCATAATTCTAATTATCAATTAAACACTAATTAAATATAATTAATTGCCCCAAAATATTTTTAAAGGTGGGTCACTCACCTTAAGAACGTACATCGGCTAAGATCCTCCGCAGGATCAACTCCACTACCCCCACGTGCACCTAAAACATCCACAATACACCAACCAAATATATTAATATTTTAATCGGGTAACTCCCAAATGGGTACCCGGGAGCGAACACAAACAACAACCAAAATTGACGAGTAATATACCGAATCGAAGCTTGAGTGACGAGGATCACGGATCCGCTCTTACTTCCCGGAGATCGGACCCGAGGTGGCCGGAATCTCGCCGGAAAGCTTTCGGGATTCAACTCCTCGATTCTCCCAAACCATCGCGAATTGGAGGAAAAGGACGCCGAATTTGGATTCAGGAGATCGGAATTAGTGGAGAGGGACCGGCGGTGCAACTAGGTACTCGTCGGAATAGTGATTCTCGGCGAGCTGTCGCGGTCACCGGCAACCGTCGCCGGCGGTGGCGCGTCCGGTGGCTGATGGCTAAGATTTTTGAGGGCTTTGTATATCGAGGGGAGAGGGTTCCAATGGGACCGGCGGTGAGGTAAACAGAGGCCGGACGGCGAAGATATCTGGGTTTGAAGGTTTTCGGCCCCTCGCCGGAAAATACTCCGATCCTGGCACGTCGGAGGTCCGGTGGCTGTGAAATTTGGTGGGTTGGCAGGAAATGAGGAGGTGGTGAAGGGTGACTGGCGCGTGTGGCCTGAAAATGGCCGGAAATGGGTCAAATGGCGGTGGCCGGTGGGGAAGGGGAAAAATCGCCGTCGCCGGAAAAAGCTCCGATCCGGGCACGTCGCCCGTCGATTGGCAGTGAAATTTTGAGGGTTGGCCGGGAATGGAGAGGCGCTCCCGACTGGCCGATGCGTGTAGCAAGAATCGACCGGAAAATTTGACAACTCCGACGGCCGATCGTTTCTCTCTCTCTCTCTCTCTCTCTCCTCTCTCTCTTTCTCTCTCCTCCCCGTTGCTTTTGCCAAATAAAAGCCACCGTGGGTGATACTGTTCACCCACTGTGCACTTAAGCCAGATATAATAAAATATTACGGTATCCGGCGAACTTCACACGTCCATAACTTTTTAACCATATGTCCAATTTAAGCGTGCCGCTAGTCTATGAACTCGTATCGACGAGTATTTTACAACCATACAAAAGTCAAAACAAAATTATACAACGATAAAAAGTCAACTCCCGACACCTTTTGGACAGTTTGCACCTCAACTTGTTTTGTCCATAACTTTCAAACCGTAGCTCCGTTTTCGAAGTGCTACTAGTCTATGAACTCGGGGCATCATGCACTTTACCACGGTACCATGGTCAACTAAAAATTTCAACTGGAACAAAAAGTCAACTTTTGACCCACTCGGTCAATGGTCAACCTCGGTCAACGTGCATAAATTCCGATGTGGTTTGGGTCGGGATGTTACATCAAAACCCATATCCATTATAAACAAACATCATTTTCCACAAATCCATCACATGAATAAACCCTTAAATATCAATATATATATATATGTTGAAAATATATTGTTAACAAAACATGCTCATACCAAGATTTACAAATTCATCATGAACAACTTTAAGTTCTAAAATATTTAAAATCTTGTCAAAAATTACATAAAATGATAACATATAAATATTCATATGTTCATATATATATTGCTCAAAATTAATATGTGGATTCAAAATATGAAAATAACATTCAAGTAATGTCCAAAATATTTTTAAAAGATAATTTGACTCATAGATACTTGTGGCTAATTACTTATGCTCCTCTACAGGGTCCCCTCCAAATATAGTACAGGTTTTTAAAACGTAACGAAATATTTCTTAGTTCCAAAATTTAAACCAAAGATATTGATATAAATTAAATGTCTTAAAATAATCTATACAACTCTATTATCATAAATTGGTAATCCAAGGGTTAAATTATATTGTGAATATTTGGGACTCAGATCTAAAATTGGAGTTTTTAACTTGAAGTTCAATTTCATGAAATTGAACATTCTATTATGTTTTAATAACATCTAGAAACAATTTCTAACACCAATTTGATCCTAAATTATCCAAACACAGATCAATTTCACATATATTAAATTAATTGATTTAAAAATGAAAATATACTCAAAGGGTAAACAAAATTGACAAATCATATATGAAATCAAAGCTAGTGGAATGAGTAACAAGATGGTAAGGTCCAAAAACATTGTCGATTACCAAAAAATCAACCACGGTTTTGGCCAAAATTGAAATTGTTGGATCTATCAAATGATAAAGAGTTGGAGGAAAAGGAAGCCATATCTAAACTTAAGGGGTTCAAAATAGGGGGTGAGATATATAGCATGGCCTGAAACAATCAAAAATGGTTAATTTTCTAGCAGCTAGACTAGAACGCCATTGACAATTCATTGTGAAACTCAGTGGCTAGGCCGAAAATTATGGGCAAGTTGATGGTCCAATGCATGTGAGGTTATTTTTCTTGAAAGTAGGTTAATTTCTATCGCACTTAACAATGGGATAAGTTGGATTACAAATCGACTCGACTTGGAAGATGCGAAGCAGGTTCTCAAGTTTTCCATGGGAGTTTGAGGACATTTTAGGTATTTTGAAATTTATTTCTTAAGGGCACAGATCCCCATGTATTTATAGACATTCGGATCCACTAAGAGGCAAACATTGGTATTGATTTGGATCACGAGCGAAATACTGATGTTTAAAATTTCATAGATTAAGCCTGTAAATAGGCTTGAGTAGCTCATTAACAACTCAATTTTAGTTTGCTCGAACTTGATTTATAAAGAAAATGAGCAGAGCTAGAAGAAGAAATGAAGCTTATGAATCGATATTGAGTAATAAATTAATCTCGTGAAAAGCTCATGAGTAATTTGAATTTATCATTTATATGTATTTATATAAGAAATTATAGTCCGATTCATAATTTTAGAAAATCATACTCGAAACTCATCTATAAGATTTTTTAATTAATTTATACAATTAAAAATTATAAGTATAACTATGACAAAATTAAGGGGATATAAATGAAATTTACCTATATACAAATTATATTATGAAACTAAGAATATTAAATATTTATAATGCACAAATAATATTTTTTGATGTTTTAAATTTATAATTTTTTAAAATTAAATTAAGTTTATTGTAAAATTAATAGAATAACTGAAAGTTATTAACTATTAATGTCAAATTTTTATTTTTAAAAAAATAAATATTTAAGTTTTTAAATTTGTATAATGTAATGAGGCAAGCCAAGCTAAATTTAAGTTTTGCAAGAATGAGCAAGATTGAGCTTGAACAAGTAATTTCAAACTTTTTTAAGCTTAAGCAGAACTTGAATACTTTAAAATCATGTAGCTAAGCTTGAAAATGTTAATACTCAACTCGACTTAGCTCATTCACACCCTTTTTTATAGAATCATAATTTTGTAATAGTAACTTAAAAATAGACATACCTTCTGTCTATAAATTTGTATATATGCACTTTATGTGAAAGTATATTGGTCAAAGGCAAAACTTTACGATGCAAAAAGTTAAACTTGGAGAGCTATATACGATTCAATTAGTCAAACACAATCAAATTTGTGTAATAAAGGTATTTTTAGATTCGAATTGTTACAATATTGCTATATACGTTTACCTATGGATATCTGGAATCAAACCCAAAGGCAAGTGTAAAGACTACAGAAGTGACACCAACCCAAGGCTGCACGCATTGGATATATATTTTGTTTTAACAAATAACATTGCACAATATTAAATGCTAAAAGTTATAATTAACCGAATTAGATATCTTAGTTTTAATTGTTAGTTGAAGTGATCTATTTTACATTTGACATCAACACAATTTCTAACGTAAAGTAAAAATATGTTTCCAACAAATTTTATAATATACATTATGAATAATGATTTGTTCAAATTATATTGTTTTTAATTTAATATTATAATATATTATCGCATGAGAGTATACCATATCAATTAATAATTTGTAACTATAATCCTAATTATACAAGTATGTAGCAATTTTTAACAACTATCACACGACATCATAGATGCTCGATATTTTGTTTTTCTTTTATTATAATTTGAGATAGAGAAATTTTCATCCAGATCAAAATTTTAACTTTAAAATTGGAGGTATATATATTTCCAGTGTTCTGTTAACAAATCAAAACGGTATATATTCTTATATTGTAAAATTGGAGGTATATATTTTTTCCAGTGTTCTGCTAACAAATCAAAACGGTATGTATTATTATATTTTAAACTTAGAGGTATATATGTTTCCAGTGTTCTGCTAACAAATCAAAACGGTATATATTATTATATTTTGTCCGTACACATTTTTCAGTCAAGTAAACCTCTCCAATATGATCTTGTCGTGTATGGACTGTCTAAACAAAGGTTATATATAAAAACAGACGGAGAATGACATCACCGTGTTCCTTCTATCGTAAAATAATATCTAAATAGATGAAGAAGTACAAGAAAGAAAGTTTGCTTTTTTTTTTTTTTTATTTGTTTTTTAATTTGCTTATTTACGTTTCATGACTTTTGGCGGTAATATGAATTTCTACATACGTGACTTTCTCTACACTTTCCTACCCTCTCTCTCTCTCTCTCTCTCTCTCTCTCTCTCTCTCTTTGCTCCTTTCATAAATTTCAACCATAATATGAAAAGGGTGAAGAGAAGTAGCTGATGTGATCTTTCTCTATATATACACACACATATATTCAAAACCATCATAATATCTAGAAGTTAATTGGTTATTTAAGTTGAGCAAAACAAAGGTAATATTGCAACGAGAGCAATGGGAGATGGAGAAGGAGATGGAGGAGGGATGGCAAAGGTGTTGCCGACGACGTCATTGTCGCCGCCGTCGTCGACGAGGATTGATAACAAAGAAGGAGAACGACATGTCGTGAAAGGAGATGATAAGCAGCAGGTGTCGTTTTATAAGCTGTTCTCTTTTGCCGACCGGTTGGATGTCGTGTTGATGGTTGTGGGGACAATATCTGCCATAGGAAACGGCATGTCGCAGCCTCTCTTGCTTCTCATTTTTGGGCGGCTTATTAATTCTTTTGGTACTTCTAATAGCTCCGATATCATTGATAAGGTTTCACAGGTATGCAGCAAACAAATTTAAGTACAAAGACTCTTTTTTTACCACACACAATGAAATATTCTTCATTCTTCATTTTTTTTCTTTTTTATAATTTAATTTTTTATATTCTCTTTGGATTTATGTGATATAGATGTTCCAATTTTTTTTTTTAATTTATTTTTTTTTTAAATGAAGAAAGTTAAGATGCTATTGAGAGAAAATGTGTGGCCATAATTGAGTAGTTTGAGTCCTCACTGTCCAACAATAGTATAGTTTAGACTGATCAGGCCCAAAATTAATTCTATATTGATGAAATTAATTAAGCTTATATTATTCTTTATTAGGTAGCTTAAAAACTGGGATATTTCTTTGTTTGCTCTAAATTGATAATGGAATTTTGTTTATATTTAATGTGGTTTGCATCAGAATTTGGAATGAAGGAAATTGTTAATGGGTATTTTGCAAGAAATTTGCATAAAAAGTTAACTTTTGTATCTTTGTGTATTAGCTTTTACCTTATCCAGCTTTCTCCCCACTGCTCCACTATAGCAATCCAATCACTATATTTTTGTTGCAATAATTCATGATAGCTTTTGAATTGACTTTTGTTATCTTTGTGATTTTTCCAGCTTTGTTTGAACCTTGTATACTTGGCAATTGGTACTGGTATTGCTGCATTTCTTCGTAAGTACAATTATCCCTATCTCTTTTCAAGCCCAAAAACAATATTTTTGCAATGACTTTATTTGAAGATGCCTCAAATAGTGATCACCATGTGTTTGCATAATGTCCAGTACATGAAACTAGATCTGTGCATGAGAATAAACAAGTTAGCTCAGCAATATTCCTTATTTGGTTTCTGGTTCACTTGGCTTGCTAGTTGAGTTTGCTGAATCAAAACTGGAAGCAATCTGTAACTATAATTTTACCGTGTCATTGTTGTAGCAATTGTTTGCTAAAAGCATAGATGATTTAGATCCATATTATTAAGAGCAATAATATTTTTATCACCAAAGGTGATAAACACCAGTAATATCGCAGTTTGTGTGGTTAATATTGTATGATTACTTCGAAAGGTAGCATCCTTTTAGACAAAATGCTCTGTTCAAGTGTCCTGTTAGTCCTATCAAGAAACTTTACATCTAGAAGACTCTAATGGTGTTTTTATGTGGTTCATATTGCAGAGGTATCATGTTGGATGATAACTGGAGAAAGACAAGCCACTCGAATTCGAGGCTTGTACTTGAAAACAATACTAAGGCAAGACATTGCCTTTTTCGACACTGAAACTACAACGGGAGAAGTCATTGGGAGGATGTCAGGGGATACCATTCTCATTCAGGATGCAATTGGTGAAAAGGTACTAACAAAAAAGTTGCACGCAAAACTTCTAAGGCTTTCATTTTTTTTCCCCATCATCTTTCATTAATCTCTTTTAGTTTTCTAGTTAATTGAAATGCATATACACTAATAATATGTACAGGTAGGGAAGTTCATACAACTTGTTTCAACATTTTTCGGTGGTTTTGTTATTGCCTTTGCCAAAGGATGGCTTCTTTCCCTTGTTCTGCTTTCATGTATTCCAGCCATTATCATTGCTGGTGGAGTCGTTGCAACGGTGATAACAAAAATGTCGAGCCAAGGGCAACTTGCTTATGCAGAAGCTGGCAATGTAGTAGAGCAAACTGTTGGAGCCATTAGAACAGTAAGGAAAATATTAATACTAAATTTATAAATATACCCTTATCTTAAATCTACACACATTTGTATGTAAAATACACTGAATTGATTTTCTAGAGCATAAAAATGCGTGTATAATATTTCCCTTTTTTATTTTTATTTTTTATGTGCAAGCTAGGTTGCATCCTTCACTGGGGAGAAGAAAGCGATTGACAGATACAACATGAAGCTTAATGCTGCCTACAAATCAGCAACACACCAAGGGTTGGTCTCAGGATTTGGACTTGGAGTTGTTGGGCTTATTGTCTTTGGGACTTATGGACTTGCTATTTGGTATGGATCTAAACTAATCATTGACAAAGGATACAATGGAGGAGATGTCATTAATGTAGTTTTAGCAATCATGACAGGTGGAATGTAAGTAAACATATGTAGATATACCCTCACATTATACTCAAATTTTGGCAAAAATTGCTAATTTTGGTGTGGTCTTGGATTATTAGGTCATTAGGTCAGACATCCCCATGCTTGAATGCATTTGCTTCAGGGCAAGCTGCAGCTTCTAAAATGTTCGAAACAATCCATCGAAAACCAAAAATCGATGCCTCTGATAACAGTGGAATTGTGTTGGAAGACATGAACGGAGATATTGAACTCAAAGATGTGTACTTCACATATCCTGCTAGGCCAGATGTGCAGATCTTTGATAGGTTTTCACTGCAGGTTCCAAGTGGGAAAACTGCTGCTTTAGTTGGGCAAAGCGGGAGCGGAAAATCAACAGTAATCAGCCTTATTGAAAGATTTTATGACCCGGATGCTGGTGAGGTACTTATTGATGGTATTGATTTGAGGAAATTGCAGCTTAGATTCATAAGGGAGAAGATTGGACTTGTTAGTCAAGAACCTATTTTATTTGCTACAACTATAAGAGAAAATATAGCTTATGGGAAGGGAAATGCAACTGAAGAGGAGATTAGAATGGCGATTAAGCTTGCCAATGCAGCAAAATTTATTGACAAGTTGCCTAAGGTTCAAAACTATTGCTCTTTCTTGGTTTGCATTTTGACATCAATTTTTTTTTTTTTTTTTTTGATTCCATGATTGGTTTTTTGGATCTTTTGGTAGTTAAGAAAACTGCATTTTTGTCTATAGGGGCTGGACACATTGGCTGGTGAGCATGGAACACAGCTATCTGGTGGGCAAAAACAGAGAATAGCAATTGCAAGGGCAATTTTGAAGAATCCCAGAATTCTCCTTCTTGATGAAGCAACAAGTGCCCTTGATTCAGAGTCCGAACGAATTGTTCAAGAGGCACTGGAAACAGTCATGGAAAATAGGACAACTTTAGTGGTTGCACATAGATTGACAACTATCAGGAATGCTGACATTATAGCTGTGGTGCACCAAGGGAAACTTGTAGAACAAGGTACTTTGAAACCAACTATATATATATATATATATTAGGATTACCAATATAAGTTTTCCAAGTTGATAATAACTTAACATAGTACCAGTACCAGAATATATATTTACGGTCCAATCTCGCTAAACTCATTTCTTATTATTTATAAATGGTAACCCAGTTAAAGTTATTATACTAGGTTTCAAAATCTACGGATTGTTCATAAAGTTAACATTTCCAAATTGAATGTGAATTTTTCAGGAACACATGCTGAATTGATCAAAGACCCAGATGGAGCTTACTCTCAGCTAGTAAGGCTTCAAGAAGGAGCTAATGAAACAGAAAATACCCAAACCTCTGAGGATGATAAGGCAAATGGAAGTTTTGAACTTGACAGGTCCATTGCAAGGTCTGGGAGCCAGAGATTATCATCAAAGAGATCCATAAGCAGGGGTTCATCAAGCAGCAGACGCTCTCTCACTCTTAGCTTTTCTATTCCGGCACCGATTAATTTTCTGGACATTGAAGAAACAAATGATCCAGAGAATTCAGTAAGAAGTAATAAGGTGAATCCGGAAATGCGTAAAAAAGTTTCCATCAAAAGGTTAGCCTATCTAAATAAGCCTGAGCTTCCAATTTTATTGCTTGGATCAGTTGCTGCCATGGTAAATGGTGTTCTTTTCCCTGTATGTGGCCTTGTACTCTCGAGTGCCATTGAAATGTTTTACAAACCTCCCAGTGAGCTAAGAAAGGATTCCAAATTTTGGGCTCTTATGTTTCTGGGTATGGGTTTAGCTGATTTTGTTGCATCTCCAATCCAAAATTACTTATTTGGAATTGCTGGTGGAAGATTGATACGACGTATTCGTCAATTAACATTTGCGAAGGTTGTTCACCAAGAAATCAGTTGGTTCGATGATGCTGCAAATTCTAGGTATGTATATATGTATATATATATATACATATTTATGAAGCATCAAGTTTCACAAGCTTTTCCATTATGAGTTCGTCAAAACTGATACATTTATATACTTTTTCAGTGGTGCAGTTGGTGCAAGATTGTCTTCTGATGCCTCAACAATTAAAAGTCTTGTTGGTGATGCTTTGGCCTTGTTGGCTCAGAATGCAACGACAATTGTGGCAGGGATAGTCATATCATTCACAGCTAATTGGATACTTGCACTGATAGCTCTAGCTGTGTCACCCATTTTGGTTGTGCAGGGCATCATGGAGACAAAATTCCTAGAAGGATTCAGTGCCGATGCCAAGGTCATTCTTCTTTCATCTGTGTTTTACAGCAACAACCTTACTATAAACTATTTTCGTACCTAGGAACTTCGTGAAATTAGTCATAAAATTTTGTTGTGGTTTAATTCGTGAATTAGTTGTAGTGAATACTAAAGAAAGCTATGATGGTGTGTAGATTATGTATGAAGAAGCCAGTCAAGTGGCAAATGATGCAGTTGGTAGCATAAGAACAGTTGCATCATTTTGTGCCGAGGAAAAGGTTATGGAAATGTACAAGAAGAAGTGTGAAGCTCCAATGAGTCAAGGAGTAAGATTAGGGCTCATAAGTGGTGCAGGCTTTGGTTTTTCTTTCTTTGCACTCTTCTGCATAGAGGCATTCATTTTCTACATTGGAGCTGTACTTGAGAAAAATGGAAAAGCTACATTTGGGGAAGTTTTTAAGGTATATATTAGGTTGCTGCTTTAATGCCTCTGATATTCAAATCTTTCATTTAGAATTTCTTCCACCACATAGTTTTGGCAATTTTTTTCTCTCTTTTTTGGCAGGTTTTCTTAGCTTTGGTACTTTCCGCAATGGGGGTTTCCCAAAGTACTGCCATGGCTCCTGACACTAGCAAAGCCAAGGATTCAGCAGCTTCAATATTTGGAATTCTTGATAGCAAGCCTAAGATTGATTCAAGCAGCAATGAAGGGACAACACTACCAACTATAAAAGGCGATATTGAGTTCGAGCATGTGAGCTTTAATTATCCCACAAGACCTGATATTGAAATTTTCAGAGACTTTTGTTTGGGTATTCCCTCTGGAAAGGTATTGAGCACCTCCATTACCCTACTATTGTCTATCATTTTCCCTAGTTATGTACTTCATATAGAGTTTTTTGCCTGCAGACTGTTGCTTTGGTTGGAGAAAGTGGAAGCGGAAAATCAACTGCAATAAGCCTAATAGAGAGATTTTATGATCCAAATTCAGGACGTATAACATTAGATGGAGTTGAGATCCAAAACATGAAGCTAAGTTGGCTAAGGCAACAAATGGGATTGGTTAGCCAAGAACCAATTCTCTTTAACGAAACGATTCGAGACAACATAGCTTATGGTAAACAAGGTGATATTAGTGAGGAAGAGATAATTGCAGCAACAAAAGCAGCAAATGCACACAACTTCATATCATCATTGCCTCAAGGCTATAACACATCTGTTGGGGAAAGAGGGATACAATTATCTGGAGGCCAAAAGCAGAGAATAGCCATTGCCAGAGCAATCCTAAAGAACCCAAAAATTCTTTTGCTTGATGAAGCTACAAGTGCATTGGATGCAGAATCTGAAAGAGTAGTACAAGATGCATTGGATAGAGTTATGGTGGATAGAACAACCGTCGTTGTTGCTCATCGCCTTACGACAATCAAAGGGGCTGATATAATTGCAGTGGTGAAGAATGGTGTGATTGCTGAGAAAGGAACTCATGATTTGTTGATGAAGGTCAGTGGTGGTGTCTATGCATCTCTTCTGGCACTTCACATGAGTTCTTCAACATGAGAAAAAAGAAAACAAAAAACACATACACAAAATTTTATATATGGTTTTGTAGAGCTGTAGGAGGTATGCATTTGTACTTTTTGACTGTAGAGTATTGGAAGTTGCCTGCTTCAACAGAAAACTGTCCAATATTAAGATTAATTTTGATTATTCTTTAAGATTCAATATTTTTCTTTCCCTTTTTTTAAGTAGAAAAAAGGCATACCATTTACTAAGAACAAACACTAAATCCAGAATCACCTCCTAAATTTTATTGGTAAAATTGTTAAGGTATTTTTAATGTTAATAGTTAAACAGAGTCACGATTAAAAGGCAACTAATATATATTTGCATAACAAAGTTCCTCTAATTTAATAAAAATTACTTCTTGATAATATTTCAATCAATATGAATCGTCAGAAGTATTAATTATCCAAAATAGCATAATTCTAAGTTATATAGTGGGTCAGGAGTAAATAACAATATGAATAATTGACCAAAAGGAAAACAATAGTCAATTAGCAAATTAAACTGAAAAATGCCTATATATCTTTTACTATTAATCTGGGATATATTTCTCTAGCAGTGCTATCCAATTTTCTTGCTGCTTTCTTTTGCTGCCATTAATCACTTCCACATTTGAGCAGCATTTCAATTTATCCCAACAAGCTTTGGTTTTTTTCCTCTCACTTTCTAACCTCGTTTTCAGAATGCTTTTTTTATAGCTTTCAGCTATATTGTTTTCCACCTCTTCCATGCGGACTTCCAAAGGGGTTGGTTGCTTTCTCATCACATTTGTTACCTTGCTAAAAATCTTTTCCCTCCACTGTGATTTGTCCACTCTAATATTTTCTCCACCTTTTGATTCTACTAATGAATTTAAAGCCAATGCCTTCTCTTTACTTTCAAAATCTTCCCACCATTTATATTGCTGAGGTAGAGCTTTTTCATTCTCTAAGTGTTCAGTCCCTGCAATACCTTCCAGTGCACAACAATATCTCATAATGCTGTCAGGTGTCAATTTAATTTCAATGTCATTTTTTTTTTCCCTTTCATTTGACAGTGCGGGATTTCAAACTTTAATCCTCTATCACAGGATCGTATTATATCATAACATTATAAGTATCAACGATAATTTTCAGTCGAGCCAAACTAATACTAGATCGACCTAATGGTTTTAGAGCTAAGTTTTATTTTCATTAAGCCTTAGATCACTTGAAAGATTCAGATTTTAAAAATCAATCAATGATCTAATATGAATTTAATGACATATTAAAACTGTATTTGAATAAAATGCCAGAAAACTATAGAAGTATTTTTAAATCTCAGCTTTAAAGCAATTCAATACTAATAAACAAAATCCTTCAATCTGATGTAAGTCTGTAACGTTCAACCCATATAAGCTTAGAAAAATTATTATTACTATTATTATTATTATTATTATTATTATTATTGTTTGATGGAGTTGACATGACTTAATTACATAAAGTTGTTATTGGTTTGAAAATTCATCTGTTGGACTATTTATTTATTACTAACCAATGCAATAAGTTCTAGGATACTAACTAATGAAGAATATATCTATTAACAAAGCAAAGAAAAAATACATATACATTATATAATGCTGTAATGAAGAGTACCTTTAGTCTCTGAAAACTCAAAACCAGCATCAGAAGTGGGTGAGGAAGAACTTTGAGCAGAAAATTCTCCACCTAAAGGCAAAAGGAGTAGGTCTTTCAGAAGACTCTTTTTCTTTGCTACAAATATTTCTCTGTCATTTTCACTGCTGGAGTACACTTCGTCTATCTCATTTTTCTCACTAAATTTAACTTCTTCTTCTTCCTCTTCTTCTTCTTGGACATTAGTTAGATTTTTGCAGTAAATATATGCTGAATTTTCTATCAGATTTGTTTTTCCATTATGTTGTAATTCTAATATTTCCATTAAAAGCTTTTGGTTTTCTGTGGCAGAATCTTTGTTAATTTGCTCCATAAAAGCTCCTTCATTGCTGCTTACCGCTTCAAAAATATTAAAGAAAACTTATTGTCAAATTCCACTAAGAAAATAACAACAAAAATCGTATACCAATTGTCTCTTGCATTCCAAATTGTACAAAGTTATGATTTTCAATTTAAAAACAACTAGAAACTTGAACAAGATTTTGGAAAACAAAAAATAGTCATTTCTTACTTGTAATTCTATGCCTTCTCTTACCATTTTATGAACGTTGCATCTCATTTTTCTTTTTCTTTTTTATTTTTTGTACAAATATTAAGTATTTAACACAGATGACCATTAGAGTAAAATTCCATCAACTTTTTGACTTTCTACAAATTAATCTAAACAATTTTTTTTTTTTCAAGACCAAAATTTATAAAAACTCTTTCAAACGTTTTTCACTTTTCAATTTTTATAAAGCAATTCTTTGATTTAAAATTCCAATATTCTTTGAAAAAAGTCACTAATATATTATTCTTTTCGAGCTTGTAATCTATACAAGGGAAAGAATTAAAAAGAGAAATATATATATATATTAAAAAAATATAAAAACTAATATATATTTATTTTCATCACATCTTCTCTTTAATTAAATACAATAAAAACTATAACCCCTTTTTTTCCCTCATTTTCCCTAATGGTTTCCAAAGCCCGGAGCATAATTTTAATGGTTTGTAACATATAAATTTCTTAGTTTTCTCTGTTCTAAAGTTAGTTTATAAATTTCTTTCCTTTACAGAAGTATTTGATCCTGCTTCTTTTTGATAATAAAAAGAAAGAAATATAACAGCAAAATAATAAAAATGATGATGATGATGATAATATGCTAAGAAAGAAAATGGAAAATAAATAAGTATAGTACAGTATAAAACGGAAAAAGAAAATTACTTTTTCTTGACTTATAGTTGCAAAGTCTCAGGATTTTCATCACAAATTAATTAGCTAGTCACTCGTAAAAACCTTATTAACAAATCAATATAAATACACAAACATATATATATATATATATATATATATATATATATATATATGTATATATTATTAATTCTTCTAAAAAAAATACATAAATATATATAAGTTAAATTACGTACCAGAAACTGAATTAGCCTTCTCCTTGCTGTTTTGGTGCTACAACATCAAATTTCCACAAAAACAAAAATGAAAAAAAAAATAAAATAAAATAAGAAAGTTTGGACTATGACCCTTGAGAAGTAGATTTACAGAGAAAAATATGTACATAAAAGGTCCCAGAGAGGAAGGTACAGGAGCAGCCATGAAGGTATGGAACTTTGGTAAAAAGTACGCGGGACTTTAATTCCTTAAATAATAGCCAATAGAATTTTAAAACGTGTCGATCTGTCATTGGTACTTTCTTTTCCGTGTTTTATGGTTTTTCTTTGCTTTTTTTATAGTTCATGCTTAGTTAGACTGTACGTTTGACTATGGAGTCGTTTGTTTCTACAGGGTACAATGGAAAATAGCTGAAAGAATAGGATTCTATGTGTTAGTGATCGCAGACGATCTAAGCCAAAAAAGTACGGCAAAGTTTCATATTAACTTTTTTTTTTTTTTTTTTTTTTGGCTGAAAAGTTTCTTATTAATTTTTGCCTACTTTTGACGTCTCATTAATTTTTCATGGAATGATATGCTGTTTGCATCTTTCTCCCAAAAAACCCCACAATAGGAATTATTTATTTATTTATCCCATATATATGTCCTTTGTTACCAAAATAGATCCATTCTTGTATTTAGTTAAGGTTAATTACAATTTAGTTTCTTGACCATTAAGTTTGTTTTTTATTTTTATTTTTTTATTTGGAAAGTTTGACTTAATTATCATGAAATTTTAAATTTAAAAAATATTTTCATTTAAGCTAAGGAAGAAAACTTTTGGTTAATTATTCAACAATTTTGTTCCTAACTAAAATTATAAATTGAAATACTCAGTTAAAAGTTAATGAAAACCTTTTAACCTTTTCCTACAAGTATATTATACTGCTTAATCCTTTTTTTAAGTACAGCTTAATAACAAAACCCTCTGTTTTTTCACCAGAGTCTGAGTTTAAAAATTTTAAGAGTGAGGCGTATTATTGATGCATACTTGTTATATGCTTCAAAATTATTAAAGTAATATGTGGGTATGATTCATTGTAACTGATGAATCATAATTCTATACCAAAATAGGCCACTAATAAACTAGACATCAAAGCGAAGATGACCAAGCTGTAAGCAATCTAGCTATCTCGCAATTTCCTTGGCTTGGATATGCATTTGAACATTGGATGAAGCTTTCTGTCACAGATGTATATCCGGAATAGCCAAGCCTTAACCTCAAGCTTGTTAAGGATGTCATCTGTCCCATATATCTCAAAAGTAGCAGTGCACCATCCCTAACGAGATGGTTTTTTCCGAAAAATTGAGATCGCGGGGCGGGCTCGAGATAAATTTTTAAAATCCGAATCAGGGAGGGGATGGGCTGAGATCGGGGAATAAAAAATCCGGTCTGAATCCAGCCCATATATATTTACTTTTTTTATATATTTTATATATTTGAACTATTTTATTTTTCTAAAGATATATTTTATTATAATTGTAAATTTGGACCTTGATATATTTTATTGTATTTTTATTACATTTTAATCATTTTATTTATATTTTATTTATAAAAAAAAATTTATATAAAGTTTTCAAAAAAAATTATATCAATTATAAAAAATAAAAAATAAACAATAAACAGGGAAGACCGTCCTGCCCCGTCCTCATCCCATTTTTAAAAAAATGGAAAAAACTACGGGGATGGGATGAAAAATTTTCCATGAAAACGGAAACGGAAATTTAAAAACCGATCTCGTCCCGTTCCGTTGATATTCCTAAGCTTGCTATGTGGTTGGTCCAAGGATACAATCTGTAATAATAGTACCTAAGACAGCTCGTCTGGGACATCCAAGACATTTGGCTGAGATAGAATTTCATGTGTAATCTAAACAAGCAGTTTAAATACATCTCTACTATGCCATACGATCGTAATAATTCATTCTCTTAGAAAACTCCACTTTCCTAATGCATGGCTTAGTGATGCAGCCCATTAGGGTTTGATGAGCTAGTTTTTTGGTTCCTTAAGGAAGTTTCGTGTCAAAGTGTATAAATAATTTATTATGATCTACATACAAGGTACGCATCTTTAATTTTACAATCTTAATTATATTTGAACAACTAAAACACTTTCATTGACTTGAATGTCAGAGTGTTTTTGACTAGTACCATATCAGTACTTCAAAGATCTTTACCCATGTTCCTTCTATTTTGCAAATTTCAGATCAACAATCCAACAAACATGGTGGTGCAAAAAGTGCTTGATCGTTTGAATCAACTTATGGAATTATTATTGACAGAAAGAAAGTTTAGTAAAAAAATTTGGGAAGAAAAATAACATAAATTCACAAGATATTCTGCAATTGTACTTCCAAACGAGAAAAAGTAGCTTTTTTCTAATTTTGTTTTTGTTTAGGTTCATGCCTGAAAAAAGTGATATGAAACAACAGAAACTTTGAAAAATCAAAAATTATTTTAAGCCATATATAATGTACTATATAATAACTTTTCTTTTTATGATGGATATTCTTGATCAAAAACACAAAAAACTTGGAAATTTAAGAACTTGTAACGTATATGTTTCTGGTGTTCTATTTTTATTTTTATATGAAATATTAAGCATGACATAATGATAAATGTAGTCATTTTTAATGGCAAAAACAAACACATTAATCAAAAACTTTGATAAAGCTTAATACATAAGCAATTTGCAACCATATTCAATTCCGTGTTTCTATTTTTTGTTTTCTTTAATCTTGTAGCTGCTGGCTAAATGAGAAACCTCCACTGTTCCTATCCACTTGTAAATATTAAGAATACTAAGGAATCTGCCTAATCCATAGCCAGTTGCAAATAATGAATTTGCATCAATCTGCTTCATATGCATTAGCAAATATCCATAATCAAAATACTAATCAACTTAGTCCATGCAGTCACCACAGTGATTGGAGTCATTCCTCAGACCAAAAAAAACACAATATGAAACAGCATTGGAATGATAAAGTATCAGTTCTCTACAATGAGACAAAGGCGAACATGACATATGCCTAGCAAATTCATATGACATTCTGCAATATACCCCCCAGTTGGTAACCCTAACATACACCAGAGTACTTCTCATATACCATATGACTAACAAATTAATGAACAATTTATGTACGTATAGTTTATAGAAGCACTAAAATGACAACTAACACCAGCGAAGACTAGATTTGCATCTACAGCCCGAACTTCACCATCACAAAACTTCAGAATTAATCAGTCAGTGAAGCGTTGTCCACGTCTCAATATTTTCATGAAGGAGATACTTGGGATTCTAGTTCACAGATGAACAGCATACAAATTGTGTCCAGTATGGTTTCTTCTTTGCTCTCCTCTTTTCTCTACTGATATCTGAACGGTACCTTGCCGGTGAGTCCCATTCTTTTCCAGCCTCTCGACTAGCAATCTTGTGTGCAGGTGATTGAGGATCCCTATTGGAATTCACTGTTTTAGCTACTGGAACACTATCCCTTGCTGCTTTGTCACCTTTCTGAGGACTGGGAGCTAGATTTTCTTTGGGGTTCGGTGACCTAGGTTTGTGTTCTAGAGAGGCCTCATTCAAAAGGTTTTTCAAAGGAGTGTGTTGCTTCCCAGTGCTCCAGTTTGTCACCTTGGCAATTCTTTCTTCATTCTTCTTTCTACCTTGTGATTCATTCACGACATGAGTAAGAGAAGGAAACCACCCAGCCTGCAATGGTGAAGAGTTTGACTGCTGTGGGTTCTGAACCGTTTGGATTTCAGAATCAGTGGCTTCTTTATCTCTCCCACCTCCAGATTCAACTAATGTCATAAAAGAAGGTGCCTCATACATTTCTGATTTGTCAGGATGGTCACTTCCAGATGCAACTTTTGGTTGCTTTGAGTGGACATTCTCTCTTGTTCCTTGAGAACCTGCTGGTGGTAAAGCTTCTGCATCAATAATAGCTTGTGCATCTGACTGAGTAGAAAGCACTGTCCCATGCAGCAAAACAAGCAAGCATAAATCAGTTTTTTAAACATTAAAGTAGCGTTCTGAAAAGGAGTATACTGAACTAGCTAACTGGACACTGATATTCTAAAATGACTGCCCTTACTGAACTAGCTAACTGGAAACTGATATCCTAAAATGATCGCCCTTTCAAAAGACATAAAACAACTAAAGGTGATAAAACAAAAAACAGAACGACTCTTTACCATGGAGAATTTATTCAAGCATAAAGAGAAGTTTCATGTCTATTACCATATTTCATGTACATAAATGCAAAAACTATGCTCTCTGCAAATCACATGTCCTGAACTAAATGCAAAAAGCAATGCATGGAACAATAAAGTTTTAACACATTACGTGAAAGAGAAGTTTGTCTACCTGAAATAGATCCCCAGTTGCCTTCAAGACTATCACTTATGCTACTCGAGTCAACTGAAACATCCACTGCAGGTGGACCTAACTGTTGTCTATCCTCTTGCAAAGGTTGAGAACCAAGCCCAGAAGTAGCCCCACTAAGGTCACGGCTTTCTCCAATAGAAGTTTCAGCATCTAGAGAAGAAAGATCTTGCTCTTTGATTACATGGCCTTCCAAAGTATTTTGTGATGGCACAAAATCTACACCACTATCTGATACAGCAGCACTGCTGACTACAACAACATCTTCCTGCTCTTTGTCATTTACATTGAGTTTATGTTCTAATATTCCTATCTGAGCATCTGAAACTAGCTGAGAACCAAAAACTGTGTCACTAACTACTTTGCTAGAATCTGAAGCACTGCCCTTATCTGTGGACCCAATTTCCGGTAACTTTTCCATAGACTCAACTGCTAAATCTTCTGCAATATTTTGGGATTCTGGAAGAATGCTAGCAGATATAGGGGGGGTTGTTTGCTTTTGTGACAGATTTTCCTCTGCATGTCCATCCCCACTTTCACTTCCATCTTTAATAAACTTCTCAATTTTATCCTTCTCACTGGCGCTGGCATCATCACCTTCACATAAGTTAGTTGCTGGCTTAACTTGAAGTTCAGAGATCTTACTAGCTGAATCGAGAGTGATGATAGGGTTTTCTGGCTCCTCCTTGAGTTCACTGTCCATAGCATTTCCATTCTCATTTTTCACATGCACAGCAACATAACCAGCATCTCCAATCTTATCATCCCTCTCAATTTCTCCACTCCCATTATTACCAATATCATGTCCATCCTGTAAGTTATACCCTTTAAATCTGCTACTGTTGTCATCTCCAGTTTCAGCTTTCACATGTTCCGCAACATCATTGCCAAAATCTCTAGTTATGGCATCTTTTCCGCTTTCAATATTTATCTCAACATCATCTCCTTCCTGTAAATTGGTAGAAGGATTAACTCGGATTTCTGATAGAATACTAGCAGATTCAGGAGTAACTTTTGAGTCTGTATGGTCATCCTCTTTAGTTCCTTTGTCATCATAAGATTCTTGTTCTTCAGGAGTGCCGACTGAAGAGTTCTTATCTGTCTGAGCCACCACAGCATGATCAGAGGCTACAATATCATCTGGTCCTTGGTTTTCACTAATCTTGACATTGATCTGTGATGAATTGGCTTCCTCTTCAGGAGCCACTTCTCTAACCACGGGGATGCTGCTCCCTTGATCTGGTTGGATGCTATTTTCTGAAACATTCCTATCTGATGAGGAGACCACATCACCTCCACTTAACTGACTTGACCCCAAATCAAGAACATCCTCCTCATCCTTTTTAGTTCCTTTGTTATGATAAGGTTCTTGTTCTTCAAGAGTGTCAACTGAAAAGTTCTTATCTATCTGTGCCATCATGGCATGATCAGGGGCTCCAATATCATCTGGTCTTTGGTTTTCACCACTCTTAACATTGATCATAGATGAGTTTGCTTCCTCTTCAAGAGCCACTTCTCTAAGCACAGAAATGCTGCTCCCTTGATCTGGTTGGGTGCTATCCTCCAAAACATGACTATCTGATGAGTCCTGAGAAACAGGACCCTTAACAGACTCTCCATTGTCCCTAATCGGTTTGCATGATTCTAAGGTTGCAGATTGATATAATTTCACACCATGATGGTCCTTGAAATCTTCAATCATGATCTCAGGATGGTCTACTACATGCATGTCATCAGGCACAGAAAGCACATGCACATTCTCATTCCCTTCTTCCTTCCTGTTGCCAGTTTCAATTAAATCACCAGAATTTGCAAATTTCATTTCTTCTCTCCTATCCACCTCAGTTTCAACAATATCAACAGAAGCATTCACATGTTCAACAGACTCAACCACAAGAGGAAGGTCAGTTCGGGGAATCTTCACTTGAGATCCTTCAATATGCTCTTCCTGTGACTGGACGACACTGCCAGTTGGCACAGCTGGCAATGATTCTGGAGTTATTTTAACTGTCTCTTCTAATTTGCCAACTGCCTCTGTTGTTTCATCAACAGAAGCATTCACATGTTCAACAGACCCAACTTCAAGAGGAAGGTAAGTTTGGGGAATCTTCACTTGAGATCCTTCAACATGCTCTTCCTGTGATTGGACGACAATCTCATTTGGCACAGCTGGCAATGACTCTGAAGTTATTTTAACTGTCTCTTCTAATTTGTCCACTGCCTCAGTTGTTTCGTCAACAGAAGCATTCACATGTTCAACAGACCCAACTTCAAGAGGAAGGTAAGTTTGAGGAATCTTCACTTGAGATCCTTCAATATGCTCTCCCTGTGATTGGACGACACTCTCAGTTGGCACAGCTGGCAATGATTCTGAAGTTATTTTAACTGTCTCTTCTAATTTGTCCACTGCCTCAGTTGTTTCATCAGCTACTTTACCATTTGAGATCATTTCATCCGGTAAATTACTGCCCAAATCAGTCTCTTTCCTTTCATTCAGATCACTCTCCTGTCCAACAGATATTAAAGAGCTAGTCGCAACATAAGTAGTGGCATTTGCCTTCTCATTCTCATCCAATTCCTGCTTTTGAATTTCAGATTTGAAGGGATATAAGTCATCTGTTAATTCATTTTTATTACCAAGAAGCAGAGGTGATGAATCTTCACTTATCGAATCTGCAACAGAACTCTTAGTACCGACTGTAAAAGTTGATGGAGGTTCTTGTAACTCTGGCTCAGTCCTTAATTGATTGCTAATAGCCCCTGGAAAACCTTCAATATGCTCTCCCTGAGATTGGACAACACTACAAGCTGGCAAAGGTGGCAATGATTCTGAAATTATTTTAACTGTTTCTTCGAATTCATCCACTGCCTCAGCTGTATCATTAGCTATTTTAGGTGGGATCATTTCATCTGGTAAATTGCTACCAAAATCAGACTCTTTCGTTTCATTCAGATCGCTCCCCTGCCCAACAGATATTAATGAGCAAGTGGCAACATCATTAGTGACATTCATCTTCTGATTCTCATCCAATGCCTCCTTTTTAATTTCAGATTTGAGGGGATATAAGTCATCTGTTAATCCATCTTTATCACCAAGAAGCAGCGCGGAAGGATCTTCAGTTATTGAATCTCCAACAGAACTCGTAGAACTGAACGTAAAGCTTGATGGAGGTTTTTGAAACTCCAGCTCAGTACTCAATTGATTACTAGCAGCCCCTGGAATTTCAGGACAGCTGTCAGTTGCATCGCTTAGAGGTTTACTGCTTTCAGATTTGAGGGGATACAAGTCATCAGTTAATCCACTTTTATCACCAAGAAGCAATGGGGATGAATCTTCAGTTATTGATTCTGCAACAGAACTTGTAGTATTGAATGTAAAGCTTGATGGAGGTTCTTGCAACTCTGGCTCAGTCATCAATTGATTACTGGCAGCCCCTGGAATTTCAGGATGGCTGGCAGTAGCATTGCTTAGAGGGATACTAGTTTCTGCACATTAACAGTAATATAATTGCTCTGTCAATAAAATGTAATAGAAGAGAGAAATAAATAGATAAACAAATAAATAAAGGAGCATCTGCCAAACAAAAGAATTAATCACCAGAATCCCATTTGGCATAATAGCTATATCTGATGCATACATTCAACTACTAATTACTAAAGCAGTGAAGTATCATGTGTACATGATTCTTGCGCCATACTTTTTACATACTCATAACAGATATACAGAATAAAAATTCAATAGCTACAGATTGCATATGTTGAAGAAATATGAAAAAATTAGTGGGTTCTCATTATCTAGGTAAAGACCTGAGTATTGGAATAAGATTTTATGTTCTACATTTATTCCCAACTAGAATTTGAAGAATAGTTTACCCACAAGTAGATATATTGACTTCACAAACCTTCAAACTTATTTAACCCAAAAAAAAAGTAATTTATTTGATAAGAAATTAAAGTTAATATCCCATGTTGGTCTAATCTAAAAGGGTCCCAAATCTGGACACAGTATTACCCATCAGCACTTTTGTATTAAATGGCTACACTCAAGTAAGTTCATAGATTGATAGTTTTACCATTGCTCCTGAAGTTGAAATTATTGATACATGATCTCTGAAGCAGATAATCTGGTATGTTCCTACAGTGTACTTTGAAACTAAAGAGAGTTTTACTGAGAATAATTTTGACTCAGCAAAATCTAGATAGGATAATTATTTCTACAAAATGAATGCATAATACTTAATCCTAGTTGTATCTTCAATTCTTCTAAGGAACATAATATTATCTGAAAGTGAAAAAAAAAAAAAAAAAAAAAAAAAAAAAAAAAAAAAAGCAGCTAATTACTTCAAATGCCAAAGGGACATTTAACAAATCCCAACAGCTTAAGCATTCAAAAAAAGGACGAAATGATAAACTATCATGGAAAAAGAGAGGTTACTTTGTTAAGATCCCTAATTCATCAATTTTTCTAACTAAAATTCAAAACTATTCTCATGCATCTCCAATTTCATTTGGAGGATAAACAGTTTAATTCCAACTCATTTTTTTAAACATTTGAAATGCCTGTATGAAATTAATTATATATAAGAAAGCAAATTCTTCTACCATAATGGGATGTTGCACTTAAAAAAATATTAACAATTTACAAAGAAAAGAATAAAAAGCTGACAAAACTTGGATGTCCATCCACTTAAAAAGCTTACCAGCAGTTGGATCATTCTTAATTGATTGGATGGTATTCGTCTCATTCTTAAGAATATTGTCCACATCATTTGGAGGTTGTTCTCGGGTCCCCGCACCAGATCCGCTGTCTAAAAATTCCGCAGCAGCATCCGAAAACACATCATCTTCAAATCTATTTGACGTTTCCCCGGCTCTACCACTAGGCTTGTCAATCGCTTCAAAGAATTTCGGACCTTACACAGACAAATTCACAAATATATTATAAACACTATAAGAAGATATATAAAATAAAAATTAAAATAAAAAATAAAAAATAAACACCCATTTCAGCATCAACAAAGCCAGCGAAGTGAGACCAGTTAAACCTACAAGTTACAAATAGCTTTTTCCTTCCCCCAAAAAGTTAACCATCAACAAAACTAAGCAATGTAATGTCCATTCTGTACCCACTTAAAACGAATTTTGAGGTGGAACATTCACATCACATCTACTTTACTTTCAATATTTTTCTCAACAACCAAACAGAACATGAGATAAAGGAAAAAACAAAATATATTAAAAAAAACAAAAAAAAAAAAAAAAGAATCTCAAAAAAGAACAAAAATTCTCACTGTGAATCTTTTGGTCTTCATCAGAAAGATGCTCATCAGAAGAATGATTCGAATGGGCATTTTCCTCCGAGTCAACCAACCTGTAACCTTCAATAGTTCCACAGATCTTCTTATGTGCCCTTCTTTGTTTTGCACTGGGGTGTGGGTTTGGAAATGGCCATCCACATTTGTGACAGACATGGACTGAATGGCTTTCATGGCCTGCAACAAAAATTCAAGTTGCACACCAAGAATTCACTAATCACTTAGAAGTGAAAAGCAAAATTAAAAAATAATAATAATAATAATAATAACAAAATCTCCAAAACCCCGAAAAAATAAATAAATAAATAACAAAATTTTTTAAAACATATACAAACAAAAACCAAGATTTTTTGGCTTTCCAATGGGAGAATAGCAAAGAAAAAAATAATAAAAATAAACCCAAGAGAATCTAATAAAAGATCTCTAAAACCCAGAAACCATTTTCCAAAACATGTTAAAAAACCAAAAAAAAAAAAAAAAAAAAAAAAAAAAAGAAGGTAAAACCCAAAATCTAGCCGAACCTGATGAATTATGGTTTTTTCTATGATCTTCTTTATCCATATGTCTCAAGGAACAGAGTGAAAATCCCAAAAGAAAATGAGAAAGAAAGCCGACCAAACACCGAGACTAGCGAGAAGTCCTTTCCAAGTCTAGATACTCTCTCTCTCTCTATTGAGAGTGTTTTCTGTACGGACACTGTAGGAAGAGAGAGAGAGAGAGAGAGAGAGAGAGAAAGAAGACTGTTTTTTCAACCAACGCTACCGATCAATTGCACCGCTTCTCATCCTCTGCATTAAGGTCTATGCTATGAAGCCTTGGAGGAGAGAAACATGCATTACTATGTTGTACGTGGAGACAATATTTGCAAAACTCCACAATCCAAATATTATTTAAAGGGTTTTTTTTTTCTTTTTTTTCTTTTTTGTATTTTTATCCCTCAATTTTCTTTACATTTTCATTTGGTCCTCTAAAACTGATTTAACTGACTCTTATCAATTTTGGATGATAGAATTTAATAACCATGGGTTTTAATAAAATTGAAACTATAAAAGTTTGGAGTTAACTATTTTTAACTCATATTTTGTTATTTTATTTTAAACTAGACCATTGCATTTTCAACTAAGTATTTCATTTTTAATTTCTGTTTCAGTGTAAGGCTAAAAGCTACAGTTTTACTGCCACTCAAACCTTCATTTTGGTTTTGGTTTTGTGAGTAAACCACAAGTCCTAAAATGGACGAAAATTCCGATTGTAATGGAATTTTTGGTAATTTTTTTATGATTTGTAATTTGTTACTACCTATCAAAGAGGGTTAAAAACACGGATGTCCTAAATTCTCTACCTTTTTTTTTTTTTTTAATCATTATGTATAGGAGTGAAACTAGGAAAATTGTTTAGGGCCAAAGGTAGAAGTACAAAATTTGACATTGTATTTTTAAAATATATTTTTTATTTTAATATATAAATAAATTATATAATAACTATAAAATTTATGAATAATCTTTTTATCATGGATTATAATATATTTTGTACTAAAGTAGAATGGGATTTCACCCATACTTGGTTGAATCTAGGTGTTGCAATTTTATGTTTTTTTTTATGAATAATAGTCTCTTTTTTTCTTTAAGATATGATAGTGGGGGAGTATTGTATAAGAAATATTTTAAAAATTACATAATAATATTAGACAAATATTTGTTTTTTTTTAAATAATGCTAACATTTAATAAAAAGGTTCATGCGATTATTCTGACAAATTATTTCTAAAAGAATAATTATGTGTCGACTAATTATTTTGTGAGATGATATTGTAAATAATATATTTACCTAAGAAACATCTATTAGAAAATATTATATTTGATTTTGGGACAATAAAAAATCATATATTTAATATAAAAATAATAAGTTAAAATCAAAATTTTAGCCACAATAAAATAAATTTCAATAATTTGATATATATTATGTAAAACTAGGTATAAAATTATTCACATGGTTTATAACTTAATTATCAAAAAGGCAAATAAGTTATTAATTTAATCTAATGAATTTGCCAATTTTTTTCTTAAAAAAAAATCTACGATGAATTTAATTTAGATATAAAATCCATTCTTTAAAAAAAAAAAACTAATTTTTTATCAAAGTTTTAAAATATGTTAAATATAATTATTTTTTAAATGATTTATTTGAAATTTATATTGGAATTTTTTTTTTTTGGGAGAGGGTTCCCAAAAAAAAAACTAATATGAATTTTAATTCTTTTTATTTGCAATGTACACTATATTAGGAAATAATCTGTAGATTCATAAGAATCTTTAATTGACTTTTTATATTTACTAGCATGGTATCTTTGTATTTCTCGATTTCTTTTTTCTTTTCTTTTTTTAATTATTACCAGACTAAATTAATTTTTTGATTTAAGGGCCAAACTATATTATGGGGAAAAAAAAAATTGGTACAATGGTAAAAATCCTAAAAATAAAAAATAAAAATAAAGGGCAAAAGAGTCCCAAACGAAAAGGAACAAAGGCAAGATCTTAAAAATGTGGCATGCACTCAAACGCATATGAGCAAAACCCTTCAAGAAAATCACATGCTTGGTCCCAATTCCAATTGACCAACCCATGCACCAGGTCCAAAATCTATATATTTTTTAAATTTCCAACACAAAAAGGGGTCTTGATCACCGCTCGGTGACATAACCAAAATAACCCAACCGACGAAAAAGCAGTTTGACCCGAGAAATCAAAATCGTATTGGAAACATTACCCAAAAAGAGCGAGCGATATTTTACCGACTACGTAGTCCGTCCAATAGCTTTGAACCGTGACGCAGAATACGTACTCTACCGTGTGACGTGAAAATCTGGTGGCGTTTGCCTTGCGTTTTTAATATCGCTGTGTGTCGTTTTCACAAAAGACCGGACCGTCGCCAAAAGTTAATTCCGCTCGGCTGCCACAAGCTGACATTGATGCGATCCGAGGTCACAATATAAAATTTAATTAATTAATTAATACATTAGGTTTAGGCACTTAGATTTTATCACATTTCTATATTTAATCAACTTTTTTTTTAAAAAAAAAAAAATTTAACGCTTTCTTTTTTAAAATAAATTAATATTTTTAGTTTTAGAATATTGAAGGTGAATAAATTAAATCTAATTTATCATTATTCGGGCAAAATAATGATTTTATTTTATTTTATGTTTTTTGTTTCATATTGAGAATAATGCATTTTATAGTGGAAGAAAATCAACCATCACATCCACATCCAACTCATGCAATAATCGGATACCCACTATATTAAAATAATAATATAGTAATAATTACAATAATTGGAGACCCACAATTGACATTTAATTGTGGATACTGCTATGGAGGGACAGAAAAAAAAAAATATATATATATATATATATATCTACTAGTGTTTCTCTGCATTCAATAGACAGATACAATATTGTAAGGAAAAAAGAAATTAGTACAAGTATGGAATTGATGAAATTCTATGTTATAAATAGAAATGAACATACATAGAGAAATTCTGAATAGAAGTAAATCTATGAAACGATAATAAATTATTCTAGGCATAGAAACGGGTTTTATAAGTAGTAACAAATTTTGGATGAGAGATGAGGTTTTTAAACATGGTTTTTTTTTTTTTTTTTTTTTCCAGTGAACAATTTAGATGACAATTCTCATTTTGTATTCGGTGTCAGATATCAGCCATTTAAGTTGAAAAGAAAAAAAAAAACTTTATAATTACACTAATTTAATAAGCATATGTCCCAAAATTTTTTTTTTTATCACTTAATAATTTGCATTGTTAATTTTGTTATCACGAGAAGGACATGCTCGAGTAAAATAGCTCAAATTTGACGATTAAATCTATTATTAATTTTATTGTTATTATTATTATTATAAAACAAGTAAAGTTGATGCCTTCAAAAGTCTCTTACGCTAATACTTTTAAGTCGGAAAAAAAAAATATATATATATATATATATATATATATATATTTATTTATTTTATGAGGAATCAAAGAGGACAGAAAAAATCAACTCCTTTGAGAAATTAGCAAATCGTGGTGGTCCTTGTTTGGTGATGTAATTAGGACTTATTTTAAAATAAATAAATTAAAAAATTGTTTTAATACTTTTTTTGATCGAACTATTATTTTAAAATTTAATAGTATGTTTTTATAATAATATTGTTTGAATAATTTATTTCTGAGTACAATGAAAACAAATTCAAATAGATTATTAATTACCAGGCACTCCTAGATGATATGCCAACTCAAAATGAGTTGATTATTCCTGTCGTAGAAGTGGTTATTTATTGATTTTTAAAACAAATGAATATGACAAAATTCTACACGTAACTTGATTCTTTCTAGATAAATGATTTACTACTAAAATTAAAATTAAAATTATTTGTTTCATTACATGTCCAAGATCTTGATTTTGACCATTTTCAATCCAAACAATAATTTTCTTTGTTTTTCTTTTCGCCTATTTAATTTTTCTTTTGATTTTTTTGTCTAGTTGACCAATCAACCATTACGCAACGATTTTTCACTATGATTTTTTCAAAGCGACAGAAAAAAATAAATAAATAAATAAAAAGGTAAAAAAAAATAAAAAGGATGAAATGATAAATATAAGAAAAGTATGCGATCCGAGGACACAATATAAAATTTAATTAATTAATTAATACACTAGGCTTAGGCACTTAGATTTTAGCACATTTCTAAAGTTAATCAATTTGTTTAAAAAATATTATTTTATTGATTTCTTTTTTAAAAAAAGTTAACTTTTTTTTTTTAGTTTTTAAAATATTGAAGGTGAATAAATTAAATCTAATTTATCATTGTTCAAGCAAAATAATGATTTTATTTTATTTTATTTTATAGCGAGAATAATGCATTTTAATGGGGAGAATCTGTACCATCACATTCAGATCCAACACCTCCAATAGTCGGATACCCACTATATTATAATAATAATAATAATAATAATTGGAAACCCACAATTGACATTTAATTATTGGTACTGCTAGGGAGGGACAGAATATATATATATATATATATAACTTTTCCAAGCAAAAAATATATATATAACTTTAGTCTATGCTGAAAACCAGAAGTAGTAGAGAATTTTGATCAATTTTTATGCTGAAAGCGAGAAGTAATACGGAATTTTGATCCATTTTTACTGTTTAAAATAGTTCAAAAATAGCTGCTTCTTTTCCATTTTGGTTTTGATTTTCATGTTTTTTATTCTTTTAATTAAATTTATAAAACCACATCGTTTCATTGTTGAAAAGCCTAAAACTACTATTTTTATAAAAAATTGAATGAATTAACTGTTTAAAACTTTTGACCTCTCCTGAAATTATATAAACAACCTTTTAATTTGGGCTTCAATGATGTAAAGAAAATGTTAAAATTGGATAGTTAAGCTTTCATGTCTTTCCAAAGTTAAAATCGATAGTTTATATTTTATATTTACCCCATCTTTGCTTTTTGCTTGATTTGACCTCGTAGTGGCACATCATACAAGACGAAAAAAAAAAAAAAAGTAAATTTAAATAAATAAATTGTATTGATATTTCATTCCTAGAATTATATTGATTGAAATCAACTTTCATTTTTGGTAAATTAAAAAAAAAATTATTTGTTGATTTTGATTTTATTCCTTTATAATATTAGTAATGTAATTTTAAAAATTAAATGCAATACCAATGTATATCAATAAATTAATATTTTGAAATCAAATTTTTTATTATCATTTTTAATTCAATATAAAATTTTTAAAGTAATCATTTTCATTATATGTATGTGTGTTTTAATGGAAGTTTTAAAAAAATTATGATATATTATTTTATATTATTTGTTGAAAATTATGTTGATTAATTAACACTAATAAATAAAAAGTATTTTGTTTTATATTGTGAATCAAATATTTTAACATTTATATAAAGTAATTATTTTTGTTTTGGAGGTGTGAATGTATATATATATATAGACATATAACTATTACACATCAACACACGTGCAAAGACCGTGGCCAAACCTAATATACATATATATATATATATATATATATATATATATATATATATATATATCTACTAGTGTTTCTTTAGACAGATACAATATTGTAAGGAAAAAAGAAATTAATAAAAAGTATGGGATTAATGAAATTCTATGAGGTAAATAGAAATGAACGTACATTGAGAAATTCTGAATATAGGTAAATGTATGAAACGATAATAAATTATTCTAGGCAAATAGACGGTTTTTATAAGTAGTAAAAATTTTGGATATTGACAGATGAGATTGTTAAACATTTCTTTTAAAAAAAAAAATTCTTTAGTGAACAATTTAGATGACATTTCTCATTTTATATTTGATGTCAGATCAATTCGATCAGCCATTTAAGTAAAAGAACTTTATAATTACACTAATTTAATTAGCATATGTCCCAAATTTTTTTTTTTTTTTTACTCTCTTAATAATTTCATTGTTAATTTTGTTATCTCCAGAAGGACATGCTCGAGTAAAATAGCTCAAATTGGATGATTAAATCTATTATTAATTTATCATTATTATTATTATAAAACAAGGAAAATTGATCCCTTCAAAGGTCTCTTACACTAATAATTTTAAGTCGTTAAAAAAAAATATATATATATATATATATTATATGAGAAATCAAATAGGAGAGAAAAAACCAACTTTATTTGAGAAATTAGCAAACCTCAGTGGTCCTTGTTTGATTATGTAATTAGGACTTATTATAAAATAAATAAATTAAACTATTGTTTTAAAACTTTTTTTGATCAAACTATTATTTTAAAACTAAAAAGTATATTTTATGAATAATTTTATTTAAATAATTGATTTCTAAATAAAATTCAAAATTTCAATATTGATAGAAATATCGAAAATTAAAAATATAAAAATATAAAAAATTATCGAATATTAATAAAAAAATTATAAAAATTGATGAAAATAGCTATAAATTTATTTTTAAAAAATAAAAATTTTTATTAAAATTTTAGAATTAATTTATTTAATTAATCAATTATCAAATTAATTATTAAAATTACAAAAATATTGAATAAATATTATATTTTTTTAATTAATCAATTTATAATAAGCATTAATAGATAAACATATACTATTATTAATAAAAAATACAAAAAAAATATATATTTAATAAAAAAATTATTAATTCATATATATAAAATAATTATTACAATTACCATATACTTTATAAATGTCATTTCAATACTATAAAGAACTCTGGATAGTTGAGAAATTTTTTTATCTTCTTCATTCATATTTTAAAATATAAAATGTAAGAAGTAATTATTAAAAATATATATCTTTGGTAATTTTGCATATAATTAATAATATACTATCGATATAAATATTTAAAAGTTAAATTTATATGTATTAAATATTATCGATATCGAAATTTTGAACTTTAATATATAGAAAATATATTTCCTGTATATTTTTCAATTTTTGTCTACGTTTTAATTTTTATATACTTTATAATATTTATACAAATATTAAATTTATTATTAAAATAATAATAATAGATATGTAAACATATAATTTGTAATACTTATAATTTTCTCTAAGAATATAATAGATAAACTTATCCAATATAATTTTGGATATTATTTGTTAAATGTGAATTTTTTTATTTTTATTTAACTAATTATTAGAAGAAAATTAAAATATAGAAAAAAAACTATCAGTAATTTGGCCAAAAGTTTTACTAAATATCAATAATATTTATAAAAAACTTTAATAAAAAAATTTAACAAAAAAATCATAAATATTTTCAAATTTTCTATATAAATTTCTGAAATTTTTATAAAAATTATGAGTTTTTTAATCATATTGTAAAAAATTTAATTTGTATATCATGATAAATTTTTTTATAGAAATTATAAAAAAATAAAAAATTTTGGTGAATATTATGAAAACTATATCTGTTTCTACTTATTAGTTAAAATTTCTTTTGATGTATTTAAAAAAAAATTACAGAAAATTTCAATATTTTAAACTATATTTATTAGTACAATGAAATCAAATTCAAACAGATTATTAACTACCTGGCAATATTAAATGATATGCCAATTTTCCTAGCGTACAAATCGTTATTTATTGACTTTTTAAACAGACGTATATCTACAAGTAACTGGATCTTTCTAAATAAATGCGTTACTACGAAGATTAAAATTAGAATTATTTGTTTTATTACACGTCCATGATTTTCATTTTGACGATTTTCAATCCAAACAATATTTTTCTTTTAGGACAAAAAATACTTTTCTTTGTTTTTTTTTTCTATGAATTAATTTTCTTTCTCTTTACTTTATTTTGTCTAGATGACCAATCAGCTATTGACAACGATATTTCACCATGATTTTTTCAGCAGCCACAGAAACCAAAAAAAAAAAAAAAAAAAAAAAAGGAAGAAGAAGAAAGGAGCCTACAATGTTTTTAAAAATAAAAATAAAAAGAAAAATAAAGAAGGTGAGAAGATAACTATAAGAAAAGTACGTAAGATTAAAAAAACTTAATAATGATTTTTTTATGATAATAAACGAATGATAGTTTAAATTTTATTAAATTTGTCATATTAAGTAATTTGAAGGATCAATTTTGTAATAGAAATTATATTTATAGCTACACTTTCAAGTGTTTTTAGAGACACTACTATTTTACACATCAAAATTTTACCTGTACATGAATTATTTTTTTTAATATTTATTAGAAGCATGGGAATTTGTTAGTGTTTATTATTATTCCTTTTTTTTTTTTATCGTAATTAACTAGAGTTATTTATTTTCAATACATATATTTTCCCCTTCATTACCAAGAAAAACACGTGTCCTACAATAATAATCTCTCTCTCTCTCTCTCTCTCTCTCTCTCTCTACATATATATATATATATGTATGTATGTATAAATTGTTGGGTATAACACAAACTATCAGTAAAACAAATAGAAATAATATAAGAAGACAGATATACAGTAACTTAAAAGTATAAAAAAAAAAAAATTACAAAATATATATGTATATAGAACAGATATAAAACAAGTAATTTAGAAACTGACTTATATTCAATGAAAAGATTAAGTTTTGCTTTTAGCAATGTTCTTAAGATAAAAATTTCTCCCCTTTTATGTGCTCGAAGTTCAATAGGAGATTGCCTTCCAAGATGAAAAAATCTGCTGCTTGAGATCTAACACAAGAAATCAAAACTTTTCTGAACAGTATAATTTTTTCCTCTATGAATTTTGACTTTTAATGAATGCAATAGTAAAAACCAATGTTTTAAAACCAGATTTGATTTCTGTATTTATAAAAATTATTATACCTTTTCATGGAATGATATAATGATATGACTCCATAGAAGGTTGCATCGTTTCAGAAAGAAAAGTGTGTCTTTCTTGGAAAACAAGAATATGCTTCCTAAGTTTTTCCTTCATGTACTGTTGCCTTCAACGGTTTGCAAACATTTTAAAATAAAATTCGAATTATTATTTATATATTAAATAATATAAATATTTATTTTTAAAAAATAAACTAATAAATATTAAAAATCCAAAAAAAAAAATAGTATTTTTTTCTCAATTAGCCCATGCCGAATGCCATCTTTGACAAATAAATAAGTAAATAATTATATATCTATTTATTTATGGATTAGGTTAGGCCAGGCCCACATTACTTTTAGGGCCTTTAAACTTTCAAAACCTTTATTCGGTCTGTCTATAAATCATTAGAATGCAACATTGGATTTTTCATCGATAAACATCCACAACATAAATTATCCCACGCCAAAAATAAAATAACCGAATGGATTTGCCTTTTTCTCCTCCTAGCTTAATTTGGTTAATATATAAAGTTGGTAGATCCAAAAAGCCAATTATGAATTGAATGAATAAATAAAGAAGGAATTAAAATGCATTGGATTACTTACACTCTAATCAAAGGTTTTACACTCTAATTAAAGGTAGACGTTATCTCTTTCTTTTCCTTTATATTTTAGTTCTTTTATTCCAATTTACAGCTTAGAGAATGAAATTGCATTGGGGCATCAAAATTAATGATATCATAGAGTCGGTTGTATTCCATAATAAAATCTTATTTCTCAAGCCAAGAGAGATAGTTGAACTCTAAAAGTACCACCACATTCTACAAGTGAGTAAGATATAGTGTGTGTACCATATTAAGAACTATTTGGGTCGTCATCTATGATTGGCAGGAGCTAGTTAGTTAATTAAAAAAATAGAAGTTTGGTGGACGAATGGAAAAAAAAAATTACAATAAAAAAGCATGAAAAGATATTTTGATACTCGCTAACACTACATGTTTTTGGTTGCCTAAAAAAGTATACAATGATCTTTTCCAGCAAAAAAAAAAAAAAGTATATAATGATCTTCAAGTATTTCTTTTATTCTCTTTTTTTTTTTTTTTTTTTTATTGAATGATCTTCAATTATTGATGACCCAAATTTGGTGGAAGAAATGATATTCATTAGCTTGTAAGAGACAATTTATGAAAAGCTAAAGAGATTAGGAGGTATTGATTTTTTTTTATTTATTTATTTATTTTTTTTGATAAAAGAAGGTATTGGATTTAGACAATTAAAGAATTATTATTATTTCTTATTATTCTGATAAGGGGGTTTGATATCTGAATCTTCATAAGACGAAGTAGTAAAGTTACTACTAGGCTTCCATATGAGTAAACACTTGCCAATATATAAAATCCATTTTATTGTGAGTCTCTCTACTATATATCTTCAGAACATAAAGATTTTTAAATCCCATGGAAACTATAGTTAAATAATTATAATAGAGTAATTTCAACAAAATATTTTTTACTACTAGGCTTCCATATGAGTAAACACTTGCCAATATATAAAATCCATTTTATTGTGAGTCTCTCTACTATGTATCTTCAGAACATAGAGATTTTTCAATGCCATGGAAACTATAGTTAAATAATTATAATAAAGTAATTTCAAATCGTCATGGAAAACAATAAAGCCTAGAGTTTGGTTCCCTATTTTACTAGCTTGCATATAGTACACAATAAATGGGTTTTTCAAAACTAAATACAATGCCGATGGATTGATTGAGGGACTAAAAGTAAAGCTGGTTGCAAAGGATTTTCATCAAATACCTGTGATAGATTATCATAAGACTCTTTAGTCTAGTAATAAAACCAGCTACAATTCATATTGTTTTAACATTGGCTTTGTCTAACAATTGGCAAGGTAGACAGTTTCATTTTACAATGCATTTCTAAGTAAAGATTTACAAGAGGTAGTTTATATGATGCAGCCACAAGGATTTGGTGATCCTCAAGCTCCTAATTATGTGTGTAAATTGTCTAAAGCTTTGTATCATCTTAAGCGGACTCCTCAAGCTTGGCTGGAAAAACTTACTTGAACTTGGGTTTAAGAACTCTCTATCTGACACATCACTTTTCATCATGAAGCTAAAAGTTTCTTATGTTTTAATTTTGGTATATGTAGATGATATTCTCATCACAAGAAACAATCATAAGTCCATTGCTCAAATCATTCATTAATTGACTTCAATATTTTCTTTGAAATATTTAACGAGAACTCATTACTTCTTGGGTGTTGAAGTATCTAGAATAGCTTCAACAAAGGTATATTTCTGATCTTTTAAAAAAGACCCAGAAGGAGGGATCCAAAGCAATCTCTTCACCCATGTGTTCAAGCAATAAATTGTGTCAATATGATGGTGATCCATTTTTTAAGCTTACTATTTACAAAAGCATAGTAGGTACTTTATTTTTTCTAAATAGACCATACATTTCTTATGCATAATACTCTTAGTCAGTGTCTTTAAGCTTGAATTATATAGTTCATTGGAAAGCTTGTAAAAGAGTTTTGAGATATTTGAAAGGAACAATCTCCTGTGGTTTAAAGCTAGCTGCCAGTACTCGATTACAAGTTCAAGGCTTTGCATATTTTGATTGGGCCATTAATGCTGATGATCAAATCAACAAATGGTTATTGTGTATATTTGGTTCCAATCTTGTTTCCTGGAGTTTTAAAACGCAACACGTTGTTACAAAATCAAATATAAAGGCTGAATATCGAGCCCTTGCTTATATCACTTCTGAGATTTGTTGGTTACAAAATTTAACCCAAGAACTTTAGTTTAATTCAGCTTGTCCAATTGTTTGGAGTGATAACACAGGAGCAGCTGCATTAGCTGCAAATTCAGTTCTTCATGCTAGCCTTAAACACATAGAAATAAGCCAACATTTATAAGAGATAAACTCATTGTGAAATCTCTAGAACTCAGATACATACTGACAGAAGAACAAGTTGCTGATATTTTTACTAAACCTATAAAAACAACCAAGTTTTTGTATCTCATATGAAAGATGAATCTTGATGGTTTGATGAAAACTTGAGCAGACAATGGTTTTGAGGAGGAATATTGGAAGAAATGAATGTTATAGTTTTGGGTTAAAACCAAATGTGAATTGTTTTTCCTTTGATGGGCTTTAATAGCTTTGGGCCTTTGATGGTTTTTTCTAACATTTGTTTTTGAGTAAGTTGTGGGGTTTGATTATATAAAATAAATAATATTTTGAAAATTGTGGGTTGAGAGTTTTAAGGGCAAAAGGACTCTGTGTTGAGATGTGTGTGTTTTCACGTTTTCTTTTCAATGTTCTGCTAATTGAAAAAAGGGTTTTACAGAGAAAAAGTTTTAGAGAAAGAACGTGAAAAAGGAAAAACTAGAGAGAAATTAAATTGATTTGCATAGGGTGGTAAAGTGAAAGTACACAAAAAGTTCAAAGGAAAGGTTTTGGAAGTGCCGTATCCAAGATCTCTTCAGCCGTTGTATCCTAAAAGACGATCGTCATAAAACACCTGCACTGGTGGGCAAAAACATCTTAAGATTGTTAGAAAAATATGTATGAATATATATGTAAATACATGTGGATAAATTAAAACAACATAAATAAAAATTACAATATAGCAATTTTGTAGGTGTATATAATAATTTTTGTAGGTGTATACAGAAATTTTATGGTGTATACAGAAATTATATAAAATCATATTTTTTATGTTTTTCCTATTGGAAATTGATTATAATTAGTTTGTTGAGATAAAAATAGCAACTAATTGTTTTCTGTTTTATGATTTTTACATAAATGGCAAGTGGAGACAATAGGACTATGCCCACTCAGACTTCTGGAATTTAGATGTCTCCTTCTGCTAGTCATGCAGAGAGACCTGAGAAATTCAATGGAGCAAACTTCAAGAGGTAGCAGCAGAAGATGCTGTTTTACTTGACCATACTGGAACTTACAAGATACTTAATTGAAGATGGGCCCCCTAGTAATGAAGAGAGTGATAAGGAGACACTTATGATGGTGGATGCATGGAACAATTCCAATTACTTATGTCGCAATTATGTCCTGAATGGCCTATTTGATGCCTTGTACGGAATATACTGTGGCACCAAATTAGTAAATGAGCTGTGGAAAACACTGAACCGGAAGTACAAAACTGAGAATGCTAGGTCTGGAAAGTTTATTGCAGGCTAATTCTTGGGCTACATGATGGTGGGTATGAAGCCATTAATGAGTCAAGGACATGAGTTGTAAGTGATTATTTAAGAACTTTTTGCTGAATGGAAGATTATGAATGAAAGCTTACAAGTGGCTTCTTTGATGGAGAAGCTACCTCCAAATTGGAGCAACGTCAAGAATTATCTTAAGCACAAAAGAAAGGAAATGAATATGGAGGCTATTGTTAGCAAGCTTCACATTGAGGATGATAACAGAAAATCTCATAAAAGATCCTTAAAGGCCATGGAGAAGGCTAATGTTGTGGAGTATGGTCAGAGCTCCAAGAATAAGAAGAAAACTGGAATAGATTCTAAGTTAGGGTCTAAAAGATGAATCTCTAAGAAGGCCAAGTTTCAAGACAGGTGCTTTAATTGTGACAAGATGGGTCATAGAGCTATAGAATGTAGGCTGTCGAAGAGAAAGAAGAACAGAGAGACACAAATGATGGAGCACATCACTCGAGAGGTTGATGACATTGACCTTAGCATTGTGGTCTCTGAGGTGAACTTGATGGAATCTAATCCTAGAGAGTGGTGGGTAGATATTGGTGCGACCGACCACTTGCGTTCAGATAGGAACATATTCACTTCCTTCAAACCAAAGAAGAATGGGGAGAAGTTATTTATGGGTAACTCTGCTACTTCATAAATCCAAGGTGAGGGCAAAGTAATCCTGAAGATGACCTCTAGGAAGGAGCTGACTCTGAATAGTGTACTGTATATTCCAGACATTCGTAAGAATCTGGTATATGGATCGGTATTGAGCAAACATGGTTTTCGCTTAGTGTTTGAGTTAGATAGGGTTGTTGTGTCCTAGTTTGGGATGTTTGTGGGAAAATGGCTATATAGTCAACAGTTTATTTAAATTTAATGAAATGACTGTAAAACCAAAAGAATTAAATAAAGTTAGTACTTCTTATGTTTACTTGCTTGAGTCTTTTATTTTATGGCATGGTAGACTAGGACATGTTAATTTTAATTCTTTGTGGAGGTTAATTAACTTAAATCATATTCCCATTTGAAATTGATTCCAACCATAAGTGTGAAATTTGTGTGGAAGCAAAATCAATGAGGTCATCATATCAAACAATTGATAGAAATAGTGAACCTTTGGATTTAGTACATACATAATGATGTATGTGATTTAAAATTCGTACCGACGAGAAGTAGTAATAAGTATTTTATCACCTTTATTGATGATAGCACGAAATATTGTTATATATACTTGCTTAAGATCAAGGACGACGCTATAGAGAAATTTATTCTCTATAAAATATAGAAGTTGAGAATCAACTCAACAGAAAAGTTAAAGTGATCATGGTGGAGAGTATGTAACTCTATTTGGAGAGTATTGTGCTCAACATGGCATTATACATAAAGTTACTCTACCATATTTGCCACAATCAAATGATGTGGCTGAACAGAAAAATAGAACTTTGATAGAAATGATGCAATGCTGATAAGTTTTAGATTACCTCAGAACTTGTGAGGGGAAGTCATTTTGTCGGCGAACGACCTTTTAAATAAGGTGCCTCGGAAAGATCAGGTAAAGACACCATATGAGCTGTGGAAAGGAAGATAAACTTCCTATAAATATTTACGAGTGTAGGGGTGTCTGGCCAAAGTAGTGGTACCTACACCTAAGAAGGTGAAGGTAGGTCCCAAAACAGTTGATTACATCTTCATAGGATATGCACAAAATAGTAGTGTATATCGGTTTCTTGTGTATATGTTAGAAATTCCTGACATACACAAAAACACAATAATAGAATCAAGAAATGCATTATTTTTCAAACACATTTTTTTCGTACAAAGTGGAAGAAAGACGGAGTTTGTCTCAACGAATTTATGATGGTATTAGTGATGATAATAATGACAGAAGTCGAGAACAAGAGAATGAAGATGAGATTGAGGTTGAGATTAGACGTAGCAAAAAAGTAAGAACTGAAAAATCCTATGGTCCGGATTTTCTTACTTATATGCTAGAAAATGTACTTGAAAGCTTCTAAGAGGTTGTAAATTCTCCTTAAGGGAATTTATGGAAAGAAGCCATAAAAAGTAAGATTGATTCCATCCTGCAGAATCATATTTGAGAGTTAGTAGATCTTCCTTCAGGTTGGAAACTTTTAGGTTACAAATGGATTTTTAAAAGGAAGATGAAAGCAGATGGCTCAATAGATAAATACAATGTGAGACTTGTAATCAAAGGATACAAGCAAAAAGAAGGTCTTGATTATTTTGACACTTATTTTTGACTAACGAGGATAAATTCTATAAGGATGGTACTGACAATTGCAACATTGTGGGATCTTGAAGTACATTAAATGGATGTGAAAATAGCATTTCTTAATGGAGATCTAGATGAAGAGATCTACATGGAGCAACCTGAGTGTTTCCATTCTAGGATAAGAAAAGAAAGTCTGTAGATTGGTAAATTCCTTATATGGACTTAAACAAGCTCCAAAGCAGTGGCATAAAAAATTTGATAATGTCATGCTAAATGATAGGTTTAAAATAAATGAATGTGACAAATGTATCTATGTAAAAGATACAGAGAATGGATATGTCATTCTATGTTTATATATAGATGACATACTCATAGTAGGTAGCGACGACAATATGATCCGAACTACATAAGACATGTTAAATTCCAAATTTGACATGAAAGATATGGGGCTTGCCGATGTGATTTTAGGTATGAAAATCATGAGGACTTTGAATGGAATTATTCTTAGTCAAATGCATTATGTAGATAAAATACTGGCTAATTTTAATAAATATGATACTAGTATCGCCAGAACACTCATTGATGTGAGTTTACACTTCTCTAAAAATAAAGGAGAAATTGTATCTCAAGTGGAATACACAACGGTGATTGGAAGTTCGATGTACTTGATGAGTTGTACTAGACAAGACTTAGACTATGTAATAAGTAGTCTGAGTAGATACACGAGTAAAGAATCGTTAGAGTACTAAGGTACTTATGATATATTTGTGAATATGGACTGCATTATACAAGATATTCTGCTGTATTAGAAGTATATAGTGATGCAAATTGGATATTAGATATTAAAGATTCAAAGTTCACCAATGGCTATGTGAAGTCCCACATCGGTTGGAAAAGAGAACGAAGCATGACTTACAAGCATGTGAATACTTTTTCCTTGTGAGGCCTTTTAAAACCTTGAATGCTAGGTTGTAAGAGGATTCTCCAAGCTCAAAGAGGACAATATCGCATGCGGATGGTCTGGGCTATCACAGATGGTATCAGAGCAGGACCTAGATCGGTGTGCCAGTGAAGACACTGGACCCCAAGGGGGGAGGATTGTGAAGTCCCACATCGGTTGGAAAAGGGAACGAAGCATGGCTTATAAGCATGTGGATGCCTTTCCCTTGCGAGACCTTTGAAAACCTCGAGGGCTGGGTTGTAAAAGGATTCCCCAAGCCCAAATAGGACAATATCGCATGCGGGTGGTCTGGGTTGTCACATCTATATGTTCACATTAGCGGGTGTAGCTGTGACATGGAAGTCTTTAAAATAAACTGTGATAGCTCGATCCACGATGGAATCTGAGTTTATCACATTAGATAAATATGGTGAAAACAGGCAGAATGGCTATGTCAATTTTTAGAAGACATTCCAAGGTGGCTTATGTGAGATCCCACATCGGTTGGAAAGAGAAACGAAGCATGCCTTAAAAGAAGGTGTGGATACCTTTCACTTGCAACGCGTTTTGACAAAACCGTGTGGGCTGAGCCCAAAGCGGACAATATCGTATGCGGGTGGACTGAGCTGTTACAGATGGTATCAGTGCTAGTACCTGAATCGGTGTGCCAGCGAGAACGCTGGGCCCCAAGGGGGGAGGATTGTGAGATCCCACATCGGTTGGAAAGGGGAACGAAGCATGCCTTAAAAGAAGGTGTGGATACCTTTCCCTTGTGACGCATTTTGACAAAATCGTGCAAGTTGGGCCCAAAGCGGACAATATCGCATGCTGATGGACTGGGTTGTTACAGCCTAAATCTGTACCAGCAATAAGTTTACATTGTGATATTTAATCTATGATTGGCAAGGCACAAATATTATATATAATGAAAAGTCTAGACATATTTATTGTAGACACAATTCTATTAGATAGTTATATCAATTGTAGTTATCTCAATATACTATAAAATCCAAAGATAACATTGTGGATCCACTAATCAAAGGGTTTAATAGAGAATTAGTTGAGAAATCATTGAGGGGAATGAGATTAAAGCTCCTGAGTAAAGTTGATACGATGTAAACCTAACCTACTTGACTGGAGATCCCAAGATCTAGGTTCAATAGGACAATGCAATTGTAAAGATAGATATGGATCACTGTGGGGGTAAATCCTCTGCCCGTTCCTATAATGAAACAGTGATAGAAAGAAGGTTAAGCATAAAGTATGTTTTTAATGATTCCTATAAGTGTGTGTTTGGTAATCTATGCGTAATCATGCTGATTACGTAAGAGATAGAAATCACCTACGTGAGAGAGAAGAGTGGCCCCTTCAAAGGAGAATTGTTAAGGGCGTAATTCTTTAGAAACTCTCACAGAACCAAGGAGGTGTTCAAGGCCAAAATGAACACGACAGTAAGAACTGAAGTATACCAGGAAGGAATCGTGTGTGAACTATGTTGTCATTTACACAAATAACAAAATAGTTCAAAGATATCACATCTACCATTAGTTGGTAAAGCAGATGTAGTATCACAAGGGAAAGTTTAAAGAGTAACATCTACCTATCGTATACAGGTTCCAACTGCAGAGTTTAGCATCAGAGTCATGTTTTGTTTTAGCAGTCGAATCATTCATGTGGGAGATTGTTATAGTTTTAGGCCAAAACCAAATGTGAATGATTTTTCCTTTGATGGGCTTTAATAGCTTTAGGGCTTTGATGGTTTTTTCTAACATTTGTTTTTGAGTAAGTTGTAGGATTTGATTAAATAAAATAAATAATATTTTGAAAATTGTGGATTGAGAGTTTTAAGGGAAAAAGTACTTTGTGTTGAGAGTGTGTGTTTTCACGTTTTCTTTTCAATGTTCTGTCATTTGAAAAAGGGTTTTACAAAAAAAAAAAAAAAGTTTTACAGAAAGAACGTGAAAAAGGAAAAAATCAGAGAGAAATTACATTGATTCGCATAGGGTAGTAAAATGAAGGTACATAAAAAGTTCAAAGGAAAGGGTTTAGGGGTGTCGTGTCCAAGATCTTTGCAGCTGTTGTATCCTGGGAGATCATCATTACAAAACACCTGTACCAGTGGGCGAAAAACGTCTTAAGAAAATTATGATACCACACAGGCCTCGGTCAAACTTTCAAAGAGCAGATTACCATTAACAAGGACATGCATGTTCTAATTTGTTTTGATTATTTTATGTAATTTTTATTTATGTTGTTTTAATTTATCCACATGTATTTACATATATATTCATACATATTTTTTCTAACAATGAATATGGTTTTCTCTTCATTCATATTAAAGTCTTGAAGGATCGGATCAAGTTAAAGCTTAATAATGTTGTTCGTGGTTGGTTCTTAGGGGGAATATTGGAATGTTGGTTCTGTGATATGTGATTGAAGAAAATCCTCACGTGCGTGCTATATGGTGGCATAAATCCGATTGAAGCACACCTCAACGAAGTTGGCATGATGGGCTATCGAATAGTGGAGGCGATGCAGCTTACGCACACCGGAGCACGACGAATTTACCGGGGGAAGAGAGATGGCAGTCTTTACTATGCCACATATAAAGTATTAATTCACATTCATCATTAAAGATACTCTCAGCATTTTATGAAATTAATATGCTTGATTGATTGTAAAGCATGTTTATTTATGTAGAGCATTGTTGTTGTCTCTCTTGTAGCTTGGATCTGCAATCTATAAAATAAAGAACATCCATGTTTAACTGGATTTTTCCTTTCAAAAAGGGTCATATATAACTTTTTAAGTCCCCAATATCTACAATTTGTCCAAAAAAAACAAACTCACCAAAATCTACAAACTTGGCCAATCAACCCCAAATATTAAAGTTAAAACCCAATTTGTTTATCAATCTCTTTCATTTTTGAAATATGATGATTAAAAAATAATAATAAAAGAGCAACCTCATATACGCCAATTCACATGTGCGAATCATGTATTTAGACTTTTTTAGTATTTTTGATTTAGGCACATTTAAATTCATGTAATTGATATATTTCAAATCCTTGAGCATGAGGGAGGCATAGTTAGTTGGAAACATTTTTTTAGTAAATATTAATGAGCTAGAAGCCAATGTTTAGGCATCATCATACCACGTAGAAAGTTGTATTGGATATAAGAAGTTTGATCTTATCAATTTAAGCATTTAGAATTTATGAGTTTGTGTTGCTAAAGAAAATCAATAGCATTGCTCCATCTTTAAATATTGCGCAGCTATAGCTATATAAAACCCAAACAAAATCAACATTTCTTATAGTAAACGGTAAACCCAAGCTCCATCACACCTTTAACTGTCCAATCTCTCTCTCTCTCTCTCTCTCTCTCTCTCTCTTACACACACACACACACACACACACACACACACACACACACACACACACACTCAATGTTAATTAATGGCTTCTGACATTATTTTCCTCAAAGATGAGAAGCTCCGAATACTTGCCGCCAGCATTCATGGAATTGAACGTAAAAACTTAGGTGACCTCCAATTCAGGTCAACAACGGAGCAAGTGGTACCTCAGAATCTGCAACTGCAATCTTCAATCCGTGGGGAGCCTTCTAGATTGGAGTGGTGGAACACTCAACAAGTATAAGAACGACACCGTTCGGGGTCCCATTGCTGCTCTCACCTTTACTTATACCGAGACATGCCTTAACAATGAGCTGCAGATCTTCAACAACTACACTCTCCGGAGGGACTACCTTCACAAACCCACCTCCCATCTCCAAAACCTTATCCAAGAATTGGATGATCTGGACACTTCTAACTCCGCCGATGTCGTTGCTCTCACCGATCAAATCGTGCATTACAACGAGGCTGTTATCAACTACACCAAGATGACCCAAAACAATCGTGCTTCCCAAGAATTCTCTAGGCGTCTCAGGAACAGCGGTATCGATTTCCAACCTTCGTCAAAAGGTATAAATATGGTTTTGCATGGTCTTTTATTACAATATCATGATCCGCTGGAAACATAAATTCTCATCTTTTATAAACATATTTTTATATATTTGAATACGTGTATACAGGTATCAGGCAAATCTGGGATTTTCTGGACCATTTGATAAGCTGACAGACGAACAAAAGCTGCTGGTAATTAATTAATTATTAATTAGAATTTGATTTTGCATGTAAAATAATATATATTATTGATTTCTCAATTTAATGATTTAAAACAAACTAAAATTGTAATTGAGAATATTACGATAAGTTTTAATTAATACTTAACATATTGACGAAGCAAATAACTTTAGTAGTTAAACACTTTATTTATATTTATGAAAGCAAAAATTTGAATTATGTGAAATGGTTTTGAATAGTTTAAAAATTAGATAATTTAAAAGAAAATTAACACTTATCATAGTGGTAGCTCTACTGGAGACCATCCTAATTGAATTTTTTACGCATATATATGTATGTATATATGAATTTAGGTGTATGATGCACTTATAGAGGCTTCAGGTAGGGGAAAAGTAGTGCATGATAAAGTGGTAAAGGGTATTGCTTTTCTAGCAAGTTATAGAAGCGATGCTGTGAAAGATATAACCAACAAGGATGTTACTGGCAAAGCAATGCTCCTCAAAAATGCGGCAACCATAACTTGGGATGTATACACATCGGACCACCCAATCAGAACCGCGACACGCAATGCCATCGTGGAAATAGCTAAGAAGGGAGGGGCATTATTGGAAGACATTGCCACGGCTGCCATGGTAACTTTAGAAGTTGCAGAGGCAACAAGTCTGTTCGTTGGATTTGTGGCTGGGTTTATTGGGGGTTATATTGTTGGTGAAATTGCTGGCACTGTTTTCGATGCAATTTTCGGCTCCGCAGGGAATGATCCTCTGCCTAATAAAGACTTTCTCTTTTATGTGGCTACAATGCCTGATGGCAAAGAATTGGCCAGAATAATTGCCTGAATTTCTACGTCAAAACAAATAATGAGTTCCTAGATACTGGACCATCCTTTTATATATATATATATATATATATATATATAAAGATAAATGGCACTTCTTATAATAAATTTTCTGTATGAAAATTGTTTGTACGTAGCTTATCTGCTACCTAATTTTAATATGTTTCAATAAACTAATATGTATTTTAATATATTAATATATAGTAGCCAATTGAATTATTTTTCTGTTATAGATTTAGTTGTAGACTATATTATATATATATATATATATATATATGCATCTTCATGAATGTATTAAAATATTAATCCAAACCAAACTGAATGATGAGATTAAAAATTTTATATAAATTATATGAGAGATGCGCTTATTCAATGATGTGATACCATTGAAGAACTGTGATCCTCTGCGAACACCATAATAAGATCAAATATGACGCACACCTTTTATGGGTAAAAATCAGTATAAAAAGCGATTGGAATGTTTTTGTATTTTTTTTGTTTTTTGTTTTTTGTTTTTTTTGTTTTTATTTTAAAGGCTTTAAAATTGTCAACTGATGCTTCAATTCAAGGACCCAGTTCCTACCGCAATGGAGACCTCCATTCAGGACTGGCCCAATTTTCTTTGTTGGCTAAAGAGATTTTTGTCACGCCATGTTTTGGACAATGAAGCCCATTTTATTTTTGTGAAAATATCAACTAAATAAATTAAAATTTTGGAAGGTCAAAATAAACGTTGTTACAAAAATATGTTATTTTATCCAACTGTGACTGAGCCACAATACAATGAAATTAGTTTTTCTAAATAATCCCACTTAATAAGAAGAATAAAATAACGATAAATATTTTGAAATTTACCCCATAATTTAGTATTTAATATATATATATATTTTTTCTTGTTTTCAATTATAAATTTTGTTCATGTCTATTAATAAAATTTATTAAAAAATTCTATCAATAGATTGCTTATCAGGAGTTTTCTCTTATTTTTATGTTGACAATTAAGAGGTTTTAAACTTGATTAAATATTTTTTAAATAATACTATTAACACCAAATTATTTACCAAATGTATTTATCAAATAATATAACAATATTAACTTGTAATTAGTTGATAATATGGTAATAACTTTGCATTTAAGGTTTGTTTGGAAAGTATTAAAATTAAGAATGAAATTAATTTTTGAGATTTAGTTTTTTGATAATTAATTTTTTTTGGTATGTTTGTTGATAATAAGAAAATTGAAACTTATAAGTAATTAATTTAATATTGTATAATAAATTAAAGATAAATATATATATTTTTTAAAAAAATTAAAACTATTTTTCTAGAAATTATCAAAATAACATTTTTATAGGTCTGAACAACTTTCAAATATATTTTCTTATATTGATAGAAATCTAATTCTCTAAATTCATATTTGTCTACCTCACAATAAATATCTAAATAAAAATAAATTTATTATTTTTTTTTAGGGAATTAGATTTATACTAATTTTATCGTTATACAAATATATGGTTAGTATTAATTATACTTAAAAGAATAATTACCACACTATAAAACCTAAGTAGAAATATATATTTTGACAAAAAAAAAAAAGATATATATATATATATATATTATAATTATAAAATGTAAAAAAAATAATAATAACAATAAATTTGTAAACTCTCCCAGTCCCCTATATCCAAAAAAAAAAAAAAATGGTTACTATTTCTAAAAAATTAGATACATATTAACTTTACTAGTATTAATTATACTTAAAAGAGTAATTACCACACTATAAAACCTAAGTAGAAATATATATTTCGACTAAAAAAAAAAAGATATATATATATATATATATATATATATATATATATATATATTATAATTATAAAATGTGAAAAAGAAAAAAAAAAATTATAAATTTGTAAACCCTCCCAGTCCCCTATTTTCTTCCCCGGACGGCCATCGTTTCAAAAACCCAGAACCTTCACTCACCACTCTCACAGCAAACACACAACAGTTTCTCAGCTCTTTTGTCAACTGGAGAAATGAACTTCGAAAATTCCAATAACCCAAAAAAGATTTGCTCACCTCCCAAACAAGAACAAACCCAACTCAACTTCCAACAAGCCTTCACAAACCTTCAACACCACTGCTCTGGTCTCTTCGACAATATCTTCAACCCCAACCCCTCTACCTTCAAAACCCACCTCCAATCCACCTTCTTCAACCTCCAAACCCAAGCAAAGCATGCTTTCGAAGCCGGAATTTCGCGTTTTGAATTGGGTTCTTCTTCTTCGTCTGCGAAAAACCCAGTTTGGGGTCGGATTGCCGTGGACAACAACAAATCACAGTTTCTCGCCGAGGCCAATTCCCGAAGTAGTGGGTCGGGAACGTCAACTGAGGTCATTGAAGAGCGTTTGGCAGGCGTTCCCGTTTACGCGCTGAGCAATGCTGCGGAGGAATTTGTTTTGGTTTCGGGCTCTTCGACTGAGAAGTCTCTTGGGTTGTTCTGTTTCAAGAAAGAAGACGCAGAGACACTTCTTGAACAGATTAGAGTTATGGACCCCGGAATGCAAAATGGGTCCAGAGTTGTTGCTGTTGCCTTGAATAAGGTGTCGGTGTTGAACATGGAATGGGATTTTGCTTAATTTTTTGTACTTCTCTTACTGTTTATTGGAAAGGAAAAGTTTTTTAAAGATGGTTGGAAGCTAAAGGGTTTCGGATATTGCAGGTTTTTGATCTTAAGGTTAATGGAGTTGCCTTCAGGTTCGTTCCCGAGTCTTCTCAAGTGAAAAATGCGCTCAAGGTGAGAAATTTGTTGCATAAAAGTGAGCTGCTTTCTAGGTGACTGATAAATACGATTTGAACCACAATCTGATATAGGTTTGACAAAGATTTTTAGATAGATTATCATGCCTGTAAAAGTGTGGGCTTACAATGTGAATTTAGACTGAAGTAAATTTTGGCTCCTCCCCTCTCTGGACCTGTTAATGGACCTTAATGAAAGGATAAGTTTCTAGTGAAAGTATATAAGAATAGAATTTGGAAGAAATGCTGGTGCAGAGAACTGAATTGTGTTGCCCTTGTGTATAGAAGGTTAGTAATTCATAATTCTTTTTTTCTCATACACCTGAACCCTACGTCCTATGCTGCTGTGGGCGACGATTAGGATTACTGAAATGCTTATGCATGTAGTTCTGTCTTCTGTAAAATTAAGGAGGATAGCTATGAGAATATTAGTATTACCAGTTTTGCTCTTGGTATTGTGCGATGCAACACTATTCTATTCCAAGGTTTCATGAGAAGAAAATCTCTTGAAATGCAGAGTCTGAAGATCACTTTCCGTCATATGCTTTTCCAGGATAGGAATAAATAGAATTGTGCAACATCTGGAGACTCATCTTCTTCTTATCTCCATACTCCGTTTTGTTTATTTATTTATTTATTTATATTTTGTATTTCAGTTGCATTCGAGTCTTCAAGTCTCATTATGATCCTAAAATCCTACATTTAATATTTTATTTCTACCCTGCTTTAATAATCTCAAATTCCTGAAATTGCATCATTTTTTGTCAGGTATTGTTTGTGAGTACTGTTCACATCCCTTAAAAAACGTATCATCCCAGTTCCATCCCAAATGAACCTCCCAACATTATTTGTTAATATTCACGATATGAACTAATTCTTAATGTTGCCCTTCTTTTCTGTAGGAAAGACAAAAGGCTGGTTTTCCTGATGATGGCTTCTTTGGAGTTCCAGTTTTCCAGGTTCTTCTCTGTTTCCCTGTTTGGATAAGTTGGTTATATCCTATCTGGTTTATTATATACACAAGGTGTTAAATATTTGTGGTTGATACTTCAGGTTTTGGGGAATTGAAGTGTACATTGTCACATTTTTATTTCTTTGCAAACTATTGGTGGGATGTTAAATAGAGTGATATTTTGGAATATAATTTGATGAAATGAGGCTATTATAACAATTGACCTATTGAAGATATATACCATTTACCTTTTGTTCTTATTTTCATTAGTTTCTCACATATTATTGCATTTCCCTGTTTTCCGGCACTCATAATAACAACTGCATTACTGTAAACGATGTTTCTACTGCCTCTTTCATGACTGCCTTTCTGTTGTTTTCAATGCTCATTGTATATCTTGTTCTATCCTAGAGTTTAAGTGAGAAGAACTGTTAAAAGGTGAAATTTTTAAAACTTTGTTGACCGTAACAAGAAAGTAGTTATGATTTTGTGTCTCAGACCTGCTATCCAAATGGACTTTATTGACAATTTCAAGCCATGTTGGTGGTCATAACTAAGATTAAAGTTTATCCACTTCTCAAAAGACCAGTCATATGGCTTCTAAAATACTGAGATTTAAGGTCAAGGACTAAGCAGCATCATGGCTATGTTGTCTTATTTCAGAAATGAAGGCAGTTTACAAAGTAATTCTTGCCTTTTACTTTTTTTGAAGATGCAGCTGTGGCATCTTTAAAGTTAGTCAGCCTTTGGATTTTCTTTTGGTATCAGTGACTAGGTTTTCTTTCATTTTGTAGTGGAGAATGGAAACCAGGCTCAATCTTCAAGCATAAAGGTTTGTCGGCCACCAGTGAAACATACTCCTGTTTCTGCCCTCTGTTTTTTTGGGTATTGTGTAAGAATTCCTTGTTCTGCTTTAGGTTGCCATTCATTTTGCATAAGCAACTCTTTTTGCTTATGGCTTCAGCAACTTACGGTGGAGTGGGATTCTCAAATTGTATTGGATGAAGAAGAATGTCTGGGTATAGTAAAACAACTGTAGCTGCCAGACCTTGGAGAGCCACGTCTAGGTGTAGCATAAGATTTAAAACACTATGATTCTTCAATCACTAGCTTTAACCGTAACTGAAATGTAGCCTTACCAAAGAGGAGGTGCAGTTGTGATACATACTTATCAGAATGTCCTAAACGATCTTCCCTTGCGTAGCCACCTCCTATTTTATGATTCTGGATTCCATTTCCATATAGTATACACATTCATATGTTAGAATTTCACCTCTCTTGTTATATTGACTTGATTTTTCACAACTACTTTGCTATTTGAGGTCATAGAGTATGTTCGATATTATAGCTCTCTTAAATTCTTCTATTTCTTTGGTCGTTTTTTCAAATGCAACATTTTAGACAGATCAAAAGTGCGCAAGATTAATGTGAAAGACTCTTTAATAATCAATCATAAATTCAAGGTGTTAATCTTTAAGTTATGAAAGTGTTAGTAGTAAACTATTGCCACATAGCTATTTAGCCAAAAAAAAAAAAAAAAAACTGCTTGAGTGGGATCTCTTAGAAGCAATACCATTGTACAGATGACAACAGATCCAGAATAAAAAAAATACTGCTTGAGCGGGATCTCTTAGAAGCAATACCATTGTACAGATGACAACAGATCCAGTAGACTTTTTACTTTATGCTTGTTGACATGCTTTGCAAGTATGGTTTGTGTAAATATATATGAAAGGCATTTAATCAAATTTACACAATGCGGTTATCAAAACATAATGTTCAAAACAAAACATTTAATAAAATTTACACGATGCGGTTATCAAAACTTAATGTTCTTTTGTTAATTGTTAAAAATTGTATTTCAAGTTATACCTATCATCTCAAAATCATAGACCAATGTGTACCATTAAATTTCTTGTAACTCGAAGATGCTAATCACTTAGTAATGTATCATGAGTTGTAGTAATTATCACTGCACTGCAAATATACAACAAGTCCATGCTAAATATGTTATATTGTCAGTCTGCATGGCATGTGCATAAATAGTTGCTATTTTTAAGAAGGTAAAAAGGGGATTTAATGAGGCTTAGTGGTTGAACAATGAGTCCATAATTGATTTGACAATCTCAACTTCGTTTTACCCATTTTATTGGTATGTGCTTGCTTGTATGTTTGTCATGCATTCTTCTTCAGAATTTTGAATGTGATGACAATCGTTTTAATAGCATCAACTTATAAAAAAACACCTGCTTCTTGGTGGCCTGTACATTCAAATCTTAACAATTCCCCTGGTCAGGGCTTTAGGCCAAAAATTTATGATGTTTTGATGTACTTTATACTGCTAGCTGGGCCATGGAAGTGCTATAAGCCATTTTTACTTTTCGTCATCCCAGCTAATATGAAATCAATTGTTTTTGTTTTTTGAGTTTTTGTATATCTACATTTCATAAAAAACTTGGTCCGTGCATGAATTTTTGCAATATTGTTTTGACAATCTTAAAACAATTCAACAGTCGAAGAGCTTGATACTAAGGAGCCAAAAAAAGAACTACCGTCCTGCATTTTTCAGGAAGGTTAGTTACGAAACAGTTCTTGAAATATAGCTTCTCTCTTCTATCTTGGGACTGTTGGTCAAAATTTTCTTATCTTTGAAAGGAGGACTTGGAGAAATCACTAGAAAGAGCATCTGGACAGCAGAATCAGTTGAACCCTGCTTTCAGACTAGGGGATATCGAGGTATGGGTTTCTGTACCCCTTAATTGGAGAGCCTTTCTTTATGCTTGCTCACTTTAATCATCTATTGTAGGTTGCTGTTCTCGAGGATGTGATAAAAGGGATGAAGGTGAGTATACTTCTTTGTATATAATTTTTCTTGTTCTTGATTGGTCTCTCAGAAGGAGGAGGCAAAGTAAAAGTAACAAGTCTTAAAGTAATTGCTATGGACTTCTTGGATATCTGGAAATTTTCAGTTGTTTCCTTTGTGTTTCTGGAAAAATCGGTGGAATGTTATATTAGGTTGTACTGTCAATGTAACATCATAAATTATGTTGCAGGAAAGTTCTACATCAAAATGGAGTGATGTTGTCTTCATTCCTCCGGGATTTGATGTCGCTACCGATCCCACCAGCCAGGCAAACAGTAAATGAGGTTGTGATGCCATCCCTTCATGAGATGATCAAAATTGTTCTTTTTTCTATTTTGGCATTGGTTAACTTCATGTATATGAAAAGGTTACCAAACTCGGGGATTAGATTTAATGCGTGTAACTATTTAGCCAGCTACAATGCACTCCATGACCGAACAAAAGAAAAAAAAAAAAAAAAAAACTGCTATGCTAACAGTTTGTCAAAGGAAAATAGATTTTCTTTGTTATTATTATTTTTTTCCTTGAGCTTTTATCCAAATTTTAATAGATTTTTTTTCCATCTTTAAATTGTTCTTTAAATTTTAATAGACTTTTAGAAGTAGTTTTGTACCTACATTAATTGCTTTTTTTTTTTTTTTTTTTTAAAATAATAATTATATGGGGGAAACGTTTAGTTATAAAATGGAGAGACAAAAATATTCGACATTATAATAATTAAAAAAACTGATATCTGTCTCATTAGATGAGGTCATATATTGTTCTTTAGCTTCGTTTAATTTATAAAATGAGGTATCTTTATTGTTATATTTTAAATTTGAAGGCCTATATTTCAAATGAATTTGTTTTAATTATCATCTAAATTTTGATTAATTTATCAATCCTGCCCAGTCTTCGATTCCCCGGCCAGTTTCTTTTTGAGATGTCCTTTTGGCATCATACATGCTGTCTAGCTTTGTCTATTTTATATATGCAGGAAAAGAAGTCTAGCATACATAAACAATAATTAAGTCTATTCTGAGTCTTGTTTTATTATTACTATCTTATTTGGCATGCTCTTGGGTCTTTCTGTATTTGTTATTTTAAAACTCTGAGTCTTTATTTTATTTATTTATTTTTGTATGAGTCTTTCTTTATTATTATTACTTGTTTGTCATGCTTGGAGTCTTTCTTGATTTATTATTTTAATTGGAAATTATTGTCTCTAGCTATTTTTTCAATCTTTCTTCAGGTTAGGCCAAATATGTTGACTAAATATTAGGAAGACATCAATCTAAGGGAAAATTACCAAAGAAGTAACCATGCGCTTTCATTTAAGTTTCACTTTCAACTTGCTTCCTAAATTTTTTCTTAAAGCATTTTTGCATAAATACAAATTTCCATGTTATGTTTGAATGAGCAAAAATATGAGGACCTGTTTGGCCAATTGGTTTTAAAACGTTCTGTTATATAAAATAGAAAACTGTTTCCCAAAAAATAAAAAATAATTTCGTCTAGTCATTAATTTTCAAAAACAGTTTGAGAAAAGAATTAAAAAAAATAAAATTTAAAAAATATTAAAATGATGTTTTCTATTTTTTGTTTTTTAATTTAAAAATTATTTTCGAACATTACTGACCAAACACTTCTTCTTTTCATGAAACAAATAAAAACAATTTTCTTTTTTTTTTTTATTTTTAAAATAATATTTTGAAAATTAAAAATAGAAAATATAGCTAAACAGAATGTCAGTTTTTTTTTTTTACCCCTAAATTAAATGTCAACTAATACTATAAAGTATTGACCAAAAAATGATCATCATAAGTTCCTTATGATGTTGTCAAATCCCTATGCAGCATTGCTTTAAATGGGAGCATATAATTTAGACTGTAGTCATAATACAAATTGTGGTAAATAACAGGACTCCCAGAAAATTTATATTTTTGCATACACAATTTGAGAGATATTCCACTCCTACATGCAGGTTGTGACATCATCTCTCACCTGCGTCATGACCCTTCATGGCCTTATGATCTGCTGCCAAAGATGGAACTCTCAATCTTTCACCGTATATTTGGACACTGTTGTGGCCAAGCTATCTTCCAAAATTTGAGGTGAGGACGCCTCTAACACTTGTGTGCTCTCCTAAAAAAAAAATAATTTCAAATTCTGTTTATATTTATATCCTATCCAATTTTGAGAAATCTAGAGGTAGATATATATTTTTGTCTAATTAATTAGATTTTTTTAAAATGTAAATATGGCACATATCAACAATTAATTATCTTAATATTTTAGTATGAGATAGGCAGTGCTAGATCCACTGGGTGTTTTACCAGTTTAATTACCAAATATGATGTGATTTTTTGTTTTACTAGTTTAATTATCAAATATGATATGATTTTATAAATAAGAGAACCAATGGTTGAGATTCAATACAAATAGAAGTCAATTATGATAATCTGTCACATCATTTGGTAAACAAGTTAGTAAAATACTTGGCACTTCTTGCATTATTCATAGCATTATTATGTAATTAAAAAAACTAGCTACACGAAGAATTAGAGAGGGACATACTAAGAGAATGCAATCAAAATAAGCAACGAAGGAGGGACATTCTTCACACCGATAGACACCAGCATCAGGGTCTCTTACTTCTTCACAAATGTCACAGTAGTATGTACCGGAATTATCTTCTTTGAATGAAGTAATTAAAGTCATAGAATGCACATGATCCTCAAACTTAATCTTAAATGGGTTCAAGAGACATTCAGGGTGGATATTAAAATTGCAAGCGTAACAACGAAATAAATCTTAATCGCAAAGGATGTTACAGAGAGAGCAATGACCACCCTCGAGATATATCTTCTCAAAATATACAAGAGGATGCTCGTGGCGTTGGTATTTGAAGGCGGGTTTTCAAAAAACACATTGAGTGTCAAGATTAATGGAACACGTTGCACAATGGAGGAGAAATACATCGTCGATTCTCTTGCGACATGCAATGCATTGGAGCTTTTTGGATTCACCAACAGGTGGCATTTGTAGAAGGGTTGTGATAGGGTGATCCGGATGGAAAGGGTGTTCCATCTCTTTTGGATTTCGAGCACAATGAGGGTGGAGGTAGAAAGAACATTTTGATTTGCTGGAGTCAGTGCATTTGAATGCTTAGCTTCATAGGGTATTTTCTCCTCACATTCTACACATTCGATTAAGTGAGTAGTTTGGGGCATTACATGAGGAGACAAGCGATGCTTTTCACAACAATCGAGGAATTCAAACTCATATTTTCTTAGTAAAACTGGGTTTCGTTCGAAGTAGAGAGAGCAATATCAAGGTAGAAATCACACTTATCGCAATGATAAAAAAAGCCTGATGTTTTGGTTTCCTGACAAAAGCTACAAATAAACTCTCTAATTTTGTGGTGATTTGGAAAGTCAAAGTGGGGAGTGATAGGGTGTTGTGGGTGTAGTATGTAAGTGTAACAGAGATGGACAGAGTAGATAAGAGAGTGTAGTAATTAGAAAGCTTAATTTTGTTATTGATGCTACTACTCAATATATACACAACGGACGTAACTGTTGTGACTACTAGATGTGGTCAACCTATAACTACCAGATATATATATATATATATAACTACATGAGATAATACACATCGTTACATGAGATAATTATGTTATCCTGGCACAAACATAGGTTGCCCTTAGATTATCACAATAGATGATTGGAGAAGAAGCAGGCAGAACACGAAGCTTGTGAAGAAGAGTCTGTAACCAGCAAACCTTAGAGGTGGTGTGAGCAACGGCTCGGTACTCAGCTTCGGTAGATGATTTGGAAACCGATTGTTGTTTTCTAGAAGACCATGATATGGGATCGTGGCCAAAAAAAACAATGTAGCCAGTGGTAGAGGTATTGTTATTGTTATTGCTATCGCCAGCCCAATCGGCATCAGAAAAAGCATTCAAGATCAGTGGAGAATTTCAATGGAGTGTCAACCCATATGAAAGAATGCCTTTGAGGGATCGAAGCAGCCGTTTCACTGCCATCCAGTGTAATTCAGTGGGACGATGCATGAATTGTGACAGCTTATTGACAGTGAAGGCGATGTCTGGTCTGGTGAAGGTAAGATATTGAAGGCTGCCAACAACTTGTTTGTACACTGTAGCAGAAGAGAATGGGTTACCATCTTGGGCACCTAGAGAAGGAGAGAAGGACATCGGAGTGGCTATCGCATGGGAATTGTCCATGTGAGTTCACTGTAACAACTTAGAGAGGTATTTTTGTTGAGTTAGAAATAGACCTTTGTCGGTGTGCAGAACTTTGATGCCCAGAAAATAGTGTACGTGCCTCAAGTCTTTCATGGAGAACCGGTTAGAGAGAGAAGTCACAAACTGGTCGAGAATATAATTGTCATTACTCGTGAGAACTAGATCATCCACATAAACCAAGAGATAAAATGTAGTATTTCCTTTTGCCAGAATGAATAGAGAGGAGTTTGACTGAGAGTTGGTGAAACCATATTGAAGAAGAAAATTACGTAATTCATGAAACCAAGCCCATGGGGCTTGTTTCAGGCCATATATTGCTTTGTTCAATCGACATACATACGAAGGAGTCTTAGCACTGACAAATCCCAGAGGTTGAGACATAAATACCTGCTCAGTGAGAATGCCATGCAGGAAGGCATTGTTGACATCCATTTGTCGGATCGGCCAATTTTGAGTCAATGCAAGGCAAAGCATCGTTCGTATGGTAGTCGGTTTTACAAGTGGGCTAAAAGTGTTCGAATAATCAATGCCCAGTCGCTGGTGAAATCCCTTTGCAACCAGACGGGCTTTATATCGTTCCACAGTTCCATCAGAGCGACGTTTGATGCGAAATATCCATTTGCATCCTACCACATTTTGGCCAGCGGAAGGAGGGACGAGGTCCCAGGTTTTAGTAGCAAGTAAGGTGTTGTATTCGGCATTCATTGCTTCACGCCACTCTGGAGAATTGAGAGCTTGATTTACTGTCTAAGGTTCAGTGAAGGAAAGGGTGAGCTTGGCTAGATAAAAATCAAAGAGCTTTTTCGGTTTGAATATATTATTGAGAGCGCGGGTCCGCATGGCATGGGTACGACGTGGATAAGAAGGGATAGGTGATATAGAAGAATGAAGATTACGTGCAGGTGAAGAACTTACCCATGGGTCCTTGTTGTGTGAACCATGTGAATGGGCCGGTGAGCTGACAGTTGGTGAGGATGATCGTGGAGAGTGGAGATGAACTCTAGAGAGAGATGGAGTTTGCGTAGATGAGAAGGAAGGAGTATGGTTAACATGACTTGGCTTGGGTAGATAAGAGTAGGTAGAGTCCAAGTTGTACGTGGAGTTATCAACAACATCAGTAGGTGACGAGGAAAGAGATGAAGTTAGAGTTGTAAAAGGAAAAATGTTTTCTATAAAGGCAACATGCCGTGAGGAATAAAAAGTGTGGGATATGGGCTCATAACATAGAAATCCACTTTGAGACCGTAAAGGCCTAAGATTAACACAGGGTTTGGATTGAGACTCCAGTTTGTGGGTTGTGTATGGTTTGAGCCATAGATAACATAGAGACCCAAAGATTTTGAGGGATTTATAATTAGGAATTTGTTTAAACAAAATTTCATATGGAGATTTATTTGCCAGTGTAGGTGTAATTAGTCGGGTTATGAGATATGTGGCTGTAAAGAAGGCATACGTCCAGAAGTGAGGTGGAAGACCAGCATGGGAAAGTAAAGAAAGACCTATCTCACGAACCTGCCTATGACGTCTCTCAGCAAAGCCATTATGCTGAGGCGTGTATGGGGTTGTGAAAAAATGAGAAATGCCATGGTTTTGGAAGAATGATTTTAAGGCAGTAAATTCACCACCATTATCCGAATAAAAAGAAATAATGGGAAGCTGAAAATATTTTTCAACACGATTTTTAAAATTAACAAATGTTGAAAAAACATTAGATTTATTTTTAAAAGGATAAAACTAGATATATTTAGAATAGTGGTCTACAAAAATAACATAATATTTGAATCCATCTAGAGAGGTAATTGAGGTAGGACCCCAAACATAAGAGTAGATAAGCTGAAGAGGTTGAGTTGTAGAGAAAGAAGAATTACCAAAAGGTAACTTGTGAGATTTATTACAATGACATGGATTACAATTGAAATTTAAATTGGATGAAACTGAAAGAGAAAAACGTGAGACAAGTTGATGGAGAACTCGATTGGAGGGATGACCAAGTCTGTGATGCCAATCATTTAAACTTCATACGTTCCACCATTACGGGGGCCCTGGAGAAGTACCACACCCGTCCGTAAATCCTTGACAAGAAAACAATGAGGTAAAAATTCAATGGAAGCATTATTTGTTTAGCAGAATTTTGAAACAGATAGAAGGTTTGTTTTCATGGCAGGAACACATAATACATTGTTTAAACGAAAAGAATTAGAAGAGGTAGTTAGAGTGATAATACCAGTATGAGTGATGGGTATTTTATTACCATTTCCGATAGCAATCTCATCAGGCCCATCATATGATGTATGAAGAGAGAGATTTCGAATATCAGAGGTTACATGGTGAGAGGCGCTAGAGTCAATGAGCCAAGAAGAGTCGCTGGGTTCCGATGGGGTAGGTCCAAGAATGGAGTTGGTATGATAGGCCTGAGGCTGTGGGTTCTTTGAAAAAGATGCTTGATGTTGTGGTGTGAATGTCCATTGCTGTCTTAATAATGGACAGAACCGGGCAGAATGCCTATGAGCCGAACATAACTGACAGCGTCCCTTGTAGTTGTTGTTTGTGAATCCAGTGGACTGTGATGCTCCTGGAGGTATTGAAGAAGAAGATTTGAGGCTGATAATGCTATCATGGTATGATTGTCGGTTGCTTGTGGACTTGATGGGAGGATTGCAACCCTGAAATTGGTGAGTCCGATTGGTAACAAGAGCTATGAATGAAGTATCTTCAGGTCGTGTTTCATTCCGTTTCTTATAACTGGCATGCTCCACAAGTTTCTCATATAATTCTTCATATGAGATTGATGTGTCCCTTGATCGAAAAGCAGCGAAGATGTTCTCAAAATCAGGGGAGAGCCCACTGATAATGTAAAGGGTAAGATCATCATCACTTATTGGATGATCAATAAGAGCAAGTTCATCAGCAGCTTGTTTAACATAATTTAAATATTCATGGATTGACCGAGAGCCTTAAGGATGAATAAGCCATTCTCGGAGACACATCAGCTGTGGCTGTGATGGTTTGGCAAAAGTGAGAGCTAATTTTTGCCAGGCTGCTCGTGAGGTTTCAACAAAGGAGACAAAACAATAGACATCCTTGGAGAGAGAAGCAAGTATAGCACTTAAAAGTAGAGGGTCTTGTTGTACCCAAAATATATAGTCAAGATTGGGAGACTTATCTTTGTTGGACAGCATCGGTGATGGACAAGGAAGTGTTCCATCAATAAAATCATACAGGTCATAGCCAATGAGGAGGGAGTCGAATTGATTCTTCCATGGAAAATAGGTGGTTTCAGTAAGTTTTAAAGGTGCTTGTGTAGCCACGTTAATGACAACAAGGGTTCTGTTGGCAAAGGTGGCTTCATTGGTGATGTGCAATTTAGACGAGGAAGATGAATGGGAAGAGGAAGAAGCCATTAGTGAGATAGAGATCTGGGAAAAAAAAATGTGTTTTTTTTTTTTTTTTTTTTTTGCGTGGGGTGATGAAAACAACGAAAGTCCGTTTGGGTCTTAAGAGTGCTTTGATACCATGTAAGTGTAACAGAGATGGACAAAGTAGTTAAGAGAGTGTAGTAATTAGAAAGCTTAATTTTGTTATTGATGCTACTACTTAATATATACACAATGGACGTAACTGTTGTGACTACTAGATGTGGTCAACCTATAACTACCAGATATATATATATATATATATATATATATATATATAACTACATGAGATAATACACATCATTACATGAGATAACTACGTTATCCTATCATAGTGGGTGGATTATATGAGATAAATCTTTCAAATTGGCATAGTGCAAGTCTAGGAAAAACTTACATCCTTGTATTTTGCGTTCATATAAGTAGGTATGGAAATTATTTCTCTTGCTTACTGAGAAGCAGTTGCAGCCATGGCATTTTGCATTTTCTTTGTTGCTAATTGATGTGAAGCGTACATTTGAACACAAGCTCAAGGGATGATTGTGGCCTTGATGTACTATCTCATCGATGTTCATCTCTCACATTCTACACGTTCAATCAAAGAACATAGTGAGTTGCTGCAGTCAGTGCATTTGAAGGCTTTAGCTCCATATGGTATTTCCTCCTCATATTCTACACATTCAATCAAAGGACTAGTTTGGGGTATTACATGAGGAGACAAGAAATGCTTTTCATAACCGTCAAGGAATTCAAACTCATATTTTCTTAGTCAAACTGGGTTTCATTCAAAATAGAGTGAGCAAATGATATCTAGGTAGAAGCATTTATCACAATGATAGAAGAAGCCTGATGCTTTGGTTTCTTGACAGAAGCTGCATACAAATTCTCTAATCTTTTCATGGTCATTTGGAAAGTTAAAATGGGGAGTGATAGGGTGCTGTGGGTGTAGAGAGTGGACTATGTGAGATAAATCTTTCAAATTGGCACAGTGCAAGTCTAGGAAATACTTGCATCCTTGTGTTTTGCATTCATATAACTAGGTATGGAAAGGGTTTCTCTTGTTTACCAAGAAGCAGTTGCAGCCATGGCATTTTGCATTTTCTTTGTTGCTAATTGATGTGTAGCCTACATTTGAGCAAAAACTCAAAGGATGGTTGTGGCCCGGATGCACTATTTGATCGATGTTCATTTCTCTCCAATCAAGACGAAGTTGCTTGTAGATGCTGCTCTTTTGCTAGATATATAGCTACTTCAATGGCAGATTCAGCAATCCATAGACAAGTATATCAGACTTTGAACATTACTGCTAATTCGAAGTCAACTAATTTTATAGGGGGTTGTTAGTTGTGTTTTTAAAATAATTAAGCGAAGACAAAAGAATAGTATATATAATAATAAATATAATAGTATATTTTATGATAGCCCCTTTTATTTTACACTTTTTTGTTGATTTGTCTGTATGTTTTAGAAAATTATAGTTTGGATTTCCTTTTGGTACCAAAATCCTTGAACTATTCATGATTGATTTGCACTTTAGTTCTTGATTTTATTTTTGGTGCCAAAATTCCCTTGAATTTCATATACAATGCAGTTATAATACTCCCTAATCAATTTGCTGATTATCTTGGAGTGTATCTATTCCCTTAGATTATAGACTATTCCAGCCTAGTAATTAGATATACGATTTACAATGGTCAGATTGATCTTTGTGTCTTTTTTCAAATGTGCTAGTCAATTATTGAGATTCTAAATTTGCTTATAAATTCAGATAAATTCACCTCATTTAACTAAATTGTTAATGTAGTAAAATCTTAAATTCAGCTAATTGAAGAAATATTTTGAAAAATTTCTTTTGCCAAATGAATTAATTATCTCATTAAATAATAGACAAAAATATCATTTTATTTTATTTTATTTAAAATATAATAGAAATAGATTGACTAACCTATGAGGGTAAATTGAAACATATGATATGTGAGAGGAATAAATAATAATTTTCATTTAATAAAGCGGAAAATATGTAAAACACATAATGTAACAGCCCTTACGGGTTTAAAACACGTCCTAATGGTTAGAGATCCCACCCCTCACCTACCGGTCCCACTGACTCGGGCCTTCCAAGCCCAATTAGGATATTGTCCGCTTTGGAAGCTAGGTAGTGAGCTTAACTGTAACACCCTAGTTTACCCCCATGTGAATAAATATTGTCCGTTTTCGCGTCCACAAGGGAAAGATATCCACAGCCTTATAAGGCATGCTTCGTTCATCTTTCCAATTGATGTGGGACTTCAAAATCCATTTCCCTTGCGGCTAGCGTCCTCGCTGGCACACCGATCCGGATCTGGATTTGATACCAACTGTAACAGTCTAGTCTACTTGCATGTGAATATTGTCCGGTTTCGCATCCACAAGGGAAAGGTATCCACAGCCTTATAAGGCATGCTTCATTTCCCTTTCCAACCGATGCGAGACTTCACAATCCACCTACCTTGGGGCCCAGCGTCCTCTTTGGCACACCGATCCGGATCTAGATAGTGAGCCCAATCTTATCCCTCATGGTTTTACTTCCCTCATGGAAATGTGTCCATAAGTTATAGGTATCCACAACCTTATAAGGCATGCTTCGTTCCTATTTCAAACAAATGTGAGAATTCACACATAAAATAAAGGAGCTAGTTTTCAAATTGGTACTTAATAAAGGAAAATTTATTTTAAAATTGTGAAAAGAACTTTTGATTATATAATGTAACCTTAATATTATATAATTGGGCAAAAAAAATTTTCGCAAAAGATGAGCCAAAAAAATTCCTTACATTATAGATCACTAAGTCAAACAAAAAAAAAAAAAAAAAAAAAAAACCACTTGTACTAAATTATTATCTTATCTTTTGAACTTTTGCTAAAGTACTAATTAAATATTCTTATTGCTATATAAAAAATAACTACTCTCACATTTCGAAAATTTTAATTAGTTTATATGTTTTCGGATAAACATTCAATTGTTTATATGAAATCCCCTAGATTAAAGAACTCGTTAATCCATTGTCATTCACATGCTATGCACTTAATCATGATGTCCTTTTCACATTGATGATAAAAGACAAATTTTTCTCAAAACATACAATAGTGTCTTCTTTTTAAATATATTAATAAACAAATTATAAAGTTAAACCTTCATATTAAGGGTAACCTAGCGATTTGCACATATACTAGAACATGACCTAGTCAATAATGTCGGATGCAGGTAAAGAATTAGGGAGGCACGTGTCCCCTCAACTTAATTTTCTATTTCATTTTTAAAAACTACATATTGCATTTATTATTATTTTTTTAAATTAATTTTATTTTAACAAAATTATTTTTCTTTTATATACCGGGGTATAAGATTTTAGGTGCTTGGTAGTAAAGTATTCAGCTATTACACCTTTTATTCAAGTCTCCTTTGGCCTCTCTCTTGGCCTAGACAAATGGAAAACTCTTATTCAAGCTCTTCTTCTTTTTCTTCCAACTCCATCAAAAGTACTCACGATGTGTACCTAAGTTTTAGAGGTGAAGACACCCGAAATGGTTTCACGAGTCATCTCTATTCTGCTTTGATCCGAAAAGGAATTCTGGCCTTCATGGATGTCAAACTACAAGAGATGGTGGGTGAAGACATTGCCTCAACATTGTTTAAAGCAGTAGAAGAATCAGAGTCTTATATCGTTGTTCTCTCCGAAAACTATGCTTCGTCAATTTGGTGTTTGGATGAACTTGTCAAGATCGTCGAATGCACAAAAGGTTGGGAGAAGATAATTTTTCCCATCTTCTATCATGTGGATCCATCTGATGTGCGAAAGCAGAGGGGATGTATTGAAAAAGCGTTCGCGATTTATGAAACACGTTTTAGGGATGATATCCAAAAGGTTCAGAGATGGAGGGAAGCATTAAAAAGACTCACTGACCGATCTGGATGGCATATAGACCATAGGAGGTAAACATTTCATTAATTATAACTTATTGTTTTTTTTTTCCTTTTATTTTCTCATTAATGATTTCTATTATATGAAATTAAAAGAGTTAATACATGTAGAAGGTATCACTGGCCTACTTATTTTAAATAGCATATTTTTCAAATTACAGAGCATTTTTAAAATAAATAATGAAATTTTATTAAAGCATCTTTATGGGAAATCTTTATTTGTCATATTCTTTATTTTATAAGTCAAATTCTAAAATGAAAAAAAAAGAAGGAAAGAAAACCCTTCGACTGACTCTTTATTTTTAGTTTTTAATGTAATAAGTTGGCATGGCTTTTTAAATGTAAAGAGCTAAAATTACTTAATATTTGTATTTTATATTATTTTTTATTCAATATTGCATAAGTTTTAACACAGCTAACATAATTTTTTATTGAAAAAATATATTTTATTATTTTATGTCATATTATTCAACAATTAATGCTCGTAGAAAATATCAAAGTAATTTGCCGCTTTGCACATTACTATTTGATTTCGGTTAATTAAATCAATTTGTATTAGCTGCTAAAAATACTTATAAGATATGACTAACAATCTAAGATACTAGATACACTGATAACATAGCCGCTTAGTTTGCATCTACACTGAAACCGCATAATTGCATTCTTTAAATAAACATAAAAAATGGAATTAATTCCTTGTTAGCATTCTTTAAATAAACATAAAAAATGGAATTAATTCCTTGTTATTGATTAAAAAATGGAATTAATTCCTTGTTATTGATATTTCAAGTATTATTGTTTTAGTTTGATGAAAGCTCCGTGAATTTGATTTCACTAAAATTAGGTACATTAGTATTGGAGAAATTGATTTGAACATCATTTTTACAGTAATCTTATCCTTAATTTTATGGTACAAAAATTTGACATAATCAGTATATACAGGTGATTTTCATTTTTTTTTTCCATCTTTACCTTTATAATCTTATGCTCTTATATGAAATGGAATTATCATTTTTTCCAAAAAATTATAAGTTATCATCGTTACTTTTGTATTATCTTCACATGGATGGTACTGATTGGCTGTTTTTATCATTTATATCATCACCCAAACGTTTTTATCATCGCCAAAACATTTTTAGTGAAATTGATGACCAGTATGATATGATTAATTTAATTAATTATAAAAAAATTATTCAACCAGAACAAATGGTCATTTTCTAAATTATTTTAATATTTTGCCCCCCCCCCCCAAAAAAAAAAAAAAAGAAAAAAAATTCATGTTATGCATTCCCTCACATAGTTCAATTGTTGTTTGAATAAGCGATGAAGCCAAATTCATATACCTAATAACAGCGGAGATATTCAAAAGAATAACTTCACTTAGGAAGACAGAAAAAGCAACCAAGAGATCAGAAGAAAATGTTGAAGAGATAAACAGTACTAGTTTTGATTCATCTCTTTGTCAATCTTCTTCTCCTTCTTCCAACTCCATCAAACCGTATGATGTGTTCATGAGTTTTAGTGGCGAAGACACCCGCAATGGTTTCACGAGTCATCTCTATTATGCTTTGAGCGAAGAAGGAATTCTGACCTACATGGATGATGTCAAACAAACCGAGAAGGGCGAAGGCATTTCCTCGACATTATTGGAAGCAATTGAAGAATCAGAGTATTTTATTGTCATTCTCTCAGAAAACTATGCTTCTTCTGTTTGGTGTTTGACTGAACTCGTCAAGATTGTAGAGTGCAAGCAAGTCTCCGGCAGGAAAGTTTTTCCAATTTACTATCATGTAGAACCAACTCACATTAGGAAACAGCGAGGAATTTTTGAAGAAGCTTTCGAAAGACATGAACAACGTTTTATCCACGACCTGGAAAAGGTGCAAAGCTGGAGGTATGCATTAAGAAGGGTCATCGACATAGTTGGATGGCTAATAAACCCTAGCAGGTCTTTTTCTATCACTTTTTAATAATCAGATCAGAGTGACAGGACCTGCCCCAGGTGTGAGATCCCACATCGGTTGGAAAAGGGAATGAACATGCCTTAAAAGAGGGTGTGGATACCTTTCCTTTGCGACGCATTTTGACAAAACCGTACAGGCTGGGCCCAAAGCGGACAATATCGCATGCGGGTGGACTGGGCTGTTACAGATGGTATCAGAGCCAGTACTCGGATCAGTGTGCCAGAGAGGACGCTGGACCCCAAGGGGGGAGGATTGTGAGATCCCACATCGGTTGTAAAGGGGAACGAAGCATGCCTTAAAAGAGGGTGTGGATACCTTTCCCTTGCGACATGTTTTGACAAAACCGTACAGGCTGGGCCCAATGCGGACAATATCGCATGCGGGTGTACTAGGCTGTTACAACGGAAACCCTCCCAGGACCTCCCGGGTGATCCCGCCTAGTGAAGTCCCACTGGACAATCTCTAGAAAATATCCAATGGAACCTCACCTTAAAACGTAGATAATCAAACACCAGCATTAACATTAATACCTCAATATAAAAATATATATATATATATAAATAAGTCCACAACCGGCTTACTGTACTATAGGCCATAACTACACACATGACTACTATGGTCTCTACTAAGTCCCATATTTAAAATCAGAGCATTCTAAGAGTGTCAACAAAGTCTATGAGTACAAATAAGTAATAAATAAGTCTAGAAGATAACAATTGGTAAAGGAAGGATAAATATGGCTGCTGTAGTGGAAGGAAATAAGCGATAAGCTGTGCGCGAGGTAGACTGCTACTAGCTGCCTGTGGGAACGAATTTAAAACAATAAAATGTGAGATAAAGAAATCTCAGTGAGTGGCATAGTATAATAGAAAAATAATGATTTATTTCTAAAAAAAATCTTTCTCTCAAGACCTCTCATTCCACTCGTTTGAAAAGTTCCCCATTTAAAAAAATCATTTCACAAAATCCAAATTTGTGCCCCAATTAATATCATAAAACCGATGCTCAAAAGTATGAATGAACGATCATTGTAATATTATGAAATATCTCAAATCAAGATATAAACATTTGAGCATAAAATATAATAAATACAGTTCCACCAAATAAATATGAAAAAGCAGAAATCACCACAATATTTGTAAATCAACAATATATACAAACATATACAATGTACCATACGATGTACCAATCTACAAACCGTGGGATACACCCACCTCACGACCCTCAATATATGAACGGTGTCGTGGAAATAATAAATAACGGTCGGGACGTACCCAACCTCACGGTCCATGGCAATAATAAACCGTTGGATGATACCAACCTCACGGCACCGTGGTAATAATAATAAACCGTCAGATAAACCCGACCTTACAGTCTGTGGTAATAATAGATAACCGTTGGATGAAACCAACCTCACGGCACCGTTGTAAACTCAGCGTATTGTAATATAATACTAAACCAAACTCTGGTACTATACAGTACGTCAATTTAAAATAACCGATACAATATCTTACCGTATCATAAATCATAATTTAATATTCACACTCAACCGCTTGTCTAAATATTTCAAAAAAACAACTTTAAATCATGATTTCTTAATAAAATAAGAAAATACCACAGTAAAATATATTCACCATAAACCGATTTTAAGCATCTAAAAATTTATAAAATATTTGACCATGTTTAAAATCATATAATTTTCAATATGCCTTCTCAAATCTATTAATTTCTAAAGTGATTTAAAACCTCAATTCAAATACCAAAATATTTAAATACCACAAGTTCATTCATGAACTCATTAGAATTGCCAAATGTTTAAAATATTGACAAAAATCATATAAAATGATAACACATATATATAAAAGCAGATCCTCATGCATCCATAGAATGAACATTCAAATCAAACGATAGGTATAAGTAAAATACTCAAACCACATATATATATATATTATACTATATACCCAAAACATTTTTAAAACTAATAACCACTCACAGTACTGTAGATGCTCATGCCTGCTCCTCTATAGGATTGCTTCCAGGCTCAACTTGAGTGTCTGTAATATAATAAAATATTCCTCATGCTCCAAACAACTAAACCAAAGACACTTGTATAATCCAAATGTCTCAAAATTATTTACCGTACTACAAAATTGCATAAATTGGACATTGGGCAGTCCAATTATACCGCATGCTCTTAGGACCCGGTACCCAAAATTGGGGATTTTCACCCAAAGCCTAATTTTTAGAAATCGAACCACCCAATGGGTCCTAATAATATCCAATTTCACTAATTCAACTCCAATTTTAACTAATTTGACCAATTTTGTCCAAACACCGCCCCCAACTTATCTGAAAATTAACTAATTGATTCAAAAATAGAAAAATTATCAAACGACCTCCAACATTCACAAACTTTATATTGACGGAAAGCACAAGAGACAAGGAACTCATCAGTATGCTCACCTTGGTCCAAAGTATACAAGTGTCTTTGGTTTAGTTGTTTGGAGCCTGAGCAATATTTTATTATATTACAGGCACTCAAGTTGAGCCTGGAAGCAATCCTATAGAGGAGCAGGCATGAGCATCTACAGTACTGTGAGTGGTTATTAGTTTTAAAAATGTTTTGGATATATAGTATAATATATATATATGTGATTTGAGTATTTTACTTATACCTATCGTTTGATTTGAATGTTCATTCTATGGATGCATGAGGATCTGCTTTTATATATATGTGTTATCATTTTATATGATTTTTGTCAATATTTTAAACGTTTGGCAATTCTAATGAGTTCATGAATGAACTTATGGTATTTAAATATTTTGGTATTTGAATTGAGGTTTTAAATCACTTTGGAAATTAATAGATTTGAGAAGGCATATTGAAAATTATATGATTTTAAGCATGGTCAAATATTTTATAAATTTTTAGATGCTTAAAATCGGTTTATGGTGAATATATTTCACTGTGGTATTTTTTTATTTTATTAAGAAATCATGATTTGAAGTTGTTTTTTTGAAAATATTTAGACAAGCGGTTGAGCGTGAATATTAAATTATGATTTATGATACGGTAAGATACTGTATCGGTTATTTTAAATTGATGTACAGTATAGTACCAGAGTTTGGTTTAGTATTATATTACAATGCGCTGAGTTTACAACGGTGCCATGAGGTTGGTTTCATCCAACGGTTATCTATTATTACCACGGACTGTGAGGTCGGGTTTATCCGACGGTTTATTATTATTACCACGGTGCCGTGAGGTTGGTATTATCCAATGGTTTATTATTGCCACGGACCGTGAGGTTGGGTATGTCCCAACAATTATTTATTATTTCCACGACATCGTTCATATATTGAGGGTCGTGAGGTGGGTGTATCCCACGGTTTGCAGATTGGTACATCGTATGGTACATTGTATATGTTTGTATATATTGTTGATTTAGAAATATTGTGGTGATTTATGCTTTTTCATATTTATTTGGTGGAACTGTATTTATTATATTTTATGCTCAAATGTTTATATCTTGATTTGAGATATTTCATAATATTACAATGATCGTTCATTCATACTTTTGAGCATCGGTTTTATGATATTAATTGGGGTACAAGTTTGGGTTTTGTGAAATGATTTTTTTAAACGGGGAACTTTTCAAACGATGGAATGACAGGTCTTGAGAGAAAGATTTTTTTTAGAAATAAATCATTATTTTTCTATTATACTATGCCACTCACTGAGATTTCTTTATCTCACATTTTATTGTTTTAAATTCGTTCCCCTAGGCCCAGGCAGCTAGTAGCAGTCTACCTCGTGCACAGCTTATCGCTTGTTTCCTTCCACTACAGCAGTCGTATTTATCATTTCTTTACTTATTATTATCTTCTGGACTTATTTATTACTTATTTGTACTCATAGACTTTGTTGACACTCTTAGAATGCTCTGATTTTAAATATGGGACTCAATAGAGACCATAGTACTCATGTGTGTAGTTATTGCTTGTAGTACAGTAGGCCGGTTGTGGACTTATTTATATATATATATATATATATTTATATATTGAGGTATTAATGTTAATGTTGGTGTTTGATTATCTACGTTTTAAGGTGAGATTCCATTGGATATTTTCTAGAGATTGTCCAGTGGGACTTCATTAGGCGGGATCATCCGGGATGTCCTGGAAGGGTTCCCGGGGCGGGTCCTGTCACAAAGCATTCTTGACAATGATACTCACTGGAATATGTTTCTTTTGATTAATAATTAATTAATCGAGCTGCTAATAACAAACCATATGTACGCATATATATATATATATATATATATATATATATATATATGTGTGTGTGTGTGTGTGTGTGTGTATGTGTGTGTGTATTTATTTATATATGAGTTTATATAAAATTCACTTATAGGATATCATTAGAATCTTCCTTATCACATGAATTACTTCAAAAATTGAAATATATTTAAAGTTTATATAAGTTCATGATATAAGATTCACTTTACCTTTTCAATGTTTATGTCAGGACCCGTCCAAAATTTCTCACCGGAACCCTAGACAAGCCCTGATCCCAGAGAAATCCTACCGAACCTTCCAATGGAAAATCCGGCAGAATCTCCCCTAAGGGTTGGACTTACCACAAATTTCCTACACTGAAAACACACTTCTATAAACACCACCTTATTCCTCCCATCTTACTAAATTAATGCATGTCATAACAATTAATACCGAAATATTAATAAAACTCACATTAAAACAATTCATAGAATAATTAAGTAATTAAAATAAATCAATTTATTGAACGATTAAGAAAAGGAAAAAATTAAATCAAATTAAAATCTCCATTTGAAATAAATAATAAAAACAAAATTAAATACATTTTTAATTTAAATACAATTTCAAGATATTTATTTTGAAATCCATGTTCTGAAAACCATTTGATGTACCCACTATATACCAGTGGCGCCAACGGTATCCAGCGTCCCAAGGTACCGCCAGACAGGAGGTTAAAGAGAGAAACCGGCATATGGTAGTGTGGCGTCCCACTGCGCCGTTGCAAACAGGCGTCCTGGCCATGGAGGGGCAGCCTACCCTCATCCGATGGCAACCACTAGACAATCCCATAATCACTTGTATGCTACTCACACCTACCTGCGCACTCATCATATCCACCTACGCGCTAATCATATCCATGTATAAAGAACACCAGTATGTGTATGGTGCATATAAAAATCATAAAATCAATATATTTATTTTCAAATCTCAAAATCTCATAAATACTACCGGGTTTATTCCATCCAATTAAACTCGTAAATTTTCCACAATTTCTTTATAAATCATCATCATAAATCCCATCAATTTCAAATCCATCAACTCTCAATTCCATTAATTTAAATATCCAAATTTTTCAATGGCATAAATATTTTTGAAACATAATAAATTAAATCAATATTTCTTTCTCAAATATTCAAAAACCAATTTGAATCAAATATGTCATTTAATCCTCATAAAAGCCACAATAATCAAAATTCTCGTAAATATACATTCCAAACACATAATAAATCCATCAATTGAATTATCAATAATTTAAAATAATATTCTTTCAATTTCTCAAAATTCAAAATATAATTAAATCACATAAAAATTCCCAAATATATTCTTTTGGCACCAAAATATATATTAAAAATATTATAAATTAGCAATATCATTCTAGATAGAAATACTCATAATATCGAACACATAAACATATTTTTGAAATATTCAATTGTGAAATATTCCAACAAATTAATTTAATAATTAATAATTTCAATTTCAATTTCATAAAATTCTTTAAATCAAAATATTTCTTAATATATAAATATTTTGATTCACTCAATTGGGCATCAAATTTCCACATATAAATCCACTAAATATTTGATACATAAAATATAAATTTCAAATATTCAATTCACACAAAATATTGCAAATTTAATTCCCGAAATTAATTTGAAGGTGGATCACTCACCTCGAGTATGCAATTAATCCAAGATCCTCTATGGGATCAATTCCAAGACGCCCACGTGCTCGTAGAACAACAATATTACACAATTCAAATAAATTAATATTTTATTCGGGTAAATAATACCCGGTACCCCGGGGGGGTTAACACAAACGTTAACCAAAATTTACGAGTAATATACCAAATAGAAGCTTGTGAAACGAGGATTACGAATCTGGTCTTACTTCCCGGAGATCGAACCCGGGGTGGCCGGAATCTCACCGGAAAGCTTTTAGATTTTTGGCCTTTGATTCTCATAATCCGTTAAGAATTAGGAAAGTGGACACCGGATTTGGGTTCAGAGGGTCAGAATTAGTGGGAAAGGATGGGCGGTGCAACTGGAAACTTGCCGGAAAGTTGATTTCCCGACGAGCCGCCGTGGTCATCGGAATCCACCACCGCCGGCGGCACGTCCGGTGGCCACTAGCCGTGATTTTTGGTAGGAAGGTAGATCGAGGACCGGCGGTGAGGCAAACGGAGGTCGGAATAGAGAGAAATCTGGGTTTGAAGCAATCGGCGGTCGGTTGGCTGTGATTTTTGGTTGGCCGGCCGGTTTTCAGGTGGGCTTTAAGATAGGGTGGCTCATGTATTGTTCTGGTGGCCGGAAATGGGTGAACAGCAGTTGGCCGGTTGGATTTCTCTCTCTAGCTCTCTCTCTCTCTCTCTCTCTCCCCTCCTTCTCCTTCTCTCTCCTCCCTCCCCTTCTCAGCCAGTCAAAACGCCCGTGGGTGCCACTGTGCACTCACGGGTGGTTCCATTTTTTTTTTACACGTGGCACCATTGTTCACACACATACAGATCCATGAATAGTAAATGCTATCTCGGAAAAACTTCACAGTTCCGTAACTTTCAAACCACATGTCCAAATTGGACGTGCTACTAGTCTATAAACTCGTATCAACAAGTACTTCACAACCATGCATGAGTCAAAGCTCAACTTTGCATGAACAAAAAGTCAACTTGGGCACCCCTTGGACAGTTTGGACATCAATTTGTTTTGCTCATAACTTTCAAACCGTAGCTCTATTTTCAATGTGCTACTAGTCTATGAACTCATGACAACGTGTACTTTTTAACAGTACCTCAGTCAATGCGAAATTCCATCAGGAGTAAAAAGTCAACATTTGACCCCTTTTCGGTCAACAACGATCAAACCTGGTCAACCTTGATCAAATTTTAGAAATTCCGATGTACTTTGGGATGGGATGTTACAATTTAACTAGATTATAGTACCCAAATATGTTTTTAAATCTCAATCTTTCAAATAATTTAAATGTTGGCTATATATATGAATTTTCTCTTATCTTTGAATCTCAACCAATTTTTGTTTTGAAAACCTCCTATAACATGCAATTTGAGAATTATAGTATGTATATTAACCATTTATCTTATCCTAAAAATAAAAATAAAAATTGTGGGATAGTCCGGGTATACTACATGGCAAAATTGGTATGACATTTATAAAAGATTTATAAACTGATGGTAATGCTATTTGTACACCAATTACCAAATATTGTTTACCTGATTTTTGAAGTTTCCACAATCCTTTGTCCATGCAGCCTAGACAGGATTATGACAAGATCAAAATCAATTACTCTGAAATAAAGAGGAAAATATGTTAAGTTGATGTTGTAAAAGAGTTGTTAGCTTAAAACGTTTGTGATTAATGTTTGAACTAGAGTTAGCTGTAAATGGTTAGTCATTAATAGAAGTAGTCAGGTGCGTGTCTATCTATATATATATACACAGTTATTTTCCTATTGCGATATTCAAATGGTAATGCTATTTTTATATTAAACTTTGTTTATAAATGATGTGACAGTATATTATGTATTAAACAAAATTTAGTAGCCTTAGCATTATTGATATAAAAATCATGTTATGTGTTCACTCACATGGTTCTATTATTGTTTGAAAAAGGAATGAAACGGAATTCATAGAACAAATAACAGCGGTGGTATCAAAACGAGTTACTAATGTTGTAGAGAAAAAAACTTCACTTAGCAAGAAAGAAAAAGCAACCAAGAGATCAAAAGAAAATGAAGAAGAGATAAAAACCGTAGCTGTAGAGGGCTTACCTGGAATGGATTTACTTGTAAATGATTTACTTGTAGAGGGCTTACCTGGAATGGAATTGACATGATAAAGGATAGTTTATGCCATAAAAAAGTTTTTCTTGTTCTTGACGATGTGGACAAATTGGACCACCTAAAAGTACTAGCTGAGAGAGATGATTGGTTTGGTTGAGGAAGCATAATTATCATAACAACTAAAGATGAAATTTTGCTAGAAAAAATGTATAAAGGAAGTTTGTTATACAGAGTCAATAAGTTAGCTCGTAGAGAAGCTCTTCAACTTTTTTCTTGGAAATCCTTCAAGAGTATTTATCCTTCAGAGAATTATGTCACTATGTCTAGACAATTGATAGAGTATGCCAATTGTGTTCCATTAGCTCTTGAACTTTGGGTTCCTTTTTATGGACCAAAGATAAAAGTGAATGGGCAGGTACATTGGATAGGCTCAAAAAGTACTATAAAACAGTGGTAAAGATTGATGCTATACTTTAAATATGCTTCGATGAATTGGAGGAGCTAGAGAAAGATATTTTCCTCGATATTGCTTATTTCTTCAATGGATATGATAAAAATTATGTTATGCAAATTATGGAAAACAGTGGTTTCCCAGCAAGAAGTGGGATAAGAATTCTTATTGACAAGTCTCTCTTGAGACTTGATCAGAACGATAACACACTTTGGATGCACGAGTTGATACAAGAGATGGGCAAGGATATTGTTCGAAAAGAATGTCGAAAGGAACTCGAAGGACGAAGTAGGCTATGGGATTTGCACTTTTGCCCCTAGTTTAGAGCACAAGATGGTAAGAACTGAGCTAATATATCAATGTACCTTTTCATGTTGCTGTTTTGATACAATTTCACTTAACGCATATTCTTCGATCTTACTTTGGCAGGGAATAGTCTAAGACGAAGGAATAGTAATGTCTTTAACTAGAAGGTAACTTACAATTATCTAAGAATTTTTCAATCTAAATCTCACATCCTCTTATCCTTTTAAAAATGTGTATTACTTTTGCCTCAAATTAAGAAGAGTTTATCGGGTGTTGGAATGGAATTTCTCATTGAATTGCTTTCTTGAATGTGCAAAGGAGAAGCTTTGCATGGTGGTACCAACATTACCATCAAGAACTCTCAACAGATCCCATCTTCGAGACCTGCATTCAACAAAATTTTTGCTTTGAGTTCCATTCATGTGCCTAGATAGTGCATCTGTGCTGGTTTTTTCTATGTTAGATATTAACATGTTTTACATCACAGAGTATGGATACTAGTCTCCACATCTTCTTGGTCAAATTATCAAAAAGCTTGCTCTAATGAAAGTTTTTGAATAAATTTAAAAAAAAAAAATTGACATTTTTAATTTTTCATTTCAAAATCAAGTTATTGCCAATTGTGATACCATAATTCCAATATCTTGAATTCTTGTTGCAATATTGTAAAGTGAAGTGGTTAAGTTTTTATCTAGTATAGTTTGGATGCTAGCTTAAGATTTCAAGTCCTGTATGAGATGTTTTTTGTTTCCTTTTTTTTTTTGGGTTCTCAGGCGGACCATTAAAACTAGAAGGTCCTCTGAGTTAAATTTTTGTGGACAAATGAGCCAACTTATGGATTTATCCTTTAAACGCTCAAGCTCAAAGTGTCCTAAATTTTCATTGAACTCAATGTTCTTCTTCAAAATAAATATAACAAAGAAGCTAGAAAAAAAAATCAATCTCATGACCCTTATATGTATTAACCAAATGTTCATAAAGAGAAAACAGAGGCATACCACTGGGGGGAGGGGTGGGAAAGAAAAATTAATACAAAGTGCATGAAAACAGTAAAATCAATTGAATCTTATAGTACTATCTTTGTTTTATAATGAACTTCAATTTAATCTTGTTTATTGCATAAACAATTTAATCTAGTTTAATGCAGTTATCAAAACTGAATGTTACTTTTGTTAATTGTTAAAAATAGTATTTCAAGATGCACCTATCATCTCAAAATCATATGTAGATTAATATTGCACCTTTAATTTCTAACTTATAAAGTTGCAGTTATTATAACTGCACTAGAAATGTGTTGATGAATAAGTCCATGCTAAATATGTTATATTGTTGGTAAACATGACATGTGCATAAATCGATTGTTGATCATATATACACATGAAATGCACATATAATTATATTGTTGATCATAATATTTATGCTGTCTTGATGTACTTTCATTTGCTAGATGGGACAAGGAGGAAATATGTCTCCTCAAGTGCCTTAAATTTAGCGAAGAAGATTAAAGAAACTTCAAATTTTTGCTTTAAAGAATGGAATTAAATATATTTGGTAAAATGATCAACAAAGATTACAAAAAATTGAAATCCATCAATAAATTGAATTGGAGTGGGACATGCACATTAAAATAGGCAAGTTCTAATGGGGATTTACTTTTTGGAGAAGAAATAGAATAAGACAATTGTTGCATTTTATTAGAATGATAGGAATTACAGATTGTGAAATTTTTGGATGACACAAGAAAATTAAAAGTACTAATAATATGACATAAAATTTTAATAGACGAATGACCAAGGCAACTAAGCCACTCTTGACATGGAACTTTGAAACTAGATAAGCCAACAGATTGACAGATGGACTAAGACCCTTTAAATGACCATTCATAAACACCACCTCTTTTCTTGCCTTCCATTAATAAGAGGAATACAATTCAAGTGAAACATTGTTAGTAGAGTAAAGTTTTGAAACAAAGAATAAGTTTTGCTTCATTTGAGGAATATAAAGAATATTTGATAATGTAAAAGAATGAGAGGGAGAATGAAGAGATGTACTACTAGTATGAGTGATTTGTAAATTTCTACCATTGCCAATCATGATCTCATCGGGTCCTTCATAATTAGAATGGAGGAAAAGATTATTCAGGTCAGTGGTAACATGGTAAGAAGCACCATAATCAACTACCCAGTTTGATGAGAGAGCAGGTGATGTAAAGTTGGCCCTCGGATAGGAGTATTATGGACGAGGAGGCCCTACCCAATATAGTGTAATGTTTTTTAACATTTTTTTAATTAAGTTTGAATGATTTAAGGTTGTGGGCTTTAATGGACCTTTAATAGCATTAAATGGAATTTAATTGCATTCCTTTAATTGTTTTCCATTTTGGGCTTTTGGAATAAGGAAAAGGAAAAAGAAGGAAAAAGTGGATTTTTTTTTTTTTTTAATCAACAGTGAAAAGTAGTTTTCCTGGATAGTGTGGTAAAGTGAAGGTGCATATATGTCAGGACCCGTCCAAAATTTCTCACCGGAACCCTAGACAAGCCCTGATCCTAGGGAAACCCTACCGGACCCTCCAATGGAAAATCCGGCAGAACCTCCCCATGGGATCAATTCCAGGACGCACACGTGCTCCTAGAACACCAATTCACACACAGTCAAATAGAATAATATTTTATTTGGATAAATAATACCCGGTACCCAGGGGGACTAACGTAAACGTTAACCAAAATTGACGAATAATATACCGAATCGAAGCTTGAGTGACGAGGATTACGAATCTGGTCTTACTTTCCGGAGATCGGACTCGAGGTGGCCGGAATCTCACCGGAAAGCTTTCAGGATTCTCTCAAACCGTCGCGAATTGGAGGAAAAGGACATCGGATTTGGATTCAGGGGGTCGGAATTAGTGGGGAGGGATCGGCGGTGCAACTGGGAACTCGCCGGAATAGTGATTTCTCCGATGAGCCGTTGCGGTCACAGGCAACCGTCGTCGCTGGCGGCGCGTCCGATGCCCAATGGCTGAGATTTTTGGGGGGTTTTGTAGATCGAAGGGAGGGGGCTCCAACGGGACCGGCGGTGAGGCAAACGGAGGCCGGATGGCCAAGAGATTTGGGTTTGAAGGTGGCGGCACCGCCACCGGAAAAAGTCCCGATCCGGGCGCATCGTCGGTCGGTTGGCCGTGAAATTTTGGGGGTTGGCCGGAAATGAGGAGGTGGGAGGTTTGGATGGCGTGTGTGGCTTGAAAATGGCTGAAAATGGGTCAAACGGCAGTGGCCGGTGGTGGAGGGGAAAAATGGCCGTCGCAGGAAAATGCTCTGATCCCGGCGCATTACCGGCTGGTTGGCCGCGAGGCAGAGGCAGTGGGGTTAAGCGTGTGGGGAAAGGGTGGCTGGAAAACGGTTGAGTGGCGGTGGCCGGTGGTTTTCTCTCTCCTTCTCTCTCTTTTTCTCTCTCCTTCCCGACCGTTTTGCCAAAATAAAAGCCGCCGTGGGTGACACTGTTCACCCACGTGGACCTCTCAGATATCTACACGTGACATCACTGTTCACTTAAGCCAGATATAATAAAATGTTACGGTATTCGAAAAACTTCACATGTCCATAACTTCTTAACCAGATGTCCAATTTAAGCGTGCCGCTAGTCTATGAACTCGTGTCGACAAGCACTTTACAACCATACAAATGTCAAAGTAAAATTCTACAACCATAAAAAGTCAACTTCCGACACCTTTTGGACAGTTTGAATCTCGACTTGTTTTGCCCATAACTTTCAAACCGTAGCTCCGTTTTCGACATGCTACTAGTCTACGAACTCGTGCCAACATGTACTTCGTAATGGTACCTCATTCAACTTAGAATTCCATCTGAGTCAAAAAGTCAACTTTTGACTGTCAATGGTGAAAGTCAAGGATCAACGGTCAACCTTGGTCAAAGTTGGAAAATTTCCGTTGTACTTTGGGATGGGATGTTTGTTAGGACCCGTCCAAAATTCCTCACCGGAACCCTAGACAAGCCCTGATTCCAGGGAAACCCTACCGGACCCTCCAATGGAAAATCCGGCAGAACCTCCCCTAAGGGTTGGACTTACCATAAATTTCCTGCACTGAAAATACACTTGTATATTCATCTCCTTATTCCTCCTACAATACTACAAGTTGATTCCACAAATTTACAGCACTCCAAAAGAATAACAGTAACCCAGTGCATAATTAATACATAAATGTCTGAGACAGTATACAGAGTTTCATGAAGTACTATTAAACATGGAATAAAACAAGGATGAAAGAAACATTACAACTGCAATAAATGAAGACAAAGGTACTTCTCGAATTAAGACAGCGATGAAGATCAAGTCTGCTCCGGATGAATACCGACAAAACCTGGTACCTAGAGGAATGAAATTTAAAAATATGAGATGCTAATCATCTTAGTGAGTGACCCTATCTACTGTACAATTATAATACCACGATAATTAAGTAGATAAATAATAATAAATTTGAAATAATATTTTCTCTCAAAACCCTTACAATTCTCTCGGTTGGAAAAGTTCCCCTTTTAAAACATTTTCACAAAACCCTTTATTCGTATTCCCCGAAAACCAAGACATCAATTTATTCAACTAAATACCGAATAAAATATAATAAGTCAAGCATCCAAAATTTATAATTAAAAGAAATTAATTTATTGAATAATTAAGTAAAGGGAAAATTAAATCAATTTAAAATCCCCATTCAAATAAATAATAAAAACAGTATTAATTATATTCTTAATTCCAATACAATTTCAAAATATTTATTTTAAAATCCCAGTTTTGAAAATCACTTGATGCACCCACTATATACCAGTGGCGCCAACAGTACCCAGCATCCCAAGGTACCGCCAGACAGGAGGTTATAGAGAAAAATCGACATACGGTCGCGTGGCATCCCACCGCGCCGCTGCAAACAGGTGTCCCGGCCATGGAAGGGCGGCCTACCCTCATCCGATGGCAAACACAGGACAACCCCATAAATCACCTGCGCGCTACTCACACCCACCTGCGCGCTAATCACATCCATGTGTGCACTAATCACATCTATATATCAGAACACCAGTACGTGTATGGTGCATCTGAAAATCATAAACTAATACATCTCAAATTTTCCATAAACATACCGGGTTTATTCCATCCAATTAAACTCGTAAATTTTCCACAATCATTGCCATAAATTCTATGATTTTCAAATCCACCAACTCCCAAATCCACCAATTTAAATATTCAAATTTTTCCAATGGCATAAATATTTTTGAAATATAATAAATTAAATCACATAATATTCCATGGGCATACTTATAAAAATTGAAGCCACCAACATAAACAATATTTTCCTTGAAATATTTGAAAATCAAATCATGCCCAAAAATAATATAAAATCCAAATATAATTAATTAATTGAAACCATCTTGCTCATGCGTGATAAATACAATTAAATCACAATAAAATCATAAATTCATTTCCAACCCAACTTTTCATCTAACAGCAATAAACAGATGTATACATATAAAATAATATTTTTCCCACAATTAAATTCAATTTCCACCACATGAGTATAATTCTGAATATCAAATTAATACAAAATAAATATAATTAATCACCCCAAAATAATTTAAAGGTGGGTCACTCACCTTAAGCACGTATATAAATCAAGATCCTCCGCAGGATCGACTCCACTACCCGCACGTGCACCTAAAACATCCATAATACACCAAACCAAATATATTAATATTTTAATCGGATAACTCCCAAATGGGTACCCGGGGAGCGAACACAAACGACGACCAAAATTGACGAGTAATATACCGAATTAAAGCTTGAGCGACGAGGATTACAAATCCGGTCTTACTTCCCGGAGATCAGAACGGTGGTGGCCGAAATCTCGTCGGAAAACTTTCGGGATTCAACTCTTCGATTCTCTCAATCCATCGCGAATTGGCAGAAAAGGACCCTAGATTTGGATTCAGGGGGTTGGAATCAGTGGAGAGGGACTGGCCGTGCAACTGGGTACTCGCCGGAACAATGATTTCCGGCGAGCCGCCGCGGTCACCGGCAACCGTCACCGGCGGTGGCGCATGCGGTGGCCGATGGCTAAGATTTTTGGATGTTTTATAGATCAAGGGGAGAGGGTTCCAACGGGACCAGCGATGAGGCAAATGGAGGACGGACGGCGAAGAAATCGGGGTTTGAAGGTTTTCGGTGCCTCGCCGGAAAATACTCCGATCCCGGCGCGTCGGAGGTCCGGTGGCCGTGAAATTTGGTGGGCTGGCCGAAAATGAGGAGGTGGTGAAGGGTCATTGGCGCGTGTGGCTTGAAAATGGTCGGAAATGGATCAAACGGCGGTGGCCGGTGGTGGAGGGGAAAAATCACCGTCGAGCTTCGCTGGCTCGATCTGGGCGCGTCCGGTGACCCGTGGTCATGAAATTTTGGGGTTTGGCCGGGAATGGGGAGGCACTCTCGTCTGGCCGGTGCGTGTAGAAAGAATCGACCGAAAAATTTGACAATTCTGGCAGCCGATCGTTTCTCTCTCTCCTTTCTTTATTTCTCTCTCCTCCCCATCATTTTTGCTAAATAAAAGCTACCGTGGGTGACACTGTTCACCCACGTGGACCAATCAGGTGTCGACACATGGCGTTACTGTACACTTAAGCCAGACATAATAAAATATTACGGTATCCGGCAAACTTCACACATCTATAACTTTTTAACCAGATGTCCAATTTAAGCGTGCCGTTAGTCTATGAACTCGTATTGACGAGTACTTTACAACCATACAAAATTTAAAGCAAAATTACACAACGATAAAAAGTCAACTCTGGCACCTTTTGGACAGTTTGCACCTCGACTTGTTTTGCCCATAACTTTCAAATCGTAGCTCCGTTTTCGACGTGCTACTAGTCTACGAACTCGGGGCATCATGCACTTTGCCACAGTACCATGGTCAACTAGAAATTTCAACTGAAATAAAAAGTCAACTTTTGACCCACTCGGTTAACGATCAACCTCGGTCGACGCGCACGAATTCAAATGTGGTTTGGGACGGGGTGTTACAGTGTTACAATATAGATTCGAGGGAAAGTTCTTGGTGGTGTGAGACCAAGACTTAAGCAATCCGTTATATCCTGTAAGACAACCATCAGAAAACATCTGCACCTATGGGAGGAGAATAGTCTTAAAGAGACAATGGTACCACACAGGTCTTGGATAAAGTTATTAGAAACAGATGACCAATAACTAAGACATATAGGTTCCAATTCTATTTCTCGTTTTATTTATTTTTTGTTATTCCACATATATACACATATAAATATATTTTTCTAACATTCTTAAGACTAACTCCGGTATATGTTTATATATGTGGAGATGTGTATTTTATTTTTATTACGATATGTGTGTTTTGAGGGAAAATATATATGTATTATTTTCTTAACAATCTTAAGACAATCTCCGAAATATGTATATATATGTGATTATTTGTATTTTCGTTTATGTTTGACCTATGTGTTGTAAAAAAGGAAAAAATATTCTTACTTGTGTGTAATTTTTGTTTGGGCATGTGTTATTATGTTTAATCATTTTTTTATATGCCAATGTTTTTATGATTTCTTTGGGTGTTTGATGTATATTTTGAAATTATTTTATTCTTGATTTGAATGTTTCGGTATTGGAAATAAAAAGGAAAAAGAAATATTTTTTTTAAGAATCCATATGTAATATTGTGGGTGGGCTTATATTTATTATTTATTTTATCATTTTTTTTCCATAAAATTGCTTGCCCATGATCTTATGAATTTTTTGTTATTTTTTTGATATTTTTCCATTGTTGGAATGGTGAAAAAATGAAGAAAAAATTGAACCAGGTCGACAGACCCTTTTATTAGAGAAACGGATCGAGAAAATCCGGCCAGAGGTTGAAGAAGTGTCAAAAAATGAGTTAATGGGTCCAAAAAAAGAGGTATGTGCTGGATTTTGGGTTAGTGGCTTGAATTTAAAATTTTATTGGATCTGGTCCAGTTACAAAGCCCAGCCCATGGTTAGAATAGGCTACTATTCAGTCTAAGACCCAGGTCCAGATCAGACCCTGGCTACTATTTAGACCAAGACCCAAGTCTAGATCAGACCCTGGCGCAATCGATACGAGAGTGCCATGAGGCACGACTAGGATGTCAAGTAGCGCATAGTGGCAAGGCAATGTGTTACATAGTAACAAGGCCATGTGTCACTTAGTCGTGATGCCACATGTTGTGCTATGAAAGGTGACTTATGACAGCTAACATGTTTCAGCCTTTGACATGCGCCACATATTGAACTAAAAAGACACCACGTGTCAACCTAATACAGGTGACATGTATCGGCCTTGATGGGCAACACATGTCGGAACTAGGTGAGGCCATGTGGCCTATGTATGTGATGTGAGCCAACACATTCGGTGCCATGTTAGCATGCAATGCCACATGGTTACAGCCACATCAGGGGTAGGTTGCCACGTGGCTCTAGCCACGTCAGCAATGGTGCCACATGGTGGTAGGCCATGTCAGCACATGGACATGTGGCAGGTGCCACATCAACCTGGTGTGCCACATGGCAAATGCCACCTCAACACAGGGTGCCACATGACTGTCGTCGAGTGTCACTGCCAGGTCAGCTGATTATCACATTAGCACGTGCTACGTTAGTGCAGTCACACTTCAACAGGACATCAACGATGATGTCATCATTGTGTAATTGATGATGTCAGTTGGGGGTGTATAAAGTTATTTTGTGGGTGTATACAACAATTTTATGGTTGTACATAGTAATTTTGTGGGGGTATACAGAAATTGTGGTGTATACAGAAACCCTATAAAATAACATTTTTTTTTTGTTTTTCCTATTGGAAATTGAAAGTAATTGGTTTCTTGATATAGAAAATAACAACCAATTGATTTTTGGTTTTTGTGATTTTTACAGAAATGGCGAGTGGAGATAATGTGGCTATGCCGTTGCACAAGTGCCAACTCAGACTCCTTTGATTTAAGTGTCTCCTTCGTAAATCATGCAAAAAGACCAGAGAAGTTTGATAGAGTAAATTTGAGAGATGGCAACAGAAGATGTTATTTTACTTGACTATGCTAGACCTTACGAGGTTCCTAACTGAAGACGCACCACTTAGTAATGAAGAAAGTGACAAAAAAACACTCAGGGCGGTGGATGCGTGGAAGCATTCCGATTACTTGTGTCGGAATTATGTTCTGAATGGCCTATCTGATGTTTTGTATGGAGTGTACTGTGGCACGAAGTGAGCAAATGAGTTGTGGACAACTTTAGATCAAAAGTACAAAACTGAGAATGCTAGGTCCGGAAAGGTTGTTGTAGGCTGATTCTTGGACTGCATGATGGTGGTTGCCAAGCCATTGATGAGTCAAGTACATGAGTTGCAAATGCTCATCCAACAATTTCTTACTGAAGGGATAATGATTAATGAAGCCTTTCAAGTAGCTGCTATGATTGAGAATCTACCTCCTTTTTGGGGAGACTTCAAAAATTATCCTAAGCACAAGAGAAAAGAAATGGGTTTGGAGGCTCTTGTTAGCAAGCTTCATATCGAAGATGACAAGAGATTTGACAAAAGATCCATGAAGACCATGGTGAAGGCCAATGTTGTGGAGAATGGGAGCAGCTTCAAGAATAAGAAGAAACTAGGGAGAAATTCCAAGTTGGAGCTTAAAGGAGGCATCTCCAAGAAGGCCAAGTTTTAAGGGAAATGTTTTAATTGTGACAAAATGGGTCATAGAGTGGCAGATTGTAAACTTTTGAAAAGAAAGAAGAACAAAGAGGCAGAGATGATAGGGCACATCACTCGAGAGGTTGATGAGATTGACCTTAATGCTATTATCTCTGAGATGAACTTAGTGGGATCTAATCCAAGCGAGTGGTGGATAGATATTGGTGTGACCCGCCGCGTGTGCTCAGATAGAAACATATTCACTTTCTTTGAACCAAAGAAAATTGGGGAGAAGTTGCTCATGGGTAACTCCGCCACTTTAGAAATCCAAGGGAAGGGCAAAGTAGTCCTTAAGATGACCTCTGGGAAGGATCTAACTCTATAATGTATTGTACATTCCAAACATTCGTAAGAATTTGGTGTCTGGATCGCTGCTAAGCAAGCATGGCTTTTGCTTAGTGTTTGAGTCAGACAATGTTATTTTGTCCAAGTATGAGATGTTTGTGGGAAAGGACTATGTAGTCAGTGATTTATTCAAACTAATTGTAATGACTGTAAAGCCAAAGAATATTAATAAAGCTAGTACTTCTTCTATTTACTTGCTTGAGTATTCCGTTTTATGGCATGGTAGAGTAGATCATGTTAATTTTAATTCTCTACAGAGGTTAATTAACTTGAATCATATTCCCACGTTTGAGATTGATTCAAAAAATAAGTGTGAAACTTGTGTACAAGCAAAACCAATGAGGTTATCTTATCAAATGATTGAAAGATATAATGAACCTTTAGATTTAACAGATAGTGATGTATGTGATTTGAAGTTCGCATTGAGTACAGGTGGTAATAAGTATTTTATCACCTTTATTGATAATAGCATGAAATATTGTTGTATATACTTGCTTAAAAGCTAGGATGAGTTAGTAGATAAATTTATTCTCTATAAAACTAATCGTGGTTGAGAGTATGTAACTCTGTTTGGAGATTATCGTGCTAAACATGGCATTATACATGAAGTTACTCCACCATATTCGCCACAATCTTATGGTGTGGCTGAATGAAAAAATAAAACTTTGAAAGAAATGATGAATGTAATGCTAATAAGTTCTGGAATACCTCAGAACGTGTGGGGGGAAGCCATTTTTTCGGTGAACAACCTTTTAAACAAAGTGCCTCGAAAGGATCAGATGAAGACACCCTATGAGCTATGGAAAGGAAGATAACCTTCCTATAAATACTTACGAGTGTTGAGGGGGAGGGTCTAGACAAAGTTGTGGTACCTACTCCAAAAAGAGTGAAGATAGGTCCTAAAACAGTTGATTACATCTTTATAGGATATGCACAGAATAGTAGTGCATATCAGTTTCTCATGTAAGAACACAATAATGGAATCGAGAAATGCATCATTTTTCGAACATATATTTTTTCATATAAGTTTGAAGAAGGACCAAGTTTGTCTAAATGAACTTATGATGCTATCAGTGAAGATAGCCATGATAGTGATAGTGATGAAGATCAAAAGACTGAAGTTGAGACTGAGGTTGAACTAAGATGAAGCAAGAGAGTAAGAATGGAAAAATCCTACGATTCAGATTTTCTTACTTATATGCTAGAAAGTGTACCTTAAAGCTTCCAAGAAGCTATAAATTATCTTAAAGGGAATTTATGGAAAGAAGCTGTAAAAAGTGAGATTGATTCCATATTGCAAAATCACACTTGGGAGTTAGTAGATCTTCCTTCAAGTTGTAAAATTTTGGGTTACGAATGGATTGTTAAAAAGGAGATGAAAGAAGATGGAACAATAGATAAATACAAGGCAAGATTTGCAATTAAAGGGTACAAGCAACAAGAGGCCCTCGATTATTTTGATACTTATTCTCCAGTAACGAGAATAAATTCCATAATGATAGTATTGCGGGATCTTGAAGTACATCAAATGGATATTAAAATAGCCTTTCTTAATGGAAATCTTGATGAAGAGTTCTATATGGAGTAACCTGAAGGTTTCTCCATACCAAGACAAAAAAAGAAAGTCTATAGACTAGTGAAGTCCTTGTATGGAATGAAATAAGCTCCAAAGCAGTGACATTAAAAATTTGATAATGCTATGCTAAGTGATGGATTTAAAATAAATGAGTGTGACAAATGTATCTATGTAAAAGATATAGAGAATGGATATGTCGTTCTTTGTTTATATGTAGATGACATACTCATTATGGGTAGTGATAACAATCGGGTGCGAACTACAAAAGCCATGTTAAAATCTAGATTTGACATGAAAGATATGAGGCTTACAGATGTGATTTTAGGAATGAAAATCATGAGGACTTCGAATGGAATCATTCTTAGTCAAATGCATTATGTGGATAAAATATTGACTAATTTTAGTAAAGATGATACTAGTATAGCCAGAATACTCATAGATGTGAGTTTACACTTATCCAAGAATAAAGGAGAGAGTGTATTTCAAGTGGAATATGCAAGAGTGATTGGAAGTCTGATGTACTTGATGAATTGTACAAGACTAGACATAGCCTACGCTATAAGTAGACCGAGTAGATACATGGGTAATCTAAATGATGATCATTGGATAGGAATCGTTAGAGTACTAAGGTACTTATGATATACTGTGCAGCTGTAACATGGAAGTCCTCAAAACAAACTGTGATTAACAAACTATGATTGCTCGATCCACGATGGAATCTAAGTTTATTGCATTAGATAAATGTAGTGAAGACGCAGAATGGCTACGCCAATTTTTGGAAGACATTCCAAGGTGGCTAAAACATGTGTCAGTAATAAGTATACATTGTGATAGTCAATCTGCGATTTGTAGGGCACAAAATGCCATGTATAATGGAAATATTATTTTATTTATTTATTTTTAACAAAACTTTATATTGGCTCTTCAATTGTTATTTTGTTGTTAGTTAGTTAACCAAGTCCACCAATGCATCAGACCTATAAATTTAATTAATCAAATGAGCAGAGGAGCTAGACAAGTGAACTTTAACGCAACACAAATTTTGCAAAACAGCAGGATTAATCCCATAAGTCTCTACTTTTGTGTTATGGTGTATATATATATATATAGACATATATATATATATATATATATATTCTACAGGCTTTTCCCAGCAGTTTTTACAAAATTAGAGAACTATTTTTTCAATAGTCCAACAATTAATCTGTTACCTAAAACAACTCTCTGCCACAGTTGGAGCATCTCCGGCTTCCTCAATCTCTGAGCATTAATTTGCTCAATGATGCGGCCAAGTTTTCTTCTAAAAATTTAGGCGAGGAAGCCTCAACAACTTCTGTAATTCTTTCCTAATAAACAAACAAAAATTTCAAAATTCAAGTCAATATATCAATTGGTTGAACCCAATTTTAAGAAACCATAACTGTAATTAATTAACTAATAAATACATGGAGATAACAATATATGTTTTGTAAATGCCAAGATTATATAATTGATGAGGCAATCTATGGACAAGGAATTATGGTCATACATACCCGAGGAATGCAGGCAATATGTGTAACAGCCCTGTCCACCTGTATGAGATATTTGTCTGCTTTGGGCCCAGCCCGCACGATTTTAAAAGGCATCTCAAGGAAAAGGTATCCATACCCTCTTATAAAGCATACTTCTTTCCTCTTTCCAACTGATGTGGGATCTCACAATCCACCCCCTTGGGGCCCAGCGTCCTCGCTGGCACACCGATCCTGGTCCGGCTCTGATACAATCTGTAACAGCCTAGTCCACCCGTATGAGATATTGTCCTCTTTGGGCCCAGCCAGCACGGTTTTAAAAGGCCTCTCAAGGGAAAGGTATCCACACCCTCTTATAGGGCATGCTTCGTTCTCCTTTCCAACCGATGTGGGATCTCACAATATGAGTACCGAACCAACAATTTTCATGTTTACACCAATAAATATCTACAAGAGGGTCTGTTATCTCATCACAATTATCACAATAATATTTACTCTGTTCTTTTTCTTCAATCAATAAGCTAGTCAGAGTCAGAGGATGAACATGAACATCAAAGATAATCTGAAGTGGCTTCAAAAGACATTCAGGGTGAATATTAAAATCGCACGCGTAACATTGAAATAGATTTTCATCGCAGAGGAGGTTACAGATAGAGCAACGAGCATCATGGAGGTAAATTTTCTCAAAATACACAAGGGGATGATCATGTCGTTGGTATTTGACGGTGGGCTTTCGAAAAACACATCCAATGTCAAGATTAATATTGGAACACTCGGATTCGGTGTAGTGGAGGAGGAATACATTATCGATCCGCTTGCAACATGCAGTGCATTGAAGCTTTTCAGACTCATCAATCAATGGCATCTGTAGAAAGGTAGTGAGGGTGATTTGGATGGAAAGGATATTCCATCACTTTCGGCTTTCGAACACAATGAGGGTGGAGAGAGAATGAACATAGTGAGTTGCTGTAGTTCTTGCATTTGAAGGCTCTAGCTGTTAAATAAATTAATAATTGTGGACTTAGCATAATCAATTATTCACTTACAGGATCTATTTATGCCATTAATAGGACTGGCTTATTTTAATATTTTGTAGTAGGACCCTTGGTCACATACTCTCTGTAAAACTTCAGTTGACCCATTGGACTGGAGGACCAACTCTCTTTATAGACCCATTGACTTATCCATATTTTTTCTAGTATTATTTTATTATTAAATTATTAGTATTTTGTGTGTGTTAAAATTAATAGGTAAGTGTGACTTGCAGATACTATAAAAAATCTAGGGCAAGCAAGTAGATGCTATACGGTATTTTGATATTAGGATTTTCAAAGATCCGTGAGTGATTTGAGAGTAGTGTGTCCATAGGCACTACTTTACATTGTTTTCTATTTTGCAGGATTAAAGATTTAATTTATCAATGGATGCGTTTGGAGGTTAATAATTTATGATTTATGTATATTTAGATCCACAAGTTCTAATAATTGGTATCAGAGCACATGGTTAATATGCATAATAAATTATTTTGAAATTTATTGTTATATTGATATGCGGCCATTGAACTTTGATCGTGTATATTGATGACATGATATTTATTTTATAATTATTCTCTCGTCCTCATGATTCTGCTATTACATGCTTGTTTTCTGAAATCGAATATGTGATATTCATCTGTGTTTGCGACAATTGATTGTTTGGAGATCCAAATTTTAATTTTGAATTTTATTGATTAATTTCTTTTCTCTTGTGTAATATCGGGTTTATATTGAGTTTGTGCAAATTATGTGAATTTTTTGTTTTAGTTCGAATTAAGATCTCGGCACAGTGGAAAAATAGGTTGTTGTTATGAATTGCATTCTTTAACATCTTTAATTGGGCTGGAAACCCTTTTGTTTTTTTGAATTAAAAAAAAAATTGAGAAACCCGGTTTTGGCCGATCGATTAAGTTTTCTTGGGCATTGATTTTGGTTGCCAAAGCATTGAAATTGATTTTTGGAAAACATTTCCCAAGAAAAGAGGAATCAAACAACACCAAAATTATAGAAAATGATTGCCAAAAAGGAAATTTCCAGGTGGGTCGAATAAGCGGGTTGCGTGATCCGTTTGGAGTGGAACCAGGTCTCCCGTGACCCGGTTAGCTGAAAAAGATGAAACATACGACATGTAGTTTTGGATGGCCTACTAACATCAGCGTGATGACATCAGCACGACATGTCGTTTGCTGACGTCAGCATGGTGACATCAGCGGCTAAAAAAAAAAAACTTGTTTTCTTACTTATATTTATTGTCATTTATTTAATTTATTGTTGATTAATTATTTATTTATCTATTGTTTTTATTTTATTATTATGAAATAAAAAAATATATAAAAATTTGTTATTTATTTGTTTATTGGTAATTAGTTCATTTGTTTATTTGCTTAATTATTTTATTCCAATTTGCTTGAATTAAAATTAAATATATATGTTTGGAATTGGAACAAGTTAGCTTTCCCTAAAGAGGCTTTGTATCTAGTTGGTATAGTAGTGTGGAATTTTAGGTACTCACCTGTCGTGAGACTTATTTTGTTTGCATTATGTGTACCAATGTAATGTATGTTGGCATAGTGAATGGGATATTTTATATTTACATATTTCATGAAATTGCCAATATGTTGTTATCTCCCACTTATTAATCAAGGTCTATACGGGTAACTAGGCTACCTTATTGGTGGTTTTAGTTACTTTGTATGACGCTTGAAATGGTAGTAGAAGTTGATTGAATGCCATGAGTCGCAGGTTCTGAGTTACCCTGTTGGTGATTAAGTTCAATGCATTTGATTGTCGTTTTTTGGTTGACTGTCCTTGGCCCGCTAAAAGGTATCTTAAGTGCTACAAAGACTTTAGCGATATTGATTTTATGTTACGTGATAAGGGGCTGGAAAATAGTTATGGTTTTATATATATTAAATGCTTTGTTGTGTTTACTATTTTCATCGTTAGTAGCACCCTGAATATTCTGCCTATAACTGCTATGATAAAATTGGATGGGACAAACTATCAGACATGGAAAAAGATTTTAGTTATGAATTTGATCTTTATGAAATTGGATTTGGCTTTGGAGATAGATCCACCAGAGATACCAACTGATGAGAGTAGTGCAGCAGATAAGAAACTTTATGAGGATTGGAGACATTCTAATAAGTGCTGCATGATGATGATGGAGAATCATATGGATGAATCAATTTATGCAAGTATTCCAAAGATGGAAAATGTAAAGGAACTTCTTGAGGAGATAGGAAAGAAATTTATCAAGTTTGATATGAAGGAGAAACATTATTATTTGGACCTTTTGAATAATACTAAGTATGATGATGCTTATCACATAGGAGAAATGAAAGAGTACTTCAATGGAAGGTGTGGTTACTACAATAAAGTTGGACACAAGAAGATAGAGTGTTGGAATTTAAAGGGAAAGCAAGAGAAGAAAGATAATATTTTAATGATTGAGACCAATATTGTTGATGTGCCTTTGAATTCTTAGTAGTTAGATACTAGAGCAACAATTCATGTTACTAATTCATTGTAAAGGATGATAAGGCAAAGGGGGCCAACTAATCTTGACCAGCATGTTTACATGGGAGATAGCTCAAGAGTGAAAGTAGATATCATGGGAACAATCAAGTTGAAGCTTACTGCTGGATATGTTTTAGAATTACAAGAAGTTTCATATGTACCCTCAATTAGGAGGAATTTGTTATCTATTTCACTTTTGGATAGTCAAGGTTTTAGTTTTTTGTTTGGGAATAATAAATTTGAGATTTTTATAAGGATGATAAAGTTGTTGGTTTTGGAACTTTATGTGGCAATTTATATAGATATGATTTATTTAATAATAGTCCTAATTATTCTATTAATTCTATTGTTGCCCCTATTTTGCTTCTAAACGTTCAAAAGTTAATGATAATTCCTCAATGTTATGGCATAAGCATTTGGAAAGATTAGTAAAGGATGGAATACTTCCCAATCTTGATTTTTCGGAATTGTTAACTTGTGTTGAATGTGTGAAAGGGAAATCAACTTCTAAGGTTAGAAAGGATAAGATAGTAAGGTGTGGAGATGTTTTGGAATTAATTCATACTGACATTTGTGGACCTTTTACACCAACTACTTTGGATGGTTATAGGTATTTTATTATCTTTATTGATGATTTTTCTCGTTATGGATATGTTGAGCTTATCCGTGAAAAGTCAGATTCTTTAGTTGCTTTTAAGGAGTTTAAGGTAAAGATGGAGCTTTAAAAGGATAAGAAGACAAAGGCTGTGAGATCTGATAGAGGTGGTGAATTTTATGGCAGATATGATAAGACTGGATGGAACCCAAGGCCATTCACAATTTATTTACGCGAGTGTGGCATTGATGCGCAATATACAATGCCTGGTACACCTCAGCAAAATGGCATAGCTGAGAGAAGAAATCGCACTTTGTTGGACATGGTGCGATCTATGTTGGAAAATTCTAGCTTGCCAGATTATTTATGGGGAGAGGCTTTAAGGATGGCTGCTTATATTTTGAATTAAGTTCCAAGTAAATCCATTCCTAAGACTCCTTTTGAGTTGTGGTCAGGAAGAAAGCCTAATTTGCATCATTTTCGAGTGTAGGGTTGCAAAGCTGAAGTAAGAATTTATAGTCCCCAAATTAAGAAGTTGGATCCTAAAACTATAAGTGGGTATTGTGTTGACTATTGTATAGAATCTAAGGGTTCAAAATTCTTTTGTCCATCTCACACCACCAGAATTGTAGAGTAAGACAGGTCTATTTATTTTGAAGATGATTTTGGGTTTGATGATAGTAATGCTTCAAGAGAGCCTCAATTTAGAGAAGAAAATGTATTCATTCCCAGTGTTGTAGTTCCTGATATAGATATTATTAATCCAGTAATTAATGAACCAGTAGTTGGTCAAGATGAATCCATTATTTAGGAACAAGATATTCCAGCTATTGTAGATGTTGATGTGCCTTTGAGAAGGTCACAAAGGACTAGGAGGTCAGCTATTCCTGATGACTATGAGGTTTACTTGCAGGAGCATGATTTTGATATAAGTGATGATTCAGATCCAGTCATTTATGAGGAAGCCATAAGCAGTTCGCACTCAAATTTTTTGTTGAATGTAATGGAAGATGAAATGAAATCCATGGCATCAAATGGTGTTTGGGAATTGGTTGAGTTACCATTGGATAGCAAGCCTATAGGGTCCAAATGGGTTTTTAAAACTAAAAGAGACTCTAATGGTCAAGTAAAGAGGTATAAGGCTAGACTTGTAGCTAAAGGGTTTAGTCAGAAGGAAGGAATTTATGACACAGAGACATTCTCTCCTGTATCCACAAAGGATTCTTTTAGAATCATTATGGTAATTGTGGCACATTATGACCTAGAGTTGTATCAGATGGATGTCAGAACTACTTTTCTAAATGGTGATTTATTTAAAGATGTGTATATGGTTCAACCAATTGGCTTCACGCAAACAGGGAATGGTAATTTGGTTTATAAGCTTAAAAAGTCTATTTATGGTCTTAAGCTGGTTTAAAGGCAATGGTATCTTAAGTTAGATAAGGTTATCATAAAAAATAGCTTTAAGGAGAATGTTGTTGATAGATGCATATATATATAAAGGTCAATGGGAGCAGTTTTATATTTTTGCTGTTTTATGTTGATGACATACTTTTTTGCTACTAATGACACTGACCTGTTGGCTGAGACAAAGCAGATGTTGTGCAACCATTTTGATATGAAAGATCTTGGTGAGGCTTCTTTTGTTTTGGGCATCAAGATTGTTCGAGATAGGACTAATTATGTGTTGCAATTGTCTCAAAGAGCTTATATTGATAGAATCTTTAAGAGATTTGATATGCATAATTGTTCTCCTGAAAATGTACCGGTCATAAAGGGTGAAAGATTTTCTAAAGATCAATATCCCAAGAATGATAAAGAGAGGATGGTGATGAGAAATGTTTACTATTCTTCAGCAGTGGGTAGTTTGATGTATGCTCAAGTATGTACATGGCTTGATATAGCTTTTGCTGTGGGTGTGCTTGGTAAATTTATGAGCAATCCTAGTCCTATTCATTAGCAAGCAGTTAAGAAGGTCTTTAGGTATCTTTAGAATACTAAAGATCATATGTTGACATATCGACATGCCAACTCCCTTGATGTAGTTGGTTATAGTGATGCAGATTATAAAGGCTGTGTGGATGATTAGAAATCTACCACTGGATATATATTTATCATGGTAGGAGGTGCTATATATTGGTAGAGTGTCAAACAGTTAATGACAGCATCCTCGACTATAGAGGTAGAGTATGTTGCATGTTATGAGGCTACTCATCATGCAGTTTGGCTTCGGAATTTTATTCATGATTTGGGAGTGGTTGACTCCATTGAGAGGTCTATTATGATGTATTGTGACAATACTGTAGTAGTTTCTTTCTCCAATAATTTAAAAGGTACCCTTGGTGTGAGGTACATTGATGTTAAGTATTTTGTGGTTAAGGAGAAAGTTGAAGAAAGCTTCATTAATTTTGTTCACATGCCCACTTATAGCATGGTGGCAGATCCACTGACCAAGGCCTTACCAGTAGACATATTTCAGGAGCATGTGTTCCGTATAGAATTGTTAGACAGCTGAGACTGCTGTGGGTCAGTGGGAGTTTGTTATAATTTCTGGAGTTATATCCATGTTGAGTATTATTTATAGCTTTGAGTATTTTGATACATTGATGTATGTGGATCATTATTTATTTATGAGATGATTTATTACACATATTATTGCTCCTATATTTACAGGCTTGTTGAGATTATTAGTCTATGTATATGTGTATGTTGATCCACAGGTGCTATGGTGAGTTCGTACTACTTAGTTTGGGTATATTATTGTATCCTGTCAATACACAATGTGCTCGGATGAAATGGTATTTGTGTGTTGGGGGATTGCACGTGGTTAGGTAAATCTTTACTACCTAGACTGAGTTTATGGCATGCAAAGTGCTCAGTTGAAATGGTATCATGTTGTGGGAGATTTACTGAGAAAATCTCTACTGCCTAGTCTAGTATACTGTTATGCCCTGTCGGTATGCTATATATTTAGATGAAATGGAATTATGGTTCGGTAGATTCTGTAGTAAGTGAGTTTGGATTATATATATATATGGTGATGATTATGCAGTCCAAGTAGGAGAATGTTAAATAAATTAATAATTGTGAATTTAGCATAATCAATTACTCACTTACAAGGCCTATTTATGCCATTAATGGGACTGACTTATTTTAATATTTTGTAGTAGGGCCCTTGGTCACACACTATCTATAACACTCCAGTTGGCCCATTAGACTGGAGGACCAACTCTCTTTATAAGCACATTGACTTACCCATATTTCTTCTAGTATTATTATATTATTAAATTACTAGTATTTTTTGTGTGTTAAAATTAATGGGTAAGTGTGACTTGCAGAGACTATAAAAGGTCTATGGCAAGCAAACAAATGCTATATAGTATTTTGATATTAGGATTTTCAAATATCTAAGAGTGGTTTGAGAGTAGTGTATCCATAGGCACTACTTTACATTGTTTTCTGTTTTAAAGGATTAAAGATTTAATTTATCAATGGTTGCATTTGGAGGTTAGTAATCATGATTTATAGAATTTATTATGTATGTTTTGGATCCACAAATTCTAACACTAGCTCCATATGGTATTTCTTTGTCACATTCTACACATTCAATTAAAGGACTAGTTTGGGGTATTACATGAGGAGACAAGAAATGCTTTTCATAACCATCAAGGAATTCAAACTCATATTTTCTTAGTAAAACTGGGTTTCGTTCGAAATAGATCGAGCAAACAATATCTAGGTAGAAATCACACTCATCGCAATGTTAGAAGAAGCCTGATGTTTTGGTTTCTTGACAGAAGCTGCATACAAATTCTCTAAGCTTTTCATGGTCATTTGGAAAGTCAAAGTGGGGAATGATAGGGTGTTGTGGGTGTAGAGGGTGGATTATGTGAGATAAATCTCCAAATTGGCACAGTGCAAGTCTAGGAAATACTCACATCCTTGTATTTTGCATTCATATAAGTCGGTATGGAAAATGGTTTCTCTTGTTTACCAAGAAGCAGTTGCAGCCATGGCATTTTGCATTTTCTTTGTTTTGTGAAGCCTACATTTGAGCATAAACTCAAGGGATGGTTGTGGGCCGGATGCACTATTTGATCGATGTTCATCTCTCTCCATTCACGACGAAGTTCCAATGCCTCTCCAACCGAGGAAGATGCTGATCTTTTGCTAGATAGCTACCGATCAATAGCAGATTCATAAATCCATAGACAAATATATCAGACTTCGAACATTATTGCTAATGCAAAGTCAACTAATTTTACAGAGGTTGTTAGTTGTGTTTTCAAAATAATTAAGCAAAGACAAAAGAATAATATATATAGTAATAATTATAAGAGTATATTTTATAATTGCCCCTTTTGTTTTACACTTTTTGTAGGTGTGTCTCTATGTTTTAGAAAATTATAGTTTGGATTTCTTTTTGGTACCAAAATCCTTGAACTATTCATGATTGATTTGCACTTTGGTTCTTGATTTTATTTTTAGTGCCCATATTCCCTTGAATTTCATATACAATGCAGTTATAATACTCCCTAATCAATTTGCTGATCTTGGAGTATATCCATTCCCTTAGATTATAGACTATTCCAGCCTAGTAATTACTAGGATAGATCTTTGTGTCTTTTTTCAAATGTGTTAGTCAACTATTGAGATTCTAAATCTGCTTATAAATTCATATAAATTCACCCCTATTTAACTAAATCTTTTATTTAGTGATATTTTAAATTGAGCAAATTTAACAAATTTGACGAAATATTTTGAAATTTTTTGTTTGCCAAATGAATTAATTATTTCATTAAATAATGACAAAAATATCATTTTATTATTATTTTATAAAATATAATAGAAATAGATTGACTAACCTATGAGGGTAAATTGAAACATACGAAATGTAAGAGGAATAAATAATAATTTTCATTAAATAAAGAGGAAAATAAGTAAAAAACATAAAATAAATGAGCTATTTTTCAAATTGGTACTCAATTCAAGAGAATTATATGAGAGAATCTCTATTTGTACTATCAAACGAACTTTTTACAATTCTATTATAAATTTTTATTTTTACCCTCTTTTAAAATTACTATTAAGATGTATTTAGACGTATATAATTGAATATTTCAAATGTATTTAGAAATATGTGATTCGATATCTTAAATATATTGAAAAATATGCTATCGAACATTTTTAAATATAAATGTCTAATATGTATTTAGAAATATGCGATTGAATATTATAAATGTATTCAAAAGTATGTCACTAAATGTCTTTAGATACGAACATCTCAAATATGTTCAAAAGTATGTGACTAAATATCTTAAATATGTTCAGAAATATATGACCAAACATCTTTAGGAACGTTGATAACTTTGAGACTAAATACTGTAACGAATATATCTTTCCACTGACCAAAAGTTTTCTAACCAAAAGGAAAATCTTGTGAAATTTCTATCATTATTAGTTTCATCGAAAAACATTGTGAAGAGTTTTGATAGAGTGGTGTTTGATTTGTAAGCGACTTGTGAACCAAAAATTCCTAGCTTTTTAGTTTAGTTAAGATTCTATGAATTGTGGGTATTTTAAGTATTACAAATACGATATAAAATAATTTTATATTTTTATATATTTAAATAGTAATATGTAAAGAACGAAACTGTATAGAATTATTTTAAAATTGTAAAAAAAAACACTTCTCATCATATAATGTAACCTTAATATTATATAATTGGGCAAAAAAAATTTTCACCCCAAAAAAAAAAAAACATAGATTGGCCAAAAAAATTCCTTACATTGCAGATCACTACGTCAAACAAAAAATTAAAAAAAAAAAAAACCACTTGTACTAAATTATTTATCTTATCTTTTGACCTTTTGCTAAACTAATTAAATATTCTCATTGCTATATAAAAAATAACTACTCTCACATTTCGAAATATTTTATTAGTTTATATTTTTTCGGAAAAACATTCAACTGTCTATATGAAATCCCCTGGATTAAAGAACTCGTTAATCCACATTTACATGCTATGCACTTAATTACTATATTTTATATTAATTTAGTTTACCATAATGTCCTTTTCACATTGATGATAAGAGACAAATTTTTCTAAAACCATATATTAGTGTCGTTTTTAAATATATTAATAAACAAATTATGGAGTTAATCATTCATATTAAGGGTACCTCGTGATTTGCGCATATGCTTGACCTAGTCAATAATGGCGGATGCAGGCCAAGAATCAGGGAGGCACGTGTCCTCTCAACTTAATTTTCTATTTCATTTTTAAAAACTACATATTGCATTTATTATTTTTTTAATAATAATTTTATTTTAATAAATTAGTTTTCTATAAGCTTTTAGGTGTTTGGTTGTAGACAATTTAGCTATATGCACCTTTTTATTCAAATGCCCTTTGGCCTCTCTCTTTCGTCGAAGACAAATGGAAAACTTTTATTCAAGCTCTTCTTCTTTTTCTTCCAACTCCATCAAAAGTACTCACGACGTGTACCTAAGTTTTCGAGGTGTAGACACCCGAAATGGTTTCACGAGTCATCTCTATTCCGCTTTGATCCGCAAAGGAATTCTAGCCTTCATGGATGTCAAACTACAAGAGATGGTAGGTGAAGACATGGCCTCAGCAGTTTTTAGAGCAATAGAAGAATCAGAGTCATATATCGTTGTTCTCTCAGAAAACTATGCTTCCTCAACTTGGTGTTTGAATGAAGTAGTCAAGATCATCGAATGCACGGAAGGCACGGAGAAGATGATTTTGCCCATTTTCTATCATGTGAATCCATTTGATGTGCGGAAGCAGACTGGACGTTTTGGAAAAGTATTCTCGTTTTATGAAGAACGTTTTAGCGATGATACCCAAAAGGTTTGGAGCTGGAGGAATGCATTAAGAAGGCTTGCTAGCATATCTGGATGGCATATAGACCATACAAGGTAAACATTTCATTAATTACTTATTGTATTTTTTTTTTCTTTTATCTTTTCATTGATTTTATCTTATATATGAAAATTAAGAGATCTAATAGATATAAAGATTATAAGATTATTAGAGCACTTCAATTTCCAAATGATCTCTTTATTTAAAAAAAAAAAAAAGCATATATATATATATATATATATATATTAAATTTTATTAGGTCCTCCAACAAGTCTTTTAGGTCTTAAATTTAAAATTCAAAAGTTATTGTCAATTAAACTGTCCGAAAAGTACAATATAATCCCTTTGGATGCTGTTAGTTATTGCATAAAACTTTTAAGATCTAGTGTCAAGTAGTGCTTTAAATAATATTTAGGTGTAAAAGGACCTTTATGCCCTTGATAAATAGGTGAGACCAATTTTGAAAATGTGAAACTTAAAAGCAAATTATCATTATAGCTCGATGGTTTAAAACTATTATCCCCAAAAAAAAAAAAAAAAAGTTTTAGCTTAAGCAAAATTTATTTTACCAAATCGAACTTATTAATGTTACATTTATAAATAAATATACTAATTTTTGTTTTTTTTGGGGGCAATCGTTAACTAAACCTTTAACTTTTGATATATGGTCTATTGATATAACAATTGTAGCCTTTTTAAATTGGATAAGGATCTAAGCCTACAATTTTGCAGAGTTGAAGACAATGTAAAGATAGTGCTCCATAAATCTTCGATTCTTTTGAGATTCCTAGATGTTCCAAATGAATCTTTGACCTAGATTTACAAACATTATCATTCAAACAAAAATTGTTTCAAGAAGCTAACTTTGAAAAATCATCATAGGAAATTTAAATGTAGCTATAAATTCCCAGATCACATATGTAAATAGGTGTTTCCTTAACCCTTTACAAAATTTCAAGTCATTTCTAAGAAGGGTTGATAGCAAGACAAATCCTAACTTTGGAAAGTCATGATTTGTAACATCATATCTCGAAGTACAATGAAATTTTTCTGACATTGATCGAGTTTGATCGAATTGAATGATGTTATTTGAGTGGGATCCGCATTGACTTTTTGTTTCGGATGAACTCTCATGTTGACCGAGTACCAATGCGAAGTAAGCATCGATCGAAGTTAGTGGACTAGTGGCATATCGAAAATAGAGCTACAATTTTAAAGTTGTAAACAAAACAACTTGTGGTCCGAATTGTCCAAGTAGTGTTGTGTTTAACTTTTTATTCTTGTAGAATTTGGTTTTGATTATATATGGTTATAAAGTACTCATCAACATAAGTTCATAGACTAGTAGCATGCTTAATTTGGATATTTGGTTAAAAAGTTATGGACCTATAAAATTTTTTGGGGACTGCATTACCATATACCAATTTGTGTGTGTGAAAATGTGTCCACAGTGCCTAGTGAAATTGTTCCACGTGTTAAGACCTTAATCAATCCCGTGAGTACACAATGGTACCCACGTGGTCTGGCCACCGTCGGATTGCATGTGCCGGACCAATAGGTTTGCGGCTTTGAAATTGGGCAACTGGCCAAGTTCACCACGTCGAGGACAGGTTGGGATCAGCGTGCTTTTTTGGTGATGGTGCCATTTGCTTCTCCAGCTGAAATCTCTCAATTCGGCCACTCGTTCTTGACATTGCCCACACCACCGTATTACTCACCCTCCGATTTATCTTTCCACCAAATTTCACTGCCAGTGGCTGTCGAACTCGCCATCGCCCCGACGTTTATCTGCAACCATGGTGGTTTATAGGAATTCTTGGATTCGATGAGTTTCCGATGAGACCACCAACTGATTTCTCCTATTTTGGCCTCCCTAAACCCAATTCTGAGGTCCATTTCCTTCAAATCACAATGGATTGAGAGATTCGAGAATATTTAGTTTTCGGCCTTTCCCGATTAGATTCTGACCACCACCGGTCCCATCTTCGAGAGATAAGACCTAATCTGTAATCCTCATGTTACAAGCTTCTTTTTGGTATATGATTGTGTATTTTAGAAAACATTTGTATTGGCTCCCTCGGGTACCCCGTATATATTATCCACAATTAAGATATTATTTTAATTGGTATTGTATGTTGTTGATATTTTAGGCATACATGTGAATCATGGGCTTGATCCCGTAGAGGATCTCGAGTGATCCCCGTAATTGAGGCGAGTGATCCTTTTTCAAAACCTATTTTGGGGTTGTTAAATATAAATATTATGTTATTTAAATTTTTAAAAAAATGTTATATAGTTAATGTTTAAGAAAATTGTTATTTAAATTTATGATGCCAAAATTATGTTGATTTAAATATGTGTTGCATAGAATTTATATATTTGGGTTTATAGAAATTATGGTTTTAAGTTATTATTGTTGAATTTATTGTGCATAATAAAATATATTTATGTGGATTTAAGAATATGTGAATTTTATGTGATTTTTGTATAAAATCAATTTTTAAGGATTTGAGAAAAATATTTATTTTAAATTGTTATGCTAAAAAATGTATACATGTAGTTAAATATTTATAGATTTGGTTTCATTGTGGTAAAAATTGATGTATTTAAATTGATAAATTTATGGCAATGACTTAAAAGGAAATGTGAGATTTTGTGGGTTTAAAAAGATTGTACTAAACTTGTTGCATTTTATGAAATTTATGATTTTATGGTTTTAGATACATCATACAATATTGGTATTCTATACTGTATTTATTGTTAATGTGCAAGTATGTATGGTCATCCTGAGGGATTCCATGGATCTGAGGGCTGACAAGTATAATGTACAATGAATATCAGCCACTCGCCTCTAGGGCCAGAATGATTGTTTATCAGCATCAGTGCTGTTGGGACGCCAAGGCAATCCTTCGCAAGTTTCTCTTTTCAACCTCTCCATCAGAGTGGTACTTGAAACATTGGATACCGCCTAGCACCATTGGTATATAATGTGGTGCATTAAGTGGTTTTCTTGATATGTTTTTCAAACAAAATTTGTTAAAAATGAAATTTTTCATATTTTTATTACTTATTTTAAAATTGTGGTTTTTTAAAACGCATTTTCTTATGTTTCATTATTTACTTTAATTTGATGTTTTAAAATGTATTTTACCATATTTTTATCATTTATTTCAAATTGATGTTTTACAATGTATTTTATCATTTTATTATTATTATTTATTTTAAATTGATGTATTAAAATTGTGTTCTATCATGTTTTATTATCTATTTCAATTTGAGATTTTAACATGAATTTTATTGTATTTTAATATATATTTCAAATTGAGATTTTAAATTAACTAAAATATTTTTTTATTATTTCATTGATTTAATTAATCAAAATTTATAAAATCAAAATTTTATAAATTTTATATTGAGGTTAATTTTGCTTTATACTAGATTTTTCTAATACAAATTTTATTTGTGATTTTATTTTATTTTGTGATATTTTATTCAAAATTTAATAATTTGTTACTAAATTATTTTTATTGTTAATTTATGTTTGAAATTATTTGTATCTTATTTGTAATTTACTTAATGTTTATTTCCTTGATTTTAGGGTATAAAAATAATGGGTTTTGTGAAAATAGTTTCAAAAAGAAGAACTTTCCTAATTGAGTGAATTATGAGGGTTTTGAGAGAAAAAATTTATTTTTACCTATTCATTATTTCTAACTATTTATTAATTTATTTATTTAGTTATTATTATTATTATTAATCGCCTTTATTTTATTATACCTATATTATTATCATTTATGTAGTAGTGGGGGTTATTTACTGGGATGATTAGCATTTTATATTTTTAAATCTGTTCCCATAGGCCTAGGTTAGTAGGCATTGAGTGTCTGGGAGCGAACTCGATGTCTTTGTTCGTTGCTGAATTCCACAAAGCCTTTTTCTTTCCTTTTTCTTCTAATCTTGTCATATTTCCTCCTATCTTATGTTATATTAAATTTCCTATTTAATTGTAAACCTTACGATGTTCTGTATAATGTGTTGGATATTTATTTAAGTAATGTTATGCATGTTCATTGTATTGTATTATTATAAAATGCTGGAATTTGTGGAATTATTTGTAGTAAGGTAGGAAGTATAAAGTGGTGTTTTTAGAAGTGTGTTTTTGTGTAGGGAGTTTTGTAGCTTATCTAACCCTTATGGGAGATACTGTTGAATTTTTTATTGGAAGGTTCTGTAAGGTTTTCCTAAGATCAGGGCTTGTCTAAGATTCTGACAGGAATCTTGGATCGGTCCTGACATGACTCATTAAATTCTTGCTCAAAGGAGGTATTTCAGGTGTCTATGGAAATCATATATGTCTATTTTCCAACAGTTAAAGTTTGATAACTTCATTTAGCAATCCTAACCTAGGTTAATATTGTCTACCACTTAATCAGGTAAAAGTAAATTTTTAGGATTTCAGGTTGTGGAAAATAACTTATAAAATCCAATGTAATTTTCGTACAATGGGTATGAATTTGAAACTTTCAGGAATTGATATTAACCACCTAGCTTGAGCAAAAACTACAAATATTTTCAGCCTAAATAAAACTTTGTACGTCACATTCTTGATAATTGAAAATCAAAGAAAATAAACAAATTATATTTCTCATACAGAATCCTAGATTTAACTTATACATGGCATAAACCAATGAATATTAATGTTTTTCAAATTATTAAAAAGCCTAAGTTACAGAACATTGTGTGTTTCTAGGTTCTTGTGTCAAAATTTCATAATCAGATTCAAAGTATACCATAACCTATGGAACCTAAACTACAAGCTGTCTAAAGTTCTTTTCACTATTTTTCTTATATATCATCTTGATTTCTTGATCTAAATTTCAAATTTTCTTTTAATTTGTAATATTGAATTACTACTAACATAAGCCACAGTAGCTAAAACATTCTTAGAATCACTTCAAATAATCCATGAATCAAATATTTTGTTAAAGGAAAATTAGCCTTCTTTGAAGCGTTAGCTTTTAATTTTGATTTTGACGAATTTCACTTACGTTTTATGGAGCTGGTTTCGGAATGATTTTTTGTGAGAACTCAACCAGCTCAAGTCAACAATTTGAAGCTCAAGTATGTTTGGACGCATGTTTTAGGTGGAATCAAGCTTAATGGACAAGTCTTAACTTTAAGCTTAGTAGAATCAAGCTTAAATGGAATCAAGCTTAATGGAGGCTAATACATTTCAAAATAGGGCTAACGTTACTTAATTATGTGGCATTCTAGGTGGCATGTTCGGTGGCACTCATGAAAGTGCCATGTGGAATCACTTGATCAATCAGAATTTTCCTTGTGGGATAATTTACGCCAATCACAATTCCCTTTGCACATCACTATTTGATTTCTTTTAACTAAATCAGTTTGTATTAGCTACTAAAGATATTTACGAGATATGACTAACAATCTAAGATACTAAATGCATTGACAAGGTAGATGCTTAGGTTGCATGCATCTATATTCAAACCGCATACTTGCATACTTTAAATAAACATAAAAAATGGAATTACTAGACTAACTTGTCTAGATTTCTCATAGATATACTTTTATGCTTTATTGTCTAAGCAAGCAGGTCAATCAAGTCTATCAAGTAAAAGGGGTCAAATTTTTGATAGTATGATAATAAAGCAATTACAAATTGTGACATCATCTGCCATGATATTTAAATAAATTTGGTTAACATTGTGGTATTTCTAGCATTGTTATTTTTGTAAGATGAAAGCTGCATGAGTTTGATTTCCCTAAAATTACGTACATTAGTAATGGAGAAATTGATTTTGAGTATCATTTTTATAGTGATGTTAATTATCTTTAATTTTATGGTTCAAAAATTTGACATAATCGGCATATACAGGTTATTTTTATTTTTATTTTTTCATCCTTTTATCTTATATCATATGGAATTATCACCCTTCTCTGTAATTTTAACTATTCGCAGATGTTGTCATCATTTACTTTTGTATTATCTCAACACAAAATAACAATAATACTGATTGGCTGTGTTCATTTATTATGTAATCACCAATATGTTTTTAGTGAAATTGATTACTAATATGATATGATTAATTTAATTAATTATAAAAAAATGATTCAACCAACCAAATGGTCATTAGTGTTTAAATTATTTTAATGAAGCAATCACAAATATAAAATTAATTCATGTTATGAATTCACTCACACATTTCCAATTGTTGTTTGAACAAGAGATGAAGCCAAATGCATACACCGAATAACAGCGGAGATATTCGAAAGAGTAACTTCCCTTAGGAAGACAGAAAAAGCAACCAAGAGATCAGAAGAAAAAGTAGAAGAGATAGACAGCACTACTTTTGATTCATCTGTTTCTCAATCTTCTTCTTCCAACTTCATAAAAACGTACGACGTGTTCATGAGTTTTAAAGGCGAAGACACCCGCAGCGGTTTCACGAGTCATCTCTATTATGCTTTGAGCGAAGAAGGAATTCTGACCTACATGGATGATGTCAAACAACTGGAGAACGGCGAAGGCATTTCGTCGACATTGTTGGAAGCAATTGAAGAATCAGAGTATTTTATTGTCATTCTCTCAAAAAACTATGCTTCTTCTGTTTGGTGTTTGACTGAACTCGTCAAGATTATAGAGTGCGTGCAAATCTCGGGCAGGAAAATTTTTCCAATTTTCTATCATGTAGCACCAGCTGAAGTTAGGAATCAGCGAGGAACTTTTGGAGAAGTTTTCCGAAAACATGAACAACGTTTTATCCACGACTTGGAAAAGGTGCAGAGCTGGAGGTATGCATTAAGAAGGGTGGCCGATATAGCTGGATGGCTAATAGACGGCTATAGCAGGTAAATATTTTAATAGTTAACTTACTAATTTCTACTCTTTTTCCTATTGTTCTTTATTATTATTATTATTATTATAAGAATCTGAATCAGAATATTCTTGAGAGCGATACTAAGTGGAATGTGTTTCTTTTGATTAACAAGTAATTAATCAAGCTGTTAATAACAAACCATATATATGTATGTATATATATATATATATAATTTCATACAATATTCATTTATCGGCACATCAATAAAATATTTTTTATCATATGAATTACTTCAAGGTTGAGATATATTTAAAGTTTATATTAGTTTATGATGCACGATTTACTTTGCTTTTTTATTTTTTTTATTTTTTTATTTCAACATATTATAGTTTGCAAATATATTTTCAACTCTCAACCTAACTGTATGTATAAATATATATATATATATATATATATATATATAAAAATATGAATTTTCTTTTATCCTATTCTCAACAAATTTTTGTTTGGAAAACCTCTTATTACATGTAATTTGAGATCTTGTGGAAAAACAGACTTATAGTATGTATATTAGTAATTTGTCTTATCCAAAAAAAAAATGTGGGATAGTCGGGGAATAAAACATGGCAAAATTAGTATATAACATTTATTCAAAATTGACAAACTGATGGTAATGCTATTTGCATACCAATTACCAAATATTGTTTACCTGAATTTTGAAGTTTCCACATCCTTTTTCCATACATGCTAGACAGGACTTAACTAAATATAAGATGGGACAAGATTGTGATAAATATAAGATGGTACAAAATTATGATAATATCAAAATCAATCAATTACTCTGAAATAAAGAGAATTGTTAGCTTAAAGCATTTGTGATTAATGTTTGGACTAGAGTTATCTGTAAACGGTTAGTTACTAATATAAGTAGTCACGTGAGTGTCTATATATACAGTCATTTTCCCTATTGGGATATTCTGATGGTATTGCTATTTGTATATTAAATGTTGTTTATCAAATGATGTGACAGTATATTATGTGGTAAACAAAATTTAGTAGCCTTGGCACTATTGACATAGAAATCATGTTACGTGTTCACTCACATGGCTCTATTGTTGTTTGAAGAAAGAGTGAAGCAGAATTCATAGAACAAATAACAGCAATGGTATCAAAAAGAGTTGCTGATGTTGTAGCCAAAAAAACTTCAATTAGCAAGAAAGAAAAAGCAACCAAGAGATCAAAAGAAAATGTTGAAGAGATAAAAATTGTAGCTGTAGAGGGCTTACCTGGGATGGATTCACTTGTGAATGATTTTCATTCATCTGTTTGTCAATCATCAGCTGATGTTCGTTTTATTGGAATTTTCGGAACGAGTGGAATTGGCAAGACAACTCTCGCAAGAACTTATTATCAGTTGATATCCCAAAAATTTGAAGGTAAAAGCTTCCTTAAAAATGTTAGAGAAGTTAGTAAAAAGAAGGAAAATGGTCTTGTCTTCTTGCAAACACAACTTCTTTCAGAGATTTTTAAAGATAAGTCTATAACAGTAGGGGATGTTCATAATGGAATAGACATGATAAGGAATAGTTTATGCCATAAAAAAGTTCTTCTTGTTCTTGACGATGTGGACAAATTGGACCAACTAAAAGTACTAGCTGAGAAAGATAGTTGGTTTGGTTCGGGAAGCATAATTATCATAACAACTAAAGATGAAAGTTTGCTAGAAGAAGTGTATAAAGGAAGTTTGTTATACAGAGTCAATAAACTAGATCGTAGAGAAGCTCTTCAACTTTTTGCTTGGAAATCCTTCAAGAGTATTTATCCTCCAGAGAATTACATCACTCTGTCTAGACAATTGATAGAGTATGCCAATGGTGTTCCATTAGCTCTTGAACTATTGGGTTCCTTCTTATGGACCAAAGATAAAAGAGAATGGGCAGATACATTGGATAGGCTCAAAAATTACTATAAAAAAGTGCTAAAGATTGATGATATACTTCAAATATGCTTCGATGAATTGGAGGAGCTAGAGAAACATATTTTCCTCGATATTGCTTATTTCTTCAATGGATATGATAAAAATTATGTTATGCAAATTATGGAAAACAGTGGTTTCCGAGCAAGAATTGGGATAAGAATTCTTATTGACAAGTCTCTCCTAAGACTTGATCAGAATGATAACACACTTTGGATGCACGAGTTGATACAAGAGATGGGCCAGGAAATTGTTCGAAAAGAATGTCGGAAGGAACCTGAAGGACGAAGCAGGCTATGGGATTTGCACTTTTGCCCCTAGTTTAGAGCTCAAAATGGTAAGAACTAAGCTAATATACCAATATATCTTTTCATGTTGCTGTTTTGATACTATTTCACTTAATGCATATTCTTCGATCTTACTTTGGTAGGGAACAGTCTAAGACGATGGCATAGTAATGTCTTTAACTAGAAGGTAACTTACAATTATCAAGAATTTTTCAATCTAAATCTTACATCCTCTTATCCTTCTAAAAATGTCTATCACTTTTCCCTCAAATTAAGAAGAGTTTATCAAGTGTTAGATTGAATTTTCTCATTGAATTTCTTTCCTTCACGTGCAAAGGAGAAGCTTTGGATGATGCTACCAACATTTCTATAAAGAACTCTCAACAGATACCATCTTCAGGACCTGCATTCAGCAAAATCTTTGCTTTGAGTTCCATTCATTTCAAAATCAAGTTATTGCTAATTGTGATTCCAAAATTCCAGTATCTTGGATTCTTTTTGCCTTATTGGAAAGTGAAGTGGCTAAGTTTTATCCTATTATAGTTTGGATACTAGCTTAAGACTTCAAGTCCTGTATGAGACGTGCTTTCTTTTTTTTTTTTTTTTTTTCCCTCAGACCATTAAGACTGGAAAGTCCTCTGAGTTCATATTAAATTTTTGTGGACAAATGCGCCAACTTGTGGGTTTATCCTCTAAACACTCAAGCTCAAAGTGTCTTAAATTTTCATTGAACTCAATGTTCTTCTTCAAAATAAATACAACAAAAAAACTAGAAAAACAAAAAAAATCAATATCATGATTCTTATATGTATCAACAAAATGTTCATGCAGAGAAACCAGAGGCACACCATTAGGGTGGGGAAAGGTGGGAAAGAAAAATTAATACGAAGTGCATGACAACAGCAAAATCAATTGAATCTTATAGTACAACCTTTGTTTTATCATGAACTTCAATATATGATGAGGGATTTATTGCATATAAATCCCTCATCATGTATTACAAAACTATATAAATCCATATATCGAAAAAGTACAAACATAATAATACAAGTTATGATTATCTTCAAAACAAATTTGAAAGTACGTATTTAGTTGTAGATAATAGCTAAGTCTGATCCATGATAGAATTGCCTTCATTTTCACCTGATACGCCTAAAATATTACCAAAATATTTGATTAGGCTCTTACAAGAATATATTATAAGGGGTGTGAGTGTGCTCAAGGTCCTGAATTCGCTATCACAAACCCGAAAATCATAAATCCAAGTAGCAATCAATCCAATTTCTCCAAAATACCTGAAATAAAAGGCTCCAAAGTGGCTTTTTCAACCCTTTCAGAATTCTAAACAATACTAGTTCCGCATAAGGTTTTGTAATTTGTCACTTACTACAATTAGAGCATTTAAACAGGAAAAAAAAGAAAAAGAAAAAAGAAAAAGTGCAACTATTTGCCTATGAACTACAACATATTTGGCATTTTTTTTAGAATTTGTGTATTATAAGCCAAAATAAATCTTTATCTAACCTCTTTTTTTTTTTTGGCAAATCTTTATATTGCATCTTAAATTGTTATTTTGTTGTTAGTTAATTAACTAAGTCCATCAATACATTCGACTGCTAAATTTAATGAAATTAATCAAATGAACAGAGAAGCTAGACAATTGAATTCTAATGCAACACAAATTGTGCAAAATAGCAGGTTTAATCCCTGAAATCTCTAATTTTGTATAATGCTACATATACATACATATTTATTAACTGCACTCCTTCTACAGGCTTTTCCCAGCTGTTCTTCGTACAAAATTAAAGAACTATTTTTTCAATAGTCTAACAATCGATCTCTTAACTGAAACAACTCTCTGCCACCGTTGAAGAGTCTCCAGCTTCCTCAATCTCTAAGCATTAACTTGGTCAATGATGCGGCCAAGTTTTCTTCTAAAATTTGAGGTGAGGAAGCCTCAACCACTTCTGTAATTCTTTCCTAATAAACACAAAATATTTTCAAAATTCAATTCACTATATCGATTTTTCAGAAAGCACAACTATTAATAACTAATAAATACAAGGAGTTAACAATTTATTTTTTGTAAACGCCTGGATTATATAATTGATGAGGCTATCTATGGACAAGGAATTATTGTCATACAAACCTGAGGAATGCAGTCAATATGGGCACCGAACCAACAATTTTCATGTTTACACCAATAAACATCTGCAAGAGGGTCTGTTATCTCATCACAATTATCACAATAATATCCATTCTGTTCTTCTTTTTCAATCAATAAGCTAGTAAGAGTCAGAGGATGAACATGATCATCAAAGATAATCTTAAGTGGCTTCAAAAGACATTCAGGGTGAATATTAAAATTGCATGCGTAACACCGAAACAGATTTTCATCGCAGAGGAGATTGCAGACAGAGCAACGAGCACCATGGAGATAAATCTTCTCAAAATACACAAGGGGATGATCGTGGCGTTGGTATTTGACGGCGGGCTTTCGAAAAACACATCCAATGTCAAGATTAATATTGGAACACTCGGATTCGGTGCAGTGGAGGAGGAATACATTATCGATCCGCCTGCAACATGCAATGCATTGGAGCTTTTCGGACTCATCAATCGGTGGCATCTGTAGAAGGGTAGTAAGAGGGTGATTTGGATGGAAAGGATATTCCGTCTCTTTCGGCTTTCGTACACAATGAGGGTGGAGATAGAATGAACATAATGAGTTGCTGCAGTCAGTGCATTTGAAGGCTCTAGCTCCATATGGTATTTCCTCCTCACATTCTACACATTCAATCAAAGAACTAGTTTGGGGTATTACATGAGGAGACAAGAAATGCTTTTCATAATCATCAAGGAATTCGAACTCATATTTTCTTAGTAAAACAGGGTTTCGTTCAAAATAGAGCGAGCAAACAATATCTAGGTAGAAATCACACTCATCACAATGATAGAAGAAGCCTGATGTTTTGATTTCTTGACAGAAGCTGCATGCAAATTCTCTAAGCTTTTCACGGTCATTTGGAAAGTCAAAGTGGGGAGTGATGGGGTGTTGTGGGTGTAGAGGGTGGATTATGTGAGATAGATCTTTCAAATTGGCACAGTGCAAGTCTAGGAAATACTTACATCCTTGTATTTTGCATTCATATAAGTAGGTATGGAAAGGGTTTCTCTTGCTTACCAAGAAGCAGTTGCAGCCATGGCATTTTGCATTTTCTTTGTCCCTAATTGATGTGAATCCTACGTTTGAACACAAGCTTAAGGGATGATTGTGGCCCGGATGTACTATCTCATCGATGTTCATCTCTCTCCGATGACTACGACCAAGTTCCGATCCTGATCTCCTGCCAGCCGGTTAAAAGATGTTGACTTTTACTTGCTAGCTAGCTCTGTTTTTCATTGAGATAAACGAAATTCATTGCAGATCTAACCAGGCAATAAAAAAATGTATCATCTAGACTTTGAACATTATTGTTAATTCAAAGTCAATTATTTTTGTAGGGCAAGCAAAGACAAAAGAAGACTGTATAATAATAATAATAATAATAATAATAATAATAATAAGACTAAATTTTAGAATAGCTCCTTTTATTTTACACTTTTTGTATATCTGTCTATAGATTTTTAAGAATTATAATTTGGTTTTTTTGGGTTTTCGTTTTACCCATTCCCTAAACTATTCATGATTGATTTGCAGTTTAGTCCTTGAAATATTGTCTTTAATATCAATACCCTTGAATTTCATAGATTTTAAATTAGAGGCCTAATTTGGAGGCTGGCCAAGGTTGAAAATTCTATATGGGCTATAAACTACAGTGTAATACGATGTACAACTGGGTTTACAATCTAAAGTTAACTTGGCTACCACTTTTAATCAGGGGAGATTTTGAACTCGTTTGGTATATGCAATATTATATTGAAATATATTTATATTAGTTTCAACTGTATTGCAAAATGACATTTAGCATTCTATTTTTTTCTTGCATTATGTACTTTGAATTTTACTTCTTTTTTTTTTTTTTTTGGGATTAATTTTTAACAGAAGCTTACATGATTGACATATGGAATTAAAATTGAGGGGTGCAAAATGAAATTTTGTAAAGCAAGCATTTCTAAATAAAAAAATTAATTAAAAGAAATTATTAAACGATACCATAATTTTTTATTTAAGTTTGTAAAAGAATAAAAAATAAATAAAAATTAAGGTTTTCTAAACAAAAAAATAAAAATATTCTTATATAACAAGTATCCTAAAAAAATAAACAAATAAAGACCAAAGAAATTTGAACATGCATTAAAAAAAAATTTTGAAAAAGTAAAAATTTATATAAAAAAATTCATATTAGAAAATCTTATAAGTATCTTTCTCCTTAATAATAAATATAGATATAAAAATAAGTGTAATAAATAAAACAATATATTTTATAATAATAATTTTTCTATTTTATTTAAATTTTATAAATACATTTTAATGGGCCTTTCCCTTTCTTTTTTTTTTCTTTTTTTTTTTTTAAATCTAGAATCTTTATGATATGTACAAATTATTATATGAACTTAATAAAAATAATAAATAGATATAAAAAAAAATGAAGAGCAATAAAAAATTCGAACAAGCTTTAAATAAATCATTTTTTTTTTGGAAAACTGAATTTTTCTAAAATAATAAATAATAGAAATCTTAAAAGTATTTTTTTAAAATAATAAATGTAAATATGAAAAATTACATGTAATAGATAAAACAACATATTTTATAAAAATACTTTTTTCAAGGTTTTCTTTTAGATTTTATAAATAATTAATTACATTTTTCTTTTTATAAATCTTTATTTTTTGAATATCTATTACATTTACATATTATTATTATTATTATTATTATTTTTTTTTTTAAGTTACATTTCATTCATTTACAGCCATGCAGTAATGAATGACGAGCTCTAAGCTATGCAGTGTTTTTGATAGCAATTATTGGTTGATGTAGGTTCCTTGTAACGTATGGAAGAAAACCCATAATTCAATTTCAAAGAATTGTGGAGATATGGAAAATGCATACTTTGGGGCCATGATAAGAATGGGTTTGTGTAAGATTTTGGAGGAATTAGTATGTAAATTTAGAATTTGAGGGTTGCGAGAGCAATATTAGGATCTTGAGTACACAAACAATAAGTAATGTATTTTTTCTTGATTTAATGGAATAGTTTGATATCCTTTTAGGCACCTGGGCTGGCATTAAACATGATCTATTGGCTGCGAATCAAGTTTGAGCTATTATTTATGAGTGAATATTTACTTTCAAAATTATTTTGGATTATGAAATGCTTTTCTATCATTATATTTATGTCTCGAAAAACATGAATTTATACATATACATATATATATATATATATATATATATGTATGTATAAAGCTCTGATTTTATAACAAGTGATGAATATTTTATATAATATACAGTTTGACATGGTTTTCTAGCATGTTTTATTGTTCTAAGGAGCTATGAATTTCAATGGTATTGATTAAAGAACTTGTGAAGTGATACATCTACCTTTGATATATATATATATATATATTTGATATGTTTTTATGGAAAATGGAGATGGATAAAGGCTAAATAATGAGATAGGTTTTGGCTGGGTTTAGTGTACTATGTAATATCAGTGAGTATATTGGATATTATATATTGATTATGGCTATCATACATATATGTTGCCATCCTCAATTGTAATCAGTGATAATGAGGTACTGCCATGATTCTTTTAAAACACTATAGGGTCATGATGATGTTTTCCCCTGCCCCTCCAATCTGTGAGCCTTGGGAAGTTAAAGATCATGTGATGGCACTTGGTATATAACATGGTACACAAATTTCATAAAATAGATGGATTGTATGGTTATATTTGAGATGGATGGAGCATATGTATGTACATGATATTGACGGATTATATGTTCACATATAAGATGGATGGATTATATGTTCATACATGGGATTTATATGATTATGGATTGGATTCTCTATGGGCTTCAGTGATATTCTGTGTTTTAAAATGTCTTTACAAATTTTGATAATGTTCTATGACATTCAAAACTTTTATGGAATTCTATGGCTTTCAATGATTTCAAAATTTTTTATATTTTATTTTTAAGGAAATATTCGATGGGTTTTATGAAAGTATTTTCCAGAATAAGAAAACCTTTAAAAGAGATGAAATAAGGTTTTGAGAAAAATGAATTTTTAAATATATATATATATATATATGCATATATATTTTCTTATACACTGATATTCACTCACTGATCTTGTTTCATGTTTTATATGTTTTCAACTATTCGCCTAAGCTACTGCTGACAGGTACCACACCACACGTCCAGGTATCATCATCACATCCATCTTATGCTGCCAATATATATATTTCTTTGCTACTATGTGGACTTGTACTTATATATATATATATATATATATATATATATATATATATATATATATATATTCTCATATCTTGTATCAAATACTTGTACTCCTAGAACAGTTATAGTGGACTAGCCCTAATATACATAACCCGTTATTACTCTTCTTTTTTTTTTTTTTTCTTTGTGATGATTGAGTTGTAATTACCAATAAGGTTGTTATTTTTTAACCGTATTAGAATTGTTATTATCCACTGGTACAATTGAAGTTATGTCTAAATTATAGGAAAATTCTGCCAAAATTTTGACAAATTCGGCAAAAAATTTGGTAGAACTATTTCTAGAAGAGACCCCTTGGATGTCTGAAAGGGACCCCTGGAGTGGTATCGTGGAAAACCCAACCGAAAATTCATAATTAAACAGCAACCTTTTTAGAAATCCATCAACTAAATAAAATTCCATCTTTCCAACCCCACCAAAGATGCATTCAAGGAACACTGAAGAAAAAGAACCCAAAACTTGGAAGTTGGCTAAACAAAAATTAGCATTCCCTCGTAGACTTAAAGATAACATAGTATAAGTCTCACAAAATCCCACAATCCATTTTGTATAAGAAAATTTGAAAACTAAAAATGAAAGAATTGAAAAACAAGCAAGCAATAAATGGTAAAAAGACTAATGGCGTACTGTTTTGTCAATGGAGGGACGATTTTGTAAAAAAAAAAAAAAGGGGGGGGGGGGGGGGGGTGTCAAAGTGAAGATCATGATATGTAAGTATTGCTGTAAAAAAATGGTGTTACATAGACAATGCAGTTACAATACTCTCTAATTTCTAAATATTGTGTCTATTTAGTTTGGAGGCCTTTTTTTTTTTTTTTTTTTTAAATGTTAAAGGCTGACAATAGTAGGTGGAAATAGACTTACAATAATAATAGTAATAGTTGGAAAAAAAAATAGTTCAAGCAATTTGCAAGGGGCCAAAAAAGTTATTTTAGAAGAGCTAAAATATAATGTTTGAAGGACTAGAACTACATTGTTTTATGAAGTTCCAAAGGTATTGATGCCAAAAGGAAAGTTCAAGAACTTGAGTATTGTAAGATTGTGAAGAAGTTCAAAAGCATTAGTGCAACTGATTTTCTTTATTGTTAGAGAAAAATATAAATTAAATAAAAATTCATTTTTTTACCAATTGAAGCTTTTGAAATTAATGATAATTTAATATGGTATCAAAGTTGATAGAGTACTATCACACATATTGGATCTTCTTGAAGGAAATGGCATGGTGGTAATTGTAGGATGCGATATTGCCCCTGTTTCTTGGTTTTTATTAAGAGCAAGTGACATGTCAGATAATAATAGATGAGAATGACTTACATAGGGAGTTGGTGTTGAATAAGATGAAAAAGTGTTGAACAAAGAGAATTTAAAGATGGCCCGTGACTTGAATGATGGTTATTGCCCTGGACTAAAACAATTAAGGAAGGAAAAGAATTGCTAGAGTTAGAAATAATGTGGGACCCACCCTTTTATCAAAATAAGAAAATACATTTTCATTAAATATTACATGTGGAGTAATATATATTTTACACATAGTGATACTTTGGCATCTATGTGAGATCCCACATCGGTTGGAAAGGAGAACGAAATATGCCTTATAAGGCTATGGATACATTTCCCTTGTAATGCATTTTAAATTCGTATGGGCACGGCCCAAAGAGAACAATATCACATGCGGGTGGTCTGGGCTGTTACAGTTGGTATCAGAGCCAATACCCGGATCAATGTGCTAGCAAGGATGCTGGATCCCAGGGGGGTGGATTGTGAGATCCCACATCGGTTGGAAAAGGGGAACAAAGCATGCCTTATAAGACTATGGATACTTTTCCCTTGTGACACGTTTTAAACCAGTGTGGGCGCGGCCCAAAGCGAACAATATCACATGTGAGTGGCCTAGACTGTTACATCTATATCCTTTATGATTTTGATTATAGCCAATAAAAATACATCTTTTAGAGTGATAAGAAAATTTATTATTTTGATAAGGTCTGATAAGAGGATAACACTCACATCCAAAAAATTTTTAAAAATAATCCAAGGATTTTCAAAATAATTTTTCAAGTGGTGATTTAAAATTTAAAATTTTTGTTGGTAATTTATTTATTAAGAAAACAGCCGTAGAACACGCATCCCACCAGTATATGAGAGGCATAAAACAATGTGCCAATAAAGATAAGGCAATTTCAGTTATATGGTGATGTTTTCTTTCAATTTTACCATTTTGATTGTGAGTATGTGGGCAAGGGTGTTGGAAATTAATCCCAAAATTATTTAAAATAATTTTTAATGGCCGAAACTCACTCCCCCCAATCCGACTGAAAAGTTTTAACGGTATTTTGAAAAGTATTTTCAACAATATCTTTAAATTGTAAAAATATTTTTGAGACTCAGATTTTAATTTCATGGGATAACTCCAAGAATAACGAGAATAATTGTTGTGCTATTTCCGCAAGTATACGAGTCACACAAGTAATAAAGTGATGAGTGAGTATCATTCCCTCGATGATTGATGTTTGAAACTTTGCTAAATACCAAAATTATTGATTAAATTTTTTTTTTAGGCACACAATTTATATGAGAAAATTGAAATTAAAAGCAAAGCAAGAAATTAAAAAATGAATTATAAACTAAAATCAAGTCAATGACAAAAGAAAAGAAATTAGGTCACAAACGCACAATTCAAACACTTAAATTGGATAACAATGAACTAAAAGCCTAGGATTTTGATGTACCCTCTATCCTTCCTATATTTAACTCATTAGTTTGACAAAATACCAAAATTTACCCAATTTCTAGCCTAGAGAAATTCCAATTTAATCTAATCCTTTTTCCCAAAGTGAAATTAGAATCTATGAGTCCTTAATGAAAATTAAAAATTCCTTCCTGAAATTCCTAAGTCCTCATGCCTTAAACCTCCTCTTTTGTGGCTACCCAATCCCCAATTAAATTTTCCAATATTAACTAGGGCTCAAGTTGGTCAATATAGTGACCAATTTACCAAATTAAACATTTTCAAGTATAAAGTAGTAAATATGTAACACCCCGTCTCGAAGTACGTCAGAATTTTCTCGTGTTGACGGGGCTTGATCGTCGTTGATCAAGAGATCAAAACTTTGACTTTTTGATTTAGATAAAATAGGTTGATTGAGGCATCATTGCAAAGTACGTGTCGTTATGAGTTCGTAGACTAGTAGCACGTAAAACACGGAGCTATGGTTTTGGAGCTATGAGCAAAACAAGCTGAGATCTAAACTGTTCGAGAGTGTAGAAGTTGACTTTTGATTCTTGCTTAATATGGGTTTCACTCCTGCATGGTTGAAAAGTATTCATTGATATGAGTTCATGGACTGATAGCATGCTTAAATCGGACCTACAATTGAAAGGTTATGATTCTGTAAAATTATACTTATTTTTCCCGAGATTGATTTTCCCGTATAATATAATATTCAACGAAGACTTTTAAGATTGGTATGTGTCACCAAATACGATGCACCATGTATTGCATTTATAATACACCATGTGTCATCCTCAAATATAATATAATATTATTATTTTTATTATTTTATTATTTATTATTTCTTTTTATATTTCTTTTTATTTTCTTTTCCTTTGGGGCACGTGGAAAAGAGAAGTCCCCTTCTTCTTCCTCTTTCTTCTTCTTCTTCTTCTTTCTTCCTCTCTTCTCTCTCTTTCCCCTCCCTCTCCCTCTTGGGTTTGTGCCCGTTTCTTTTCCTCCAATCACCAAGAGGAGACATGCATTGATCGGTGTGACATCCCACGGTTGGGCGATGCTAGTGGCCAAATTTTGGGCTATTCAGTCAGTGGGCGCGCCGGCATCGGCCATCCAAAGCCGGCAACTGGTGGTCCTTCAGTTGGCCCACTGTCCAGTGGTTCTCGACCTTGAGACCGGTCCTTCCCTTTAGTTTTTGACCCTTTGGTTCCAAAAATGACCTCCATTTGCTCAAAATCTAAATCATTTGTGAGATATGTGGAGGGGAAGCTCAGTCGGAACTTCCCCGTCAAATTCTGGCCACCATCGGCAAGGTTGTGGTCAATGGAGGTTAGAAATATGTTCCTTGTCTTATTAGCTTTCTATAGGCACCTCATTTGCAAATTATGGTGGAATATTTTGAAAGATGTTATTTTTGAATAAAATATTATTATTTTAGTGTGATAATTTGAAAAATGTGTTTGTTTAATATTTAAATAATTGTTATTTATATTGAAGATGCTATTGTGTTGAATTGAATTATTGTGGAAGAGAATAATTTTGTGAAATTATAATTTAATTTATATTAAATTTATTGTTGATTTAATTGTTGAAATTTGATGCATAAATAATGCATTTATGTGATTTTAAATTCTATATGAACTTTTATGTATCTTTTATTATTGTTTTGGTGTAAATTGATTTCATGGCATTGAAGAAAATATTTATTTGAACTTTAGTATTTCCAAAAATATATTTATGCCTCAATTAATTAATTTATTTATTCATAAATTTAATTTTATCTTCTTTTATCGAAATTCATTATTTTATAATACTATAAAAATTTAGAGTTTTTAGATGCACCATACATATACCGGTTTTCTATAGTTGTGGATATGATTAGCGCGCAGGTGGATATGATTAGTGTGCAAGTTTATTAATAGGGTTGTCATATGGTTCCCATTGGACCAAAACTAGGCAGGGTATAATGCACAATGAGTATTAGCCACCCCTCTCCATGACCAGGATGACTGTTAGCAATGACGCGGTAGGACGCCACTCGACTGTATACCAGTTTCTCTCTTTAACCTCTCGTCAGGCTATGCTTTGGGAAGTTGGGCACCGTCGGACACCACTGGTATATAGTATGTGCATCAAATATCTTTATATATATATATATATATATATATATATATATGTATTATGTTTGTATGTATTACACCGCATGGGGAGGCGATCTGATGTGGTCCATGAAGAGCTAGCCTTGTAACTATGTTGCCTACAAGTCAAAGGGATCGGACGGCCAATCTAGGCAACCATCCTGGACTGTATTGGTAGGAAGTTACCAGAGACAACTAGAATCATGGATCGCTCAGCATGCTAGAGAGTATCGTTTGTACTTCTGATGCGAGTATATATTTTACAATATGTTTTTAATTTTAAAATATTATTTTACTTATATTATATTATCTTAACTATTCATAATTTGGTTTTTTAACATTATATTTAATTGCTTTTATTGTCAATATAATTGTTAATATTAATCTTGTTATTAATATTGTTATTATTATTTATCATGATTTCGTTTATAATCATTTTTATTATTATTATTCTTATCATACAGAATCTTCGGACAAATATGACAGCTTATGGGCAAGAAAGATAGCCATTGGGCAAGTATAATAGTCCTTGGATAAGTAGTAGTCTTTGGGTAGGTGAGATAGCCCTTGGGGCAACTATGGTTATGTGATAACCTTTGGATAAGTGATTACCTTTGAATAAATATGACAGCTCTTGGGCATGTATGGTAATATCGCCTTCAAGCAAATTATATTAATAGTAATTTTATCATTAAAATTAATGCTATTATTATTGCTGTTGATGTAATGATTGTTTTACTTCTTTTTTTTTCTATATTATGCATCGTTATATTTGGCAAACGATATTTCAAACGTATTTGAAATGTACGGCATTAAGTAGGTGGTGTGTGCAGACGTGAATAATTAAATGTACTTCATGTTTTAAAAAAAAAAAAACTCTAATACATGTACCCTATAGATAGCTTGATATTGAAGTGCTGTAAAATGTGGAAGTTATTGTAGTAAGGTGGGAAGAATAAGGAGATATTGTTAGAAGTGTATTTCTGTGCAGGAAATGTTACGGTAACTCCTACCCTTAGGAGAGATACTGCCGGATTTTTCATTGGAAAGTCGGTAGTATTTTCCTGGGATCAGGGCTTGTTTAGGATTCCGGTGAGGGATCTTGGATGGGTTCTGACACAATACCCAAACAAATTCCCAAATGCAAGAGTATATTGAACAATAAATACACGACTAACACAAGAAAATTGGATAAAAAGCAAAATAAAAATTAACCCATTGATTAAATATCATCCAAGTAGAGGTTTCATCAAAATCCTAAAGAGAAACTTAGCTACACATGTTCATATTAAATACCATAACAAAAATCAAAGAAAAATCCCTAAAGGAAGACATAATATTGAATAATCAACAATACACCCAATAAAAAGTAGAGAACAAAAGACGAAAGAGAAGAAAAAGCTAATTTGGTTGAAGAATCTTGATGCTTCAGTGTCTTGAAAGGCTTCAATCCTCTTCAATCTAAGCTTTCTCTCTCTAGCTCTTTTTCTTCTCTCTCTAAAATCTTCCTTGGTGTTTGTGTCTACCTTTTTTTTCACCTCATTCAAAATGGTGGCTGCTCCTTTCATTAAACCCTAGCAAGATTGAAGATTCACCTTTCTTTTTTTATCAAAAACCCTTCCCCTTTTGACACATCATCATCCATTTTTTTATCCTCTAAAAAAATGCTTTAAGCATAAAAAATGTGGCGTGGAGCTTAAGGGTACACACCATTTTGGTGTGGCTCCACACCATTGTCTCTGTGAAGAAAAGTTGTTGGTTGGCGTGAACAAGACAAGAAGTTTGAGTGAACCATGGCGTGGAGGGTGGCATGGAGACTAGCATGGACCTTGGAGTGGACCTCAGTGTGGACCTTGGCGTGAAGGGTGGCATGGAGGGTGAAATGGCATGGAGTGAGGTTTTTAGTGTGGAGCTTATCATGGAGCATGGCGTGCACAGGGGTTCACTCTATCCTAGCATGGAGCTTGGTATGGACTCCATTTTTAGTGTGGAGAATTCCATGTTTGCCAAAACTGCTCCAAACTTATTATTTTCCTCAATAATATATCATTAACTCCAATCTAAAGCTTTCCTTCAAGATTTTCAACAAAAGGCATCAGAATTAAAATAAAGCTTGAGCTTTTAAGCCATTAATCAATCATTAAGGGCTAAATAAGTGAGTAAAAATCTCACTTGTCAATACTCATCTTCAAAAAGAATATAGTACCTATATTCAACATTTACGATTTTTCACCACAAAAAAAAAAAAAAACTTTAGATTTATTTCCTTTGTATTTTTTTTTTTTTATTTCAATGCACACCTTAACAACGATAAATTTTGATAAATTTTCTCCTATTTAAACCCAGTGGTTAGTAAAATTTTAAATAAGACAAATTCAAAAGATTTGATGAAAATTTACCCTTATTTGATGACAAAGTTCGACAAATATTATGCTTATGCCAAGTGAATTATTTCATTAAGGGTCAAAGTATCATTTTATTTTCAAAATCTATATAAGAGATTGACTAACCATTGAGGGTTAAATGAAACATAGTTGAACTGTGAGAGAACTAAATTGTAATTTCATTAAATGAATAGGCAAATATGCAAAGAATAAATAAATAAATAAAAGGAGCTTTAGCACTACATGGGAAAATAAATCCTCTTATAATATTGATGAGCAAGTAGAATGAAAAATTACACCACCAAGGGAATGAAACACGTTAACATGGCGTGATTAATCAATTTTGCGCCAATTTCATTTACATTCCTCAGTTTTGTTATACTTAGATTCTGCACTTTTGGAAAATTATAATTAATTTTTTTTTAATTTTTACATCTATCAAAATAAATCTAGTTGTCAAATTTTTTTTAGTTCAATTTTATAGTTAAAGGTCAAAAAAAGGTTAAAAATATATATTTTATAGTTAAATAATATTATAAAAATACAATTATAATTTTTAACTATTAAAATTAATCGATAACAATACAATTATTATTTTTAATTGTTAAAATTAACTAATGAAAAAATTTGATATATAAAGGTCTAAACGAGGATTTCTCATAAATGTAGAGTCTAATTATATTTAACACAAAATTCTAAATAAAATCTTCCCTTAATGAATTATATAACATTCTGACGCCATGACTTGTATTAATTTATTTCTTTTTTTTTTTTTCTTTTTTCAATCTAGTATGAAACTAACTAAAGAGTCTCAAATTTCGAAATATTTACTCAATACATATGAAATCCCCTAGATTAAATAACTAATTATTCCATTTGTTCTTCACATGTTATGCACTTAACTATTGAATTTCTTTCCATTTAGTTAACCTTATATAATTTCCTTTTTACATTGATGAAGTGACAATTTTTTTGTAAAACTGTGCAATAGTGTCTTGTATTTTAAATTTATTAAAAATAAAACAAATTATGGAGAAAGCAAAGACAACTAAAGTTAAATATAGATAATTTTTTTAGATGCCTCATGATTTAACTAAAGCATGTTATCGTGGGTAGTGCTTGACCCGGTAAAGTTAACTTTTTTAAACCATATATGAAGTAAGATTGGCAAACGAAAAATTCATTTGCTTTTCAAATTATAAGGTATCACAAAATAAAGCATCTATTTAGTATTTATCTTCCCACATAAATGGTTTTTTACTACTTGTTGATGCACAAATTTTTCGTTGGGATCTTAACGTGAATTGAAGGATCCTTCCTAAGAGATTATCCACAAAACAATAAGAAATATGAAGAGTCTTGATATATTAGTATGGTACCGGTCAAAGACACTCTAATGCTCAAATCAATATATTGTTTATAAAGTTGATGTTCTCTATAAACGTAATCTATGCATACCTTGACCTGGTTATGTAATAATACCTTGACCTGGTTATATAATGAGTGTAACACCCCGTCCCGAATCGCACCGGAATCCGTGCACGTTGACCGAGGTTGACCATTGATCGTTGACCGTTGACCCAAGGGGTCAAAAGTTGACTTTTTGACTCGGTGGGAATTTCGAGTTGACCAGGGTACCGTGGTGAAGTGCATGACGCCCTGAGTTCGTAGACTAGTAGCACGTCGAAAACGGAGCTACGGTTTGAAAGTTATGGACGAAACAAGTTGAAATGCAAACTGTCCAGAAGGTGCCGGGAGTTGACTTTTTCTTGTGATGTAATTTTGAGTTGACTCTTGTATGGTTGTAAAGTACTCGTCGATATGAGTTCATAGACTAGCGGCACGCTTAAATCGGACGTGTGGTTAAAAAGTTACGGACGTTTGAAATTTGCCGGGTACCGTATTATTTTAATATATCTGGCTTAAGTGCACAGTAACGCCACGTGTCACCTTCTGATTGGTCCACGTGGCATGAACAATGTCACACAGGGGTTTTTATTTGTTAAAACTCTCGGGGAAGAGAGAGAAAGAGAGAGGAGAGAGAAAGAGAAAGAGAGAGAGTCGCCGGCCACCGGAGATTTTCAAGTTTTCCGGCCTAGTTACTGTACACACACCGGCCAGCCAGGTTGCCCTCCTCATTTCTGGCAAAACCTCCAATTTTCACGGTGAACGGCCGCCGGACGCGCCCGGATCGGACGTCCGAAGTTCGGCGGCGAGTTTTTCCCCTCCACCGCAGGCCACCGCAAATCAACCCATTTCCGGCCATTTTCTGGCCACACGCGCCATACACCCATCATCCTCTCCTCAAGTCCGGCCGACCCACTAAAAATCACGGCCATCGGACCACCGACGCGCCGGGATCGGAGCATTTTCCGGCGAGGGGTCGGAAATCTTCAAACGGTGATTTCTCCGCCGTCCGACCTCCGTTTTGCTCACCGCCGGTCCCGTTGGATTGCTCTCCTCACGATCTACAAGACTGAAAAATTTGACGACCAACGGCCACCGCACGCGCCGCCGCCGGCGATGGTTGCCGGTGACCGCGGCGGCTCGCCGAAAAATACTGTTCCGACGAGTACCCAGTTTTCCAGCCAGCTCCAGTCTGCTGTGTTCGACCTCCTGAACCCGAATCCGGTATCCGTTTCCGCCAATTCGCGACGGTTTGGGAGAATTGCGTAGCCGAAACCCGAAAAGCTTCCCGATAAAAATTCCGACCCCGTCGGGTACGATCATCGAAAATTAAGACCGGATCTGTGATTAGCATCACTCGAGCTTCGATTCGGTATATAATTCGTAAATTTTAGTTATCGTTTGGTGTTCGCTCCCCGGGTACCCATTTAGGGATTACCCGAATAAAATATTAATATTTGTGGTTTGGTACTGTGGATGTTTTAGGTGCACGTGCGAGTAGCGGAGTCGATCCTGCGGAGGATCTTGATTGAGATACGTGCATAAGGTGAGTGACCCACCTTCAAATTTATTTGGAGAATTTAATTGGTGAATATATTATGTGTGATTTAAATATTTGGAAATTAATTTCTATGTGCCAAATATTTACTGGATTTATTGTGGAATTATTTATGAATTTATTGGATTTAAGAAAATGGGCATTTTACAAAATTATGCCATGTGAAATTATTTCATGGTTTTGAGGATTTTGAAATTGGTGTGGTTTTAATGTTAAATTGGGTATGATTTGATTTTCAAATATTTCAAAGCAAATATTTGGTTATGTTGGTGGTTTCAATTTTTTATAAAATATGCCCATGGAATATTTTTGAGATTTGATTATGATATTTCAAGAAATTATTTATGCTTGGAAAATGTGGATATTTGAATTGATGGGTTTTGGGAGTTGGTGGATTTGAAAATCATGGAATTTATGGCATTGATTATAAGGAAATTGTGGAGAATTTCCCGGTTCACGCGGATGGATTATGCCCGCTATGCTTATGAAAAATGTGAAATTTGTTTTACGATTTATATTTATGGATTTTATGATTTTTAGATGCACCGTGCACGTACTGGTGTTCTGATTATGTGATATGGATATTGTGCACACGGATATGATTAGCGCGCAGGTGGGTGTGAGTACCGCGCAGGTGATATTATGAGGGTGTCCTGTGGATGCCATCGGAGAGGGTGGCCACCCCCCTTTGGCCGGGACACCAGGTTAGCAGCGGCGCAGTGGGACGCCAAGCGACCGTATGCCGGTTTCTCTCTATAACCTCCTGTCTGGCGGTACCTCGGGACGCTGGGTACTGTTGGCGCCACTGGTATATAGTGGGTGCATCAACTGATTTCGGAATTGTGTTTTAAAAATAAAATGTTTTAAAACTGTATTGGATTTAAAATTAATATTTACTGTTTGGATATTTATTTGATGTCTTGGTTTTCGGGGAATATGAATAAAGGGTTTTGTGAAAATGTTTTAAAAGGGGAACCTTTCCAACTAAGAGAATTGTAAGGGTTTTGAGAGAAAATATTATTTTCAAATAATTATTATTTATATACCTATTACCGTGGTATTATATTGCATAGTAGTAGGGTCGCTCACTGAGATGATTAGCATCTCACACTCTTAAATTCTGTTCCTCTAGGTACCAGGTTGTCGGTGTTCACTCGGAGCGGACTTGATCTTCCTCGCTGTATTTGTTCATGCAGTACCTCGTTCTTCTTTTACTGCAGTTGTAATATTTCTTTCACTCTTGCTGTATTCTGTATTTTGTAGTACTTCACAAAGCTCTGTATACTGTATGGGACACTTATGTATTTGTATTGCACTGGATTATTGTATTTTTATTTTGGAGTGCTGAAATTTGTGGAACCAGTTTGTAGTACTGTGGGAGGAATAAGGGGACAATTATAGAAGTGTGTTTTCAGTGCAGGGAATTTTGTGGTAAGTCCATCCCTTAGGGGAGGTTCTGCCGGATCTTCCACAGAAGGGTCCGGTAGGGTTTCCCTGGGATCAGGGCTTGTCTAGGGTTCCGGTGGGGAACTTTGGACGGGTCCTGACAGTTGGTATCAGAGCATAGGTTCTTGTAATCCTAAGGGACTGTGCATTGCTGTACAGCCCATCCGTAAATTCCTTCCTTTCGTAATCGTGCTTAAGTGTCCCTGTTTCTAAACTCTTGTTTGTTTCCTCAGAATCTGCTACGATAAGTCGGCGGGACACACGTAGAACTCGGGAACGCTCGGCTGAGAGTTCCGGGAGTCGATCAAGCCTTAGAGATCTGGTCTCTCAGCTAACTAGAGCCTTAGGAGGTTCAAGCTCTAGTAACCGATCCGTGGATCAGGCTCGACGTTTAGGAGCCGTGGAGTTCGATGGAAGCCAAGACCCAGCTGCAGCCTTGAAGTGGCTATCCAGCATGGAGAAAATCTTGGAAGAGGGGATGCAGTGCCCCGATGAGGATATGGTGAGGATTTTTGGGTTCATGTTAGAGGGAGACGCCCGGAAGTGGTGGCAAATGGAGAAGACCCGCAGAAGGCATACGTGGGACCAGTTCAAGATTGCCTTCTCTACTGAGTTCTGTCCTCCTGCCTACCGTGAGGCGAGAAGGAGAGAGTTCAAGGGACTGCGCCAGGGAAACATGACGGTGACAGAGTACGAGAAGAGGTTCCGAGAGCTGTCAGAGTTCTGCATGCACCTGATTCCTAATGATCACGCGAAGAAGGTGAGGTTCATAGACGGGTTGAACGAGAGCATCGGCTACACCCTTTCTGGGTCAGTACACCCCACCTATCAGTCGGCCAGGGATGCAGCGCTCGAGCTAGAGAGACAGGCGGAGATACACAGACCCTCGAGGTGCAGACCGTTCAAAGGTTCGTACAGCGGGGTACCTCGACAGGGGGCATCTAAGAAGAGTCATAGTTCAGGCTCAGACAGTGGTGGGTTCAGCCCTCAAGGCAGATTTCAGAGGAGAGGCGGCTATCGTATGCCCCAACCAGCGTGCCATTCTATCAGCGGCGGCACGAGCTCATATCAGCACTCTGGGTTTAACCCCAAGCCATTCTGCAGACGTTGCAATAGAGCACACCATGGGATTTGCCAGTTTGAGGGTGTGTGCTTTCAGTGTGGACAGGCAGGACATATTAAGAGAAATTGTCCTTATGGAGAGGCGGGAGTGTTAGGGGCGAGCCCACCATCACATCAGGCCAGTGGATCGCGGGGTCAGAGTTCCCGAGGGAGTTATGCAGTAGGAGGTTCATCGGGATCAGTCCCACAGCCTGTTGGGCCGAGCAGGGGTAGAGGACGGAGGCCCCAGCAGACAGGACAGGGTCGAGTGTTTGCGATGACGCAGCAGGAGGCCTTAGCTACGCCGGACGTCGTGGCAGGTACGTTGAATATATGACCCCTACTCCTTTAGGATGTCTAGTAGAGATAGCCACTCCTGTAGGAGAATCCTTGTGGCCTAGCCAGTTAATCAAGGAATGTTTCTTCTGCATCGAAGATCAAGTGATGGAGGCGGACTTGATCCTGTTGGATCTGTTCGGACTTGATGTAATTTTGGGCATGGATTGGTTGGCAAGGAACCATGCATCTATAGACTATTTCAGCAAGGAAGTTACATTCAGGAGGCCAGGGTTGCCAGAAGTAGTATTCCGTGGAGGAGTTGGAAGGCCCTTACCGAGGTTAAAAGACCTCTCAAAGGAAAGGTATCCACACCCACTTATAAAGAGTGTTCCGTTTCCCTTTCCAACTGATGTGGGACTTCACAATCCTCCCCTCTTGGGGCTCAGCGTCTTCACTAGCACACCGATCCAAGTCCAGCTCTGATACCATCTGTGACAGCCCAGACCACCCACATGAGATATTGTCCTCTTTGGGCCTTGGGAATCCTCTTACAACCCAGCCCTCAAGGTTTTAAAAGGTCTCTCAAGGGAAAGGTATCCACACCCACTTATAAAGAGTGTTTCGTTCTCCTTTCCAACCGATGTGGGACTTCACATTAATGGCCTAGACCAAATAAATACTCTTTCTTTCACTTAATGGAAGTTATCCTTAATTACATATCTTTTCTTCCTTCTTTAGTATTCTTCCTTGATCTGCAATATTTATTACTTTTAGGAAAGAAGAACTTTCCTTAATCAATTAGTTGATATCCAAAATTCGCATCTTTCCATATATTAATGACTTATTGTGTAAAAAATCAGTCGATGCAGCCTTCTTGTATGAAGCATAAGATTAGTACTGAATACATTAATGAGGTTGGAATACATGCATAGACTAATAAGGTTGGAATATATGCATAAGTATGAATAGGAATAGATAGGTTGGAATACTATATTTAATAAAATCCACTCGGCATAAGACCACTCATCCCTCCTTATATCACTTCATATGTTATCATAAAATTGGTTAGAATAAAACATGGGATAAAGTAGGATGAAGGGTAGAATAGGGTAGAGGTTGGAATATTCTAAAACTTAAGCCACTCACCAAGGCTTCCTTTTCAAAGTTAATTAATATTTTTATCCAATCACAATACCCATCTTTAAGGTGAATAAACCCACTTGGCTAAATATATAGGATGGTCCAAATAAGATTCCCTATCAAAAGGGTTCTTTCATTCATTCTTTCTTTAATGTTTCCATATGATTAGCCCCTCGCTCCATTCCCTACCACTTTATGAATATAAAATGGTTCATATTGATAAAGTAAACAAGCTTGACTTCCATCACTTTAACATTTAAAACCTTTAGAAATGTTCATCACCTTATAAGCAAGCACTTCATCGAGAATCATAACAGATCCTTATGTTGGATTAATCTTGACCGTTGATCCATATTTCCTGATCTTGAATCTTGACCCTCTGTTTCTCTAATATGGATCAAGTCATTTTCACTTTGCTCCATTTCATTTTCACCATTCCTTCATCACCTCGTTGGAGAATCTGTCTGTCATTAAAGTGGTCTTATCTACTTTTCATCCAATTAGGGACATTAGATTGTTGTTGTAACACCCTGATACGAACCTAGGTCGACTCACGCCTAAACCCCGTATTATATTAGCCTTTATCTTAATTAAGTTCAAGCTCTTATAGAAAAACCTTAATCATTAACCAACTTGTTATTAGAAATATTGGTATAACGAAGACGCCATAATAGGTTATGGATGTCCTATTGATAAGTCAAAACTAAAACACTCACTCTCTAATGGTGTTTTAGGTGTTCAAAGAGAACAAAGAAAATTCTTTCTCATAAAATAAATTTCTGAATATTATTGAAGGTGTGTTCTCCCTAAAAAATAAGTTCTTAGATAGGCTAAAGTGACAAAAACTAGCCATACAATGTCAGTTTCCTAATATGGCCAAAATTTGCATCATTTCCTATTCTAAATTGGATTAATTAATTCTTTTATTTTGAATTAGGAATTAATTAATTTACAATGGAAATAATAAAATAATAAATTTCCTAAGTTGATTTGTCCAGTAGGTAAATAAATAAAAACCAAATAAAAGACTAATTTTCTAAAACAAAAAAGTCAAAATCAAATTGGAAAACTAATTGACTAGTTTGATCATTAAGGTATCTTTGACCAATTTTCAGCTTGTAAAGGCTCCAAATCAGCTCCCATATGCCATGTAGGATATCAAATAGGATTATTAATGAGTCCCACGCATTGCCCTTGCTTGGAACAAAGAGAAAATGTCAACTCAGCAAAATACAGTAAAGCCAGTAGGTAATACAACAAAACCAACCATGTTTTCCCTCTATGTGCACAAGCCCATTTTAGATGCTTTTGATTCTACTTGACTTGATTCCATGATCTCTTAGTGATGTTCATTGAATCCATGAAGTGTTGGAACCATTCCATGCTGTCTGAGTCCATATTTGCACTAAAACAGCTACCCGGGTCTATAACAGTCTCCACCACTTGAATGCTTAAAACAAGCTCTGTATCTTCGGATTTGGACAAGCCCTTTTGAGAATTGAATACTCCTTATATAAAGGCAGCCAGGTTATTCTTAAATCTTTTAGCTTGAGCCCTAGAGATTGGTCAGGACTTCATCCATAATGGATCAGCACCTCGACAGGTTATCGATTATGCGGGTTCGAGCGGATTTTCATCACACCCCGACTAGAGAAAATAACCCAAATCTGAATTTTTGACCAAGGTTGACCAAGGTTAACCAAGTGAATCCTATGGTTGAACTTTTACTGTGGGTGGAATTTTATGTTAACCAAGGTACTGTGACAAAGTACTCATCAACATGAGTTCGTAAACTAGTAGTATGCCAAAATCGGAGCTAAGAATAGAAAGTTATGGTCAAAAAAAGATGCGTTCTGGAATTATCAACGAGTTTGGAGTTGACTATTCATTTACATAGATTTTAGTGTTGACCTATATGATATATTAAAGTCTCATTGATATGAGTCTATAAACTAGCGACATTCTTAATTTGGATCTGCGGTAGAAAAATTATAGATCTGTAAAATTATACCTATTTTTCTCCAGGACTGATTTTACCTGATAGTGGAATATTCAAAGAAGTCTTTGATTTGTGCCATGAGTCACCAGTTGGGATGCACCATGTGTCATGCTTATAAAGTGTCATGTGTCATCATCAATAAAATATTATATTTAAACATTAGACATGTACATTTTTCAGATTCCCACATTTAAAATAACATTTTATTCAAAAATGGCATCTTTTTAAATATTTCACCGAAATTCACATATAATATACCAAAACAAAACTTAGGAAGTGAGAATTACGGATTAAGTCTTACCTTCCAGAGATCGGACCTGTGGTGGTCGGAATATGGCCAAAAATGTTCCAGATTTAATATTCTTAAATTTCACAATCCGTCAAGAATTGAGGGAAAAAAATCTCGGATATGGATTCATGGAGGTCAAATTAAGGGGAATAGGTAGGTGGTGTGATCAAAAACTCGCAGAAACTAAGTTTTCCAGTAAATCATCAACCCACCGGAAAAGCTCACCACTGGTGGCGCGTCCAGTGACCAATGGCCCTGATTTTTTATGGAGAGGTAAATCTGAGGATGGGTAAGACAATCGAACTGATGGTGTCAAAAATGGGTGGTTGGTTTGGGAGAAATCTGCTGGAAAAGGAAAGTTGGCCATCGTTGGAAAATCGGTCGATCTGGGCTCATCGGTGGCCGACTGGAAATAAAGGGTCAATGGTGGTCATCAAGTGTGTGTACAAGGTGGGTGGCCAGAAATAGGCTAATCGGAGGTGGCTGATTGTGGCTCTCTCTCTCTCTCTCTCTCTCTCTCTCTTTCTCTCTCTCCCCCCTTTCTCTCCCCCCCCCCTTCCCTAAGCCATTTGGAAGACACAAAACAACACCCGTGAGTGTCACTGTGCACTCATGGGATTGGTTGAGAAGATGACATGTGGCACAATGTTGGCGGGCATTATGCACATGTTTTACACACATAAAATAATGTTATATTTGAAAAACTTGTAGGTCCATAACTTTTTAACCAAATGCCAAATTAGGCATGTTACTCGTCTATGAACTTTTCTCGACGAGTACTTTACAACCATACATGAGTCAAAGCAAACTTTTACAAAAATAAAAAGTCAAATTTGGCACCTTCAAATAATTCAGACCGCATCTTATTTCCCTCATAACTTTCAAATTGTAACTCTATTTTTGACATGTTACTAGTATATGAACTAAGCTCGACGTGTACTCTGCAACGGTACCTCGATCAATACAAAATTCTACCGGAGTAAAAACCCAAAATTTAACCCCACTTGGTCAATGGCGGTCAAACCGATCAATGCGAAAATTTTTGATGTGATTAGGGACAAGGTGTGACCGTTTATCGGTCTCGAGTTTAATTTTTTGTATGGTCAAACTTTGAGTTTGACCAGTACACCATTGTATAGAGCACGTCGATATAAGTTCATGGAGCAATGACACACTTAGTTTCGAGTTATAAATGAAATGTTATAGTTCTAATAAATTTTAAGCATCAATATTATAATAGTGTGCAAACCAGTATTATATTTTTGTCTATTAGTGACCCAAGCCTTATATATATGCCATGGGAAGTGTGCCTTCATTAACCAATTTGAAAAACAACTAAAAAGTCCCAAAAACTTTGAAAAATCCAATAGAGCCAAGAGAGATCCAAACCGAGTTGACTCCTTAGATAAACCCTCCAATCAGGTCAAGTCGATTTGACTAACCATCATTCAAGCCACATGTCAATCACCATGAAAGCCCACCTGTCGACAGCCTTACTCACTAATTTTCAGGTCAGAACATCACCGGATGGGCCAGGGATCAACCGTTCGAAGCCGAAAGGTAGAACACCCCATCCCGGAGTATGCCCAAATTTTATCGCGTTGACCAAGTTTGACTGCCATTGATAAAATGGGTTCCATTTTAAATTTTTGATCCAGATGGAATTCTATGTTGACCGAGGCACTGTTGAAAAGCACACGTCGACTCAAGTTCATAAACTAATAGCACGTCGAAAATGGAGTTACGGTTTGAAAATTATAAGCAAAACAAGATGTAGTCTCAACTGTCTGAAGGTGTCGGGTTTGACTTTTTACTTTGTAAAATTTAGCTTTGATTCACTATGGTTGTAAAGTACTCATCAATACGAGTTCATAGACTAGTGGCATGACTAATTTAGACTTTTAGTTATAAAGATACAGACCTGCGAAATTTTTCCAAGATAGCGTTTAAGGTGGACTGATATAAGTGTCTGGATTGTGCCCAATGACACTGTGCCACATGTCACGTTTTTGGGCCAACCCATGAGTGCATAGTGGCACCCACAAGCATTTTTCATTGGCTGAAATGAGTGGTCGGGGCGAGAGGGAAGAAAGAGAAAGAGGTCAGAGAGTGGGAACCAACCGCCGTTACCCATTTTCTGGCCACCTTCCTTTGACAAGCGCCTGGATCGAGGCATTTTTCGTCAGTGGTGCCATTTCTTTCTCTTGTGGATTTCTCCCAAACCAGCCACTTGTTTTTGACATCGTCAGTCTCTTTGAGTTACCCATCCTCCGATCTACCCCCCCACCAAATATCACAACCATTGGCCACCGGATGGGTTGCTGGCAGTGAGCTTTTTCTAGTGGGCAAAGCAGCTCAGCGGAAAACTTGATTCCAGTGAGTTTTCGATCATCCCACCTATCTTTTCTCACTAATATGACCTTTTTGAATCCAAATCCGAGGTCCTTTTCTTTCAATTCTTGATGGATTATAAGACTCAAGGACATTAAGTCCAAAACATTTTCGGTGAGATTTCATCCACCACGGATACGATCTCCGAAAGGTAAGACTCAATTTGTAATCCTTGCATTGTAAGCTTTGTTTCGTTATATCATTTGTGAATTTTGGTCAACATTTCTATTAGCTCCCCCTAGTACCCGCATGTAATTTATCCGATTAAAATATTAATTTAATTGGCCTTTTGTGGCATTGATATTTTAGGACCACAAGTGAGTTGTGGAACTGATCCTGTGAAGGATCTTGGTTGATTTATGTGCTTAAGGTGAGTGAACCACCTTCAAAATTATTTTGGGATGTTAAATTATATATATTTCGTGTTAATTGATTATTTGAAAAATATGTTTTATACATTGGATATTTAGTAAAAATGTTATATAATTTATCTTGCCAAATTGTAACAATTTCAATATATGTGCTGTTGTCCATATATTTTGAGATTTAAAAGAATTACGGATTTAAAGTTTTAATGAATTATTGTTAAGTTTAGTGTTGAATTTATGAGCACAATGAATGTATTTATATGATTTTAATAATTTATGAATTTCATGAGGTTTTAACATTATTTTTGGTATGGATTGATTTTATGGATTTGAAAGAAATTATTTATTTTAAAATTATTATGCATTGATGAATTGTGGAATTTAACTATGCATTAATTTTACATGGTTTTAAGGATATCTTTGATTTAAATTGATTTTTAGGATTTGAGAAAAAAATATTGTTTTAAATTATTATGTTTCAAAAATATATTTATGCATTTAAATATTAAGGGTTTGGTTTGATGCCATTAGAAGTTTTGCATATTTATACTGATAGATTTAAGTTGATGGATTTGAAATTGATGGACTTTAAGTGATGGATTTATGATGATGATTAAAACAGAAATGTGGAAATTTTATGGGTTTAAAAGTGATGTGGATTAATGGATTTGAAAATTGGTATTTATGAGATTTCAAGATTCGGAAAACATATGATTTTATTGGTTTTTAGATGTATCATACAATATTGGTGTTCTATATTGTATATGAGGATATGATTAGCGTGCAGGTTTATAGGGTTGTCCTATGAGATGCTGTGGACCTGAGGGATGGTAGGGTTTAATGCAGAGTGCACATCAGCTACTCTCCTCCATGGTTGGGATGACTTTTGATAGCAGCAGCGCTTTAGAATGCCGAAGCGACTGTATGCTGATTTCTCTCTTTAACTTCTCCGTCAAGCGAAAGTGGGGATGCTAAGTACCGTCGGGCACCATTAATAGTTTGGTGCATCAAGTGGTTTTCTATATACAATTTCCAAAATAAAAATGTTTTAAAAAAGCATTTAAAATCAAAATATATTTAATTATGTTTTCATCATATATTCAGATTAATATTTTTAAAAAGAATTTTATTGTGATTTTATTATTTAAATTGATTTGACGATTTAAAATGGATTTTATTATATTTTTACCATTTATTTCAAATAGATGTTTTAAATTGATTTAAATATTTCTTTTATGAATTAATTAATTTATTCTACTTATTTTATATTGATCCTTTAAATACATTTTATTATGTTTTTATTATTTATTTCAATTTGAGGTTTTAACATGATTTTTATTAAATTTCATAATCTAATTCAAAATGAGGTTTAAAACTAATAAAAATATTTCCTTGATTATTTCATTGATTTAATAAACAAATTTTATAATTTATATATTAAGCTTATTTTTGTTTTATGCCAAATTTTTCTAGTACAAGTTTATTTATGATTTTATTTTACCTTATGATATTTTATTATAAATTTAATAAATTGTTCTTAAAGTATTTCCAACATAAATTTTAAATTCCAAATTATTTGTATTCTATTTCCATTTTGTTTATTTATGGATTTCCTTGATTTTTCGACGTATACAAATATTGGCTTTTGTGAAAATATTTTAAAAGGGAAACATTTCCAACTGAGTGAATAGTAAAAATTTTGAGGGAAAACATTATTTTCAATTGCTTATTTACTTATTTATTATTAATTAATCAAGTTTATTATATTTTTATTATTATTACTATTATTGTATAGTAGATTGGGTCACGCACTGAGATAATTAACATCTCATGTTTTTAAATTCGTTCCCCTAGGCCCAGGTTAATAGACATCGATCGACCGGGAGCAAGCTCGACTTCTTTATTTGTTGCTAAAACTCCAAGAAGTCTTCCTTTCTTTAATTCCTATCTTGTAATATTTCTTTGTACTTCATGTTGTAATAACTCTTGTACTTAGAAATTTTATTAAATGATTTTATAATATGTTGGATATATTTAATTAATATTGCACGGATTCCCTGTTTATTATTTTGAAGTACTATGAATTTGTGAAAATAATTTGTAGTAAGGCGGGAACAATAATGAGACATTGTTAGAAATATATTTTCTGTGCAGAAAATTTTATGGTAAGTCAAACTCTTAGAAGAGATGCTGCAGATTTTTCATTGGAGGGTTTGGTAGGGTTTCTCTAGAATCAGAGCTTGTCTAGGGTTCTGATGAGAAATCTTGGATGGGTCGTGACAGCAGTGGCTAATGGTTGGATTTCTAGCGGGTTGACCATTTTTTGGCCATTATAGCTTGACACCTCTAATTTGAACCTTCTAAGCTCGAATCTGATCTCCATTTGTTGAAATTTTTCACGGTTTGAGAAATTTATCAATATCAAGTTTGGCTAAAACTTTGAGGATGTTTCTAGCCACGGTAAGACTTTTGGACCAAGATGAGCACACGAATGCATTCCTCATCCCGTGGGCTTTTTATTAACATATAATTTATGAATTTTAGACACTGTTTGAATATATTTCCTTTTTTGGATCAATTAATGAAATTTTTGGTAAAACTATACTATGTTTAGAAATTTAGGACAAAATTGGAAGGTTCAACTTCACGAAATTGGCCTTCGGTGAAAAACCCCAGTTTTAGATACTTGGTCCTGGTCCTAAAAGTTTGTAGTATAATTTGGCCATTCAATATCTAATATATGTAATTTTATAGCTGTATAAATTATTCTAAGACATTTGGTATACACCAATATCTTTAGTTTTATTTTTAGAGCCTAAGAAATATTTTATTATAATTCTATGGCGGAACAAGAGTGATTATCGGGGGGTTGATATATGTGAGTGGTTTATATTTTTAAATGGTTTTGAGCATATTAATATAATGTATATATGGTTTAAAGAGGTTGTCTATGGTACGAAGGTTTACATCTTGTTACGGTGTGGAAATTTTCAAAGATGATGGTTTTTGAGGAAACCGTCATAAATACTATACATAAAAATAATTTTTTCTTTAAAATCATTGTCAATACTATATACAAAGATGACAGTTTTTTTAAAAACTATCATCTTTAAAGAGGTCCTTACTATAATAAGATGCGGATGTCTACACACTAAAATTTCATATGGTTTGAATATTATATATATATATATATATATATATATATATATGGTTTAATTTAAATGTTTATTTTATGTGTATATGAATATCTGCGTTTACATGTATGTGTTATCATTTATATGACTTTTGACAAAATTTTAAATAGTTTCAAATGCTAATGAGTTCAAAATGAACATAAAAATCTTGGTATTTAAATTTCTCAGTTGTTGAATTGATGTTTTAATCACTTTAAAAAACTATTGATTTTGAGAAAGTGAATTGCAAACTGTATATTTTTAAATGTTTTCGTGATTTGTATTTTAAAGTGCTTAAAAATGGTTATGGTGATATATATGCCACTATTGATATTTATGTTTTAATATGAAATGGTGATTTGGAAATTTTGGAATATTTAAGTAAATGGTTGGATTTGAATATTAAATTATGTTTTATAGTAGAGTATTGTTTGGAAAAATGAAAAGTTATGATTTTGAAAAAATATTTTATGAATTCTATACTTTGTTTTTAAATGATTTACCATATAGTATTTTCTTCCTTTGGCTCCTCTATTTTCATAAGGCCTTTGGGAGGTTAAGGGTCATGTGTTGGGTTATTCTTATGGTTTATATCTTGTCATAATATCTTCGGGACATTAAAGGTCATGAGATGGATTCACCCCATGATTTTTGTTTATGTTTCTCTCTCATTACTGTTGGTAGTATTCCAGGACGTGGTGCATCACTTGGCAATATTAGGTATACTGTATTGTATATTGTTTATTTTTCTAATTACATTATTGTTTTTATGTTATATTTGTGGATTTGTTTTATTGATTTCCCATAATTACTTTGTAAAATTATATTTATATTATTTTATGTCCAGTAGTCAATCGTGATTGATCTGATTTATAATGTTTTAATGGTTATTGATTTGTTATATTTAAGTGCCATTTTTATGATATTGATTTGAGGTACATGATTGAGTTTTGTGAAATACTTTAAAATGGGAACTTTTCAAAAAAGTAGAATAAGAGGTCTTGAGAAAATTATTTACAAAAATAAAATATTATTTTCCAATTGTAGATTACCACTAACTAAGATATCTTTATCTCACTTTTATTTGTTTTTAAATTAATTCCCCAATCTCCAAGCATTTAGCAAACAGTCTCCCTCGTACATCATTTATCATTTTTGTAATTCTCCACAGCATCAGTAGTATTTTATTTTTTCTTGTTTTGTCTTTATCTTTTTAGACTCATTTGTATCATTTGTATAACCTATATTTATATTTACTCTTAGAATACTTTGATATAAAGTATGGACACATTAATGACCCTAGTATGTATACGTAATAATAGTCTGTAGTGTGACGAGCTATAATTGTTGACCACAATTGTGAGATCCCATATCGGTTGGAAAGGGGAACGAAGCATGGCTTATAAGCATGTGGATACCTTTCCCTTGAAGAGGCCTTTTAAAACCTTGAGGGCTGGGTTGTAAGAGGATTCTCCCGGTCCTAAGAGGACAATATCTGCATGCGGGTGGTCTAGGCTGGGCTGTTACAGATGGTATCAGAGCCAGTACCCGGATCGGTGTGCCAACGAGGACGCTGGGCCCCAAGGGGGGAGGATTGTGAGATCCCACATCGGTTGGAAAGGAGAACAAAACATGGCTTATAAGTGTGTGGATACCTTTCCCTTGAAGAGGTGTTCCCATGAGGGAACGTAAAACCGTGAGAAGTAGGATTGGGCTCACCACCTAGCTTCCAAAGCGGACAATATCTCGGTTGGGCCAGGGAGGTTCGGGCCAATGGGACTGGCAGGTAGAGGTTGGAAGAGGATTCCCCCTAATCACTGAGAGGCCTTTTAAAACCTTGAGGGCTGGGTTGTAAGAGGATTCCCCAGACCCAAAGAGGACAATATCTGCATGCGGATGGTCTGGGCTGGACTGTTACAACAATTGTGGACTTTCATGCTATTATGGCTCTATTTTTTTATGCGAATGTGTTATTTTATATCACATATATTGGTTGTTCATGGTTCAGGAGAAGTTTCATTTGGCTTTCCCTAAATATTGCTTAATGGGACTTTCCTAGATTGGACCACTTTGAAATTCTAGGAGGGTTCTCGGAACGGGTCATATGAATATATTTCTAACATATCAAAATTGTTTATATATATATATATATATATATATCGATATGCGTACATATTTATAATATATAATAGTTGATTTTGCTATAATAGATGTTGTTATCCACATCATGATATGTGTTACCATCCAGTTATATGTAATTCCAAATAAAATATTCTGTGAGTTACATATAATTAGATACAAGTGTCCATTATAATATACGCGACTATGCAGTATCCATCACACACACAAATATAGGTTTTTTCTTATCTAGGACAATTTGTCTGGGATTTATTCAAGAAAATGCTTCTCTACATGAGGCATTATACAAATCATTGCATACTTCATTACAAGTGGATATGTGTTTTTTAAAACAAAAATATCCTAGATGAAGAAAAAGCTATATATATATATAGTTAATTACACTTTGAAACCTTCACTTTTAAGATTTTGTAATTCAGGCTCATTACCTTTAGACTTAGCAATATAGGCTCTTGATTTTTCAATTTATTACAATTTAGAGTATGTTTGACTTTGACTATAAAGTGTAACTTTTGTCATATGACTGATATTAATTTTCAAAATAGAAGATATATATTAAAGGGGCAAATTATCAAAACTTTAACATTTTACGCTTTGTTATCCTTTATTTTTTTTTTTAACAAAAAAAAAATTAGTGCAAGTTACCTGGCTAGTATTAAAGTCTATCAAATTTTATACTTTAAAATACTAAAAATGTAGATTTTTAAAATTAATTTTAAAATTTTATACTTTAATATATTTTCGTTTGAAATTTAATATAGTTTAATATCAATCACATGTGATACTTATTAAACTTTAGTAAAAAGTAAATACGTCCACATTACAACAAATTGAAAAACCAAGTGTTTAATTGTTGAGTGGAAATTTAAAAATTTAAATTGCAAGACTCTAAAGTCAAATATATAAAAATGCAATTAATCTATACATATTTATGGCTCATACAATAAATATACTTTTCTAATAGTATTTCATGTGTTAGTATAGTATATCAAGATTAGTTGAAATTATCATTTCATACAAAAATTTAAGATAATAAGAGATGGACTATCATTTGTTTATATTTTTATTTTAATATTCTCCGTCACATATATGTCAGTATTCTTTTATCTCATTTTTTATGTCATATCTATTACTAAATTAAAGGTCACAGTGGCAGCTCAAATGGCTGGCACGCCACAACCCACACTGAATGCGGGGTTCGATCCTTGGGTGGGGTGCCTAGGGCATCAAAAAATAATAATAATAAAAAAAGAAAAAATCCATTACTAAATTAAATTATTATTTTTTTAAAAAATTTAAATTAATAAAAAATAGACTATCATTTTTTTTATTTTTTTATAATATTATTTCTTTCAAAAATTTAAAATAATAATAGAACTATCATTTATTTTATATATATTTTTTTTTTATATTCTCCTTCACATATATATCAGTATTTTTTTAGCTCATTTTTTATGTTCTGTTATTTATCAAATTAAATTATTACTTCATCAAAAATTTAAATTAATAAAAACTAAACTATCATTTCTTTTATATTTGTTTATAACATTTTCCCTCGCTTATTTTAGATTGCACCCACATATTGAAATTTTAAATTATTGATAGATTAAATAAGAAGAAAAGTATTTTTTTTTTAAAGAAATAAAATATCTCTTAGTCTTTATCTTCTCACTCCCATGTAAATGATTATTTAGCATTTATTATTTCGTGTCAAATTTATCGCTTTTTTATCTTTTTGCTTTGCGTGACGTTTGACAAACACTTGTTTAATTAAGTTCGTTGGACAGCTGATTAGGAAAAAATAAAATAAAATTCTTTTGACAGCTAGCCGATCGCCTTGAGCAAGCAACTTAAAATTTTTTGAAATTTTAACATTTATAAATTGTTATATTTCCATATACATTAAAACCGGATAAACAAATTGTCTGGCTAAATAAATAAAGTTATCCGGTTTCCATTAGATTAGTATACTAAATAAATAACTTTTTTAAATGTATAATATTATAAATTTTTTTAAAAATTCTTTAAGACTCATAAATCCATTACTAAATTAAATTATTATTTTTTTAAAAAATTTAAATTAATAAAAAATAGACTATCATTTTTTTTATTTTTTTATAATATTATTTCTTTCAAAAATTTAAAATAATAATAGAACTATCATTTATTTTATATATATATTTTTTTTTATATTCTCCTTCACATATATATCAGTATTTTTTTAGCTCATTTTTTATGTTCTGTTATTTATCAAATTAAATTATTACTTCATCAAAAATTTAAATTAATAAAAACTAAACTATCATTTCTTTTATATTTGTTTATAACATTTTCCCTCGCTTATTTTAGATTGCACCCACATATTGAAATTTTAAATTATTGATAGATTAAATAAGAAGAAAAGTATTTTTTTTTTAAAGAAATAAAATATCTCTTAGTCTTTATCTTCTCACTCCCATGTAAATGATTATTTAGCATTTATTATTTCGTGTCAAATTTATCGCTTTTTTATCTTTTTGCTTTGCGTGACGTTTGACAAACACTTGTTTAATTAAGTTCGTTGGACAGCTGATTAGGAAAAAATAAAATAAAATTCTTTTGACAGCTAGCCGATCGCCTTGAGCAAGCAACTTAAAATTTTTTGAAATTTTAACATTTATAAATTGTTATATTTCCATATACATTAAAACCGGATAAACAAATTGTCTGGCTAAATAAATAAAGTTATCCGGTTTCCATTAGATTAGTATACTAAATAAATAACTTTTTTAAATGTATAATATTATAAATTTTTTTAAAAATTCTTTAAGACTCATCAGATGTATAAATTAATAATTTATTAAATTTGTATGAAAAACTTATATATAAACATCTACAATACATGTGAAGAAAATTTTACTTAATTAGTCTTTTTTTTTTTTCCAATTTTGCTTTCTTTTTTCTGATAAAATATGCATATAAAGTTTTTTACTTCTTCTTTGTACCTAAACCAAAGTTTGGTCTTATTTTTATTATTTGTTATGCATACATCAAATTTGACATAGTTTTTCCATTTTGTAGCAACTAATCGTTTAAAGTTGCTATAATATAAAAGGCACATTTTGAAAAACCAATTAGTAAAAAACAATTGCCACGTGGATTATCATCATCAATAATGGTATTTATTGCTTCTCGATTAAATATAATATTAATTTTTATCTATGTACATATTAATTTTTTACTGCATTTATTATTATTTTTATTTATAAGTAATAAATATTTATTTTCGGTAAATAGAGATAAATATATATATATATATATATATATATATTTATATTGGTAAATTTAAACTTAACTTTTCAAAAAAAACATATATATAAAAAAATTTTAAAATTAATAAATAGTCATTTATTGCTAAGCGGATTGTCCCTTTCAATTAATAACTATTGAGAGTGCCATGAGTACTATAGAACTTTTACTGTGTAATCAATTAATCAATTAAACTTACTTTTTTCCTCATTTCCATTTCAACTAGATTACATGTACAAATCTTAAAAGTTTGCCTACATATATATATAAAGAATGAAATTGCAAGAACAACGAAATTTAATGGGCTGTTTTATAATTTTATAAAACACAAATGCAAAATTTTGTAAAGCAAAGGGGGGTTGTTAGCTAAATGATATAAGTATTCCTTTCCTTTGACTTAGAAGTTCCGATCAAATCAAGAACAATTTCAAAAAATTATAGAATATACATATAGGGGTCGACTACATATACAATTACAATATTTATATTATAAGCTTTCAGGAGTTTTGTTTAATTGCCTTTCCGACCAAGTCCAACACGACTTAGACATCAATATTAGACCATTATTCGATCTCCTTCCTTCGCCTCTCTCCTGCCCAAGAAAAATGGAAAATCCTTCTTCTTCCAACTCCATTAAAACTTATGATGTGTTCTTGAGTTTTAGAGGTGAAGACACCCGAAGCAGTTTCACAGGTTATCTCTATCATGCTTTGAGCCAAAGAGGAATTCTCACCTTCAGGGATGATGAAATGCTTGAGAGAGGCGAAGACGTTTTCTCAACATTGTTGAAAGCGATCGAAGAATCAGAGTGCTCCCTTGTCATTCTCTCGAAAAACTATGCTTCTTCAATTTGGTGTTTGGATGAACTTGTAAAGATTGTTGAATGCATGAAAGACTCTAGAAAGTTGATTTTTCCAATTTTCTATCATGTCAAACCATCTGATGTACGGCACCAGAAAGGAAGTTTTGGAGAAGCATTCCGGAGACACGAAGAACGTTTTAGGTCCAACTTGGAAAAGGTGCAAAGATGGAGGATTGCATTAACAATAATCGCAGATATAGCTGGATATCATATACACCGTGGAGGGTAAACATTTCAATTAATTAACTTTTTTGTCTTATATATTTAAGAGTAATTGGTTGATTCTATCTTAAGAAAATCTTATATGTATCACATATAATCTAATAATAATAATAACACTAGGAGCATTAACTTTTTAGGTGCCTTCAAACTGATCGTTTTAGTTATTTTTGTTTAGAACAAATTACTTGTGGTTTATTATACAGTATTCACTTTTTTGTCCTTCCAATTTTTTTTTTTTTTTTTTTTCCGCCCCATATCTTGTGAGTGAAGGGGATTTGTATCCACTGGAAAAAATAATAATTTCGCCGTCAGACTGTTCCTGCAGTACTTAACCTTACTGTCAAATTAGTTTGGTCATGTCCCGTGTTAATGAACAAGTTAGTCTATACATAATTAGATCTTCTATTGTCTGGTTTTTATGGTAGAGAAATTGTGGAAACTTTGAAAAATCTTCAAAACACTTAAATTTTGCTAAGTGTTTTTGAACATATGAAAGCTACATTAATTTGATTTCCCTAATGCTAGGTACCATGCATATCACTTTATACAGTAATCTTAACCTTATTTAAGGGGCGTGCTCTGTAACAACAGAGATGTATATATATTTATATATAAAGTGCTTTATGGTTAAAAATTTTGACATATGATCTATATATGCAAGTCGAAATTTTTAATTCTTTCATCTTAATACGGCTCATATTTGTGTCAATGGATCATGCGCTAATAACATATTTATAAATAAAGTGTGCTACAAACATCAAGCATCCATTTCACCTATTTTAATTTGAGTGAATAGGTATTTCAATGACTATATCTATTTAAATTTATTATTTTAGCTAAATGTATCCTAGTCTATGAGATTTTCATTGGGCTAAATTTACTCTTTATTAAATTTAGTTTAGTTAATTGTGGAGAGAATTTTAAAAACTCTATTGTTGTAATTTGAAGTGATCCAGAATGGAAAATCATACAAGAAGTAACAGAGTTAATATGGAAAAGAGTTTCTGATGTTGTAGAGACAAAAACTTCACTTATCAAGAAAGAAAAAGCAGCCAAGAGATCAAACAAAAACGTTCAAGAGATAAAAGCTGTAGATGTAGAGCGCTTACCCGGAATGGATTCGCTTGTAAATGATTTTCATTCATCTCTTTGTGAATCTTTGGCCAATGTTCGTTTTATTGGAATTTGTGGGATAAGTGGAATTGGCAAGACAACTCTTGCTGAAGTTTATTACCGATCGATATCCAACAATTTTCAATATAAGAGCTTCCTTAGAAATGTGAAAAATGTTTGTGAAAAGAAGGAGAACATTAATGGTCTTGTCTACTTGCAAACACAACTTCTTTCAGACATTTTAGAAGAAAAGTTTACAATAGCGGATGTTCGTAGTGGCATGGACATGATAAAGAGTAGTTTGTACGATAAGAAAGTTCTCATTGTTCTTGATGATGTGGACACATTGGACCAACTGAAGGTATTAGCTAAGAAAGCTACTTGGTTTGGTTCAGGGAGCATAGTCATTGTAACAACTAAAGATGAAAGTTTGCTAGCAAGAACGTATGAAGAACGTATAATTTACAGAGTCGAGCAATTAAAGGATAGAGAAGCTCTTCAACTTTTTTCATGGAAATCATTCGAGAATCGTAATCCTTCACGAGGTTATGGCGTTCTATCTAGACAAATGATAGAATATGCCAATGGTGTTCCATTAACCCTTGAAGTTTTAGGTTCCTTTTTATGGACCAAAGATGAAAGTAAATGGACAAGTACGTTGGATAGGCTGAGAGAGTACCATCCAAGAAACTTGAGGATTGTTGATATACTTCAAATATGCTTTGATGAACTGAAGGAACTAGAGAAGCATATTTTCCTGGATATTGCATATTTCTTCAATGGATGTCAAAAAGATTATGTTACCAAAATTATGGAAGAAAGTGGCTTCTCTGCTGAAAGTGGGATAATAGTTCTTAATCGTAAGTCTCTCTTGAGAATTGATGAAAACACACTTTGGATGCACGAGTTATTACAAGAGATGGGGAGGGAAATTGTTCGAAAAGAATGCCAGAAGGAACCAGAAGGACGAAGCAGGCTATGGGATGTGCATTATTGTCCATAATTTGGAGCATAAAATGGTAAGAACTAAGTTAAGGTACCAATTTAATTATAGCGTTGTCTCTTATATCCTGCTCTCTTCTTTGCTGCCATGTATTTTGCTTATGCATATTATTTCAATCTTAATTTGTTAGGGAACAATCTTGGTCGAAGCAATAGTAACCTCTTAAATTATAAGGTAATATACATACATCTACAAAGAATTTTTCAAGCTAATAAATGTCACATTCTCTTATCTTTTAAAAACAAATTACTTACCAAGAGTTTATCAACCTGCTTACATATATAGCTTGAATTTTCTCATTGAATTTCTTTCCTGAATGTATAATGTGATAGACATAACAAAGGAGAAGGTCCTGATCTAAGAGAAGCTTGAAAGTGAATTTTGGATCTATCCAACATTCCTATCAAGAAACTCTCAACATAGACTAGCATCTTCAAGACCTGCATTCAACAAAATCTCTGCTTTCGGTTCCAGTTCATGCGCTTAGCTTGTGCATGTCTCCTGGTTTTTCTGTCTTAGATATTTATCACAAAATCAGGCAACAATATTGCAAGTTTGTTGGTAAAAAAATATCTTTGGTATTTTGTCAAATTATTTGTAGCTTGGACGTTAAGGAATTTGTTATTCTTGTTGTGTTACTGTAATAGGGCGTAAAGAGTTTGACTAGGTAGAGACTTTTAGATTGTTGTGTCTTATGCTTTTATAAGGAATGTATTAAACTAGCTGGTTTTTAGCCAACTATGGTTTGGAAACTAGCTTAGGATTTCTTTTTCTTGAGAATATTGCTCCTGCAGGAGTTGGAAATTTCCATTGGAGAAGATTGTATGACAATTTCTAGCTCCCTTAGGGAAATCATCAGCTTTAAATCCTGTACAGAGACAAACAAAACTACAAGCCCTTATTGAAATTATGTTGTGCTTGTGGATGACTATAACAAACAATTATGGATTTATAGTCCTAAAACTGAAGTTCAAGTTTTCATTGAACTCAAGGCTCTTGTAGAAAATCAAGATAACAGATGAATTAAAAGAAATTTAATACTGCTCCCAGATGCATTAACAAAATTGTTGACACTGGGTGAAAACAGGGGCACATCATTGAAAAAAAAAAAAAAAAAAAAAAAACAAGTAATAACAATAATGATTAAAAAAAAAATAATCACACTACTAAGCACATTTCAACACCACAAATTCATATGAATCCTATAGGACCCTGAACGTCAATTTAGTCCTTTCTTTAAAAAATATTATTAAATAGATTTCCGACAAATATGACATGGAAGTTTCTGTTACTTGGTTCATGCTCTTCCATGTTATAATTACAATGTCACCTCTAATTAACATAGTTTCAAAAAAAAAAAAAAAGAAAAAAAAAACTGAGTAAAATATCTCTTAATGATGAAAAGATATTTCAAATATGACATCCCATTATCAATTTTGCTAGAAATAGATTTTCCACCTTGTAAAAAACGAGGAATATATGGTTTGGTGTTGTGTTGTTTAAAGTGGTAAATATGGAAGTTTTGGGTAGCTAGCCGTTTTTGAGTGGTTTGGTATGAGCGGAGTAGTTGGGTGGTCTGAATTATGGACATGGAAGTCAGATATGGCCATATGATGATATAAGCCTGCCTTTTGACCGTTTGGCATAAGGTTTGGATAAGAAGCAATCTCTGCAGTTTCAGTACCACAGCAAAATTGTTGTTGATATACATTCTGTGCTCCTCATGAGTGCAAAATGCCTTGGGATTTATTAATCCCCCCACCCCACCACACGCGCTTGATTTTTTGGTAAATAAAAAATGAGGCACCTGGTAATTTATCGGCCCAAAACCCTTTAGGACAGTATACCATTGCTAACCTGTTTTTCTAACCCAGTGGAAAGTCCAGAACTACTGATATATAGCATTTGTAGCCCCTTCCCTCATAGCGTTTATTGCAAGTGGACTACATCACAAGACACAAATGAAGCTTACCAGGATCAAATCTACAAGGTGATGGGACGATCTGCTTCTTTCCATTTGCTCCACCCTGAGTGTAAGTCTACATTTTATTTACCCCTCTGACTATACTATTTTTTGCACTTTAAACTACAAAAAAACTTTCACCTTGCCCTAAGTTAAGTTTAACCATGCACTTTAGTTTTCATGAATTTTTAATCTTACACAACTAATTTAATTCTGTTTAGAGAACTTCTTTATTTTATTTTACTTTTCTGCCTTGTACATGACTAATTTTATTAAACTTGTTAGCTATCAGACTAAACCTATAGGAAAATAACAGTCAAGGGGATAATATGAGGTATTATTTATTTTTAATTTTTTTTTTTTTTGAATAAAAGAATATCAGGTGTTATTTAGTTTGGAGGTTAAATACACAAAATGATATATGTAGTACATGAGGTAAAATTATCAAAAAAAAAAAAAAAAAAAAAAAAAAGGCCTTGGATTCCCCCAAAGACAAATGGGCTTTGCTTGGTGTAGCAAGTAAATTCAACAAAAATGTGTGGGCCTTCCGCTTGAATGTATAATTATACGGGTAGTTGCTAGAAAGACATGATGTATTGGGACACCAAGAAGAAACCCGGCCCAACTTCTCAGCCCGCCCGCTTCCATAGGACAATATCATGGCAACGTCGACGTAAGTGGTCATACATGTAAATCTGGTTCGTTAAAAGTTTCATGCATGCCTCCAACATTTTCTCTGTCGTCTCCATAAATTTTAACCATATCTTCTGTCGAGAAAGTTGGGCTCTGATTCATCTTTCAAGGTGTTGAAGAAAAATATTATCTAGTATTTTGTGCACTGTTTTGAGGAAAATAAGAATGAATTTTTAATATTTTTCAAATTTCAAAGAATACTTCTGATTACATTTGACCAATGTTAGAAATGAAAATACAAAATTTATATGAATTATGTTTTTGATGAATTAAATCTTTTAGATACATGAAGTTAATCCATTTCCTGCTTACTTTGGGATAACATCACTTATGATTGTTTCCTTTTTTTTTTCTTTTTTCCTGGCTTTTTGTTTTGGTGTGAAGTGTCAACTTGATATGCATATACATAGGTCGATTTAATAGATAATATATACATCATATTTAGCATTCAATAATCTATTTGGTTGTCAAAGAAGGCAGTTTAAACAAATTTTTAAACATAACACTTTCATTTTGTTAATAATTTAAAATTAACAAAATCAAAATTTATTCATCATAGAGAGAAAAATAAATAAAAATTAAAAAATAAAACTTTTCACATCAAAGGTTCAAAATTAAGATACCTGTGTTGTACAATTCTTCCACTTTCTAGTTAAGAAAAACCATAGAAATCTGTCAAAAGAAAACGACTAATTTAATCTGAAATCAAGAGAAACGCACAAATCTGTTTGTTTTGTCAAAAAACTTAACAAGTGCCAAAAAAACCCAAAAAAAAAAAAAAAAAAAAAAAGGGCTTAAAAACTTTTAATAACACTTCAAAAAGGAATAATGAGAAAACATGGGCAAAAACCTTCAATGAAAAGGTACAATAGGGGAAAAACATAAACAATTGATTTTACAAAAAAGAAAAAAAATAATTAAAATCTATGAGTTAATGTAAATCAGAGGACAATATTCAGCAGTGCATTGATTTCATCCATGCTATCATCACATCCTGACATTTTCCATTTCATGCCAGTTCAGAACCTGTATCAATCTTGGGAAACCATTCGATGATGCACAAATGAGCAAATTCCTAATTGTTATTATTTTCTTTGTTTTGATAATTAGGAGTTTCAATTCTATCTTGTTGGAATTTCTTGTCATACTTTTCACTTCCTAAACAAGGAAACTGGGCAAGAAATGGAACAAAATCTCACCTTCCTTGCTCATTATTTCCTATTAAAACACTCATTTATGTTGAAGACAACTCTGTTGAATCTTGCAGGCAGTTTCACCTGTCAGTCGCAAGACTTTCTTGTAGTCTTCTTGTATAAAATTGAAACACGTGCACCATGACACACACTCATACATCAAACTTGACGTGCACCATGACACACACTCATACATCAAACTTGACGTGCACCATGACACACACTCATACATCAAACTTCACCATTGCATGGCACAAGGGAGGTTTAAAATAAATAAAAGGAAAAAAAGATGCTTCTATATAGAATTCACCATATTATCAGTATGTGAAGCATTGTCCAAATTAACTGTGGATGTATATTATATACATTTTCAATTGTGCATTCTTCTTTTTACTTTTGAATATATTGAAGGAACGGAAGTTTAATTCTAAGTATGCACTTACTGTTTTTAGGTTCAGATCCATGAATTGGATCCAGCGCAAAATTTGGCCTCTATATGTTGGATTGGTGGGAGCGTTGTCTTTTCAGCATCCCTTTCATACCCTTTTCTTCAGAATTCAATCTTCACGATGTACGGCTTTTTAAGTTGAGATAGAACTTGTTCATAGAATTGCATAATGTTATGGTCTCTTGTCTTATTTTATTGCTCATTGTAGGTAAAGTAACCAAAACAGAATGGAATACATGCTACTTACATTAGCTCTTATTTAATTAGCCATACTTTTTATCTTTTTGATCAACAGAACAGCTAAAAATGAAGTTCAGCACTGAAGTTAGTTTTTATAATATAGGATGATGGATTAAGATTCATGAACCCATTTTTTATTTAATGATCATGCTAAAAGTGGATCTTAATAACTTATAATAAAGTTACATTTTCAGTGAAGTGTCATAACTAAGATTTCAAAAGTTTAATTTTTTCTAATCAACTTTAAGCGGGATTCATTTTTTTTGTTTTTCTGTTATAAATTTGCACTTGCAAGTTTCTTAATGTTTGGCAGATACTTTGGTGATCGTGTTAATGTGGTTCGTTCTTTTCAATGGGTCACGGTATGCAATTGAGTTCTGAAAGAGTTAAAATTGGAATATTTTCTCTTATTGGAAAAAATGAAGTTACAGTCATCATAATGATAAAAGAAGCCTGATGTTTTGGCTTCTTCACAGAAGCTGCATACAAATTCTCTAAGCTTTTCATGCTCATTTGGAAAGTCAAAGTGGGGAGTGGTTGGGTGTTGTGGGTGTAGAGGGTGGATTATGTGAGATAAATCTTTCAAATTGGCACAGTGCAAGTCTAGGAAATAATTACATCCATGTATTTTGCATTCATATAAGTAGGTATGGAAAGGGTTTCTCTTGTTTACCAAGAAACAGTTGCAGCCATGGCATTTTGCATTTTCTTTGTTCCTAATTTATGTGAAGCCTACATTTGAACACAAGCTCAAGGGATTATTGTGGCCCGGATGTACTATCTCATCGATGTTCATCTCTCTCCGATGACTAAGACCAAGTTCTGATCCTGATCTCCGGCCAGCCGGTTAAAAGATGTTGTCTTTTTGCTTGCTAGCTAGCTCTGTTTTTCATTGAGATGAACGAAATTAATTGCAGATCTAACTAGGCAATAACAAAATACATCATCTAGACTTTGAACATTATTGTTAATTCAAAGTCAACTATTTTTGTGGGGCAAGAAAACTATATATAATAAGTGTAAATTTATAGTAGCCCTTTTTACTTTACACTTTTTGTATATCTGTCTCTAGGTTTATAAGAGTTATAGTTTTCTTTTTTTTTTTTTTTTTGGTACCCTTTTCCTGAACTATTCATGATTGATTTGCAGTTTAGTTTCTTGAAATATTGTCCTTTTTTTTTTTTTTTTTTTTTTTTTGCTTGATTGAAATATTGTCTTTAGTATCAATACCCTTGAATTTCATAAATTTTAATTTAGAGCCCTAATTTGGATGCTGGCCAAGGTTGAAAATTCTATATTGGCTATAAACTACAATGTAATATGATATACAAATGGGTTTACAATCTAAAGTTAACTTGGCTAGCACTTTTAATCAAGGGAGATTTAGAGCTTGTTTGGTATGCAACATAATATTGGAATATATTGTGTTAACGTATAGTGGAATAGATTGGATTGGTTTGAGCTATATAATATTAATACTATATAGTATTTGGTGTTGTAATGTATTATACTAAATATTTTTATTAAAATAAACATACACAAATTTATGTGTTTTATTATTCTTAATCAAAATCCCAAAATAAATTTTCTCACGGCCGAAAAAGGTTTGGTTCAGAAACCAAAAACATATCCAAATAAATAAAGGAAAAAGAGGAATTTAATTTTATTATTTATGTACCCAAATATATCTAATAAATAAAAAAGACAGATATTATATATTAATTAAATTTATATTTTTACACGACCAAGTAAATATAGCTTTTCCATATTATGGGATTGACCAGAGTTTAGACTAATTAATTATGACAACTATTCAGATCGAAGAAAAAAGAAATTATATTGCTGTCAGTTTTTGCAAGTTTAATATACACACATGAGATAGTCCAACTCTTAAAACAATTCGACATGCGTACTACGTACCATCATTATCAATTAATAAGAGCTAATTAAAAAAAACAATATTTTAAATAATTAATGGGATAAATTAATTATCCTAGTAACAAAGTATTTGCAACTTGAATCCAATTGTATTCATAAACTAATTTCTTGACAAAAAAATGTTAAATATATATTATCTGCATGAGGTTGATCTCTGGAGTTTCCAGATTCTACAACAGGGTAACAAAACAAAATTTAGCAAAAGTACTTGGTTTTGAATTCAATTTTATTCTTTGAAGAATTTTAGTGCTCAAAACAATTAAGGACATTGATAGTCGGGTGTTTCTACAGTAAAACCAGATGTACAGTAAGATTGATAATATTGGACTATAAACTGTTCAATATGGTCCTTAAACATGTAATATTGGAACATAAAATGAATAATATTTTAAAATTTGGAATGCTACTCATTACATTGATAATATTGCAACTTTATAGATTGTGTTACACTATTCATGGTCATGTTATTGTCTTACATATTACAACTTTATAGGAATTTTTTGGTCGAGGAAAGATTAATCGCCAAATAGATTGAAATCAAAGTTCAGGAAAAAAAAGGAAAAAAAAAAAAAAAAAAAGAAAGAAAGAGGACGGTCAAGTAAATATTATAAGTTTTTTTTTGTTACCATTTTATTGAAATGACATGGTATAGCTGCTATATGCAAGTTTTATTCACAGTGATTCAGATTTCATTTGCCCTGCCGGCCAAATTCTATCTCAGACTTTATTTGGAAAGTATTGAAATTTAAAAGGAAATTGATACTTCAAATTTGATATTTGAGGAATTAATATTTTGGAAATCAATCTCATGTGAATTATTTTTTAGATTATTTGGTTAGTATTGGGATATTTAAAACTTACAAATAATTAATTAATTTCTGCTTTGAAATTTAAGGATTAAATTATCTTTAAATAAAATATATAAAACTAATATCTCGGAAAATTTTAAAATGATTCTTCTTTTGGAGGATTCATTTTGTACCTTCTTTTTCCATATTTTTAAATTTATTTTCATTTTCCTTCTTATAAAAATCATCCAAATATATAAAAATTTTATTTTCCAAATAATTTTAAAATTTCACTAATTTTAACACTTTCTAAAAGAAAATACTAAAATTATTCCTGATGGCGATAAGACTGCTATATTTTCTACCATATCACAATTAAGAATAGTAATTTTTCCCGCATATTCGGAAAACCTCAATGCATTGCCTCGTTTTTCTCCGAAAAATCTAAACCGTAGAACAAGCTTGGGATAAATCCTTAAGGCTTGAATTGGGATCAGGCTAGGACCGGGGAATAAAGAATATGACCCGTATATATTTATTTATTTTTATATATATATTTTATGTATTTAGACTATTATATTTTTTAAAAATATATTTTATTATAACTATAAATTTGGACCTTGTCGTATTTTATTATATTATTATTATATTTTAGTCACTTTATTTACATTTTATTAATAAAAAAAATTATATAAATTTTTCAAAAAATTATATCAATTATAAAAAAAAAAAATACTGGGAAAACCATCCTGTCCCATCCCTGATTGAAAAATCTCAATCGCTGCCTCGCCTCTAAAAAAACAGAAAAAACTACGAAGACGAGATGAAAAATTCTCCGTGGAAATGGAGACGGGATTTTAAAAACTGGCCCTGTCCGTTGACATTCCTAACCACAATATCTTGTTATCATCCACCACCAAAATTTTAATTAAAATCATAAACAAAAGAAAATTAATATATGGTCCAATTCTTTCCTCCTTTGGACAAAATCATTGTAACACAAAATTTTAAAAAATATATTAACTCAAAAAGAATCAAAAAATTATATTAAAAAAAATAATAAAATAACCAAAAAAAAAAAAAACCATCTCAAATAACTAAACAAAAGGTTCCAGATTTTATTACCAAAAAAAAGATTTCAAACTTTGCTATCTCTCTCTCTCTCTCTCTCTCTCTCTCTCTCTCTCTCTCTCTCTCTCTCTCTCTCTGTGTATATCTCCTACTATATATATAGTCCTCTGAATCTCTCTCTTCACACGCAAAAGAAAATTTAAAAACTCTTTCTCTGTATTTTTTTTCTTTTACTATTTTTATAAAGTGGGTTTTTGTTCAAATGGGTTTTCCATGCCTGCATTGTATTGTGCTGACCAAGATTTGGATTTAACATGGGGTGGTAATTACCAAGGCAAAAGTGGCGGAGCCTCACTTGGGCCTGAGGGAGCCATGGCCTCCCTGCCCTTTTTAATTTTTTCTTTTTTGGCCATATATGCATTTTAATATATTTTAGATGTAGTTTTTGTATTTTACATAAGTTCCGTCTTATATTTTATTAACTTTTTCTTGTCAATTTAGCATTACTATGTAGAGATTGTAATTATGTATTAGCTATCATTAAAACAATGAATAATAAGTTAGTAGCATAAAAAAATAATAATAATTGGTTTGTTGTCTAGCTTCTTCTTTTCTTTTTTCTTTTATTTTATTTATTTATTTTTTTTTTTTTTTTTTTGTGGTTGTGGTAGAGCATAAGTATATATAAGAGTGTTCACCATCATATTGACAAATGAAAACTAATAAAAAAGTTCTAACTTCTTCGCAATTCATCCGTATTCAATTAGCATTCTATATAATTTTTATAGTTTCCTTCTCTTCCATCATATTCTTACTTGTATTTAATAAAATAAAGTATAAGGAATAGATTAGATGATTTGAAAATTAATGTTGATGCTGGAATATGTGAAGCTGCGTGTAAGGTGGGTTTTATAGGGGTGGTTCGAAATGCAAAGTGCAGAACTAATGGCTGGCACGCCTTTGTCAAACCTTATAATCACCTATGGAAGCCACTGACTCCTGAACTTGTATCCATCAGCGATGCTATTTTGTTTTGCTTGGACACGAGGTTCTTCCAGGGCCAGATATTTTTCTTGATGATGTGGACACATTGGACCAACTAAGAGCTATTAGTTGAGAAAGACGATTGGTTTGGTTCAGGAAGTATATATAATTATCTTAACCACTAAAGATGAAAGTTTGTTAGCAAGAACGTATGAAGAATATTTGTTATACAAAGTCAATCAATTAGATCATAGAGAAGCTCTTCAACTTTTTCCCTTTAAAATCCTTAAAAATTATTGGAGGATTACATCGTTCTATCTAGATAATTGATCGAATATGACTTCGGTGTTCTATTAGCTCTTGAAGTATTGGGTTCCTATTTGTGGACCAAAAGTATAAGAAAATGGAAAAATATACTTGATAGGTTCAAAAAATATCCAAGGAAGTTGAAGATTGTTGATATATTTCAAATATGCTATGATGAACTGGGGAAACTAGAGACATATTTTACTAGATATTGCATATTACTTCTTCAATGGATATGAGAATGATGAACTTATTTATGCAAATTCTGGAAAACGGTGGCTTCTTTGCGGAAAATGGGATAAGATCATAGGTCTCTCTTGAGAATTGATCATCATATAGCATACTTTGGTTGCATGAGTTGACACAAGAGATGGGCGAAATTGTTCGAAAAGAATGCCAGAACAAGGCAGAAAGACGAAGCAGTCTATGGGATTTGCATTTTTGTCCTTTCTTTGAGTATAAAATGGTAAGAACTAAGCTAGTGTACCAATTTAATTGTTAGAATTATTTTTTGTATATCATGCTCCTTCTGTGATACCATTTTACTCATGCATGCTTTCAACTTAATTTAGCGGGATGAGATCAACTAAGTTGAAGCAATATTAGCCTCTTTAATTGGAAGGTAACAAACAATTACCAAGAATTTTTCTATCTAAAATCCCACTTCTTATTGTTTAAAAATGTATTAGTTGTGCCCTAAATTACCAACAATTTATCAAATGTTAGCCTGAATGTTCTCATTGAATATATTTTCTGAATGTGTATGTAATGTAAAGGACAAAACAAAGAATAAGACTATGCTCCCAAAAAAGATTTGGATGGTGCTACACATATTCCTATCAACAACTCTCAAGAAATAGCATCTTCAAGACCTGCATTCAACAGAATCTCTGCTTTCAGTTCCATTAATGCACCTAGCTAGAGCATCTCTCATTGTTTCTTCTTCTTCTTCTTCTTTTTTTTTTTTTTTATGTCATAGATATTAACACTTTACATCAAAGAATTGAGCTACCAATCTCCACATCTTAGTGCTCAAATCATAAAATTAATTCATGTAAATATTGCAAGTTTGTTGGTAATTAATCTTTAGAATTTTGTCACATTGTTTATAGATTGGACAATCAAGAATGGCTATTCTTGTTGTGGTACTGTAATTTGTAATAAGGTGTAAATGAGTCTGATTGATAAAGATTTGTAGATTGTTGTGCCTCATGCTTATGTGGACTATGTAATAAAGTAGCCGATTTTCTTGGCCAACCGCATTTTTGAAACAAGCCTAGGATTTCATTTTCTTTGAGAATATTGCTTCTACAGGAGTTTGAAATTTTACTTGGAGAAGATTGTATGACAGTTTTTAGCTCCCTTAGGGAAATCATCAGCTTCAATCCCTGTACACTGACCACAAAAAACAAGTCCATATTAAACTTATCTTGTCCATGTGGATGGCCATAACAAATATTTGACGATTTATTGTCTTAAAACTAAAGCATAAGTTTTCATTGACCTCAAAGCTCCTGTAGAAAATCAATATAATAGATGAATTAAAAGAAATTTAATATCATTTGCTCCTCTATGCATTAGCAAATGTTCACACTGAGTGAAAACAGGGGCACATCAGTGGGGAAAAAAAATTAATAATAATGATAATAAAAATAACCACAGTACTAAGCGTATTTCAACAGCAAATTCATATGAATCCTAAAGCACTCTGAACTTCAATTTAGTCCTTTTTAATATATATATATATATATATATATTATTAAATAGTTTTTCAACAAATACGACATGGATTTTTCTGTTACTTAGTTCATGCTCTTCCATATTATAATTACATGTCACCTTTAATTAACTTAGCTTCAAAAAGAACTTGAGTGAAATATCTTTTAATGATGAAAAATATTTCAAATATGATATCCCTTTATCGATTTTTGTTAATAATAGATTTTCCACCCTGTAGAAAAAGAGATATACATTGTTTGTTGTTGGATTATTTTTAAGTGATCAATATGGGAGTTTTGGGTAGCTAGCAGGTTTTGAGTGTGTGGTTTGAGCAGAGTAGTTGGGTGGTGTGAATTATGGACATGGAGGCAGATATGGCCATATGATGATATTAGCCTGCCATTTTGACTATTTTTACAGATGCTTTGGATAAGAAGCAATCTCTGCAGTTTCAGCAGCACAGCAAAATTATTGTTGATATATATTCCGTTTTCCTCATGAGTGCAAAATGCCATGGATTTATACAGCCACCCCCAGCCCCACCACGCACGCACAAAAAACTATGCTATTTTTCTCATTTTACTGTTTAAACTACAAAACATTTCACTGTTTTATCACCTTGCCCTAAGTTAGTTAAGTTTAATTATATATTTTAGTTTTAATGAATTTAATCATACACAACTTATTTAATTCTGTTTGGAAACTACTTTGTTTTATTTTATTTTACTTTTCTGTCTTGTATAAGGTTAATTTTATTAATAGAAATTATTTTATCAAGCTATTTTAATAGTTTTAATTTTATTTTTTTGTCTTGTATAAGGTTAATTTTAATTCTGTTTGAAAACTCATATTGTCATCTCATAATAATATTGTCCTATGATCTATTTATATTTTATTTTACTTTTCTGTCTTGTATAATTTTGAATTGTTTCAAAAATTAAAATTTAAAGATATATTTGAATTTTAAATGGCCATAATATTATTCACTTTTCCCTTTTAAAGTCTTGGTACTTTATCAAACTCATATAATCTATTAACACATTTTTTAATTTTAACATTTAAAATAATCTAAAATATGGTATATGTAGTACACGAGGTAAGACATGTTTATAAAAATAAAAAATAAATAAAAAAAAAGCCTCGGGATCATGCCCCCAAGAAAAATGGGTTTTGCTTGGGACAGCAAGTAAATTTAATGAAAATGCACGGGTCTTGTGCTTGAATTTATAATTATGTGGGTAGTTGCTAGAAGGATATGTTCAACTGGGACAAGAATTCTTCCGTCATCCACTGGTGCCTTTCCAGTTAGGCCTATCAATCATCACAAGGTTTTTATTGATTTCAGGGTTCATTCATGTGAATCTGGTTCCTTAAAAGCTGCATACATGCCTGCAACATTTTCTCTGTCCTCTCCATAATTTTTCTCTTATCTTCTGTCAATAAAGTTGGGCTCCGATTCATCATTCAAGGTCTTGAAGAAAAATATTATCGAGTATTTTGTGCACTTTCGAGGAAAATAAGAGTTGAGTTTTTAGTATTTTTCAAAATTCAAAAAGTACTTATTACAGTTGACCAATATTAGAAATGGTTATATATGATTTTTTATGTAGTATGTTTATGATGGATTAAATCTACTAGATACATAAAGTTTAATCCATTTCCTACTAACTATGGCATAACAATTATGATTGTTTTCTTGTTTTTTTGTTTTTTGTTTTGGTTTCAATTTGATATATAAAGTTGGATTTTATAGATAATATGCACATCACATTTAGCATTCAATAATCTATTTGGTTGTCAAAGAAGGTAGCTGAAACAATTTTTCAAAATATAACATTTCATTTTGCTAATAATTTAAAATATAATTAAAACAAAATTTATTAATCATAGAGAGAGAAAAATAAACAAAAATTAAATAAAAATAAAAAAATAAAACTTTTCACAGCAAAGGGTACAAAATTAAAAGAGCCTTGCATTCTACAGTTCTTCCACTTTCTAGTTGAGCAAAAACCATAAAAATATTTGTCAAAAGCAAATGACTAATTTAATCTGCAATCAAAAGAAATGCAAAAATCAGTTTTGTCAAAAAATTTAACAAGTAACAAAAAAACAAAAAAAAAAAAAAAAGGCTAAAATACTTTAATAACACTTCAAAAAGGAATAATGAGAAGACATGGGCAAAAACCCTCGATGAAAAGGTACAATATGGGGAAAACATACACAATTGATTTTACAAAAAAGAAAAAAATAATTAAAATCTATGAGTTAATGTAAATCAGAGGACAATATTCAGCAGTACATTGATTTCATCCATGCTATCATCACATCCTGACATTTCCAGTTCATGCTATGGGGAAAACATACACAATTGATTTTACAAAAACGAAAAAAAAAATAATGAAAATCTATGAGTTAATGTAAATCAGAGGACACTATTCAGCAGTACATTGATTTCATCCATGCTATCATCACATCCTGACATTTCCAGTTCATGCTACTTCAGAAACCTTGCCCTAAATGCCTGACATTATAAATTAAAAGCAGGAAAACAAACAGTCAATAAACAACTGAGGGGGAAAAAAAAACAAAAAACAAAACACACACACACACAAATGGGTTTTAAGGGACCAAATTTGTTTCTTTTATTCAAATAATTAATAGAATGTTTTAGCACTTATTCATGGGAGAGGATAAGGTCCAAAGACAGACCCAGCAATTTTTTATTGTAAGATGCAAAGTCTCATATTTACTTCATCCGAGCAGTTGCTTCAAGCATGTATCAAAGCATTGTAGGCAAAATATACAAGATTCTAGAGCAATAAGACAACCAACAAACAGAACTACCATCTTCTTGAATCCATTCAGAAATCTTTATCAAGGAATGTCAACAAATTAATTGTTTTGAAGTATGAAGTCCAATCTTCTTTAAACTTCTCAAATTCCGAAAGCTTAGCCCACACAAAAAGCTCTTAACTATCACTAACTTACAGGGATATTCAGATTTTTTAGTATTCCAACCAATCAAATAGCATGAGTAAATGTCTAGATATGACTCTTGGCTTCAGATAAAAGGTTACTGATCTTTAAAGGGCAATGTTTCATTCATCTTCTTTGACTGCTATGGTTCTACAACTGCCTTGGAGTGGAAACTTCAAAGACTCTTCTACACTATGTCATGTGAGGCAATAAATTAGCATTGTTGTACTCATAAAGGCTATGTACTATGAGGAACCAATAGGTAAAATAAAGAACGCTCATTTAGTCCACAAGTTATACGTAGCTTATAGACTATCCCACACCAAAGGACTCAGCTCCAAATTAGTCATTGGAACAGCAATTAGCCTTTGGTTCTCGCTTACTAATCAAATTAGCTAACCTAACAGTAGCAATCTTGATTGACCCACTTATATAGGTAAACCAAAAAGTTAAAAGCTCAATTACATCTTCCACGCTGATTTGGAAGCTATTACAAGTTAAAGTTTCCGTTCAACCATATGGAAGATTAGACGAGATTATCCACTCTGTTTCAGAAAAGGAAGCTAAATATGAGCATATCCATACAAAAGATATAACTGAGTAAATAAATTTGTAATCATAACAAAAACTATCATGTATTGAATATTATCAACACCATAACCCCAAGTTCTGAAATATTAAAACTGTAGCTTCATGAAATCCAAAAGAGAAAAGATTCTAATTATACCTCTTGCAGAACTCAATTGCATACCGTGACCCATTGAAAAGAACAAACCACATTAACACGATCACCAAAGCATCTGCCAAACATTAAGGAACTTGCAAGTGCAACTTTATAACAGAAAACCACAAAAATGAATCCCGCTTAAAGTAGATTAGAAAAGGGCAGACGAAACCAACTTGTTGATTCTGTCAGAAAATTGAACCTCAAATCTTAGGTATGACACTTCACTGAAAATGTAACTTTACTACTAGTTATTAAGATCCAGTTTGAGCATGATTATCAAATGAAAAAAGGTTCATGAATCTTAAACCAATTTCAGTGCTGAACTTCATTTTTTAGCTGTTCAGTTGATCCAAGAAAGAAATAGTATGACTAATCAAATAAAAGCTAATGCAAATAGCATGTATTCCATTCCGTTTTGGTAATTCTCAGAAATTATAAACAATTTTTACCTGCAATGAGCAATAAAATAAGACACGAGACCATAACATTATGTAATTGTATGAACAAGTTCTATCTCAACTTAAAAAAGCGTACATCTTGAAGATTGAATTCTGAAGAAAAGGGTACAAAAAGGATACTGAAAAGACATCGCTCCCACCGATCCAACATATAGAGGCCAAAAGTGACATTGTAAAGAAAAATTTTGCGCTGAATCCAATTCATCGATCTGAACCTAAAAACAATGGGTGCATACTTAGAATTAAACTTCAGTCAATATATTCAAAAGTAAAAACAGGAATGCAAAATTGAAAATATATATATATATATATATCCGCAGTTAATTTGGACAATGCTTCACGTACAGATAATATGGTGAATACTATATAGAAGCATCTGTTTTCCTTTTATTTATTTTAAACCTCCCTTGCAACATGCAATGGTGAAGTTTGATGTGTGAGTACGTGTTACAGTGCACGTGTTTCAATTTTATACTAGAAGACTACAAGAAAGTCTTGCAACTGACAGATGAAGCTGCCTACAAGATTCTGAGGAGATGTCTTCAACAGAAATGAGTGTTTTATAGGAAAAAATGAGCTAGGAAGGTGAGATTTTGTTCCATTTCTTGCCCAATTTCCTTGTTTAGGAAGTGAAAAGTATGACAAGATGTTCCAACAGGATAGGATTGAGACTCCTACTTATCAAACCAAAGAAAATAATAATAATTAGGAATTTGCTCATTGGTCCATTATTGAATAGTTTCCCAAGATTGCTACAGGTTATAGAGTACAATAAATGAAGAGCTCCATGGAATTTTATCTGGATTGCACAGCTTGGTGTACTTCTCTACTTGCAAAAGAAAGCTATAATAGTCAAGTTGCAAATATTTCACTCCTGGCTTCCAGACTCCTAACGCATTAACAATTTCACTAACTTGATGCAATTCTACCTTTCAAGCCTTCTTGTAGGTTTTAAACGATTCACCACAATGCATGCCAAAAGTTACTATAATGGAAAGGAATCAAAAAGTAGTATTTTTCTGTTAAGTATTTACCAAATTATTGTCACAGGAAGCATTATCCAATGTAACTCCGAATTTCTTTTTTTCAACACAGTAAACTAACTCTGTTCTAACAGGATTACTAGGGCATTAGATATATTTAAAACTCATTATTCGGGGACCCACTTTTTATCGACATAGTGAAAATAAGAAATGAAGGCCCTCATTACTTTCATCACCCAACAAATGAAAATTTCCAATAAGTTTAAGTACCGTTATAGCTACCTATTCATTGACACATCTCCTAAAATAAAGCAAGACATGAACAAGTTTCACTCTATTCCTTTTCCCACAGCTATAAATATCAAATAAAACACACAGTAGTTCCATTGACAGGATTTTCCATATAAAATAAATAAATAAATAAATAAAATACCATAACTACGGAAATGTAAGCAAATTCAATCCCCCTTTTTACCTTTATGGAAATTTCAGAACTCTACCTGAAAATGAGAGATTGAAATCCTAGAACATTGTTCAAACTCACCAAGTTCTTTATACATTAAAGAAATCACATGGGTACAAGCTCTAATTATTGACGTGATTTAGGGTGAAAAATTACACTGACTTTAAATGATTAACCTCCATATAGACAGCAATTTATATACAACAAATAACATACAAAGCGTATTCAAGCAATATTGAAGCATGAATTACTATTCAAAGAGGGAAAAAAAAAATTCCATTTGGATAAAAGGGAAAACCTGATTTCTTATACACAGTATAGATTAACCATGAAAATGGTAGAACATAAGAGAATTCTTCACCTTATATACTCACAAACAAACATGCAGAACAACACAGATCTAACAGATTCAAAACAAATCAAACCCAAAATTCATATAAAAGTCAAGGCAAAGAAAAAAGTTACTTTTCCCAAAAAACCCACCAAACAAAATACCCAAAACAAGCCGATCCAAATGGCAAAAGCAATATTTAAGCAAAAGAGAATGGCCTTCACAAGATTAAGAATTACATGTAGAAAAATATACCTTTAGAAGCAGAAAATTCTGAAGAAAACAGAAGCTCTTTGAGGAAGAGAGAGAGAGAGAGAGAGAGAATTGTGTGAGCTCTAATGGCGGCAAGTCAACAATGGTGGCGTTGTTTTGAGAGACCGACGATTTCAATTGCGGCAAAACGGTAGAGAAAATGGAAAGGGAGCAGGAATTTAGAAACTTCGTTTTCGGAATTCGGATGTCATCCAATTTTTATAAAATTACAATTTTCCCCCTACACTACGCTGAAACTGGGAAATTCCCCCAAAGTATTATTAATTCAACAAGTGGTGCTTTTGACCTTTCCATTTATTTATTAGCACATTGCACGATTTTCCAATTGAATTTTGATATCAAATTGTCAAATTTTAATAATAAATAATAAAATTTGTGACACCCATAATTGTTTGATTCTTTCTTTTTAATTTAATATTTAAATTATTATAATTTTATATTTTAATTAATAAAAATATATTTCATTATCAATTAATAATATTTATAATTTGTTAATATTATTTTTTAGCATGTACTATTAGATAGTCACTGTTAAAATTTAGTATTGGTTTTAACATTTACAGTTGAAAAAAAGCTCATATTAATACTAAATTTTAAAATTATTAAGAATAAAATAATATTTATTGGAGATACTTTAAAATTTAGATATAAGAATTTGGAAGTGCTCAACTCGGCTGATCTTGACCTAATAAAGTTATAAATTTTAATCCAATGTTGTTGATAGAATTATTTATTTTTAATTAAAAATTATAATATTTTAATTTACTACTTGATACTATTATGGCCTATTTATTTTTCATAATTAATTTATTGTATAGATTTTAGAGTATTCAAATTTTAATTTAATTTTAAACCATATGTAATTTTAATTATGACAAAACGTAAAAGGAAAGGAACAAAATTAATAAATATAAGGTGAAACAGAGAATCAAACTTTTAAGTCTCAATAATCTTATCATTTTGGTCAAAATAAAAAATAATAACAATAATAATAATAATTATAATAATCTTGATACTATGGTCCGGACATCGGTTTATACAAAATCTGTGCCTTCAAGTAAATCTTACCCAAAATAGTAATAATAAAAGTAAATTTTACCAATGAAAAAAATAATAATAATAATTGATGGCACCGAATTCAATTTCCTGTTGAAGATTACACAAGATATCATCATAAATACTAATTTTGATGTAATTTTATAATTTACATTAAATTATAATTTTGCTTGATAAAGATTTCAAAGAATCACAATTAATTTGATTTGATCTCTATACATGTGATGGGGATAGGTTTGGAAATTATATAGCCTAGGCCACAAACTTTTCTTTTTCTTTTGTTTTTTTATTTTTTTTTTAATCCTTTTTATCTTTTGATGGAACACCTCTAGGCCACAATCGAGTTGGTAATGTTTGAAATACATTGATGTGATGGCGGTCAGTGGCATCCAAACAGCACACATGGTATATAAACACACATGATACATAAGCAATTATCTATTCAAAATATTCAACAATATAAAAAAAAAATTAAAATGAAGTATAAATGATCATTTTTCATGATTAATTTGTACTTTATAAAATTTAAATATTGTAATGTGATCAATACCGTATAATATAATTAGTCACTATCTTATTAAAAAAAATCTCCATACTAAAATTATGAAAGTACAAATTTTATGAAATATTAAAATTTTGAGATAATAAAATGATTTTATATGGACTAATATATAATTCAGAACATTTTCAAATTTGTGAGAATTTATACATGAACATATAATTTTTTAAATAAGAATAAGATGAGAATATATTCTCATCATGTTCAAAATTGCATTCTTCAAACTATATATATATATATATATATATAAATTGCATATGTATACAATTATGATTTCCTAATAGCTACATATTTTTAAATTATAATGGATGATATTGTAACCTAACCCTTGGTATGTGATACTTGAATAAATATCTAAATAACTAATCCACAAAAGAACAATCCTCGACAGTTAAATTCCATGTCACGGGTTGCAGACAAGAAAAATATTGTCAGGATCATAACTTCTAATACAATTTGAAAAAATGTTGTTAAAAGATAAATAACTATTTATTTGTACACATATATGCATATGTATCATGTATTATATACAATGCATGGATTAATTTTATGTACCAATCAAAGAAAAGATATGCATAGGGTAAGAGGGGCCCTCTCCCTCCTACCAAATATATCAAGGATCGAGATTGATTTGCCAACTTCATGGTTGAAGGGAATGCATCGGTTTGTTACATTACCAAACTACAAAGACAATTTTTTAATTAAATTGCAGATGAATATATATATATATATATATATATATATATAATATATATCTAGCTTTAATTATATTTGGTATTATTCATGGATATGAGTTGTAGCTTAATCAAATGTATTAAACTCTGTTTGGTTTAAACTTAAGTAGGAACCATATGCATATAATTAAGTTCTACTCTTCAACAACTAAACCACTTTTAAGATCATATTCCATCTTAAATCAACGTGTCTGTGTCCTCTGTGTCCCTTCCCAAGGACAATAATACTATAAAATACCAATTTGTTAACCAACTGATATAATAATTTTCATTTACTCATACATATTGAGTTTTATATATTTGTAATTCTTCTTATTATTAATTTTTTAACCATTAAGGTACTATCCTGAAAAGTTAATTAATTAATTAATTTTTACTCAAACATCATATGTATATATAGGTTCCTTAGACCTTCTTATAAGGGTTATGAGTGTCAAGTGATTTGTTTAAACTGTTTTATTGGTTTCCAGTGCATAGAAATGCCAGCATGCATCATTATATTGAACCTTCTTCTCCATCATTTTCTTTTCTCAATATATATGAACCTTCTTCTCCATCATTTTCTTTTCTCGATATATATATATATATATATATATATATATATAAATATATTAAAAAGAATCTTACTGAATTTTAAGTTATTCCTAGAATACAATATAATTAATTTGTAGTATCTCTCTCTACCCAAGTTCATATTAATAAAATGATATATAGTTGCCCACTCCATGACGGTGCCTAAAGTCGCTCAAGAGAATCATGAATTAAAAAAATAGAAACTGCTATTGCTGCTCTTTGAGTGCTGTTGTTGTCAACTTAAATAAATCAAATACTACTTTTTAATTTACAACATAGGCCCTCTGAGCACTCACTCCAGTATATGTATGTATATAATATATACATATACATATATATAAAAGGAGAATTGCTATTCTATAAACAATCTCAGCTTATAAAGGACAATATGACAAGTACAATTTATAGATGATATTTTAATTAATAATTAAAAATTAAAAATACAATTGCACTTGAGATATTTTTTAATATTTTTCGTTAGAAGATAATTTTAGATTCTATATTAAAAATATTCTAATATGATAAAAATGAAAAAATATATAATATTTGTAGCTTAATTTGATATTTTTTCACTTCATTACCTGCGTCCGATACATTAATATTAATATATATATATATATATATAATATAATTTAACTATAATAGGTATAACATCCAAAATAAATTAGGCATTAATTAGTGCTTGATTACATATAATATAGATGATTTGTTTCACAAATTACATGCAACTAAATGCCTGATGACTAGCTGATTATTGCCAACTACAGGATTGTATATATAAAATATTTCAATAGAGAAACATTAGCTTACATTCAATTGTTAATTAGTAAAATATTAAATAAAGGAATTAAAAAAAATGTAAAATATCAAACTCAGTCTCTAGAATCTCATAAAAAAAATAATCAACTTTGGTTGGTACAATTTTTTAAATGTTAAGAACAGTTTTTAAAGTTTAAAAATTACTTCTAATACTGTTTAGATAATTTATAAAAAATGTTTTTGAAGCACTTCTAACGAACTTTTAAGCAAAACTAATAAAAAGAAACTTCTTCTTTAAGCATTTTAAAAAAGTAAAAGCATATTAATGACCTATGCTAAATGGTATAAGCCAAAAACTTGTTGCCTCTTTGTTGTTAAATAATTAGTCGCTATCTCATACATCTGTAGCGGTCCAATAGAAACTATTAATTATACCATCACTAAGAGGGATTTCATTTTCACCTATGGAATCATTAAATGGGAGAAAAAGGTACACTTAAATTTTCCTTATATAATGTTAACAAAAAAAATTCCTTATATAATTCCTACTTATATCCATTAAACTAATATTAAGGAAGAAAAGCATCTTACATTTTTCATTTAATAAAGTCATAAACTATTATCTAATTTTAACTAAAGCAGAACATTAATTATTTCACGCCTAAAATTATTGTCAATGGTACAATTATTAATTATTATCATTGCTGTCTTTCTTGTCGTTTTCTGTCAGTAAAGGTTTTATTTTTAAATTTAACTATGTTTCTGGTGGAAAATAAAAAGAATAAAAATGATATATACCATGGAGCTATATCCCTTTTTGGTTTGTTGTAAAGTTATGAAAGGATATAGGTTTTTTGTGAATTAATTTTATTGGAACTAATTTTCACATGATCAATTTCTCTTCCCAATTATTATCTGGTTACAAGATTGAATTGTAATTAATATATATATATATATATGTGTGTGTGTGTGTGTGTGTGTGTGTGTGTGTGTGTGTGTATTAAAAATAAGAGAAAGATTGTCGTTAGAAAAACACATGTAAAAATTAATTTAATTAATCAAGGAATATGAGAAGATATTTTAAGCGAACCACTTTTTTTTCCCTCAACGTTCTTAAATAATATTGAAAATCATATTCCTCATATACCCAGATTTTTCATTTACAATAAATTACTCAAACACCATAAAACTGCGCTTTTCCAAAATAATTTCATAATTTTAGATAAAAGGGGTCTTAACTCTAATTATAGCTAGGAAATAAATATTTTCTGGTAAAAAAAAAATATAAAAATGCAAGTGTTATATTACAATATGTTTGATAATGGTAAAGATTCCGGTAAAGTTAATGAAAACCTTATTTTTTTGGAAAAATGATAATTTTATTTTGTTTGGATATTTATTATAAGGTGGAAAAATATAAATTTATGGAATTAGATTATTACCAATATAAAAAAATATATGAAAAAATTATTCCTACCTATAAAGGTATCATTTATAGATAATTATTTTGAAAATTTTCAAAAAAATAGTTTGAATTTTTTTAAAAAAATAAATATTTACTCTTAATTATTATAAAATATTAAATTTAATTACTTACAAGTCCTAACTTTCCTATTACTCATCAAACATATTAGGAAAAAAATTAATTCTCAATAAACTAAATCACAGAAAATTAAATTTTAGAAATCAATTTTCTCTAATTTGACACTTTCCAAATAGAACTTTAATAATAATACATTCCTTTCTCTTCTGTAAAAAAAAATTAAAAATAATACATTCCTTTCTCAATGTTATAAGAATAATCTACGCGTTAAGAAACTAATAACTCAATATTCCTCCTCGCTTTTGGTGTGAGGTGCCGACATGCGGAAAAAGGAAATATAGAAGGTTTGAATTGAAAGAACTTGAATGAATTAATATCAATTACTCATGAAAATGATAAAGAAAAGCCAAAGGAATCCAGCTATTTGACAATGAAATCTGCCTAGTTATATAGCCCTCATAATTAAGGAATCCTTTATTACCTTTCTTTTTCAGTCTTTCAATATAAACATTATTATATAATTTCTAGTTATATATCTATATAAAGCCACAAACATTTCATGTTCAAATAATCTTTCTGGGGACCTTTTGATACATCATTTTCCTGTTTTCTTGGCAACCATCTCAAGCCTCGCATCTTTTATGTCAACTTCCAAAACCCACTGTGATGTTATTTTGTCTATTTGAATGGAAAGAACCAAAAGGTATAGTATGTATTTGATATTTATCTATATTGGACATAAGCCATCCTCATATTTAGATTTCTTAATCAAGATTAAAGAGGTTGGTCCCAACTCTCCATCAAAATTTGGACGTTGAAATGATCAGCCACATGTACAAGTCTCTTTTTATTAATTTTCATATTTTGATTCTCTCTTTGACAAGGTGGGGTGCAATAGGGAATGCTGATTGGTGAGGTTGAGTAATTTGGATAAAATAGAACATACTTTCATAGCTGGACTTGGGGATTTGCAGTTGCCCATATTATCAACTTCATGTATCTCATTCATTGTTCCAAAAATTTGGACCCAATATGCAGAAATAAAGTACGGAAAATGGGTTAGTTTAATAACACTGGTCCCATCAGTATAAATAATATATATTTATTATGTTATGGCCAAAACCAAAGTAATTGGTAAATTACGAAGTAAACAAAGTAAGAAAATAAACAAAATCAATGAATTTAAGTGCCTGTGAACCTTATCTTCAAGAAGGTATGTACATATATATATATATATATATATATATATATACACATAAGCAAGTTTACATCACATTTACATGATAATTTTATCATTTACACTTTTTTTATTAATTTTTGGATTGTTTAAATGTCTAAGAAATATGTCAAACATAAGTTTATATGAAATTCATTTGATTTAAATACAGTTTTAATACTTTACCAAATCTATACTAGATCATTAATTTTAAATATTAACATTTGAAGTAATTTAAAAAATAATAAATAAGGTCATCATTACTAAAGCCATTGTATTAACATGATGTGAGCAAGGAATTAATGCCTTCTATTTTCATTTTTCTTTTTTTCTTTTTTATTTTATTTTTACTTATCCATCCTCATCTATGCTTGCTTTTCGATCCTTATGGTGATTTGTCAATTCAACAAATGATATAAGACCATTTTATCAACAAGAATCTAAATGTTAATTAAATTCCAATTAAGCATGTATGGATATATATCTATACGTTAAAAAAACAAGCATATAATAAAAATAAGCAATGGATCCGTGAGCATATGACTCTATATATTGTATATAATCACGAGCTTAATTTGGTGGGTTGTAACTAATGGAGTTTAAAAACCATCCTAACTACTGCTTAGATTATCCTTTTCAATTAAATCAAGCATATAAATATACATATCCTATTACAAGATAAATCCATTTTAGAGACAAACAAAAGCATAATGAAGTAGCTAGGAAATAATTGTAAATATTATAACCTTAATCATATAAGCGATCTTATACTAATTTTTCCATATGAGATGGAACTTATCTCAATATTAACTAGAAAGCTATGGTTTTTATTTTTATTAATTATTTTTTTTATAAACAAAAAACATGGTTGAAGTTATTAATTTCTTTTAAATAAAATTTGTACTCTAGAAACTTTGAAACATTAATTATGAATGGAAAATACAAATGTGACTTGTGATCCTATATATGTAATTGCGACCGGGCTTAAAAATAACTTTGTGTTCTACTTCTAATATATAACTAATTAATTAACGTTTGTAATCAACTTAATAAAAAGGACAGATATTGTTTATAATTAAATTTATATTTTTACACGACCAAGTAAATATAGCTTTTCAATATTATGAGAATGAACAAAGTTTAGACTAATTAATTATGACAACTATTCAGATCGATGAAAAAAGAAATTATATATGCATATTTGCTGTCAGTTTTAATTTCTAAGTTTAAAATACCACATAAGATAGTCCCATTCTTAAAACAAATCGACGTACCATGATTATGATAAGAGAAAATTAACAAACAATATTTTAAATAATTAATAACATCTTATTTGTTTAATTAATTGCTCTACATACATACATATATATATATATATATATATATATATATATATATATATATATATATATATATATTATATGAAGTTAATTATCTATGAAAATGAAATTCCCCAGTACTCCATGGACCCCATTAATTTGAGAGATTTTCCCTTTTTAACAGGGCGAAGAAAAATAGAAAAAAAAAAAAATCTATGAATCAATTGTTTTTCCTGACCAATAAATGCTAAATATATCTGCATGAGATTGTATCTTTGGAGTTTCCAGATTCTACAGCTGGGTAACAAACTAAAATTTAGCAAAAGTACTTGGTTTTTTGAATTCACTTTGATTCTTTGAAGAATTTCAGCAGTCAAAACAAACAAGAAAATTGAACAGGAAAGATGAATTAAATCAAGGAGGCAAAAAGTCATAAGCCATTGAGATAAGATTTTGTCTTCAACCAAAAAAACACCCTATGCCCTACGTAAACAGCCAAAGACAAAGTCCAAAGAAACTCACACACAAACATGACTTATCCTGTGACTCTCATTACTTGGTAATAAAGTATTTGCAACTTGGAAGAAAACCAAATAGAGTAAGTATTCAAAATCAAAGTTAAATAAATAAATAAATAAAACCCCTCAAAAAATGCCAAAGTATTTGTATAGTTCACATATATGCTCTGTTACCTTGATATATATAACATAGAATTATAGGTTTGAATGTTTGATTTTTCTTGTACATGATTGATGTTAACTATTGTTATACCAATAACATAGTATATAACCATCGTACGTAAAGATGCTGATTCAAATTATATGTAACCCTTATGATACAACAATATAGAACCACATGTATTATTATTTTGTTCGAAACATGTATTATTGTTTTAACATCACAAAAATATTACAAATTATTCAATTTACATTATATATTATTATTAAAATGTCATTTTTCTTTGGGTAAATTATTTTTGAAATGGCATGATGTTACTGTTATATATAAGTTTTTGTAGCGAATTCAGACTTTATTGGCCCAACCAGCCAAATTCGATCTTAATGTTAAAATTATTCCTAAATGGCAATAGATAGACCATAAATGATTGATGGTCCCAAGGCAGCTTTATTCTTCCATACCACAACACCGTTGTCATCCACCACCAAAAATTTAAAATCATACACAAAAGAAAATACATGGGTCCTACTCTTTCATCCTTTGGACAAAATCATTGTAACACAAAATTCCAAAAATATATTAACTCAAAAAAAAAAAAAAAAAATTTAAAAAACCACCCCAAGTAACCAAACAAAAGCTTCCAGCTTTCAAACTTTGCTAAGCTGGCAACAGCTTTGGCTCTCTCCTCTCTAGTTATTGCTCACGCGTTCCCCACCCTCCATATACCCTTTCTTTATCCACCTCTCTATGCATACAATCACTTACTCTATATATATTGCCTCCTCTAAAACCCTCTTCACACTCAAGCGAAAAATCAAAAACTCTCTCTCTTCATCTGTTTTTCCCTCTGTTTTTCCAAAATGGATTTGTGTTCAAATAGGTTTTCCATGCTTTTATTGGTTAGTAGTATAGTTTTGAGCTCTTTCATTGTATCTACTTGTGCTGGAAATTTTTACCAAGATTTTGATCTGACATGGGGTGGTAACCGAGCCAAGATATTCAAAGGAGGTCAACTTCTTTCCCTTTCTTTGGACAAAGTTTCTGGTTCTGGTTTTAAATCCAAAAAAGAATATCTATTTGGAAGGATTGATATGCAGCTCAAGCTTGTTGCTGGAAACTCTGCTGGCACAGTCACTGCCTACTATGTATGTTTTACAATTAATCTATATTTACTTAATAATATGATTTGCACGGCTATATCAGATTATTTATATTGAGCATTCAACAAAATCATTGTATACGTGCACATCTAATATAAATTGTCTTATGAAGCCCCTTACATAATTTTATATAATCTGATTTTTTTTTTTTTTTTTACTTCAAAAATAGCTTATTAATGCATAGAATGATTATGATGGGCTAGTTGAGACATCTTTGAAGCCTTTTACATAAAAAAGTGAAAGTTGAAAGCTATCAACTTTCTTTTGGTTTCTGTTTGAGTCACTATACATTCACGAGAGAACAATTGGCCAACCTCTCAAAGACCATATAAAGCATTTTGACATTTTTTCTAAAAGAATTTTTCACTTTAAATATTCTAACCCAAATCATTTTTATTACATTTTCTATACCAATTCTCCTTGTGGTCCCCCACACACAAAAATTAAAAAAAAAAAAGAGGAGAAATCATTTTCCAAAACTGTATACTCTATGACCTTTGTCCTTTACTGTAGACAAGGACACTAGTGACGTTTCTTTGCCAAAAAACCCTTGACTAAAACAGCTTCTTTTTTTTTTTGTTTAAATTTTTTGTTTCCTCTTAATTTATTATAATATTTTAGCAAGAAATAAGGAATGTGATCAATATGGTCTTTATGTGGATTAAAAAGAAAACATTATTGGTCTGCTAATTAATTTATTTTTTTTATTTTTGCAGTTGTCTTCTGAAGGACCTACTCATGATGAAATTGACTTTGAGTTTTTGGGAAACCTGAGTGGTGACCCATATATATTACATACAAATATCTTCACTCAAGGCCGAGGAAACAGAGAGCAACAATTCTATCTCTGGTTTGACCCAACCAGAAACTTTCACACTTACTCTGTAATCTGGAAACCCCAACACATAATGTAAGAAATTAAAAAAATGGTCCTTGAACTTTTAATAATTTATGCTTTGGATAACAAATTTTTAACATATATAGTTTTTTTCTGTTCTTCTTCTTCAGCTTCTTGGTTGACAATTTTCCCATCAGAGTATTTAAAAATGCTGAATCAGTTGGTGTTCCATTCCCTAAGAACCAACCAATGAGAATTTACTCTAGTCTATGGAATGCTGATGATTGGGCAACAAGAGGTGGATTGGTAAAAACTGATTGGACAAAAGCCCCATTTACAGCATATTATAGGAATTTCAATGTATTGGATAGCAGATCATCAAACGCATTCTCTGAAGCTGCTAATTATCAAATCAATGCGCTTGATGCACCCGGAAGAAGAAGACTGAGATGGGTTCAGAGATACTTCATGATTTACAACTACTGTACTGATCTAAAACGTTTTCCACAAGGTGTTCCTCCTGAGTGCAAACCATGAAGATTTCTTTAGGAAAGTCTCTTTCTCTGTAATATAAATCCATGGGTTTGGGTTGGGTTGAGTTGGAGATTGTAATATAATCCGTGATGGGGTTGGGTCGGGTCGGGTTGGGTTGGGTTGGTTTGAGTTGGGGATTCTTTGTTGTTCTTTCTGTGCATACAGGGTTTGGCTTAGCCTGAGACTGGGGAGGTCAAATAAATGCTTATTCGTTGTTTAATAAATATTTTTCTTGCTACTTCTGCAGCAGGAAAATTACCTCTTGCTTTGCTATTTTCTGTTCTTCTGTAGAGAAGGTTTACTTATAGTCCTTTGTAATTTTCATCTTTGTACTTGTGAATTATTATTATTATTATGTTTCTGTTATATTTTACATGCAGTTCTATTTGGTGTTTTTTGTGCTGAACAATTGTTGAGTTCCTCAATTTAGTGGATCAGAAGAAAATTTAGAATGTTATAATTTCTTTTTAAATATGCCAAGTATCAACCAATTAGAAAACAGTATTGATGATTCTAATTGCCAATTTTTAATAAAATTTAATTTTTTTAAGCTTGCCAGAAACAACCAAAAAGAAAAATAAAAAATGAGCAAAGATTAGAAACCATATCCTACTATCAAATCCCATCGAAAGAGAGAAAAATCCAGTGACATCAATGGGATAATTGAAGATGAAGCTAGATAAAAAAAAATAGCTTTAAATAGTTACTGGACTCGATTGTAATATGAATGTTGTGTTTGACCAACACAGGATGCAACTCTCATTTACCAATAAAAAAAAAATAAAAAAAAAGTGTACGTCTATAAATCTAAAATATAAGTAGATGCAATTGTAGTTCTAAAAGTTGCAAGAAAAATATATGCATGAGAAAACAAAAAAGAAATACAAAACTACTCTTGGCGAAAGGTTAAATTATACCCTTTTATTCTAACACTCCAATCGATATTTGCCCAAATACCCAAAACTGAAACTTAATTACTCCCAAGTTTACATATCAGAATTGAAGCAATTTTAAGATTTAAAGAGTAAGTTGCATCATAATGCCAAAGTTTAATAACTAACTGTCATCTTTACATAAGTTGTAAAATTATTTGGAGGAATTTGCAACAATAGGTATATGTGATAAGTAATTTTTCTCTTTTCTTTCGAGCTAAAATATTCTTATGCCTTCTACAACAAATTCACGCTCACAATCCTCTTCCAAATAAAAGATTGATAGATATCTGCAAACTCAAATGTGTACAACCTTTTTGCCTTAACTATATATAAATATGTCCACAGTTGCAGCCAAAGTCTCATCGTGTGAAAACAGAACGTAATGGATTGTTGCAATCTCTTTCTCAAGCCTCCGAACTAGTTGCTCAGAAAATTTGTTCTAGGAATGACTTTTTGTTCAACATTATTGGCGAATCTAACTTTCGGCCGTACCAAGCACTGTTAGGATGCAAGTAGAATTATTAGTTGAGAAAGATAGAAGTATTTCAATGGCTAAAACTTGTTGCAGAAAAACAAAAGAACACTATGATTGACCCTTACTGGGATTCTACAATGTATGCTGAGATCATTACTCATTCGGTTGAGACGGATTTTTGCTTGTTCCTCTGCTTCAGATGCTTTATTGCAAGCTTCTTTCACCTAATAAAAAATGGAGAGAAAATTTAGTGTTCCAAGAAAAAGATACAATTAAAACCAAGATTTTCTTCTTTTTTTTTTTTTTTTTTTTTTTTTTTTTTTGAATCCGTGACAGTAAAGCTAAAGACATTATGAAGTGATCTTTAACTGCATAGACATTATCAGTGCAAAAAGTCATTGGTTTCTTCATGATAAAAAAAACTTCATGGAAAAAGATGCTACTTAAAGAAAGCTAGGAGTTAATATTTCACATGAAATTTAGTAAAGTCTAAAAGATATTTCTCTTATTGCACACCAGTCCTTCACAACAAAGAAATCCACACAACTAAGGAGTCTTTTAGGAAGTAAGAGATGTAATATGTTAAACAACTTCAAAAGATTTATCAAACTTTACTTGTTGACTAAAAAGGTACGTTGAGTAGCATGGGAGAAGGGCAAGAACATCCATTAGGCATGAAAAAAAGAGCCATTAAGACATACAATTAGTTTGTAATAGCTTGGTCAGTCAGCTTTCTTAGAAAGAGGAAGAAAATTCTAAACTATCATCTTGTGCTCATAAAGACTTACCTTATTGACATGAACAACAACTCGATCATCGGCACCCTCCGCAGATTTTTCTAATATAGCACGCAGGTTTGATAGTTCCTTGATCAAATCTAATGCCACCTCTTTGGCATCTTCCATCTGATTTTTAGAGAATTCAAATGATCTCTCTGCATGCAGTCTAAATGAAGCACAGTTTAAACAGGTGCAGAGCCCTCGGCATCCTTTTGGGTTTCTTTTTAATATCCCCTTTTCGAGGCCAACAGCAGGAAGCCCTGAAGATATGGGGATTTCAGATGGGGATGAGTTTGGACAGAACCAGCCTTCTACCTCAACTTTCACACCATCAGAAGATTCCATAACCGATCTAGATGAATCCGCTTCAGTGTCCACATATAAATTGTTAGAGACTGATAATGCACCTTCTTCTCCTGATGAAGGTTCACAATTCATAGGATGCAATAAAATGGGTGGTAGATCTGGTCCATGTAATGAACTTGAAGTGCCAGGGGATGCTTTCAACTTGGAGGCTTTATCTGCAACGAATCCTTCAATCTGCAGTTGCTGTTCCTTTCCAGACTCAACTGGCATTTGGAATCCTGTACTGCATTCAGGGGATAATGGGCTTGGTTCCTTATCATCAAATGAACTTGTGGCGGTAGTTAATGCAGCTATTAATGGAGGACCAGGATCACAAGTTTGACACTCCATATGAAATCCAGAATCATTTGATTTCTCTATAGGAATTTCTTGATGGTTTGAACCAAATGTTGGCGACACTAGCTTTTCTTCTAAATCCATTTTAGGTTTCACATTTGCTGAATCACCTAAAAAAGAGAATTATGAGAATGATCGGCTTTCCTGTATGAAACCTCAAGTTAAAAGGGCCATCGACTCTATGCAATTATAGGAACAAGTTAAACAGAAAAGACAACAGGATTTGATTATGAGAATGATTAGCTTTCCAGTATGAAGCCTCAAATTAAAAGGGCCCTGGACCGTACGCAATTATAGGAACATGTTAAACAGAAAAGATAACAAAATTTACCAGGGTTATTGTTAGCCATATTTGTAAGAAATGGAAGCAATCTTCTGTAGCTGATTGAGCCTGGAGTTTTGAATACCTTCAACCGTGAACGTGGATTCAAGACCTGGTTTCGATAGAATAAAAAGCACAAGAAAATCGACATTATTAAACTTATGGTTACAAGAATGTACTTAAAAGTGTGTCTAATTTGAAAGCACTTAAAGTATGTCTAATTTGAAAATTATAATTTTGGGAAAGAAACTTTTAATACTAGAACAAAATAAAACTTAAAATTTCAGAGTTTGAATCTACTTACCACTTTTTGTTTCCTACTATCATCCAATGTAGCATTTTTGTTACTAGTTCCACTTAGAGGCCTCCCAAGACCATTATCTTTATTATGCAGAGCATATTCTCCTCTGTCAACTCCGTTTTCTTCTATGTCTTGTTTATCAAATATCTCAGTATCTGGTGGTGTCATCTGGATAGATTCTTCATGTGGATAATCTATTTGATGTAGAACCTCACTTTCATCTCCATATTTTTGCTCCAATTGATTCAAATTATGAACTTCACTACGACATTCCTTGTCAAAAATTTTCATCACTTCACTATGAGACTGACCAAGCTCTGAATCCTCTGAGTACTGACCAAGCTCTTCATCTTTACCTGAGGAACTGTCATCCATTATGGAAGACGAATTTATATTTGCAAACTTCTCATTCTGAACCTTACATGAAAACCCATTATCAGCATCATTGTTCTCATTCTTCACTGGCTTGGCATCAGCAACAACTACTCCACTTACATTATCTTTTACACTATGCAGATCAGCCACCACCGTAGAAACACATCTGTCCAAGTCAACTAATTCCTCGTCATTGCAAGAAAACTCCACATCCATCTTTCCAATCTGTCCATTCACAGGTGGTTTTGACCAACTATTATCGACCACTACTCCAGATGGTGATTCAATAGTGTTCACAGGAGAATCTAAATTTAGCTTATCACCACTAGATGACTCATTGGAAGAATCTGATACAATTTTTGGTAGGGCATCAGAATGACTAGTTTGATATTCCATCGAATCCATGTCTCCATTGAATCTCTTAATAGAAGCTTCTTCACTCTGAGAAGCCACAGTAACCGGAAATTCTTTGTGTTTCAAAACATTTTCAAGTTTTGGATGCTGGTCAATTTTGTGAGCACCTATAGGAAATTGAACGTTAAAACCATTAGCTCCCTTTAATGTCTCTCTTAACCAAATTATCTTATTATTCATAGAAATCTCCAATTAAGAAACCAAAAAGGGTCTAGTAGAAAATAGTTACTTGAATTGTTCTCTGCGATGCCCATCAGATAAGGAAGCAATCTTCTATAGCTGACTGAACCAGGGTTTTTGAATACTTTCCGTTGGAAACATGGTCTAAGACCCTGTACTCAAAAATTTCAATCTAATAAATTGAAAACAGCAAAAAACATTCTAGCCCATCATTCACAATTTTATGAGAAAATAAAGTTGCAAAACATACTTAAAAATCCAGCATAATAATATGAAAAAAAAAAAAATTGAAGACATGGTAATTTTGGGAGAATCTTACCAAATTGGTTTTGGAACCGGAATAAACTTTCTCAACACCATTCTGAACATTTCCATTTGAAGGTTTTTCCTTAACCTGTGAATCGTCATGCTTTTCCGGCGTTGTCTGTGTCCATTTCTCAGTGGAATTGACAATTGGCTTCAGATTCTGGGCTTCAGGCATAAAACCCAGATCCATTTTCTCAGTTCCTTCGCTCTCTGCAACTTCTTTTCCATCTACATTTTGACCATTGCTAGAAAACCCATCACCAAACTTCTTAGACCCTCCATTCTTCAACGCGTTCCCATCATCTTCCCCTTCGAATTCGCGGTCACCGGAGTTCATGGACGATTCGGAGTTGGGAGAGAAGACTCGCCTGGAGCGAAGATCCTTAATCGGAGCGTGCAAAATCACATCATCGCCGTCAGAACACCCTGGATTCGGTTTTCTTGAACTGTATCTCCTGCGAATCCATTTGGCTGTGTCGGGTCGGGTACAACCGGAGCGGTTGCAGTGCAGGTGAGACTGAGATTTGCTCCGGGTAGAGGCACCCATCAAGGGATGGGAAAAGGAGGAGGAAGAAGAGGAAGACATTTGCTTCCGTTTCTTGGAGACAAACATAGCTTCCATGGTAGCTGCTGATGAGAGAGAAGGGATAGAAGGTTTGGAGTTTTTAGAGAGAGAGAGAGATGGTAGGGAATAAAAGTATAACCTAGTTGTAATATGGCGGGAAAGTGCGGAGATTTGGCGCGAAGCAATACGGTTCGGGTCAACTTTGGTCCGACAAGAGTTATTGGGTTTAATATTAAAATCTAATTAAATAAATCTAATTATTTACATATATAATCTCTGGTTGACGGTCCAGTTTTAGACTCAGAGAGGTTGAAACGACGCCGTTTCGTACAAGACTTGTATTCTCCGCTGTGTTAAAACTCTTTTGCTCCTCTCTTTTCCTTCGCTGTTCATGCTCGGTGTATAAAGAAAAAGTGGGTCTGTATTTTCCTTCTTTTTTTTTTTTTTTTTTTTTTTTTTCCTTGCTACCCAAACAGAGCATCACCTTATTTTAGATTGTGGGTCTGGCTGTATGGTGGTGATGGAAGAGGGCAAAGGTTAGTTTGGCTGGGCCTCATGAAATTTTTCTTTCTTGTTGTTGAGAATGGTATGAAGGATTGAAATAGCAAATGAGGATAGTGTGAAAAAAAACTGTAACAGTGAGTTATAAGGATGATAGTAAAAAAGTCCACAGAGTTATAAGAATACAAGTACATCATAGTCATCTTCCAGTAGTAGCTCCAGTGAATGACCAGGATGATGATGATGATAATGTGGAAAGGAAAGAAGAAGAGGAGGAGGAAATTAAAGTTGAGGAGGGTGAAATAGGGGAGGAAGTAAGAAATTACAAGATGACAATGGAAGTGATGATGATATATAGTGGCAATGGTTGGTTGGATTGACACTGATGTCAATGATGGTGATGATGAGGAGGATGGTGGTGGTGGTTTTGAGGAGATCCATTAGGTCCTAGAATTAGCTTAAGGTAAAAGATTTCATTTTAATATGCCCTTTTTTTTCCTATTAACTGTTCGTTTTTCAGTCAATTTCATTAGGTTCAGTTTACTGGCTGGTAAAAATGTGCAAGCTTCTTTGGCTTGCTTCGTGGTAATATGTCAATTTGGTTTAAATCCCATTCCTCATGTAAATATTTGCGTATTTGGATATATTCATTGGCCTGCAATTATAAAAGTAGATGATCTTGTTCTTAAATCTCATGACTAAATCAGATGTCAGTCCAATATTCTCAGTACAAATTGAAATATGATTCTTAACATATATCGACTTTCTTTCCCCGGTAAAGAACCATGGAAGGATAAAAAAAATAGCCATTTTAGTTGTTTTAATGTTTTATCTTTTTGATAACTTCTAGGTAGAATTAATGAACATTTGGATGGCATAATATTATCTAGAGTTTTATGGATGCTGCAAATGACATGTTACTATCTGTAATATATCAATATGGTTTAAACTCCATGATTCATGTAAATAGTTGTATTTGAATCGATTCACTAATCTGCAATTATAAAAGTAGTTGACCTTATTCTTAAATCTCATCACTAAACCAGATGTCAGTCTAATAATCTCATAGAAAAAATTGAAAGATGATCCTTAACTCTCACAATAGACTGTTGCTTCTTAGATCATTTTAAAGAATGTAAATTCAAAACCAGCCAAAAGTCCCTGAAAAATGTTACTATTTTTTACACTATAAATTTTAAAATCTGGCTGGTCTGGTCAATTTAACCAGTCAAATCTGTTACCAGCCTGTTACTAGGACCTAAATTGTTGTCTTATGTTGTGGTTTATAAAATCTTAGATATTAACTTTCTTTCTTTCCCCTGTAAAGAGCCATAAAAGGATAAAAATAGTCATATATCGTAATTGTTTTTTACATTTTATCTTTTTGATAACATTTAAGTAATTTTATTGAACATTTTGATGGCCTGTTATTATCTTGCATTTTAAACATGCTGCAAATGACCTGTTATTATGTGAAACAGTTGTTTGGTTGCCATTCATATCTTTTTCAAAGCAATATACAATTGCACTCTTGATCTAGTGCTCTCACAGTTCTTTTTCCAATTACTCTGTTTTCACAAGGCAGCATTGTTTCTTTGGAGACATTTCATCTCTAACAAGTTCCCGTCTGAACTTCCAGGAATCTCCAGGGTTGGCAGGAACAACAGAAGGTATATCATTGATCAAACTACACTTATTAAATGTTGCAAATGACATTTATTTCTATTTTGAGTTTGATTATAATATTTGCATTTGGATATTGCATTCTGCAGTATAGTAGAGCAGGTTGCAAGATGAAATATTACTGAAAATGATAAATCTTATCGCCTAGTTTGTGGAATAAACAAATTTCTAGTGCTTCTTAGAAGTTAAAATGCAAGGGCCATTTTCACTTGCACTGTTTGTGTATACATACATGTGTATTTATTAGTGAAACTTGGGGTTGAGATTCAGTACCAGTTACAAATTTATGAGTGTTTTTTAGGTGTTCATTCAACTATATTGGTTGCTGCTAATCCGTAGATTTGTTGGTGTATTGCGTCCAATATAATTTTTCAAAAAAAAAAAAAAAAAAAAAAGATGTTTATTTATTTTTTTGTAATGTATATATATTTTTGTGCATTTAATATATTTCTTTCAATTCTTAAGTCTAAACGCACCACCCCAGATAAGTTAACAAAAGCCTCTTGTAAGATAAAAATGCTACTCTACTATGTGAAAAGCATTGGGAGGATTTCAATTTCCATTTTTGTCTCAGCAATAATATAGTAGCTAGCTGCCTAAAATTTGATAGGAAACTCAAATTTCGACAATAGGTGCAGCATTTGGCTGGCTAAGATTCCCCATTGTTCATATGGATCATGATACTAAACTGGACTCTTTTATTTTTTATTTTATATTTTAAATATATGTGTGTATATATATTATTTTTTATTTTTTAATCATATTGCAGGTTCCCTTTATAATCTTCTTCATCTTGACTTTCACTACTAATTCTTGGAAGTACAGTACTTTTAAAAGAAATAACTATTTTCTATCTTGTCTTTCTTTTTGGCTTTAGACCGTGGGATGTGTTTTTTAATTATTAATCTAATATATGACCTCATCGAAATGTAGCATGATATATAATTAGCGATCTATTTCAGCAAAATAATAATAATAATAATAATAATAATAATTAACTCTCAAGGATGGTTGATCTGGGTCATTTGGTATGTAAATTTGGTAAATATTAGTATCTGTATTCTGTTATAAGGTAAGATATTACTCTACTATGTCAAAAGCATAAGGAGGATTTCAATTTCCATTTTTGTATCAGTAAAAGCATGGTAGCTAGGTACCTAAAAATTGATAGGAAACTCAAATTTAGATAACTGGTGAACCATTCGGCTGGCTGGCTAAGATCTCATGGTTCATATGGATCAAGATTCTAAACCGTACCCCTTTTTTCTTTTTTTTCTTTTTTTCTTTTTTTTTTTTTAATCCTTAATGCACTGGTTCCTTTACACTTTTCAATCCTCACTTTCATTCGATATTAAGTATAGTTGAATTATTATTGATTTTAAAATTTTAAACAATGAAATATGAAATTTCATTTTATTTATATTTATCTCTAACATATTTTTTCATATGTAAGTTCATCTATTTTAATTTTTTTTTTAGATTTTTATATGTGTTTCTATTTTATTTTTTATTTTTAGATGTAGTTATTAAATTTTGAACTTAAAACCTCTTGGATATCTGATTCTAATACCAAATTGAATTATCATTAATTCTATTAGCTTAAACTTTTAAAATTAAATTGAATTATTTTTTATTCTATTAGTTTAAATTTTTAAAATAAATAGTAATTCAGGATGGCGATTAACTCTGATACCATGTAAGTTTAGCAATTAAAGAATGAAAACAGTAAAAAAGCTTGACTTTATTGATTTGATGAGTCCATATATATATATATATAGAGAGAGAGAGAGAGAGAGAGAGAGAGAGAGAGAGAGAGAGAGAGAGAGAGAGATAGAGGATATCTTGTTGCACCATACCCCTATTCATCCATATAGCTAACAGCAAAATCACTATAGCTAATATCAACATAGGATGGTACAGTAGTATAGGTTATTTATCTGATAGGATTAAAATTGTAGTACCGTTTGGCATTATCTAGTGACACATCAGCTTGGACAGCCGCTAATCTATAAGGGAGGATAGTCATGAATTTCAATAAGCATGGCACCATAGTGTTATTATGACATTCGTAGACAATTTGCCCATAATTTGATGATAAGTACTTTTAAAATAAATAACTATTTTTCTATCTCATCTTTCCTTTTGGCTTTAGACTTTGCTTTAGACTTTGTGATTTGTGCTTAATATAAAAGAAAATGGTGCTCAACTTTTGTAAAATAAGAAAAGTAAAGAAAATGTTTTACTCAATAGCTTTTACGGGGAAAACTGTATGTTTGTAATGATTAAGTAGTTATATAAATGTAATCTCCTTGTACTGTGTTTTAATTTATCTCCTTGCTATCTCATGGGTGGTTGATCATTGGGACAAAAGTCGTTTTGTTTCTAGAGACGGGTCATAATTTGATTCATGAAAAACAAGGCAATGACTTTCCCACCACTTTTGTTTTTTTTTTTTTTTTGTTTTTTTTTTTTGGGCCAAATTCAATCAACTACTTTTAAAAAAATATATTCCTCCATTGGAAAACGATGCTAATCTACCAATTTTTTAAACGAAAGCACTTTTCACAATCGATTAAGCGTGATCAATTATTTTCCACATGAGCAAATAACGTACATTGAATTACCACTACATAACTTGTTTGATAAGAAAACAAGGTTTAACTAATTTCTTATTCAAATCTTGGCATATCTATTCATGCATCTGTACAAAAGGTTTTAAAGGCAAAGTCTCATTACAATTCACAACTCCATTTCTTCCCTCTTTCACCGCCAGGATCATCCTCGTTGCATTCATCCTCCGACACAAGGTTGCATAAACCCGGCCCTGACATTTGTAAAAGCGACTCATCGATGTCGATGTCAAGGTCAACCTGTTCACTACGCTCTCCACCCACTGGATATCACCCTTTAAGGAAGATCATTAACCGAAAACAAAATAATTACCACTTTCAAAGTACAATTTGATTATGAAGAGAATCCATTACCAAATTCATGAATATAGGAATCAGAAATTATCTCATTCACAAATGCCTTGAAATTCTTATTAGAAGATCCACCTACCTTCACAGCTTCTCTTCATGAATATAGGAATCAGAAATTATCTCATTCACAAATGCCTTGAAATTCTTATTAGAAGATCCACCTACCTTCACAGCTTCTCTACCCAAATCCTTCCATTTCTTAGCATTCCTTCGGATTTCTTCCCCAATTTCACCATCGCCCATTACCAATTCCAAGCACCTCTTAATCTCATCTCTTTCAACAATCCCTTCCTTACTCGCTTTCACTCTTAACCCCGTCTTCCATGAATCCTCTATCAACTTTGCATTGCTTCCTTGGTCTATCCACCTCGGAAAAGCCACCATTGGAACGCCGCAAACCAAACTCTCCAATGTCGAATTCCACCCACAATGTGTCACAAAACAGCCTAATGAAGGATTTGACAAAACCTCCATTTGAGAACACCATGGAACTATTTTCCCAAGCTTCTCCAATTCCTCTATGCAACTCAATTCATCTTCTTCTTTCTTTCCCTCTTCATATTGCTTCTCTGTAATAACCCACAAAAATGGTTGCCCAAAATCCAATAACCCACCTCCAATTTCCTCCATTTGTTGCTTTGGCAACACACACACAGTTCCAAACGAAACATAAACAATGGAAGCTTTTGGTTTCGAATTCATCCATTCCATACAATTCCAATCCCTTGAGCCTTCAAGATCTCCTCTAAATGAACTAGTCTCAGATGGATATTCATGATATTCTTTCCCATCATAGAAAGTAATTGGAATCAACGGTCCAATCCCAATTAAATTGATCTCAGTTATTGCTTTCAAAGCCTCAGGCTCTAGATCATCAAAGGTGTTCACAAGCACTTTTGGGTTTCTTTCTTTTTCAAGAACTTCAAACTGCTCTTTGAGCACTTGCATGGCAATATCATTGCTAGGCTTCGAAGCATCCATGAAGGAGGGAATGTCTGCACCAGTGAGCTGCAATGGCAGTCCAGGTAATTCTACTGAACATGAAGGGTTATTGATACTGTCCTTGATGATATCTTCATAGCCATGGAAGTAATAGTAGTACATATCAAACACTGTAGCGGGCTCAACCCAAAGCAAACTTGTTGGAATTTGAAGCTCATGAGCTAACTCTGCAACCCAATACTGGCATAAGCTGTAGACTATGCCAGTGAATGGACGGCCTTCTTTGGCACCCGAGTCTATGAGCTTGGAGAGAGCTTGCTTTCCGTGACGGCGATTCTCCGATACGAAGGTCTTGACGTCATCTCCGGGCTTGAGCCCTTCGTCGTAGCCGTCGGAGAAGGGGGCGAAAGACAAGCCGGCTGGTGGGGAAGTTTTGGCCTTGATGATTCGCCGGTGGGCAAAGATGGTGGTGACCAAGGTGATCTCTGCGCCGGCTGCGATGACGCGCTCTGCCAATTGCAGGCCGGGGTTTATGTGACCTTGTGCTGCATACAAGACGAGGATGAGCCGGGGTTTTGCCATGGCAGCCGAGGAGGTGGCGCGTGGGGTTTTGTACGTTGATAAATGGGTTGTGTGGGATTTGATGTGAAATGTTGGTTGGACTTGGAGTTAGCTACTCCGGATATTAGCCACCCGCGAGGAGAGTTTATAGACAAATACAGATAATAATTATATAATTATTAAATAATTATAAAAGTTTTTGTTTTTTATAATAATTATTTTTTATAAAAATAAATATTGGGATCTTCATTAATCATTTGGTGTGGAGATGATATTTGTGTGTGTATATATACATATATATACATATATATATGGGTTATACTGTTCATCTTTGAAAATTCTGCTATTTGTACTTGCTTTCATATAAAAAATGCAGAGATAAATTTATGTATTTTTTTTTTTTTTTATTGGATTTGAATTTGTTAGGATTCACGGGGCTCGAACCCGCAGCTTGCGCCTAAAAGCCAAAAACGGCTGAGAAAAACAAAGAAAAAGACAAAATAGAAGAAGGAAAAAAGAAGAGAAAAGGCATCAAGCCAAAAGTCACTGAGAAAAAAAAAGAAACAGACAAAATAGAAGAAGAAAAAAAGAAGAGAAAAGGAACCTGCAAAAGCATGAGATAGTATTATATATGCTCAAATAATAAGAGGTCTTGTATTAGCAACCCAATCGATTTTGGATTTGGAGTCAATTGGACATTATATAGATATATATATATATATATATATTTTGGTAATTAATTGGACATTATACAGATGATAACGGCTGAAGAAGTCAAGCTTGCAATTTATGTACTTTATGATATTGGCATTAGTTTTATGATATAGTGTTAGATTATGGTATTCACCAAAAAGTTTTAGACAATAGTATTATTTAGTATGCAACACACATATTGTTATATTATCAATTATTATCGTTTAAAATGCTAATATTCATGGAAATAATGACGTTTGTGGTGACAAATTTGGAAGGGAAGTTTAGGGTTTATTAATTGGAATTTGGAAACAAATTGTTGTCCTGCCCAAAAAGGGGCATATCAATATGAGTATGAAACAGCTATTTTACAAAATTTATTATGCTCTTTTTGTTTCATCTGTAAGAACTTATTGCGCTACTGGTTAAGTAGTTGTTATCTTTATATTTTTTGTCCTTCAGAAACAACTGAATAGACAAAAATGGACAAAAGAGGACAAGTTCTAGTTGTTTTGTTTTGTTTGTACTTAGTTTACTTGTTTCCATTATCATTTTAATAATTTTAGGGTCTTGTGCTGATTAGACTAATTAAGAAGATGCATGTTCGTTTTATTTGGTCGGCAATGAATGATAAACGCGAATTGATTAGATAGAACAGGTTACAAATACCTCCATCATATCATCTTTCTTTATAAACAACTCAGATCATGTACATCTACGAAAATCCTTCAGTTCAGGTACGTAGGCATGATTAACCATTAAAGGTGTCTTGAATATTTTATTTTTTATTTTGGGACATTCAAAAGCTCAAGTTATCCTAAACTCCCATCTTCCAAAAGAAAATTTTTCTATATATATAAATATTACCGTACATTACTTTAAAAAAAAAACAAAAACAAAAAATAAAATAAAATTGCAATGCAAATATATATAGTAAAACATTACTTAAGGTGCAATTTATGGTTCTCAAAAAATGAAACTTAACGGTTGTGAAATTTAAAAAAAAAAAAAAAAAAAAAAAAAGGAAGCTTAGATGGTGCTAATATGTGGGCCGGTAAGGTGCTCAGATGGTGCTAATAGATGGACACATGTTATAGTCTCAATACTTTCAGGCTAGAAACACAAAGCAAATGGTAAACATATAACTAAATACAAATGCTTTAAAAAGCATTTATAGTACAAATCCATATCATGAAATTTCAGCTAACTTTCTTCATTATGGCAGATTCACACTTCTGACTACTAACTTTATGCTCATGAACAGAAAAATCAAACCTGAAATTCTGATCCACAATCCTCACCAACTTCGTCACTGTCCATGGAAGCAAGCATACATCCTCTGCCTTCTGAAATGCACATTCAGCACCACCAATGGGGATGAGGAGCTTTATTAATCAGCTTTCATGCAGATACTAGTGCAATAAGCAGGTTACTAAAAGATTATTATGGTAATTCAGTATGAAATGGAAAATTCCATTAGAGAATCTTACAGCGGCTGCTGAAGTAGCCGGGGGCATGCAGCTCATAGTTTGGAGAAGAGTCATTGTGACTCACATATCCATTATTTTTTCACCCAGATGACATAAACAAAATGGAATAGAATGTTAAATTCTCCTAAGTACAGTCATTAACATGTCTTTTTGACAATATTGCGACTCATTGTTCTCAAAATCCTTTGTACCGACTACATCTACTCTATGCACGTTGTTTCTTAATGCCAAACGTTTAAAAATAGCATAGTTACATCCATTGAGCAGAAGTAAAATCAGAAACAAAAGCCTTCCATTCATATATCTATAGATTAATTTTACTCTCATATCAAGCAAGTAATTCGGAAAAAAAAAAATAATAATAAATAATACTTGGTATACCTAAGGAACCAATACAGAGACCTGAAACGTGGGATATCTTGTGCCACTCCTCTCCAATTTCCCTTTTTCATCATTCCACTAATTTAGGGCAATTTCCAAGTTCCAAGCTTTGTAAGTTGGTGAGGTGTTGGATACTTGTCGGTGGATATTCCAAGTTGGGACAAGAGTTGGAGGCCAAGAAATTTGCATAGATTTGAGAGAGGGGAGTTGCTGTAAGTTATGATCATGGAAAGCTGCCAAATCAGAACCTGATAGGATCAGTTCTTGGAGGGAAGAAAGATTGTTAAGACCATTTGGGAAAGTTTCCAATTCTGTACAAGCATGAAGAACCAAAAGACTCAAGGGCAGTAAGGTCTCCGAAACTATCAGACAAACTTTTGAACTTACAATGGTTAATGTCTATTCTTTTAAGACTATTTGAGCCGCAAAATAATCCAACAGGAAAGCTCTCAAGCATATGGCAAAAACTGATATATAATTCCTCAGAAGTATTGAGCCCCTAATTAGCATGTCAGATTGAAAATCTTGAAGCTTGCTAAATCTTGTAAATGCAAGTTACATCCCTCTACCTCTCCACCATAGCAAATCCATACAAGATATTGGAAGACATGTGAGAGATGGAAGTTTCCCCATGATTGGCAGCTCCAAACAATTTTTGCAAAAAAGAGAAGTTGATGCTGACCAACTTTTCAAATATTGCATTATTTTATTAAACCAATGAGGGAAATGCATGCCTTCAAAATTTGTAGTTTCCAAAACTTCTAAAACTTGCATTATTAATATAACGAATGACTCCTTAAACGACTATGCCTGTGTTACTTCTCAAGATTTATTACAATCACTTGCATCCAATGTCTATAAACTTTGTAACAAACAAATTGATTCGGGGATGGATTCTAATGCTAGTTGGCGAAAGATTCAAATACCTCAGACGTTTCGAAATAACGATTAGAGAAGATATGGATGATAACACCTATGGTTGTCAACTTAGAATCTTTGTGCATCAAAAAGCTCGTAAAGAATGAAATTTAGCGGTGTCCGGTCGTGTACGACCGTAGCGGTGAGCTGAGATTTGCTGCGCATAGAGATGTCCATCAAGTAAGGGATGGAATAAAGGAGGAAGACGAAGAAAAAGTTTGCTCCCGTTCCCTGGAGACAAACATAGCTTCCATGACTGCTGATAAGAGAGAAGGGAAAGATGGTTTGGAGCTCAGAGAGAGAGAGAGAGAGATGGCGGGAAAGTGCAGAGATTTGGCGCGAAATGGTATGGGTCGGGTCGGGTCAAACTTTGGTCCGATAAGTCGAGTTATTGGTTTTGCTATTAAAACTTTTAATTAAATAAATCTTTAATTATTATTATTATTATTTTCGATAAAAAAATATAAATCTAATTATTTACATCTGACCTTTTTATTTTTATTTATTTTTATCTTTTTTTTTATTTATTTATTTTTGTTAGTAGCGTTTATACAGAAGACCAAAGAGAGGAGCGAGACGACAACGTTTCATTTTGCACTTGTATAATCCGGTAGGTGAAGCTTTTCTTTTGCTCCTCTCTTTTCTTTTGATGTTAATGCTTTGTGTATTAAGAAACAGTGGGTCTGTATTTTTCCTTTGTTTTCTCGCTACCCAAACAGAGCATTACCTGATTTTAGGTTGTGAGGATGCTTGTGTGGTGAAGATGGAAAAAGGGGGGAAATTGTGAAATTGTCTGGGAATTTGAGTTTTAGGAGACGGGTCAAGGTTAGTTTGGTTGCCGAAGATTTTCTTCTTTTTTGGTGAGAATGGTATGAAAGATTGAAATGGCAAATGAGGATAGTGTAAAGATTGTAACAGTGAGTTATAAGGATGATAGTGAAACAAGTTCGGAAAGTTATGAGAATACGAGTGCATCATAATCATCTTCCAGTAGTGGCTCCAGTGAATGAGCAGGATGATGATGATGATCATAATGTGAAAGGGAAAGAAGAAGAGGAGGTGGAAATTAAAGTTGAAGAGAGTGAAATAGGGTAAGAAATTAGAAATTACAAGGTGACAATGGAAGTGATGATGATGTATAGAGGCAATTGGCTGGTTGGATTGACACTGATGTCAATAATGGTGATGAAGAGGATGTTGGTGGTGTTTTGGGCAAATTCATTAGGTCCAAGAATGAGTTTAAGGTAAAGATTTCATTATAATATGTCCTTTTCTTAGGTTAACTGTTTGTTTTCAGTCAATTTCATTTTGGGTTTGTTCAGTTTACTGGTTGGTAAGAATGTGCAAGCTTCTTTGTTTTGCTTCGTGGTAATGTGACAATTTTATTTAAATCCCATTCCTCATGTAAATATTTGTGTATTTGAATAGATTTATTGCCCTGAAATTATAAAAAAAGTAGTTGACCTTATTCTTAAATCTCATGACTAAACCAGATAACAGTTGAATAATCTCAGGACAAATTGAAATATGTTTCTTTAACATATATCCACTTTCTTTCCCAGTAAAGAACCATGGAAGGATAAAAATGTTGTCATCTTAGTTGTTTTTATGTTTTATACTTTTGAGAACTTTAAAGTAGATTTATTGAACATTTTGATGGCATGTTATTATCTGGAGTGTTGTGCATGCAGCAAATTACCTGTTGTAATATGTGAAATGTCAATACGATTTAAATCCCATGCTTCATGTAAACATTTGTATTTGAATAGATTCATTGCTCTGCAATTGTAGAAATATTTGACCTTATTCTTAAATCTCATGACTAAACTAGATGCCAGTCTAATAATCTCAAATACGTAATTGAAATATGATCCTTAAACTTCACAGCAGACTATTGCTTCTTAGATAGTTTCAAAGAAAATACAAATTAAAAACCAGCCAAAAAGTCCGTGAAAAATGTTACTATTTTACATTAAATTTAAAATGTGGCTGGTCTGGTCAATTTAACCACTCAAATCTGTTACCAGCTTGTTACTATGACCTAAAGTATTGTCCTATATTGTGGTTTGTAAAATCTTAGATAGACTTTCTTTTCCCTGTAAAGAACCATGGATGGATGAAAACATAATCATAATGTGCTTGGTAACATTTAAGTAGATTTATTTAACATTTTGATGACCTGTTATTGTATAGTGTTGTATAAATGCTGCAAATGACCTGTTATTATGTGAAAGTTGTTTGGTTTCCATTTATATCCTTTTCAAAGCAATATATATATATATATATATATATATAAAGCAATATATAAATCGATTCTTGATCCAATGCTCTTGCATGCTTCATTTTCTGGTTTTTCTGTATTCACACGGCGGGCATTCTTTGCAGGCTTTTCCTAGAACAAGTTTCGCTCTTAACTTCCAGGGATCTCCAGAGTTGGCAGGAACAACAGAAGGTATATCATTGATTTAAGCAACCAAACTAAGCTTATTAAACGTCAAAATGAGATCTATTTCTTTTATGAGTTTTGATTATTTGGACGTTGCACTCTGCAGTATGGTGGAGCAGGTTGCAAGATGAAATATTACTGAAAATGATAAATCTTATTGCTTAGTTTGTTGAAGAAACAAATATCAAATTCACCTTGTAAGTTAAAATGTAAGGGACATTTTTACTCGCACTTTATATATATATATATATATATATATACACACTCTAATGAAACTTGAGGTTGAGATTAGGTACCAGTTACAAATTTTAGTAATGTTGTTTAGGTGTTCATTCAACTACATTGGTTGTTGCTAATCCGTAGATTTGCTTTGTGTATTGCATCCAATATAATTTCCTTGAAAAAGAAAGATATTTATTTATTATTTTTGTAATGTATATATATTTTTCTGAATTTAATATATTTCTTTCAGTACCAATCCAGATAAATTAACAAACAATAATGTTAAATTTATCAAAACATTCACCAAATTTATTGACCAAATGACACGGCAGATGAGGTATTAATATTTAATTGGCTTATATTTTAAATTCACTTTTCCATTAAGGACTCATTTATCTATATTTAGATTATACATGAATATGCCAACTAATAACATGTTAGCACGTATCATTTAATGTATACGAATTTGGTGAATATTTTTATATCTATAGCCTCTTGTAAAGTAAGATAGTACTCTACTATGTCAAAAGCATAAGGAGGATTTCAATTTTCATTTTTGTCTCAATAATAACATGGTAGCTAACTACCTAAAATTTGATAGGAAACTCAAATTTGGACAACAGGTGCAGCATTTAGCTGCTGGCTAAGATCTCCATGGTTCGTATGGATCAACATTCTAATCTGGAGCCCTTTTTTCTCTGTTTTTGTTGTTGTTGTTGTCCTTAATACACCGGTTCCCTTTACATTCTTCATCTTCACTTTCACTAGTTATTGGGAGGATAGTGATGAATTTCAATAAGCATGCCACCATAGTGTTATTATGACATACGTGGAGGGTTAAAAGACGATTTGCCCATAATTTAATATTAAGTACTTTTAAAATAAATAACTATTTTGTATCTTGTCCTTCTGTTTTGCTTTAGACTATGTGATGTGTGCATAATATAAAAGAAAATGCTGCTCAACTTTTGGAAAATAAGAAAAGTGTAGAAAATGTTTTACTCAATAGCCTTTACAGGAAAAAAAAGTATCTTGGTAATGATTTAAGCAGTAATATGAATGTAATCTCCTAGTATTGTTTTTAATTAATCTTCTTGCTATGTCAAGGGTGGTTGATCTTTGGGACAAAAGTCATGTTGTTTGTAGAGTCGGGTCATAATTTGATTGTAGAGTCGGGTCATAATTTGATTCATGAAGAAAAAAAACAATAATAGTCCCACCAGTTTTTTATTTTTTATTTTTTTTATTTTTTGTTTTGGGCCAAATTCAATGAACTAGTTTTGAAAAAATATATTCCTACATTAAGAAACGGTGCAAATCTACCAACTTTTTTTAAACAAAAGCAGTTTCCACAAGTGGTCAATTATTTTCCCAGTGAGCAAATTACATTCATTGAATTACCACTACATGTGAATTCTCACTTGTTTGATGAGAAAAACAAGTCGATTTCTTATTTAAGCCTATGCATCTCCATTCATACATCTGTACCAAAGCTTTTACGGCAAAGTCCGTCTCTCCATTCCTCACCTCCTTCACCACCACCATCGATCAATGGCGCAAATCAGCATCATCGTGGTTACGTTTCCAGCACAAGGTTGCATAAATCCAGCCCTACAGTTTGCAAAGCGCCTCATCAGCGTTGGTGTCGAGGTCAACTTCTTCACCACCCACTCCACTCACCGGCGCATGATCAACACCGGAGCTTCCACCCCTGCTGGCTTGTCTTTCATCCCCTTTTCTGATGGCTACAATGACGGTTTCAAGCCTGGTGATGACATCAACCACTTCGTGTCAGAGCTCAGCCTTCACGGTTCGCAAACTCTGTCCAATCTCATCATCTCTAATGAAAACCAAGGCCGACCTTTCTCTTGCATAGTCTACACCTTGCTCCTCCCTTGGGTTGCAGAGGTGGCTCATGAACTTCATCTTCCATCTGCATTGCTTTGGGTTGAACCGGCTACCGTTTTCAATATCTACTACAATTACTTCCATGGCTACGAAGATCTGATCAGGGACAACATGGGTAAGAATGATGATCATTCAAGTTGGATAAGATTACCTGGACTTCCATTGGAGCTCAGAAGCCGTGACGTCCCTTCCATTTTAGATGCTGAAAATGCTAACAATTTCACAGCTCCATTGTTCAAACGACTTTTCGAATTGCTTGATAAAGAAAACAAACCAAAAGTTCTCGTGAATACATTCGAATCATTAGAACCAGAGGCATTGAGATCGATCAGTAAGTTCGATATGATTGGAATCGGACCATTGATTCCATCTGCTTTCTTGGATTATGGGAAAGAGAAAGATCCTTCTGATACTTCTTTTGGAGGTGATCTTTTCCAAAGCTCCAAGGATTATAAACAATGGTTGAACTTGAAGCCTAAAAGATCAGTGATTTACGTGTCGTTCGGGAGCATATCTGTTTTGTCAAAGCAACAAACGGAGGAAATTGGAAGAGCTTTGTTAGATTATGGACGTCCATTTTTGTGGGTCATTACAGAGAAACAGAGAAATGCAGAGGAAAAAGGGAAAGAAGATCATGAGCTGAGAGAGGAACTGGAGAAGCTTGGAAAGATAGTTCCATGGTGTTCACAAATGGAGGTTCTGTCAAATCCTTCAATGGGTTGCTTCATGACGCATTGTGGGTGGAATTCAACATTGGAGAGCTTGGTCTGTGGGGTTCCAATGGTGGCATTCCCTCAGTGGATAGATCAAAGAACCAATGCTAAGCTGGTAGAGGATGTTTGGAAAACAGGGTTGAGAGTGAAGGCAAATAAGGAAGGGATTGTCGAAAGAGATGAGATTAAGAGGTGCTTGGATTTGGTTATGGAAGATGGAGAAATCGGGGAGGAAATTAGAAGGAATGCTGAGAAATGGAAGGATTTGGGTAGAGAAGCTGCCATGGAAGGTGGTTCTTCTTATAAGAATTTCAAGGCTTTTGTCAGTGAGCTATAATTGCAAAGAAATTGGCTTCCTTCGCATTTATTTAATTGTTTAAGATTAAAATTTTAATTAAGTCAATAATAAGTAGGTACGTACGTCTTTATTCTTTGGCTGATCCTTCTTTTTTTATTATTTTTGTTTCTTTGTTTGGTTTTTTTTTTTTTTTTTTTTTTTCTAATTTCTTATTTGGGATAGCCAATTTTTGAATTAAACTATTTGGAAGATTAAAAATATATAATTAATTTTTTCCGCCAATAAAAGTTATAATTAACTGATTGAGGGTAAATTAAATCTTACATCGCTAACTTAATTAGCCATTAGGATCACTTGTATGTAAAATTAAATTAATTTGGTACTCATAATGCTTCATACTTGCGATGTATTTATTTTTTTGATAATGCTCATAATGCTACCTACAAATTATCTCCTTGAAATTGGAGCAGCATTTTTAATCAATTTTTCTTTTCCTTAAAAAATTATGAACAGTTGAATCTATGACACAAGTCCAATGGTTCTCGCTATTACTATTCTTTATTTTGTTATTTGTGAAAATAATAATAATGGATTTACTAATTTATCCCATTTTTAGATAACAAATAAGGAGTAAAGTGCATGGATGGTGTTGTAAAGTTAAAATTTAAAAGTAATCATTAGAAGTCAACATTTAGTGAACAATGCAAGCCAAAAAAAAAAAAAAAAAACATTTTTTTATAGCAACAATTAAATAACCAACTCTAAATTATTGATTTTCAGGCTAAGAAAGTCCAACAATGTTTATTCATCAAAAAAAAAAAAGAAAAAGAAAAAAAAGAAAAAAAGGTCCAGGAATGTTTGCTTCTGATCGACTCTAATATTATTGAATTTCAGGCTGAGAAATTCCTGCCATGTGGGCCCCCCAATTTTCACTTTCACTCTTTATATATTTATTTATTATCTTTATGTCGATTACCAGAAATATGTAAATGGACCACTCTCCATACATGTGGACTTTGATGGTATAATATTATTTTTTTTAATTAATTCTTATATCATATTTAGAAATTTAAAAATTAATAAGTGGGTAGATATGGATTTAATAAAATATTAAAATTCTATTTTAAGTTACGATAAAATGAGGACAAATGTAATTAATTTTAATATTTGAAATAATTTAAGTGCTAATAAAAAAAATTCTCATGATAAGATATATAATTATTTTTTTATATGTATATATATATATATAAATGTTATGGTAAGGGATTTGTCAAGTAGGACTATATATGACAGCATCCACAATTGTTATATCTGCATAATTTTTGTGATTTAATAGTTATAAAAGGTTATTTTTCATAATTTCCTTTTATAAATCACTTCCTAGATCAAAATGATATATATACACAATTTTGTTATACTAAGCTTGCAAGCTTACCTTATTGAATGGGCATAATATTTGTCACGAGATGTAGAAAAAGCATTATACGTGTTTCATACGATAAGTACATAATCTTACTACAATAAATTTTTACATGTATATATATATATATATATATACAACTAAGTTTACATTAAATCGATCCATTTAAATCTTAAAATGCATTTATGGTTTATCAGTCTTTACAAATTTCCTTTTTTTAATTGGGTTTTTAGATAAAATATTTGATTATTAAGTAAATGAAAAGTTTTTTTTACAACTTTAAAAGAACTCTATCCAGTATCATTCTTTATATACTACTATTTAAATATATACAAATATAATATAACTTTATATAATATTTTTAATATTTAACATATCCATAATTCATAGAGTCTTAATTAAGCCAAAAAACATGTTTTTTTTTTCTTCACAAATCACTTACAAATGAAATATTACTCCATGAATACTCTTCATAACATTTTTTGATAAAATTGATAGTCATGGAAATTTCACAAAATTTTATTTCCTATTAGAGCACTTTTAGATCATGAAAATATTATAGACGTATCTAAAGATATTCGGTTGTATATTTCTATACATATTTAAGATGTTCAGTCATATACTTCTGAATATATTTGCAATGTTCATCTATGAAACGTTCAGTTGCATACTTCTGAATCTATTTAAGATATACAGTCGCATATTTTTAAATACATTTGAGATATTTATTTCTAAAAATGGTCGATCGTATTCTTCTAAATATATTTAAGATGTTTAATAACATGTTTCTGAACAAATTTAAAATGTTTAATTCTATATTTCTGAACACAAATATATTTAATTAGTAAATATATTTAATAATAATTTTAAATAGTGGTAAAAATATAAATTTATGATAGGGCTGTATAAATTTTGTTTACTAATACAACTAGAACTTCTCATTTTAACTTTTAATTGTTAATGTAATCAAAGGACTAATAAAAAAATCAATTTTGAAATTATTATGTCAATCTAATTTGAAATTTGACTATATATATATATATATATATAAAGAAAGAAAAAAAACTCATTTATTGAAAACTAAATAATTATGACTTTCAAAGTACAATTTTATTAAGAATAGAATCCTACACCAAAATCATGAATATAGGAATTTGAAATTATCTCATTCACAACCGCCTTGAAATTCATATTAGAAGGCTAACATACCTTCATCGCCAGTGATTAAAATATTGATATCGATGAAAATACTGATAAAATTATGAAAAATGTAAATATTTATTTAAAATATACATTTTTACATATAAAATAATGAATATAATAAAATAATATAAAAATACAATAATTAGAATATAATAATAATAAAATAATTCATAAATATAAAAAATTATTGTATATAAAAAAAATACGATATTTATTAGAATCAAAATATAAAAATTTAACAAAATCATATTTATTTTATTCAAAGAGTTAGAAAGATTCATTTTATTCAAAGAGTGAGAAAGATATTCATCATCTAACAAGTCATCCAAAGAGTTAGTAAGCACTGTATGCCCTCACAATTAACCCAAAAAAAAAAAAAAATGCACCATATGCCATCACTTGGTTTGCACGTGAGATTGCCTTGTTGCATGTGAGAGTTATGAAATATCTCATCCCATCTAATATTAGCTCGAAAACCATACGTGTCATTCATCAGGCCTTGCTATTGGCTCGTGTTGAAGGATGGCTCTGGAGAATGATGCTAAAGCTGTGATCCAAAGCCTGAATTCATCTTAATACCTCTAGCCTTCACTGGTCTGCTGTTGGATTATGTTACCAAGTTTTGACCTTATCTCTGCTTTCAATTACATTTTGTTTTTCTTGGAATCCTAGGCAGAGTAACAATCTTGCTTGCATGGTTTGTAAATGGCTGGTTAACCATCATCCTCTGGTTTTTTCGGTGATATTTCTTCCCCCCACTGACGGTGTCGATGTTCATCGAAATTCAATATTATCGCCGATATTTTCCTAAAATCGACGACTTTTTCTTTACTGTTCATAGCTTCCCTACCTAGATCCTTCCATTTCTTAGCATTGCTTCTAATTTCTTAATCTCATCTCTTTCAACAATCCCTTCTTTGTTTGCCTTTACTGTCAATCCCATCTTCCATGAGTTCTTTATAAACTTTGCATTACTTCCTTGGTCTATCCACCTCAGAAAAGCTACCATTGGAACCCTACAGACCAAGCTCTCCAACGTGGAATTCCACCCACAATGCGTCACAAAACAACCTAATGAAAAATTTAACAAAACCTCTATTTGAGAACACCATGGAACTATTTTCCCAAGCTTCTCCAATTCCTTTGTGCAACTAATCCCATCTTCTTCTTTCTTTCCTTTTCCATATTGCTTCTTAGTAATAACCCACAAGAAAAGTTATCCAAAACCCAATAGTCCACATGCAATTTCCTCCATTTATGGCTTTGGCAAAACACACATACTTTTAAACTGTAGAGATAAATACTAATCCACCCACTTCCTAAATGCATGGACATCATCTAATAATTGATATAGTTGTGGGATATATAAAGGACTAGACTATTGATTTAATAGCTTTTTATTATTAGGATAAATATATTGTGTATTATCTTATACATAAACAACTTTACCACTTTGATGTAATTTTTAGTTTACAGGACTGTATTTGTTTACTAACAAGCTAATGCAATGATATTCAATCCTTCTACACAAACCATATTACATATTTTTATTCCTTATATGGTGTCAAAGCCATATACCGCTAAAGTCATGGTCATCATTCCTTCATCTTCTGTTATCCCTCAGCCCAGTCAGGTTAGCCTTTACAGTTACATATTTCCCTACAAACTTAAGTCTATTAATTACATTATATGGGTTACTCAAATTCAACCTATCCTTATTGGGAGAAATCTTGAAGGTTTTATTAATGTGGATATTCAACCAGCACTAAAACAAGTTCAACAAGTTGTAGATTCTTTGACAGCAGGCTCTAGTGCTCCTCAATAGATTCCAAATCCTGAGTATTAACTTTGGAGACATTTGGATCAAGCCTTATTAGGATGGTTGATGTCTGCATTTCTCTAAATGTACACACGGCCATCTCCAAACCATAGACTTCTTTTCAATTGTGGACCTTCCTTGCAAAGCTATTTGGCAGCCAATCAAAAGCCAAAACAATGCAACTAAAACTTCAACTCTAGTCAACCAAGAAGGATTCTTTATCAATGATAGAATATTTTTTAAAAATGAAAGAAATAGTCAACAACCTTTCTATAGCTAGTTGTCTAGTTTCTAGAATATTTTTTAAAAATGAAAGAAATAGTCAACAACCTTTCTCTAGCTGGTTGTCCAGTTTCTAGTGAAGATTTCATCATGCACCTTCTTTAAGGTATTCCTTTTGAATATGATGCTGTATTGCTAACATAAATTCTCAATCTATTCATCTAGATATAAAGGAAGTGTGAGCTCTTTTACTCAGCTAAGAAATGAGGATACAAACATCAATCTCATTTATCATGCTATTTGCTTATGCTGTAAAAAAAATGATAGGTCAATAAAGAACTATGAAAACGAGCGTCTGGATGGTTTTGGGAGAGGTGCAACTTGTGGAGGCAGATGTTGAGGGTGTGGTAGAGGAAATTCAAGACCTGTTTATTGTCAACTTTGTAAGATGCAAGGACATGTTGTCACCTAGTGCTATCATAGGTTTCATCAAAATTATACAGGACCTCCAAATCGTAATAAAAATTCTACTGCCTATTATACCTCTCCAAACTCAGTTGCAATCTAGAATGGCTAATAGACAGCGAAGCCACAAATCATGTGACAAGTGAATAATCCAGCATCCATAACAAATTTGGTTACATTGGAGAAAAGAAAGTAGTGATTGGTAATAATCAAGGTTTCCATTAAAACCATTGGTTATTCCTTTATACATTCACCTAGCGGAAAAATTATACTAAAAGAAATGTTGCATGTACCATTTATTAAAAAGAATTTTTTGAGTATTGCCAGAATAACATCAGATAATAATGCTATAGTAGAATTCAGCAATCATTTTATGTATGTGAAGGACAAGTATACCTAAAAGTAGCTATTCAAAGACAGACTTAAAGATGGACTGTGCAAAGTTTATTTGCCTACCATTTAGCCCATTGGTCGTTTTTCTTCCCATGTCATTTGCTTTAAAGAAACTAGTCCTAGTTTTAATTACCATCTTTTTAATTCTATTTTATCTTCTAATAAATTATGGCACTTTAGATTAGGTCATCCTTCTTTAACTATTATAAGTTCTATTGCTACTTAATGTCATAAGGTTTCTTTGACAAATTGTTGTGATAATAATTTTTGTAATTCTTGTCAATTAGGTAAATTGTATAGAAAATTTACTTCTCCTTCAATGTCTAAAAGTAAATCACCCTTAGAGCAAATTCATTTAGATATCTGGGGTCCTGCTCCAGTATTATCTAATGAAGGGTATAAATATTACTTAATTTTTTAAGATGACTATTCAAGATTTACCTAGTATATCCAATTGAAACTCAAATCTAAGGTTATTCAAAATTTTCTCAATTTTAAAAAAATGGTTGAAAATCAACTTCGAAGAAAAATCAAATGTTTTCAATCTGATTGGGAAGGACAATTTAGACCACTGTTAAACCTTTTTAATCATATGAGTGTTATTTTTCAATATCCATGTCCTTACATTCACCATAAAAATGGTAACATTAAGCGAAAACACTGATACATAACAGAAACAACTCTTTCTTTGTTAGCTCATAGTTTCTTACCATTAAAATTTTGGTGGAATGCTTTTGCCACAACAGTTTTTTTAATAAGTAGATTACCCACAAAGGTTCTAAAATTAAAACCTCCTTTTCAAAAACTTTTTAAAAGGAATTTTGATTTTTCTTTTTTAAAACGTTTGGATGGTGAATGTTATCCATACCTAAGACCATAAAGAAAAAAAAAATTCCTTTCATTCAGAGATTCATTGGATATAGTTCAAAATATAAAGGATACCTATACCTCAGTTTGACAATTGGAAGGACCTCTGTTAGCTCAGAAGTTGTTTTTAATGGATTACCTTATCCACTTGCCAATTTATGGTCAGAATATTCTTCTAATAATTATCCAAGCATGTTTAATTTAAGTGAATAGGTGGCAAGTGAACCAAATACAGGAACCTTTAGTCTCCCTGCGGTAGAAGAATTTTAGACCCAATCTAACACATCACAAAGCAATCAAATTGTTTATTTTTCTCTCGTAACATGTCCTCAACCAATCCATCATCCTTATATCCTACGGATAAAGATTCCTCAAGTTTGACACCTACCTTTTCAAAATAATCTTTATCCTTATCTAATTCTCCAATGATACCATCACACTCTCACCAAATAGATAAACTTGACCCAAATGATCAAGCTTCCAACCAAGTCTATCCGGTATTGATCTGCATGTTAAATTGCCTAAACTTCAACCTAAATTAACTCACCCAATAGTAACCAGATCACAACATGGAATTTCCAAGAAAAAAAAAATATTTGGATGCACAGCTAATCCATTGCTCTCTCTTCTCCTCATTGGGTATATGCCATGCAAGAAGAATTTCATGCATTACTTAAGAATATAACTTGGGTCCTCACACCAACTGATCCAACAAAAAATGTTGTTGGAAATAAATGGGTCTTCAAGATTAAACACAACTCAGATGGAAGCATCTAATAGTACAAGGTTAGGTAAATTGCGAGGGTTTTCATCAGAACACTGGAATATACTATAATGAAACATTTAGCCTAGTCATAAAACCACCATTGTATGGGTAATATTGTCTCTTTCTATCTCTTTTAATTGGCTGGCGAATTCGATGGGTAGGTGTAAATAATGCTTTTTTGAATGGTATTCTTCGAAAAGAGCATATGGTTCAACTTCCTAGCTTTGAAGAATCCAATAATCTTCATTAATTTGTGTATACTCCAAAAATCCTTATATGGTCTAAAATAGGCACAACGAACTTGGTTTGATCACTTTGTTCAACACTTCACCTATAGGGTTTCAACAAATCTCAAATGGACTCTTATCTGTTCTTTGTATACACAGGATAAGGTGATATATGGATTTTAATATATGTTGATGATATTATCATTATAGGAAACACCATTCAACTAGTAAATACCTTAATCAAGCAACTGGACTTGCACTTTTCATTAAAGGATCTTGGTCCTCTCTCATATTTCCTTGGCATTGAAGCAATTTAGACTCCTATAGGTTTGTGCCTTATTCAAATCAAATGTATAAATGACTTGCTTCATAAAATTGAAATGCTCTTATCCAAAAAGTAGTCGAACTCCAATTAGTACCAGCATGCAACTTAGGAAGCAAATTGGTCTTCCCTTCAAAATAAACTTCCTTATGGCAGCATTATTGGTTCTCTACAATATCTAACATTTACTTATCCTGACTTGTCATTCGTCATCAACAAGTTAGCCAATTTTTACAAGAACCAACAGATGTTCATTGGACTACCTGTAAAAGGATCTTACATTATCTTAAAGGGACGATTCATTTAAGCCTTCACATACATCCTTTTAATCACTTAACACTTCTTGGCTAAAATTATGCTAATTAGGCTTCCTACATCGATGATCGACGATTTATATTGGCAGGTATTGTGTCTGTGTTGGAGATAACTTAATTTCTTGATCCTCTAAGAAATAACTAGTGGTAGCTAGGTCTAGCACAAAATCTAAATATCGGGACTTAGCTAATGGTGCCATAGAAATAATGTGAATTCAATCATTGCTTGCTGAACAACAAATTCACATCACTCAGGTCCCTATTTTATGTTGTAATAATATGAGTGCAGGATCTTTAGCTTCGAATCCAGTGTTTCGTGCATGGACTAAGCACATAGAAGTTGAAGTTCATTTTATGTGAGACCATATCATACAAAATAAATTTGAAGTCCATTATGTTCCCACTTCCAAGTAGATCATCGACATCATGACTAAAATGCTACTGACTACTGATTTTCTCACTCTTTAGTCCAAGCTCAATCTGTTTAAAAGCATCTTGAACTTAGGGGTGATGTAAAGATAAATACCAAGCCACATAGTTCCTAAATGCATGTACAACATCTAATAATTGATATATTTGTGGGATATGCAAGGGACTTATCTTTTGATTTAATAGCTTATATTATTAGGATAAATATCTTGTGTATTATCTGATATGTAAACTACTTAACCACTTTCATGTAATCTCTAGTTTACAATGCTATATTTATTCACTAACAAGCTAATGCAATGATATTCAGTTTTCCTACACAAACCATATTACGGATTCTTATTTTTTACACAAACGAAAACATAAAGAGTGGATGCTATTGGTTTTGATTCATCCATTCCATGCAATTCCAATCCCTTGAAACTTCAAAAACATCTCCTTTAAATGAAGTAGTCATAAATGGATCTTTATGATCTTCTTTCCCACCTAAGAAAGTTATCGGAATCAACGGTCCAATTCCAATGAAATCAATCTCATTAATTGCTTTTGAAGCCTGGGGCTCTAAATGATCTTAAAGGTGTTGACAAGTACTTTTGGTTTTTTTCAAGAACCTCAAACTGCTCTTTCAACACTCGTATGCCAATAGCATTCTTGGGTTTCGAAGCATCCATAAAGGAGGGAAAGTCTGAGCCAGTGAGTTTAAATGGCAGTCTAGGTAATTCTATGGAACATGAAAGGTTACTGATATTGTCCTTGATGATATTTTCATAGCCATGGAAGTAATTGTGATACATATGGAACACTGTGATCGGCTCAACCCAAAACAAAGACATTGGAATTGAAAGCTCCTGAGCTAACTTTGTGGCCCATTGGAGGCATAATGTCACGTCCCGTGCAAAAGGAGTAAAACCCTTGAGGTTTAACCGGAAGACTCCACACTCTCCATGAAGGATCAAGAGAAGCCCGGAATATTCTAGAAGATTCAAGAGAAACCTAGACTAATGTAGATGAGAATCTCTCTAGAATACTCCATGTAAATATCTTGTACATAACCCTAGAATAATCTAGAACCATAACTAGATAGGTGACATGTGTACATATCTAGAACTTTCCTACATGCCAAGCCCTCTATATAAAGGGGTTGGACTCTCATTTGTAACATATCCAAGAACATCCAAGAATCCAAGTATTCTAGTAATACAAGTATTCTCCACATTCTCTCAAACTCTCCTACTTCCTACTCTTTTACTCTTAGCTTCCGCATTTTCATAGCTTGTGGGCAAGGCTTACTTAGCAAGGGAGGTGCTAAGTGCCGCACGGGAGTGTTGGAAAAGTTAGGCCCGTGACAGTTGGTATCAGAGCCAATTGCTGCTCAAGAATATCGTTGGTGTAACATGGAAGTAGGCAAGATGACTAGCTCGGAGGTTACCATCAATGTGGAGGGAGCTACCGAAGTGCGAGGTCGTGAAGAGCAACGCAACCCCAATGCGGGGAAGCAGAGGCATAAGTCCAAGTCCAAGGATGTGATGACGGGCGTAGAGTTACGCTTGGAGGAGCATGCATCCCGAGTACAAGAACGGTTTGAGGCGCTGGAGGGTCGCCTAGATGGGCTAGAGTCGGAGGACATTGCCATCAACCAAGCCGTAAGAGGGTTACTCAATGGGCTAGATGATGCCTTAAGGAGGGAGCTCCGCGCGACACGCGACCAATGCATGGGGGAGGTAGCAGACCTTCGTGCAATGTTGGAGAGAGAATTGGATGCCATCCTCACCTAAATGGAGGATATGCGGGGTGATTGGGCTCTTTGCAAGAGGGCGGTGGCGTCGGGGACAACCACCATCCGCGAGGGGCCACGAATTGATGTGCCAAAGCCCAAGTCCTACTCCGGGACAAGGAATGCGAGGGAGCTCGAGAATTTCCTTTGGGGCTTGGAGCAATACTTTGAAGCAATGGGCATTGTGGACGATGCTTCAAAGATTAGGATTGCCACTCTCTACCTTAGCGACACGGCAATGTTATGGTGGAGAAGGAGGCATAGCGACATCGAGCGAGGTACGTGCACTTTCCATACCTTTGATGACTTTAAAAAGGATCTCAAAAGGCAATTCTATCCGGAGAATGCCGAAGATGAGGCAAGGAGTCGCCTTCGACGACTCAAGCAAGTAGGCCATATCCGGGAATACATCAAGGAGTTCACCAACTTGGTGTTGGAGATCCCGGACCTATCGGATAAAGACTCCCTTTTCTACTTCATGGATGGACTACAACCTTGGGCCAAAACGGAGTTGAAGAGGCGTGGAGTACAAGATTTGGCTAGTGCCATTGCGTATGCCGAAGGCTTTATCGACTACTCCAACCAAAGAGACTCTCCAAAGTCAAAAGAATGGAAGGACAACCATGGAAAAGGTGGGGGAGAACCTAGTGGGTCCAAAGAGAATGAAAGGGAAGAAAGTGCACATAAGCCAAAAAGCTCAAGGTGGAAGCCGCCTAGAGAAGGTAAGGATGCTTCCAAACCTAAAAACTCTTGTTTCTTATGTGATGGACCGCATTGGGTTAGGGATTGTCCGAAGAGGAAGGCTTTGAATGCCATGACTACCCAATACGAGGAGAAGCAAGAGGGAGGAGCTTGTATAGGTTCCTTACAACTGTTGAATGCTATCAAGGCTGCTCCGAAGGAGACAAAGAAGAGTGGCCTAATGTTCGTGGAGGCAAAACTCAATGGGATGCCCACCAAGGCGTTGGTGGACACGGGTGCCTCACATAACTTCCTATCGGTGGAGGAGGTACAAAGGCTTGGGATTAAGGCAACACAAGAAAGGGGCTCCGTAAAGGCGGTGAATCCCGATGCGAAGCCACTCCAAGGAGTTGCTAGAGGCGTGAAAACCACCATCGGGGATTGGGAAGGCCAATTGAACCTAACGGTGGTGTCCATGGATGACTACAAGGTTGTCCTTGGTATGGACTTCTTCAACCAAGTAAAGGCTTTCCCACTCCCATTTGCAAACAAGTTATGCATCATGGATGGGGGAACGACGTGCATGGTGCCTACGGAACAAGCTAGCAAGCGGGAGGCTAAAGTCTTGTCGGCACTGCAGGTTGAGAAGGAGGAGCAACTCAACCTGGTTGCTGCCCAAAAGCCTAGTGAGGATGCCCCAAGCCATGCCAAGACATCTCCTAAGGTACAAGATGTGCCAAAGGAGTTGGACCAAGGGAGCTTGTGTACATTGGCTTCAAGTCGTGGAGACGACAAGAGAAAGCACGTAGAGGCTAAGGAAGGGAACTTAGCCAAACCATCACCTCAACAAAACAAGGCACTACACAAGGTGCATGACGGGAAGGCACGACGCAATGAAGAGTCACTTCCCATTGTAAGGAAAGGGGGCACGGAGGCCCTAGCGGAAGGTAAGTCAAGAAGGGCACCCATGGAGATAGCGACTTCACCCGACAAGAATGTGGAAGCCACACTTGCGGATCGAGTCGGTCAACATAGAGGCATGCCCAACTACACCAAATACTTGGTGAAGGGGAAGGACCTGCCGGATGGTGAAGTAAGTGGGGAGTACGAAGATACACAACGGCAACTCAAAGATCGCATTCGGCGGGTAAGGAAGAAGGCGCGACGAGGGCGTCGCGAGTTTAGGTGGGGGAGAGTGTCACGTCCCGTGCAAAAGGAGTAAAACCCTTGAGGTTTAACCGGAAGACTCCACACTCTCCATGAAGGATCAAGAGAAGCCCGGAATATTCTAGAAGATTCAAGAGAAACCTAGACTAATGTAGATGAGAATCTCTCTAGAATACTCCATGTAAATATCTTGTACATAACCCTAGAATAATCTAGAACCATAACTAGATATGTGACATGTGTACATATCTAGAACTTTCCTACATGCCAAGCCCTCTATATAAAAGGGTTGGACTCTCATTTGTAACATATCCAAGAACATCCAAGAATCCAAGTATTCTAGTAATACAAGTATTCTCCACATTCTCTCAAACTCTTCTACTTCCTACTCTTTTACTCTTAGCTTCCGCATTTTCATAGCTTGTGGGCAAGGCTTACTTAGCAAGGGAGGTGCTAAGTGCCGCACGGGAGTGTTGGAAAAGTTAGGCCCGTGACAATAAGCTGTAGACTATAGTAATAAATGGACGGTCTTCTTTGGTACTAAAGTCTATGAGTTCAGAGCGAGCTTGCTTTCCACAATGGTGAGTCTCTGATACAAAGGTCTTAATATCGTCTCCAAGATTGAACTATTCATCATAGCCGTTAGATCAGGGAAAGAAAGATAAACCAGTTGGTGGGGAAGTTTTGGTCTTCATGATGCATCGACGGGCAAAGATGATGGTGACCAAGGTCATCTCTGTGTCGGCACCAATGATGTGCTTTGCCAATTGTAGGGCGAGATTTATGTGACCTTGTGCTGGATACAAGATGAGGATGAGCTTGGGTTTCGCCATGGAAAAATAAGTGGCGCGTAGTGGCACGTGGGATTTTGCAGGTTGATGTATGGTTTTTGTATGGGATTTGAAGTGAAATATTGTTGGTCGGACTTGGAGTCAATTAATTGGACAATATATGGATGTTGAAGACTGAAGAGGCCAATAAGCTTGAAATATAAAATAAATAATTATCTATTTCATAATCTTGTTTTATAGAATAATTAATAGTAATGTCGATGTGATTGTCTGTAGTTTTATAACATATAATATGTAACATATATATATTGATCCTTGTAGAGATAGTCAAGTGGTAATAGCTACTATTTCTTCGAACAATGATCAGAATTGGAATCTCTTACCTTCAATATCAAAAAATAATTATTGATTATTATATTATTTTTTAAAATATGGCAATTTAGTAACGTTTGTGGTGACGAATCTGGAAGGGAGGCTGGGGTCACGGTTGTTAATTGGGAATTGGAATCAAATTGTTGTCCTGCCCGAAACGGGACGTATCTAGATAAGTCTGAAACAACTAATTTGCAAAATTTATTAATTTGCTCTTTTTGTTTTATCTGGATATGAACTTAATGCACTGCTGCTTAAATAAATATGTATTTTTTTATTTTTTTATTTTTTTTCATTTGGAAATAACTGAAGAGGTAAAATGGACAAAAGAGGATTTGTTCTAGTAGTTTCGTTATGTTTGTATTTTACTCGTTTCGATTATCATTTTAATCATTTGTGGGTCTTGTGCTGATAACACTATATTAAGAAAATGCATGTGTATTCCTTTTATTTGGTCAACAAACAATGTGAATCGATTATAAAGAACGGGTTACAAACGCCTCCATCGAATCACCTTTCTTTGTTTACAGTGTAGATGGTGCTAAATTGTCCCAAATAAATAAATAAAGCTCAGATGGTGATAATAAATGGGTTGGTCATGAGATGCTTAGTTGGTGTAGATGGATTGATAAACTGTTTAGATGGTGCTAGGTGGATTTGTAAAGTTGCTTTGATGAGGGTAGAAGTTTGAGTATATATAACCAAATATGTTTAGGTTAGTAGGGGTGCCATCATCGTCTGCCTTGGAGCTTGGTCATGGTCATACTGAGTTCTACCCTTTCAATTACATCCGAAATTTGAAGTCAACCTCTAACCTTTCATATTTTTTCCAGTAGCTATTTGATTAATTTTTTTTTTAAAATTAGCTTATATAAATATGGCAATTATCTTTTTCTTTTCTTTCTTTTTTTTTTTTTTTGAAATTTCAATATAATTATAAAGGAAAGGAAAAGTAATTTGAATTTACAACTTTAAAAATATAGATGTGAAAAACATACCTCTAAATCAATCTCATTTATCAAAATAAATTATTTTTTAGTATATATATATATATATATAGATATTTTGGTATAATAGAGGTGGGTGTAACCAAAACAAAGTTTAATTTGAAATGTAAATCTGACCACTTTCTTTCCTTTCATTCCATTGGCCCTCTTCCCATCTCACAAACAATTTATCCTCTCTCTTAAACCAGCTTTAATATATGAGCAATAACACCCAGCGCATATTGCCAATTTCTTGAAGTTTATGGACGTTAAGTCATGGAACTGAACGGCGTTACAATTTTGATGGAAGCTGTTGTAGAATGGATTAATTTCAATTGCAAGTCCCGGAATAATTAATTTAAATTTAATATCAGTAACCCCTACCGTTATTTAAGTTTTGATGAGATTTAACAGGTAAGGGACAAATTTGTAATTATATACCTTTGTAATCAGTTTTTTATTGACATATTCTGATTTGCATTGGTTGGAAACACCTGTAATGCAGTAAAATAAGCTCAAAACAAAATAATAAAACAAATAAAAAACTATTATAAATATGTAAAATGGAAAAATAAATAAATGAAAAAGGCAAACACCTCCTTCTTCTTCTTTCCCTTTTTTCCCCTTGTTTTTTCCTTTGCATCACTGCTTTCCACATCTAAAATTAGGATAAGCTTAAAATCCAGAACCCAAATATGATCTCGATAGCCAAGATTACAAAAGCCCAAAGAAGAATACCAATGGTAAAAGGGAAAGCCCAATACAATAACACCATATTTCTCAGCCCAAAACTTTAGCAACTTCAGGATCTAATTCTATCTAGAAAAAGCTACACGTGTAATTCTTATACATCATATCTCTCTAGGCAACTGCCACGCAGCTTCCATTTTATACATTTTATTATTTTTATCAAATATAAATATATATCTCAGTCATTGAAGAGAGAAGCTAAGTAAGTAAGAGTTGGTCTTGCTTTTTCCAGGCAACATAATCTGGGTTAACCGCTCTCATCGATGAGCCTTCATCAGCATCTTCCGTAAAACTCTGGTGGGCGTTCATTGTGCCCAGAACGAAACCTTCAAGTCCGTGACCAATGGCCGGAATAACTTGCGACCTCCAAAGTATGTAATTGGATCGGTCAAGCTTCAGTGGAAGGCCGTAGTTAAAGGCTCTGAAAATGCTGTGGTGCGCTGAGTGTTTCCTTTAGTTAATAATGAGCTCTGAGAAGCCATGCTCTGATATTCTGTATGATTTTAGAATAAACTATAGAAAAAAAGATATTTAGTTATGACAGTGCAGTGATAAATGGTTGAATATTTCTTTCACTGTTTATATTTTTAACGATATATATTTATATTACAGCCTAGGAATTATACGTAAATATTCAAGCGAAAAAAAGAATTATACGCAAATAATTATCCACAGCCTTTTTCCTGACGTTGATAGAGTTTTGGGCTGAGAAGTCTGGTGTTCTTGTGTTGGGCTTTGCCTTTTGTTGTTGGTATTCTTCTTTGGGCTTTTCTTATCTTAGCTAGCATAAGGCATGGCCAACTCCTCACTTCTTCCTTCTCTCGTCCTCTTTGTCTAATTGTTTTCACGATCTCCTTAAAGTCCATCACTATCTCAAGCCTTAATGAGTGTTCTTTATTTCTTTTTCTCTTCCTGAAAGCAAATTAATGTATCCACTCAATTAGATGGAACATTGCTTTCCAATTAAAGTTCAATCCCATTTTAAGGACCCATTTTAATGGCCAGCTGGTTTTAATTATTCCATTCATATATCATTGGAAGTATCTAATACAATTTCTGGCAGTTGTATTAGACTGAGCAGTTTGACATTCCGTCGAATCCATGTCCGGCCTGTTGAATCCCTCATTAGCAGCTTCTTCACTCTGAGAAGCCACACTAGCCCTGAATTCTTCATCTTTCAAACCCTTGTCAAGTTTCGGATGCGCGTCAATTTTGAGAGTACCTATAGAAAATTTGATAATGTTAAAACCATTAACTACCTAATTTAATGTTCATTATGTTCTCTCAACAAAAATATCTCATTATTCATAGAAATCTCAAATTAAGAGGTCAATTTGGTCTAGTACGAAATAGTTACTTGAATTTGTTCTCTGCGATGCCCATCAAATACGGAAGCAATCTTCTATAGCTGAGTTAATAAACCAGGGCCAGGGGTTTTGAACACTTCCCATTGGAAACATGGTCTACGAGCATGTACTTAAAAATTCCAATCTAATCATGGATTCAAAACAGTAAAAAATATTCAAGCCTATCATTCACAATTTTATGTGGAAAAAAAAAAATTTCAAAACATATTAAAAATCCAACATAATGTTTTTTTTTTATTTTTTTTATTCTGAAGAACAATATGAAAAATTGAAAACTTAGGTAGAATTTGGAAGAATATTACCAAAGAGGGGAGGAATTGTTATAAATAATCATAAAAAAAAAAGTTTATAACCAACTCTTTATTAAGAGTCCATTTTTAAAGTTTTGCACTTTAAAAATAAAAATTATAAAATCAAAGAAAGTCTCTAGAAATATTAAATGTTAATTATACTTTAGTGCTTTCTAATTTTGGATTGTTGCAATTTGGAATTCCAAGTTTAGAATGTTGCAATGTAGGTTTTTATGTTTTAATTTGTTGGATTTTGATAAAATATGATTTTTAACTAACATGATTTAATGGTTCCGATTTGATGGTTCCATCCCACTTCACCAATATTAAAATGCAATTTTGTCCATTACAAAATAAAATAAAAGAAAAAAAAAACAATTTTTCCCAATTTATTATAATTCCAATATTTAATTTGTTCGCATTTAAAACCTTCAATATTAAAAATTTTGAGGTCTGTTTAGCCATGTATTTTGCAAACTGTAATTGTTTTCAATCTAAAACACATATGTGGTATTTGACTAATGAGGGTTTTAAAACAATTTTCAAAATAAAAATAACAAGAAAGGAAAAACACAGAAAAACAACAAAAAGTTATTTGGAGTTGTTTTCAAAAAAATTAAAAATCTAGAAGAATAATTTGTTAGCGGAGAGGCTTTCCATCTCTGTGAGCTTCTAACCTCGCTAGATACTCAGACTTGACCCAACAAGACTCCTGTAATTTTTTTTTTATTTTTTTTTTTTTACTTTTGACGAAACAATTTATCAAACTTATATTAGCTAGTTTCATTAAATAATATTTTTTTAGTTTTTTATCCGGAGAAATATTTCTAGAAATAAAAAACATAGCCAAACAAGCTCTTGCATTTTAATATCCTTTAATTTAATTAACCATCTTTTGCCAGAAAAATTTAATTAAATTAAAATTTAACAGCATAAATTACTAGGTTTAAATCTTTGAATGCACAAAATGCAACTATTCAAACTAGATGATAATTGACATGGAACTATAAATTGCAATTAACCCTAAATAAAATTGGAAAAAAAACATCAACAACATTTCTTTGTTTATTCTTTTTTGACGAAACCATTTCTATCTTTATTCAATAACCAAATTATTATTCATTATTATGAGCCTGAAAAAAGGTAAATCGTCTTTGAGATAAGTATTAAATCATACCTTTTGGAATATTATATTAGACGTGATAGATTTTTATAAGTCTCTGATGGAGGCTGTCGAGGATGAAATTTCTTGTATGACATGACAATTAAGTCTGAAAAAAGATAATTAAACCTTAATCCCGATATTACTCTTTCTCTATCACTGCCAAACTATGTTATAACAGCCCAAAATTGTTGTCGAATGATGAGATAATCCTGCAAACAAAAAATGATAAGATACTTTACCAGGTGGCATCTTTTATGAGAACCCAAAAAAAATGATAAGATATTAAAATATTCATTAATTAATTAATGTTCGTTGACGACTCTAATTAAATTATTGAATTTCAGAATTTTCACTTTCACCCCAATTTTCACTTTCACTCTCTATACGTTTATTTATTTATTATCTTTAGGTCGCTTTTGCAATTATTAAAAGATAATTCTAGTTCCACTCATAATAGAAAAAGAAAATAATTTTGGTTGATAATTGACGACAGTAGTTAATGTTAAGTCGGTATCCTGCTATATTATATATATATATATATATAGATATGGTTAGTCCTTTTCAAATAGAAAATGTAGGCTTTTTATATCATGCTAAATTACATTTAATCTACTAAATATTTTATCTAAAATTATATATAATGAAATGATAACTGGTTAATATAAATTATCGATATTATCCTATAAATAAATCTATTATATATCTATATATATATATATATATATATAATTTATGATATAAAAATTTGTGGATACAAATTAAATAACATGCTACATTATATGAACATTTGCAGGTGTTTAGGTGGGTGTCTATGTCATGACTTATCCCCCAAAGATATGTATATATATATATATATATGAATGCATGTGCCATGTGGTCGAATATCATTGTGAAAGCTAGGGTTACAATTTGCCATTTACACTATTGAAATAATATAGTAATACAATCACTTTATGCAACATCTTAGTTAAAGAGCATACTATTTTTTCATTCTGTTGTTTTTTTTTTTTTCCCTGCATTTTTTTGTTTTTTTCCCCAAATTCTTGTACCAGAATATATAGGTTACCTAAATGACAATTAAATTTAAAAAAATTTGGAAAGTTAGATGTTGGCATACTGATGTAATTTTGGATGTGGTTGGAACGATAGAAGTGAATATGACAATATGATCAAGTTTTCAACCTAGATGATGGTGGTACACGAACAAAGACTTGGCGATACTCAAAATTCTGTGCTTATCAAATCACCTTACTAATCCATCTATTAGCATATTATCAAGAAACCCTATATACAATTAAGGTGTTCGTAATCTGTTCTTTCTAATCAATACACATATTGCTTGTTAACCTAACAAATGGAATATTCATCTTCTTAGTTAGTCTAATCAGCACAAGACCCACAAATAATTAAATTGATAATCAAAACAAAAAAAATACGAACAAGACGAAATAAATAGAAAATGTTTTTCTTTTTCCATTTTGCCTCATTCAGTTATCTCAAGAGGACAAAAATACAAAGAAAACAATTGCTTAAGCAGCAGTGCAATAAATTCTTATCCAGCTGAAACAAAAAGAGCAAATTATAAATTTTGTAAAATAGCTGTTTCATACTCATTGATATGTCCCTTTTTGGGAAGGACTGATTCCAAATCCCAATTAATAGCCTCCAACTTCCCTTCCAAATTCGTCACCACAAACGTCATCATGCATTAATTTCGATGAAATTTTTCTTTTTTCTTTTTTTTTTTTTTTCCTAATAATAATCAATTTTTTCAAATTTTGCTATAAAAATTGATAATGATCAAATACTATAACAATATGTGTGTTAATGTTTTTGAGAGCCTAGCTGGAATAAGTATTGATGATAATCTGTGTCCCCAACCTGGTGCTTAAATCCCACTCTTCTATATATATATATAAATTCTTTTTACATACTAAATAATACTATAAACTATGTTCTAAAACTACATATAAACAATCACATTCGTATTATCATTAATTATTCTATAAAACAAAATCATAAAACATATATATATATATATATATATATATATATATGTATATTTTAATTTCAAGCTTGATCTTTTCATTACTCTTCAGCTTCACCATCCATATAATGTCCAATTGATGATTCCTAGTCCAACATTTCACTTCAAATCCTCAGTCACAAACCCCATATACCAATCTATCTAACAAAAACAAAAACAAAAACACAAACCATACATCAACCTACAATACCCCACGCGCCACCTCGGCGGCCATGGGAAAACCCCGGTTCATTCTCGTCGTGTATCCAGCACAAGGTCACATAAACCCTGGCCTTCAATTTGCAAAGCGCGTCATCGACGCCGGTGCAGAGATCACCATGGTCACCACTGTCTTTGCCCACCGGCGCGTGATGAAGAGCAAAGCTTCCACTCCCACGGGGTTGTCCTTCTTCCCCTACTCCGACAGCTACGATGAAGGGTTCAAGCCCGGGGATGACATCCACACCTTTGTATCGGAGACTCGCCGTCGCGGAAAGCAAGCAGTCTCGGAACTCATAGACTCCGGTGCCAAACAAGGCCATCCATTCACTTGTATAGTATACAGCTTATGCCTCCAATGGGCTGCAGAGTTAGCTCATGAGCTTCGAATTCCAACGGCCTTACTTTGGGTTGAGCCAGCTACAGTGTTTGATATGTATTACTATTACTTACATGGCTATGAAGATATCATCAAGGACACTATCAATAACCCTTCATTTTCAGTAGAATTACCAGAACTGCCATTGAAGCTCACTGGTTCAGACTTTCCCTCCTTCATGGATGCTTCGAAGCCTGAGAGTGATATTGCCATGCAAGTATTCAAACAACAATTTGAAGTTCTTGAAAAAGAAAGAAACCCAAAAGTGATTGTGAACACCTTTGATGATTTAGAGCCTGAGGCTTTGAAAGCAATAAGTGAGATCGATTTGATTGGAATTGGACCGTTGATTCCCATTACTTTCTTGGACGGGAAAGAAAATCATGAAGATCCATCTGAGAATAGTTCATTTAGAGGAGATCTTTTTGAAGGCTTAAAGGACTGGAATTGTAAGGAATGGATGAATTCGAAACCAAAAGGTTCCATTGTTTATGTTTCATTTGGAAGTATGTGTGTGTTGCCAAAGCAACAAATGGAGGAAATTGGAGGTGGGTTATTGGATTTTGGCCAAACATTTTTGTGGGTTATTACAGAGAAGCAATATGAAGAGGGAAGGAGTGCAGAAGACGAATTGAATTGCATAGAGGAATTAGAGAAGCTTGGGAAAATAGTTCCATGGTGTTCTCAAATGGAGGTATTGTCAAATCCTTCATTGGGTTGTTTTGTGACTCATTGTGGGTGGAATTCCACATTGGAGAGCTTGGTTTGTGGGGTTCCAATGGTGGCTTTTCCAAGGTCAGTAGACCAAGGAAGCAATGCAAAGTTGATAGAGGATTCATGGAGGAGTGGGGTGAGAGTGAAGGCAAACAAGGAAGGGACTATTGAGAAGGATGAGATTAAAAGGTGTTTGGAATTGGTAATGAGAGATGAAGAAATTAGAAGGAATGCGAAAAAATGGAAGGATTTGGGTAGAGAAGCTGCCATGGAAGGTGGGTCTTCTAATAAGAATTTCAAGGCGTTTGTGAATGAGGTAATTTTAGATTCCTAGATTTGTGAATTTGGTATTGGATTCTCTTCATGAATAAAATTGCATTTTTTTAATTATAATAATCCTATATTAAAGGGAGGGGAATATAACTCAAATCCACAATTTTAAAAGTATAAATATGAAGGATTTATCAACTAAATCATCTTTATCTATCAAATAAATTGTACTTTAACAATTGTAATTACTTTGTTTTCTTTTGAATAAATAAATTTGTTTTCTACTTGTATATCTCCCATCTTATAGTAGAAGATACACATATTACCAAATTCGATGGGATTTAAGATCTTGCCAGATTTTTCTTTTATGTTTTAATAGTGAGATTAATTTCAGTGCTATGGCTTCAAACCTATTTTTGTATTAGGAATTTAATGTTCAAAATAAAATTATTTTCTCAAAAAATAATATTTTTCCACTGAATTGTTCATGTAGAAACTCTGAAAGCATTAATAATGGTGTTTTTTTTTTTTGTTTTTCAATGAGAAATAAATATGTTTTGATAACCATGTAGGGGAATCTTTCTTAGCCAAAAAAAAAAGTGTAAGGGGAATCTTTATATCTAGCATTCTGACAATCAAATTAATAAATTAACTATTATTGTTATTATATTGTAAAATAGTAGTCAGCCAGTAAGGGATAACCGAACTGGGAAGCTCACTCCCATTTTAAGGACCAGCCGACTCCCCCTTCCTTAATTTTAATTTTGGATCCTATCAGATCCAGTTTTAAAATATTTGTCTTCAATTTATCAAATAATAATAATAATTAATAATTTCCTCCTTCAATTACCAAAAAAAAAAAAAAAAAAACGAAAAAAAAAAGAAAAAAAAAAGGTTTTATTCCATCCATACATCATACCTATTATTATCATTATTATATATTATTATTATTTGGATAGAATGGGGACCAACGGCAACATAAAGAAAATACTACACAAAGTCATGGGGATCTAGCAACCCACACTACATTTTCACATAAAAAATTTTGAATTCTTTAAAGAGGAGAATAAAAAAGGGACAATTTAAATGTAAAATTATCACCAATAGAAATGTAGATTACTATTTAGTTTTTTCACTAAGTCATTAACAATTCTTGAACAATTCCATTTGCAAATATTTTTTTTTTTAAAAAATTGAAAATAAAAATAAAATAGAAACCACAAGGCCAATGAAGATGCTCTAAGCTCCAAATATAGTTTACTAAATTATGAGCTGCAAAGTTTCTCCATATGACCATGATATAAATATGACCTTTTGAGGAGGGTGTATTAAACCGAAAGATTAGAATACAAAAGGCATACCAACTGATCAAGCCTTACTCGACCATTGAATTATAGATTAATAATTTTTTTTTCTTTTTTAAAGATAACATGTGGTGTGAGGGATATGTCAGGACTATAATTGACTCTTTGTCCTTTATATTCTTTACTTTAAAGAATCGATTTGTTTTTAAAAAAAAAAAGGAAAAATCAACCTATTTTTTATTTTAAAATATTAAAACCTTTTTTTAATTACAAATTTCTGTACTCAATGTCTCCACACTATTTTAGCAAAGTAATGAAGTAGTATTAAACGTTTATAAAAATAGCAAAATTAAGAGAGGAGATGGGAAAATAAAGAATGTTGTTGGACTAGTAGAAATAAGTTCATTCCCTATTTTTAAGAGATGCTCTTTACTATAGGAAAATTGCTCTTTATATTAAAATTAGCAATAATTTCGAGCATTAAAAATACAATTTCACTTCATTTATTCAAATCACAATGATCGTGTTCTTATCTTATATGTACTAATTACATGTAGTGCTGCTTGAAAAGTCAAAAAAAAAAAGAAAAAAAAAAGGGAATTGGAAGATATTTACGTAGGAGGGAAGGATCAACTTATATGATTTTCCTGTAAAAAATAAAAACAAAAAAAATCATATATGATTATTTGTTTACGATCCAATTCCCTAATTAATCACCCACAAGAATGGACCACCACAAATTGAATTAGAAGACGGAATTAACCGTCCGATCCGGATCATACTGAATTGTCCGACTTATCTTAAGGCCTCGGGCTCTAATGCATGGAAGGTGCTTACAAGCATTTTGGGATTGCATTATTTCTTAAGCATTTCGAATGTGCTCTTTGAATATTGGGATAGCGGAATTGTAAGTGTTTGCTGTATCCATGAAGGAAGGAATGAAGGAAGGTCACGGCTAGTAAGCTGGAGTGGCAGCCCTGGTAATTGTACTGAAATTGAAGGATCATTATTAATAGCAATTTTCTCCCTTATAACATCTCCGTAACCATGGAGGTAATAGTAGTATATATTGAAAACTGTTGCACAGGCTGAATACAAAGCAACCCCGATGGAAGGTTATGGAGTTCCTTAGCCAAGTGAAAGGATGGCCCACTGAGTAACGGAGTCGTTGTGAATTGATTTTATTTTATTTTATTTTATTTTTAAACCTTGAACTGGAGATTGGGAGAATCGAATTTTTCCAATTTTCATTAATGTCCAAGGGAACATTGATTTTTGATAGGAAATGATTTAAGGAAAAAAGAAAGAAAGTGGAAGTGAAGCACTGTAATTACATAGTCAACCATAATATATGAAAGTGAAACCAAATGACTTAAGAATTACATACAATCAATCAGATTTTATTGAATATATCAACACAGTAATTCCTTTCCCTTTCTGAGTAAAAATGTCATTATTTTCTTGAAAGGTGTAGTAGCGGAGAAATATTCATAGATTGATGGTTAAATCGTGAAACTCAGTCAAAACTGACAACCCGAGCGTCACTCTTCAAAAGTTTGGCGTGATCTGGGTCAGTGCCACGTCAAAGTAAGAGAGAATGGATCAAGCAATGAAAACGGAGATTTAATGACAGGACCATTGGGGAAACCTTTCAAAAATCCTGTGTGAGGAAGTTCTTTTGGATAATCTTTAACAAAAGCCCAATAGAACCCCATCAAAGCAACTAAACACGTGACATATAAAATAATATTTCGATATATAAAAATAAGCCACAATAGTAATTAAGTTGTCAATTATAATTAACAAAAATAGTCTATTATACTACAAGCTACTAGTATACATATATGCTAGAGTTACTGCTATCCATAGTTTATATCAAAACATTCTAAAAGTATTTATAAATTTAAGTTATAAAATTATGTGAATAAGTCTAGGCAAAAATAAATATAAACAAGAGAGAGAATAATACTATTGTTGTTATGGTAAAATATGAAATGATAAATGATTTTGCGAGATTATAGATTGTCTACTAGTTGCCTAAACCTAGATGAATAAATTAAAAAAAAATAAATATAAGATAAACATATTTTAGTAAATGACATAGTACAACAAGAAAAGAATAATTTATTCTTGTAAATAATTTTTTCAAGATGTAACACTCCGATCCGAAAAATTGCTATTAATTTAAAATTTTGATCAAGTTTAACCAATGTTAAACGGAGATGATCGAGTAGGTCCTACAGATGACTTTTTACTACGAAAGAAATTTCGCTTTTAACAAGGCGAAATATTTATTGATCCTAGTACGTAAACTAGTAGTACGTCAAAATTAGAGCTAAAATTAAAAAGTTATAGTCAAAACAATGTGCGGACTGATCAACAAGCCCGAGGTTGACCTTTCATTTATCTACATTTTGATTTTAACTTATGTACCAATAATAGTGTCCGTCAATATGAGTCCGTAGATTAACAGCACGCTTAATTTGGACCTGTATTTGAAAAGTTACAGATCTATAAAATCGTGCTTAATTTTCCAGAACTGATTTTATCGGTTAGGGGAATGTTTAAAAGGATCTCTAACAGAAGGTGGCATATGTCATGACTAGAGAGGGCCACATTTCACCTTTAAAAAAATTACTTGTTTTCTTTTCTCTCTCTCTCTCTCTCCCCTCACTCCCTCACGTTAAAAACAACTCCTCTCTCTCTCTCTCTCTCTCTCTCTCTCTCTCTCTCTCTCTCTCTCTCTCTCTCTCTCTCTCTCGACCAGGGTTGGATTGCCACATTTCGACCATTCATGCATCGCATGTGCCAAACATGGGTGGAGCCCATGAGGTTTCTGGTCAATAGTTGAAAAATCATGTCGAGCCATTGTCGGATGCGCCTAAATCATGCGACTGACACTAGCAAGGGAGAAGCTGATTTTCTAGCAATCCGACCACCTTTTGGCCAAATTTATCCTCCCTCCTGCCATTTTGGGATCCCCTAAGCTCAATTCTAAGCTTCATTCAATTAAATTCCCTACAATTTTATAAATACAGTGAGTTGAATTTAGCCTAAAACTTTTTGATTATTTTCCAACCACGAGTGACAAGTTTGGGGTGTTTGACCAAAGTTTCCTTGATTCTTGTCTTGCAAGCTTTCATTTGATATATAGTTTGCTAATTATGATTGAGTATATAATATTTCACTATTTTTGAGCTAATTTAGAAATTATTGTAAAAATCTAGATTGCATTGGAAGTCTTCCTTAAGAAAAATTATCAGATATAAGTTCACAGTAGATAATAGAAGTTAATGGAATGCTCAATTTCATAAAATTGAATATAATTGGGAGAAATCCCAAAATTCAAGTAATAGGACAATTGGGGTTATTGTATAGCCAAACTCCTTTAAAATCCAGCATTAGAAACCCAAAGTAGTAAGAGTGAGTTTTAACATATTTAATGTATTGCAAAATTGTTGGAAAATGTATGGGTCATTTAGATAATATTTTTCGTGTATATCAGGCACTCAGCGGGACATGCAGTGAACCCTGCAGTAGAGCAAGGAGGGACAATATCATTTGAGTGAGTGGTCTATTTCCTAAAATTATAGGCAATCTTAATTATATTATTGAATTGTTTAAATTTTTGTAAATTATGTGATATGTTTTAAATTTGAATTGTATGTGCCAATTTATGTGGTTTTATATTTGATTTTGCATAAATTGATTTTATGGAATTCAAGAAAATAATCGTGATAAATCTATTGTGCACAAAATATATGTACATCTATAGATATATGTATATATTTTTATTTAGTTATTATTATAAGTTGGACTTAAAGTGGTTATTTAACAAACTATTATTAATCAAGTATTTTATAAAATTTCAAAAAGAGTTTAGTTGCTTATGTTGAACTAAGAATAAATTAATATTTTGTTTACTTATTTGCTTACTTAATTATGAAGTAAGTTTATTTATTTATTCGTTTATTCATTTATCTATTTATTGATTTATTGATTTATTTATCTATTTATTGATTTCTTAATTAATTTATATATTTAATTATGATTGTCTAACTTTGAGCATACCACTTAGCATGTGTGTTATTACATATTCATTATACACTTTGGATTTCAAGAGTCATATATTATTTTCGGAATCATGTTGTTATATATAAATGTATGTGCACATTTATGCATATATTTATATCTAAATGTATAAATATAGTCTTAGGGATTTTATAGATCTATTTGTTATGTTTAATTGTGATCGTTTAATGAATTTAGATTTAACATGTTATTTACACTTATATTATTAAAGTATGCTAATGTGTTTAAAAGGTTGTATTTGGTTTTAGCTAATCTTATACATTTATTTCAAATAATAATTTATATTCTAGATATATAAATTTTGGTGATGGATATTTAATGAAAAACATTCTGATTTATTTAATTATTTATCTATTTCTTTATTTACATGTTTAAAACAATTAAATTATGATTTTTAAATGTAATTATAAGGAGCTTTTTTTCCCCCTTAAATTATGTATTATATGTGACTAGTTAGACTATAGATGAACCATATAGTATTGGTGTTCTATATGGTTATGTTTATGAGTTAGCGCGCATGTTATATTTAACTGTCCTTTGTAAATAGAGAGGGTAGGTATATATTTTACAGTAATAGTATCAACAACTCTTCCTTAGGCTTAAGGATGATAGGTTTAGCCATTCATATAGGAGCTAAGGATGAGAGATACTTTGCACAGTAAGTATTAGTCACCCTTTTTGATCATAGAATAACAGATTATTTAAAACCATAACTATTAGGATGATAATGGGGCTGCATACAGGTTCTCTTCTCCCTTCCTTATCAGTCAAATGGTTTTTGGGACACTAAATATTATCTGGTAGCACTGATATATTGTATGGTATATCAGGTGTTCTTTCAATATATATATATATATATATATATATTATGTTGTATTAATGTGCATCATACCGTACAGGGGCACAGATTCAATTTGGCTCACGAACAACCTAATATCGTATTTCTGCTGTCTACAAAAATAACGAATTGCACGACCATTATAAGCAATCACCATTATTGTTATTATTGTTGTTGTTGCTGCTATTGTTATTAATTGTTATTATTATTATTATTATTATCATTTTTTATTATTATTCATTATTGTTATTGTTATTATTATTATTGTTTGACTAATCTTACTGGAAAGAAAACTAATAGATGTATAATGTATCATATAAAGATGATAGATTTATCTTATTATTATTATTATTTTTATTATTTTTAAAAGACAAATGTGGTGTGATGGACATATGACACTATGACAGTACTATAATTTGACTCTTTATATGTCTTATATATTTTGTGTCTGCTGCCTTACTTTCCCATTTACAAGATTTTAGTTTAAAGCGGTAGCAAAGAATTTAAATGTAGTCAACATTTTATATTTTTTGTGAAATTAGTCAACTAGTTATTTAAAAGCAAAACTCTCTTTGAAATTGAATAAAATAAGGAAATTACTTTTGCTTGAAAATGAATATAATTAAGCTACAGATTTGCATAGAAATGAGATTAAATTGTGTCATATCAATAAAAATAAATAAATAAATAACAATTGACCTTTCTAGCATTTTGCAAAAGTAAAATAAAATTGTCAATCAAACTCGCACAGGTTTGGTTCGATAGGAAATACTAGTGTAGATATTTTTTATATTTTAAGGATGTAATTAAATGTAAAAATATTTGGATATTGGTAAAAGTCCACCACAGTATATTGTACGGATAATTCAATAGCAAAGTTAATTTTTTTAAGACAATAATTTCGAGTTTAAACTTTTATATACCCAATTAAATAGATAATTAATTTGGCCTAATAATAATATGCACATAATTTTTTTAAAATATAGAAAATGTCGCACAGTTTTCATTTGAATCCATGTATAAACAGTTTTATTGTTACAAATAATTTATAAAATAAAATTCCAAAAATAATTTTCAACTGTTTTAATTAAGTTATATTATGAATTAAAAAAATAACAATATTAAGACATATATTAATAAATTTACAATTTTAACTTTAAAAAAAATTCTGATGCTCTTTTATTTCGTCTTACCAATAAAAGATTACTCCTTTGTTAATTTTCTTTTATCATTTACAATAATTATTCTTATTACAGTGTTTCGAATCATTATCAAGTAAATTAATTTCATTTTGATATCTTTTATTTTTTTTGGCTAATGAAAACTAAAATAGCATTATTTTTATTATTATCATTAGTAAGTAGATTTATAAATGATCATGATAACATAAGAATGATAAGATATTATTATTGTCTTTATTTTTCTTCCTTTTTCCCTTTTTTTTTATCGCTTTATTATTTCACATGGTAAGATATGCATATGTTAAGAAAATATTTACCCAAAAAAATATATGCATTGAGGTTAAGGAAATCAATAATAATATTAATCATCAATGATAATCATCAATAATATTAATAATATCAAAATATAAAATCTTCCCATTCGAAAAAAATATATATATATATATATATATATACGATCTTAACATGAATTCACCTTTTCAATATATATATTTTTAATTTAAAAAAAAAAGTCAAAAAATTTTTTAAAAAAACCAAGTATAACCAATCAATGTCCATTATCCAATAGTAAAGTCATCGTTTCATTAATGAATATTCATCCAAAATTATTTAAAAAAAAAAAAAAAGGGAAAATCAAAATCAAAATCAAAGTAGAAGAAAGAGGAAAAGAATAAACACCTTTTATTACCGAAGTTGAAGAAAGGTGCAAAACATTAATCAAACTTGTGGACCAGCTCGCTCTTTCTGGTTTATCTCATCCACAAATTCCTTGAGATTCTTATCAGAAGACCCTCCTTCTTTGGCAGATTCTCTTGCCAAATCCTTCAATTTCTTAGCATTCCTTCTCATTTCCTCACCTTTATCTCCATCTCCCATCACCACTTCCAAACACCTCTTAAACTCATCACTTTCAACAATCCCATCTTTGTTCTTATTCACTCTCAATCCAATCTTCCACACATCTTCTATCAGCTTCGCATTGGTTCCTTGATCTGACCACTGTGGATATCCAATCATTGGAACCCCACAAGCAATGCTCTCCAATGTCGAATTCCATCCACAATGTGTCACAAAGCAACCACACGAACTGTTCGACAAAACGTCTAGCTGAGAACACCATGGAACTATTTTCCCAAGCTTCTCCAGTTCCTCTCTGCAGCTAAGCTGATCTTCTTCTTTCTTATCTTCTCCATTATTACTATCAGGTTTTTGTCTGATTACCCACAAAAATGGACGACCCATTTCCAACAAAGCTCTTCCAACTTCCTCCATTTGTGGCTTGGCCAAAACACTCATGCTACCAAACGACACGTAAATTACAGACCCTTTTGGTTTCGAGCTCAACCATTCTATATAGTAATCTTTCGGATGCTGTAAAAGATCGCCTCCGAATGAAGTATCAGAAGGGTCTTTCCCATCCAAGAACGCCGACGGGATCAACGGTCCGATTCCGATCAAATCGAAGTTAATTCCGATTGCTTTCAATGCCTCGGGCTCTAATGCATCGAAGGTGTTTACCAAAACTTTCCTGTTGTTCCCCAACTCGAGCTTTTCGAACTGGTCTTTGAACAATGGGATTGCGAAAGTGTACGCATTTCCAGCATCCATGAAAGATGGAAGATCTCGCCTTTTGAGCTTCAGTGGCAATCCTGGTAATTCTATTGACCATGAAGGTCCGTCGTTGAAAGCACCATTATTTGTGATTGCATTATCATAGCCATGGAAGTAATAGTAGTAGATATGGAAAACCGTGGTGGGTTGAATCCAGAGCAACGCAGAAGGAACTTGAAGTTCGTGTGCCGCCTCGGGCGCCCACGGAAGGAGTATGGAGTAGACTACGCAACAGAAAGGACGGCCTTCTTTGGCGGCGGAGACGACGAGATCGGAGATTGCTTGCTTACCGCAACGGCTAAGCTCCGACAAAAAGTGGTCGGCATCGTGGACACCGTGTTTGAAACCATCGTCATAGCCGTCGGAGTAGGGAGCGAAGGACAAGCCGGAGGGAATGGAAGCAGCTTTGTTCATGCGGCGGTACGCGGAAATGGTGGTCACAAAGGTGACTTCGGCTCCGATGTGAATTAGCCGCTTGGCGAATTGAAGGCCGGGGTTTATGTGACCTTGTGCCGGGTAGACAACGATCAGGAATCGGGGCTGCACCATGGCGGTTTGCGGTGGTTAAGGCGGTGCCTGATGGAGCGAGCGGATTATTGGAGAATTTTATTGTGGTTAATTTGTGTGGTTGCGCTTGTGTTGGGTTTGGGGTGAAATTTGTTGGATTGCATAGAGCTTAGATATCAGAGTTTGGATAGAAGGAAATGACGTTTATGGTGAGAATTTGAAGACAAAGGTTAGTGTTTGCGTCCGGTTTTTTATGTCCTCTGTTTATCGATGTTCTATTGGACAGAAATGCATGGCTGGTCTTTGTCTGAATTTCAATTGGGCAAAATCTTTTTTGTTTTCGTGCATAGTTTTGATATTTGAACTTATTTACTTGTCTTTTTCTTGGTCCTTTTTTTTTCTTGAAAAAAAAAAAAAAAAACCCAAGAAATATAATATAATTTTTTGAAATATTATCCTGAATTTATACTAATTAGATACTTTGATATGGCAACATAATATAGCTATAATGAAAAAATATATATATATGGCTATAATCAACTTATGTCAAGATTCTTCCCTTATTTAATAATTATACGTAATAAAAGAAAGAAAAAGTCATAGCATTTAATATTTATTATCCTAAAAATGTCATAGCATTCGATATTTATTTTCCAGAAAAAGTCACAGCATTTGATGCTATGTTTATTTACCTTTTTTGAAACATGTCTATGCTTTGTAATCACCAATTAACAAAAAAATAATAATTATCGTAATAAGATCAAGATCAATATCAAATTAAAAATTTTTGTAAAGCTTATGATGATCATTCAAAAAAAATATGTTTTTTTTTTTTTTTTGGCTCAAACGAAAAAAAAGAAAATGTTATACGAAAAAAAATTTAAATTAGAATATGGAATATTTCGAGCATCACTTTGTTTAGTATTATTGTTGTTGCATCTGAATAACATCTTAAACAAAAAATTGAATACTAGGGATATGGTGTGTATAAAATATGGTTTACTTAGTTTAGGTTTCACCAAAGAAACAAATTTTATAATATTAATTTTTTCTAATGAAAACAAAAAAAAAAAAATATATATATATATATATAAAAGTAATTTCCTAACTTATTTTTTATCGTTATAATAAATATCTGTTTTAATATTTATATTGATTTTTATTTTTTTATTCCTATGGTAAAAATATTGTCTTTCATTTATATATTTTCATTATATTATGCACATTTCTTCCCTTTTTTTTCTTTTTTTTTTTTTTTTTTTTGGTTTGGGTAGTGATTCTTTAGACTATTTTCTTTATCCTTTAGGAAACAAAATTTTAAAAAATAATTTATTAGTTCTTGTATTGATTTTTTTATAAAAAATTTGTACTCTTTTTTCTAACATAAATAATTTTCTATATTATTCATCTACCCAACTTTTTGTTATATCTTTCAAACAAATAAATATAAAAGTAGTGTTAAATACTTTATGATCTATGTATTTATTTATATATCTAGTAAAAATAATCTTATTTTAGATTTTTTTAAAAAAAATTTAAAACTCAAAACGAGATAGAAATAACCTTGATTATACTATGGATTAGAAACTACGTAGATCCTAGGATAGGAAAAACCAGAACCAAAGCCATGAAATCGATCAAACTGAGAATCATTCAACATGGATCCCACCCATACCAACTAGATCCTCACAAATTTTATACAATTAAATCTTAGTCTGGGAGAAAATTCTAAATGCATGAAGATAGTTTGTGTTCATTTTTATTTGATACAACATTAATAACTTCTGAAATATTCAAAACTTAAAAAAAAAAAAAAAACAAAAAAAAAACAAAAGCAACAACACACACACACGCACACACGCACTCTGTATAATTAGTCCTTCGATTTCATTCCATAACTTTTCCCACAACATCTTCTTGTCAAAAATAGATTTTTCTAAACGAATGTTTCATAAAAGGCTTGCAGAAACATTTTTTTTCAAAGAAATTATTTTATATTGGAAACAAATATTTTTTACATGCATGTATGATTTTTGGTACAAAATATTCTAATTTAATAATAAATGCTAATTTCAATGTCAAATTTCGATATTGTTATTTTAATGGAAAATGCTAAAAATAACAATTTCAAATTTTAAAATTTATTTTAGTCAAATTATGGAATGTGCATAAGGGATAAGAGATATAGAATCCACATTTAAATATTATTTTAATTAATTAAAAAAATAAATTTAACCAAATAAATATATGGTCCCACCAACTTTTTGATTGTAGATCTCACTTAGAAATTTTACCATTTACATTTTTAATGTCAAATTTAGCACTAACAATACCATAAGTAAATTTTGCCCCTCTCCATTAAAACAATAAAAATAACCAACCTATGCTATTTTTTGACAATGACATATGCCAAAATAATTTGTAATTCAAGTTGCTCTAAAAGCATAGACCGCACATGCAAGGAGGATATATTGGTTTTGTCCATAATGGATGCATGGTAGAGTTTGGAATGCAGAGATAAGAGGAGCAATCAAAGTAAAAGAGTTCGAATTTATCCACAGCATAATAATAATAATAATAACTCAGAAAATCTTCAGGAATTTAACAAAAGTTTGGTTGGCACATAACGATATTATTTCATTATATATATATATATATATATATATACATCATATATTTTTCTTTCTTATGAGTCATTAAATGAGTTTAGGTATATATCAAACGGCATAAGTTTCTTGATTATGAGCTGTTTTAGAATCATCTCTCTCAAAGCAAGACAAAGATATTGAAGAAGATTTTATGCGATCAAACATGAAAAAAGATAAAAATAAAAAACAATACAAGACCAATACGGAAGCAGAGTTGGATTTCTTCCTTAAAAGGGTATTTGCATTTTCAATTGAGATAGAATGGTGTTTTAAATAAATAAAAAATGATCAATAAGATCAAAGTATATTGCCTCATGCTTAGATTGATAAATCCAAGAAAAATTTTTATATCCACTATTCAAAAGGGCAAAATGAGCTTAAATATTTTACTGATTTAGAAAAATTTAACTATTTAGAATTTATGAAAAAGAGAATCTTGATTATTGACCGCGTCCATCTGTCTATAAAAAATGAAGGACAATTAATTATATATCAAGCTACAAGATGGAGGTATGTAATTAATTAGTTGAACAAATAGGATTCGGTACAAATTTTGGTTTTGTCTCACTTCCTTCATGGTCTATTTCTAGCAAAGTGTCGATAGAAATTTCAACAACTATTTGGGCAATTTATTGCAACTCACACCTGATATTGACAAAATATATATAGTTAACTCTTGGATTCATTAATTAATTTAAGATGCATGCATGTTATTCAATTAATTGAAATATAACTATTTTTTTTTTTTTTTGAATCTTAGTAATTAGAATTATATTTTATTTTTTCTAATTAAAAAAAAAAAGAATGAAGTGTCTTAAATTTATTTTGTTGTGAAAGCATTCTCTACTAGATGTGACCTCTATTGACTTCAAATTTAAGAGTGATATCTAATTAGATTAGAATATCAATCAACATTGATCAGTTAGTCCAGTTCGATTTTTCTTTGGGTTTTTTCGAAAAATAACCATATTACAACTCCATTTTAGAAAAATAGCAAAATTTTTTTTTAAAAAAAAAAAATAGCCAACTTTTAGTACAACAGGACCAAAATATCCTTTGTACTTTTTTTTTTTGGGTCTATTTTCTCTACCGAAATGCAACTTTCTTTTAGTTTGTTGTTTTTGGTTTTTTTTTTTTTTTTTTTTTCCCTCCATTCCCTTTTCCTTTCGAAACAGAACTAGGGCATAAAAACAAAGCTAAGCTTTCCCTTTCCCTTTAGAAACACACCAGCGCCATTTTCACTTCAAGCAAAATTATCCTCCCATTCGCCGGTGTCATAGAAGAACCAGTTTTTGGAAAATTGTTCTCCCTCCCCATGCCCATGCGATCTGATGTTGTTTGATTTTCATCTTTGAGCAGAGAGACAAGTTTCTGGAAAATCAAAATTAGCTTGCAAATTTCTATAGAAGGTCCACATTTTCGTCAGTTAGTTTGCCAAAGAAGAAAAATAGCAGAAAATTGGTGGAGATTTTGCGAAAACTGACAAACTGGAGGAAATTGGCGGAAGTTCATCTTTTTCGCCAAATTTCCTCCGTTTTTACTGTTTTTCGCAATTTTTCAGTTTTACATAAAATTTCTCCCATTTTCAAACCATATGCCACTTAGATATCTTTAAAATCACATATAACAGCTCATAAATTAATTTCTTGCATACCCATATTAAATAAAAAGCTTAAAAAATCCTAAACTAATAAAAAATACAAGAAAAAAGAGAAAGAGAAAAAACAAAAAAAAACACATATTTCCTTACATTCATCTAATAAGAAAAAAGATAAAATTTTTACCTAAGTTTAGTTTGAGATGTGAGAAAATACAAAAAAATGAGAGTGAAAGGCGATGAGATGCAAAGAGTGACCTTAGAGAAACCCCACGAACGGCTGTGTAGAAACCCCACGAACGGCTGTGTAGAGGAAGAAAGGAAAGGGTAAAAAAAAAATCTTTTGCGTAATTTTCAATTTTATCAAAGGTATTTTTGTCCCAAGATGGCTAGTTGTTTTAAAAAAAAAATTTTTTTTGCTATTTTTCTAAAATGAAGTTGTAAGATGGCTATTTATCGAAAAAATCCTTTTTCTTTCTTCAAGTCTGAACTTTTCCACATGCCAGTAGGCCCAAACTTACCCACAAGAATAGAAAGATGCACTTATAAAACCGAAGAAAGGAAGTAAGTTGTTTTACTTTTCTTTCCAAATGTATCTGAAAAAATGACAACCAATTACACTATTTTTTTCTTTTTTTCTTCTTTTTTTCCTTATGATTTTAACAAATTTTAATTTAAAGGAGCAATTACACTGTTTTATATGTACGCGCTTGCTGAATCACAAGATATTTAGAAACCTACCAAATATTTTACTGAATTTTTAAAAAAAAAAGAAAAAGCAAAACATAAGCAAAAATGAGATAAAAAAATTAATGTTATATTGCCATACTATAAATGTGAATAGAAAGTTAGATGGTACTTATCTAATTTTCTCTATCTTTGATTTTTTATTGAATATGTGGTATTATTATTTTTTACTTACTATTTAATTAATTAATGTTAATTTGATAAATTTATTTTCTGCGTTTATTTTTAAATGTATGTAATATAATTTTAAATCTTTTTATTAAATCTTTTAAATTAGTGTAATATGATTTTAGATTTTTTTTTTTTTTTGGGTTAAATTTCATCTCCTATGTGTGTGTGTACATATATATATATATATATATATAGATATATAGATATGGTTGTTTACGTTAAGATTGCCATTTATGAAAGAACGAATTTGTTCTTTTACAGTGAGAAATGAAAGACAAAAGGGTTAGTGTTTGCGTGCGGTTTTTTCTGCCCTTTGTTTAATGATGTTATATTGGACAGAAATGAATGGCTGGTCTTTGTCTGAATTTCAATTGAGCAAAATCTTTTTTTGTTTTCGTGCATAGATTTGATGTTCGAACTTATTTACTTTCTCTCTTAAAAAAGAAAAAAGAAAAAAGAAAACAAATATAATATAATTTTTTGAATATATTATCCTGAATTTTTACGATTTAGATGCTTTGATAATCGAAACTCCATAAACTTTTTACTTGTCTTTTTTTAGGTCCTTTTTTCTTACACCAAAAAATAATAATAATAATAATCAAAAATAAAAAATCTAAGAAATATAATATAATTTTTGAATATATTATCCTGAATTTTTACTATATAGATGCTTTGATAATCGAAACTTATAAACTTTTGAGTTTTCAGAATCTAATTAGATATGGCAACAAAATACAGCTATAATGAAATATATATATATATATATATAAACTCCATAAACTTTTTACTTGTCTTTTTCTCGGTCCTTTTTTCTTACAAAAAAAAAAAAAAAAACAAAGAAATATAATATAATTTTTTGAATATATTATCCTGAATTTTTACTATATAGATGCTTTGATAATCGAAACTCCATAAACTTTTGAGTTTTCAGAATCTAATTAGATATGGCAATATAATACAGCTATAATGAAATATATATATATATATATATAGATGGCCATAATCAACTCATGTCAAGATTCTTCCCTTATTTAACAATTATACGGACTAAAAGAAAGAAAAAGCCATAACATTTTGATATTTATCATCCACAAAAAGTCGTGGCATTTGATGCTATGTTTATTTACTTTTTTGAAACATGTCTATGTTTTTTAATAACCAATTAACAAAATAATAATAATAATAATAATAATAATATCAAGATCAATACCAAATTCAATTTTTTTATATAGGATGACAATCATTAAAAAAAAAAATGTTATACGAAAAAAAGTTTAAATTAGAATATAAAATATTTCGAACATCACTTTTTTTTAGTATCATTTTTACTGTACAATCAATTATCAAATTAATTATAAAAATTAAAAAAATATTGAATAATATTATATTTATTTTAATAAATTTAATTTATAGTAAACAGTAACAATTATAAATAAACTATTATTAATAAAAATATACAAAAAAATATATACATATTTGATAAAATTATTTATTAATTAAGATAAAATAACCATTACAATTACATTTTATTTCATAAATATCATCTCAATATTCATAAAATATTTAGATAATTTAAAATTATTGATATCTTTCTCGTTCTCATTTTAAAATATAAAATGTGAAAAACAACAATTGAAAGATGTATTTTCTTATAATAATTTTTTATATAATTATTAATATGTCAACTATAAAGATCTTATATTAAATATAATTATCTTTGTGTTTTGTATAGTATATCCTATCTTTTTTTTTATTTGCTCAGTATTATTAATTTAAATGCCATCGATATCAATTTTACATAACATTGTATTTCCATATTATTATTTTATATCATTATTTTCTATTTTTATATAGTCAATTATTAACTTTTAATTATGAGATTCTAATGAATCTATCTTATACAAAATGTATTGCAAGTATAAATAAATATATATATATATATATACATGTTATCAATTAATAGAACAAATGTATTGCAAGTATAAATATATATATATATATATACATGTTATCAATTAATAGAACTTTTCAAGATAGTTGAATTTAATTCATTTTATTTTATTTATATCATTAAATACTTAAAAGACAATCAAAAAATAATATATATATATATATATATATATATATCATTAAATTTAATTTGGTAAAATATTTTATTAAATATCAATAATATTTTTGAATTTTTTATAAAAAAAATTTATAGGTATTTCGAAATTTTTATGAAAATTTCAAAAATTTATATGAAAAATTTTTAAAATTTTGATGAATATTATAAATTTTTTATCCAAAATATCAAGAATTTGATGTGGATATTTTGAAAAAAAAATTTATGAAAATTTTGGCAAAACTTGAAAATTTTTTATAGATATTATAGAAATTTAACCTATTTTTATTTGAAATTTAAATTTTTTTTGACCCCTTAAAAAGAAAATTTCACAGAATTTCGAGAAAAATTTTGATATTTAAAATCTTGGGCTTTATCCTTTAGGAAAAAAATTTTAAAAATTAATTTATTATTTCTTGTATAGATTAGTTTTCAAAAAAATTGTACGCTTTGTTTAACATAAATAATCTTCCATATTATTCATCTACCAATTTTTATTTTTTTTAATCTTTCAAACAAATAAAAATAAAATTAGCATTAAATACTATGTGATCTATTCATTTATGTTATATATTTATTAAAAATAATCTTATTTTAGAATTTTTTTAATTTAAAACTAAAACGAGATAGAAATAACCTTGATTATACAATGGATTAGAAACTACGTAGATCATAGGACAGGAAAAACCAGAACAAAGCCATGAAATCGATCAAACTGAGAACCACTCAACATGGATCCCACCCACGCCACCTAGATCCTCACAAATTTGATATAATTAAATCTAAGTCTGGGAGAAAATTCTAAATGAATGAAGATAGTTTGTGTTCATTTTTATTTGACACAACATTAATAACTCCTGAACTATTCAAAAACTGAAAAAAAAACACACACACACACATACACACACACTCTATATATATATATATATATATAATTAATCCTTCGATTTCATTCCATAACTTTTCCCATAAGATCATCTTGTTAAAAATAGATTTTTCTAAAAGAATGTTTCATAAAAGGCTGTAGAAACATTTTTTTCAAGGAAATTATTTTATAAAAAATATTTTATATACGTGCATGTATGATATTTCTTAGTGCAAAATATTCTAAGAGCATTTTTAATAATAAATACTAATGTCAATCTTAAATTTTAAATTTTATTTTAATCAAATTATCGAACCATATTAGAGAAAGAATGTGCATAAGGTATAAAATATATAGAATCCACATTTGAATATTATTTTAATTAATTAAAAAATAAATTTAATCAAAGAAATATATGATTCCATCAACTTTTTGACTGTGACTCTGACGTGCAAATTTTGCCAATTACATATTTAATATCAAATTTAACACTAACAATATCATTAGTAAATTCTACCTCTCACCATTAAAATAATAAAAATAACCAACTTGTGCAATTTTTGCACGGTGACATATGCCAAAAATAATACATGTAATTCCAGTTGCTCTAAAGCATAGAATATTTGGCCTCACATATAAGGAGGATATATTGGTCTTTTCAACAAGGGATGCATGGTAGAGTTTGGAATGCAGAGATAAGATTAGGGGCCACCAAAATAAAAGAGTTAACAGGACGTCATGGAACAGGATAGGGTTGTCATTGTGGACAGGTGAATCTGAACACATGAGTCATAGATCTATTATTTATTTTGTATTATTTTATTTCACCTTTAGATGAATACAAGAAATATAAAAACAAAACTCAATGATGAATTTAATCATAAACTTAAAATTTAAAATATTGAAGGATTTTTTTAATTGCTTAGTCTCGTCCTCTCATGAACAGCTTATAACAAAATTTAAAAAATATTGTTTCCAATTTGAATTTAATCTTCCCATCCACAGCATAATAATAATAATAATAATATCAACTCAGAAAATCTTCTGGCATTTAATAAAAGTTTGTTTGGCACATAATGATATATTTTCATTATATATATATATATATATAGAAATATATATTTTTCTTTCCTATGAGGCATTAAATGAATTTAGGTATATATATCAAAGGACATAATTTTCTTGATTATGAGTGGTTTTTCTTTCCCTACAATTTCTGTGCAAGATAGAACATTTGGAAAGCACGGAACTCGTACAGCTATGGAAGACGGAGGCGTGTAATTAATTAGTTGAACGCAAAAAGGATTTGGTACAAATTTTGCTTCATGTCTCACTTCCTTTCCTGGTCTATTTCTAGCAAAGTGTAGCTAGAAATTTCAACAACTATTTGGGCAATTTATTGCAACTTACACCTGATATTGACAAAATATATACAGTTCATCGAGTCATAAAATTAAAGTCTTGGATTCATTAATTAATTTAAGATGCATGCACCTTATTCAATTAATTGAAATATTACTAATAATTTTTTTTTTTTGAATCTTAGTAATTAGAATTATATTTTATTTTTTCTAATAAATTTTACAAAAATTTAGTTATAAATTACACACTAACATAAAATGAAATTAAATAATTTTCAAATAAGATCATATAAATATGCATGTTAATTTCATCAAATTTATTGATCAAACTTTAAAATTTGAAATAAATTTAGAAGGAAAAAATAAAAATAAAAACAGTTCACAAAACAACATTGAAGTTTGACAGGACAATGAAAGATATATCATGGATATGATGAAAAGTAGAAGTGTTCTCCTTCGCACCGGAAAAACAAAAAAAAAAAAAAATGAAAGAAGTGAAGAAGTGTTCTCAATTTTATTTTATTTATTTAGTTGTGAAAGCACTCTCCACTAGATGTGACCTCCATCGACTCTTTAAATTTGAGAAGTGATAACTAATCAGATCAGAATATCATTCAACATTGATCAGGAGTCCAGTAGACCCAAACTTGCCCACCAGAATAGAAAGATGCATTGATAAAACCAAAGAAAGAAAATAAGTTCTTTTACTTTTCTTTCCAAGTGTGGCCAAAAATATGCTAACCAATTACACTGTTTTTTTTTTTTTCTTTTTCTTTTTTTTTTCCTTGTGATTATAACAATATTTAATCTAAAGGAGCAATTAGACTGTTTTATATGTACGCGCTTGCTGAAACGGAAGATATATAAAAGCCTATAAAATATTTTACTAAATTAAAAATAAAAAGAAAAAGAAAAAACATAAAAAAAAAATGAGATAAAGAAATAATGTATATATCTATACTAATACTGTAAGTGTGAATAAAAAGTAAGATGATACTTATGTAATTTTATAAATTTTTATGATTTTTTATTAAGTATGTGATGTTACTATTTGTTGCTTGTTTTCCAATTAATTAATGTTGATTTTACAAATTTGGTATATACATATGTGGTTTTAAATGGATATAATATAATTTTTAGGTAATTTTACTTGTTTTCTCTTTAATTAATTAATATTGATTTTTTACACATTTATTCTTCATATTTATGGCTTTAAAATGGATGTAATATTATTTTAGGTCTTTTTATTAAATCTCGTCTTCTATATTTATATATATATATATATATATATATATGGATGTTTAAATTAAGGTTGTCATTTATAAAAAAGAATTTGTTAGTGCTGCCAATCTTCCTCATACTTTTGGTATTTACAATGTTTTCCTTCTCCATTTTCATTATGCAGCTTATAATACCTTTTATGTTGTAAAAAGCTGTAGTTTACTTCAAAGTTTGTATCAGTTTTTTATATTTTCAATCTACAGATTGGTACTCAATCTTCTTACTTTCTTTTTCATTTTTTCCCTGCTTTATAGTTTCTCCATATTTTGTATGATTTGGTTCCTCTTGATATTCTTCTTGTCAATTTGTTTATTTATTTTCTTAGGCATTTTAGCTTGGTAAAACTTAGAGTAAACATGAAATCTTGAAGACTTTTTTTCAGAATAATTAGGATTATATAGAAATGTTAGTAATACTTGCAATGAATTCAAAGACATTAGATTAGCAATAGTACTCATTTGGTTGGAAAGAAATGAAGATGAACTACGCATAAATGCTCTAATCTTGGTAGTATATGATGATTGTTCAAGTGTGTTCGATAATTTTGGGTAATTTTCATTAGTCGTTCTTGCTCTGTGAAAGTGTTGCTTGCTTCTTAATTAGTTTCTCCTAAATTTGACATCTTTTCTCATAGTTAGTTAGTATAATCCTCATCTCCTTTGTTTTTGGTCAAATTGCATAAAAATATACTTAACAAGGAAGATTTTAAATTTACAAACTTGTGGTAAGTGCATATATGTATTTTGTTCAATATGTGGGGTTTGGTTACTGGTGTACTTGATTTTAAATATGAAGAGCAAATTTGGAAGAGAACCACGACGAAGATAGAAAAAGAAGAAGATGTTTTTGTCAAAGCATAATGTTTTGTTTTGATGTATATTAATTTCCTCAAACTCTGAAAACTCAATTATTTGATTACTTTTTTGTTTGATAACATTGTTCTTTTTCTTGAAAAACGTACAAAAAATAATGTTTCAACTTTTATGTATTTAAAATTGTACTTTGGCAGTGAGTATTTTAAAAAAATTAAGGGAAAAAAAAAAACAATTATGAAAGCAATAGACACAATGAACCTACAATTTTATTTTCAGGATTGAAGTTTGTATAATAATCTATTTTTTATAGTATTTTATAAAGACTTTTAATTTTTTTTATTATTTTCAAAATCACACTATTTTTAATATTTTTAGTCTTTTAAAATTTATTTATTATTTTAATATATAATGTATTTACGATATTGGCTTAATAAAAATAACCATATATAAAAAATCTTGTCCATACAAATTGTTAATGTATTTACTTGTATAAAGATCTTTAAAATGTTAAGTAAAGATTAGATAAGGAGATGAGTTTTATCCTTTTGTTTTTTTATGTTTTAAAGCTTCTACATGATAATAATTGATACGCTTTGAAATGTAATGAATACTTATTTGTATTAAACTACTCATAAGTTTAATTGATTGTGAATGTAAATTACTTTTGACAAAACCATAACAATCAAGGTACCATCAACAAAAACATAATGACATATAATTAATCAATATTTAAGTTTTCATGACAAATATATATATATATATATATATAAAGTACTCAAAATTATTTTATTTGCTAATTTTGACAAATAACAGGCTAACTGTATTAAACGCAATTGCTATTTGGTATACTTCTTCAAAATCATGTTATTAGCATATTTGACAATTACATCATCATTACACCTTGAATAAATGTGCGGGGCACTGAGTTTCCATATATATGATCTAAGCTAATATGCAAATACATTTTCATGACACAAGATCCAATACTATCTTTTCAGCTAAAAAAAAAAAAAAAAAAGGAAAGTCCGATTCTATTTATGTCAATATGGGGGGACAACTTTCTTGGGATAAACAATCTCATCCACAAAATCCTTAAGATTTCTCTCGGAAGACCCACCTTCTTTTGAAGCTTCTCTAACCAAATCCTTCCATTTCTTAGCATTCCTTCTAATTTCCTCACCCTTTTCTCCATCTCCCATTACCAATTCCAAACACTTCTTGATCTCATCTCTTTCAATAATCCCTTCTTTGTTGGCTTTCACTCTCATTCCCGTCTTCCAAACATCCTCTATCAGCTTTGCATTGGTTCCTTGATCAGACCACTGTGGGAATGCGACCACTGGAAGACCAGAGCCCAAGCTCTCCAACGTCGAATTCCATCCGCAATGCGTCATGAAACAACCCAACGAATTGTTCGACAAAACTTCTAGCTGAGAACACCATGGTACTATCATCCCCAGCTTCTCCAATTCCTCTCTAAAACTCAATTCTTGTTCATCGTCGTCGTCGTCTTCGTCTTTCTTTACTTTTTCTCTAATGACCCACAAGAACGGACGGCCTGAATCCAACAAAGCATATCCTACTTCCTCCATTTGTCGCTTCGAAAGAACGCAAATGCTTCCGAACGACACATAAATGACTGAACCTTTCGGCTTCGAGTTCAACCATTGGTTGTAATCCTTCGAGCGTTTGAATAGATCACAACCGAATGCTTTGTCACTCGGATCTTTCCCACCCAAGAAAGCTGATGGAGTTAAAGGTCCGATTGCGATCATATTGAACTTCCCGATCGCTCTTAAAGCCTCAGGCTCTAAGTCATCTAATGTGTTGACAAGCATTTTTTGGTTGGTTTCTTTGTCAAGAAAATCGAACTGCTCTTTGAATGATGGCATGGCAAAAGGGTAATTATTGGAAGCGTCAAAGAAAGAAGGAAGGTCACGGCCAGTGAGCTGCAGTGGCAGACCTGGTAATTCGATCGAATACGAAGGGTTTTCAATCTTCTCCCTGATAGTATCGCCGTAGCCATGGAAGTAATAATAATAGATGTCGAACACGGTAGCCGGCTGAATCCAAAGCATTGCTGAAGGAACATGAAGTTCTTGAGCCACCAATGGTGGCCATGAAAGAAGCAACGTGTAAATCAAGCAAGTGAATGGTCGGCCTTCGTTTTCGGCAGAGACGATGAGATCGGAGAGAGCTCGAGATCCACGACTGGTCATCTCCGACCTGAAGTGGAGGTAATCGTCGCTGGGTTTCAAACCGTCGTCGTAACCATCCGAAAACGGCGAGAACGATAAACCGGCGGGAGTTGAGCCTTTCGACATGTGGCGGTAGGCGGAGAGCGAAGTTACGAGAGTGACCTCGGCTCCAATGGCAGTTAGTCTCTTGGCAAATTGTATAGATGGGTTGATATGGCCCTGTGCCGGGAATGTGACAAGGATGAATCGAGGTTTCACCATCGCTGAAGGTGGCGCGTAAGGGAGCTTGCGGTGGTGAGAGAGTTGGGAAAATTTTAGTGGGGTTGCAAAGAAATGAAAGATTAGAGAAGAGAAGAGAGTCGTTGGGTGCTCATAGTGAAGAAGTGGAAAATGGGGGGGATTTAAATAGGAGAAAATGGTGACGTTTGAGGTGACGAATTAATGAAGTGAGGAAGTAGTTGTGCAATGGAGTTTCTCGTCGTCTTGTACTTTGATTATGGGATGTTTAAGCACTTGATTCAATGTCATATGGACTATGCATGTATATAGAATATACTAATTAAGTCTAAGTTGTCTTACACGTGCAGACGTGCTCACCAAGGCTTGCTTGGCAAAATTTGTATTTATACATGTAATGCGACAAACATCTATATAATTATCTTTTTACCTGTCTTATTCACATGCACTGTGGTGATAACTGTGGAAATTTTTGTCCACATTTGACCAACAACACATCATGACAAGTTTGTGTGATGTATAAATTTGATAGAATTATGGACATAAAATTTCCTGGATAAAAATATTCCTTAGTGATTAATAGATATGTTTATTAATATAAAATGACAACCTGCTAGTTAAGAGCATCTTTAATTATATTATATATATTTTTAATTACAAAGTCAAAAAATGATATAGATGTAGTTTAAAGCTTTTCAATGATATTGTAAAGTATTAATTGTATTTTTTATGCTAAATTTGGTTTCAGAATGCAATTAGTATATATATATATATATATATATATATTTTTTATAGCTACGAAACATTTTTAATAATATTGCATTTTTTTATTACAGCGCTAAAAAATAGTATAGATGTGGTTTATAAGCTATTCAACAGTACATAGCAAAAAATATGAATCACATTTTTAGTATCAAATTTGATCTCAAAATGCAATTGGTATTTTTTTTTTTTTTATTAGCTGAAAGCATATTCAATAGTATTGCATTTTTCCATTACAATGCCAAAAAATAGTATAGATGTGGTTTATGACCTCTTCAATGATACATTTCAAAAAATATTAATTGTAGTTTTGGTTCATATAATTCATGAGATATATATAATTTATGATACACATATTTTAGTTACATGTAATTTATAAAATATTCTAACTAAAATTACTTATAATTGAATGTCATATTCATTGTTATTAAAATATTATTATTATTATTTTTTGGCTTGAATATTAAAATATAAATTTAATAACATAATAAAATTATATTTATGATTGACTGCTATTAGATCTAAATTCCGTAAATACTGAAATCACAGCCTAAGCTAAATATTTTCTCAAAAAAGAAATCCTAAGGTAAATGTAATTTTTCATTCTGAAAGCTCATCAACAACCCTACTTTAATTTATATATTATTTGAAGTTGCAATATTTTATATAATATATATATATATATATATATATAAATATTTATGCATATTACTCGATCGCAGTTGTCAATTGGAATTGTTCTTTTTGCATTCCAATGTGTGTTTGAAATTTGTGTCCCCCAAGGAAGAAGACATATACACGTAAAGTCTTCTTGTGTCATAAATTGAACTTTTTGTCGTGTATATATATGTTGGCATGTGGAAAATAGAGTACCTGAATATTTAATGTTCCATAACATGGGAAAATTTAATAATGAGAGGTTATAAACTTGGACTTGGCAAGCAAGACAGAAAAAATTTCGGCGATCCAAATTTAATATGCTTTGAAATTTTAATTTGATAATTACGTATACTTCACTCTGATATCCATTTCGGTATTAGTATATGGTACTTTTTATATATGCATTCATCAAAATAGGAATTTATACCCATTTACATATAAAAGCAAATTAAATTCTAAAGTAAAGAGCGGAGCCGACTTTCTAGATTTAATTTCCTCTACATTAAAATAATTAATCTCACAATCTCATGTTATTTTCAAGTAAAATTAACTATTATATCATCTTCTTCTTCATCTTACATATATTACTACAGTACTATCCTGAATATATTTTAACGAATTTTCTTCTTCTTTTACAAATATATATATATATATATATATAATAACTCAATAATTGAGTATTTATACCTAATTTGAATGGCTGTAGCATGGGGGCAATTACCTACTCCCTCCCCCTAATTTTGAAAATGTGCATCAATACCTTTTTTTTTTCAATTTTTTTTTATTTTTTCTTATTTTGCGCCCTCACTTAAAATTAGCATTTGTTAAGCAAATAATCTTTCTCTTTCAAATTTTAACATTTATTTTCTTGAAAAAAATTAACATTTATTAAGCAATTATTCACATTCTTATTTGGATTTGCTCACAAATTCAATAATTATTAGATTATATATATATATATATATATATATATATATATTGTTGGAAAATTTTGATATTAAAGACCAATTTAATGGCTCTAAATCGCATGTTAATTGGTTTTTACTTTGAAAGTTATAAGTTTTGATTGAATTTATATCGACAAATTAAATTATGAAAATTTAATGAAAAACTAATTATATTAAATCTCCTACTTTGTTTGAGGCTTTTATTTCCTATAAGATAAAATTGAGACAGAGTAGAAGAAGAGCAGGAGAATGAGTTCTGTGGCTTTTTTCTCATATCTTTTTTATATTTTCTTAGAGATTTCTAAGAGTTTTTAATATAGTAGAGTCAAGACAATTTTAAATTTGCCAATAGAAGTTTAAAGATGTAATATTTGAAACTTTTATTAATTTATTGTATTTTAAAAAATAGATGCAAGCACCAATAAAGGACGAATTTATTTTAAAAATACTGTATGAAACACAAGTTTTGCATTTAAAGTTCAAATCCTACCTCCTAATTTTATTTTATTACCTTTTATATTAATATTTTTATTAACATTTTTTTTTTTGTCTAGAATATTTTATTTCCAAGCTTTTTGTATATTAGGTATTATTCTTTTGCTACTCATCCTCGCTATATGTATATGACATTTTTTATATTTTTTTTTTCTAACATATACTGCTAAAAACTAAATTATATAATAGAACGCATTTCATTTCATCTTAGCAGTACTTGCCCCACTGTTTACAAATCCTGACTTCCCACTGGTACCCCATATTGATATTATTAATATTATAGATTGTTAATTATCTTTTAAAGTAAAAAAAAAATAAGATGATTATAAAATTGAAAGTAAATAAATCTTGTTAAGCGTACATTTTATATGTGTATTATTCACTTTTAGGTGATGACCTACGCTAGTAATGGCAAATTAATTAGCGTGAGATGCAATAAAAATCTGCAAAATGCTCTTTCCAGGAATGAAATCCCAATAAGTAGAAGAATAAAATCTTCACAGGATACTTCCTGGATTCTTTTTTTAATACTTCCTGGATTCATATCATATATATATATATATATATATATATATATATTTATATTTATATATAGATTTCGCTAGTTATTCTCTTAATCCTTGCCCCTAAAGCAAACAATCATTCTCATTCGCCTTCTACATTTGAGAGGAAAAGAAATCATATATCATATTTGATATCTTTATTTTTTATTATTATTTTGTACTGGATAAAGATTGAAATTGAGATGTTCCATCTGAGCTTAAATGGACTCTATCGTAAAACTGTCCTTTCAAAAATTATACGCATCTTATTATATTATGTTGACATTTTCGTTTTGTTAATAATGTGTGGATATTATGATCTGGGATATCCAAAGTTTCAACCACACACTGTTTTTCAAAAGCATATTTGGATAAGATTTATCTGATTAATCAGAACCAATATAATAAGGTAATTGAAAAAAGAAATATACTAAATATACTTGAATTAACTATTTTTATCAATATACAGGACTTGTAACCGAATGGAGTGTGGTTTGGGCCTTTCATTATCTGCAAACAAAAAGAATCATTGAAGTGTCCCAATTTCACCTCCTAGGCCAATGGGCCCTAACGATAAAAAATTATAGGGCACCCAGGAGTACTAAAATATTTTCCCATTATGGATGGAAAGTCAAACATAAAGTATTTTTATGTATCAAGATATCAATGCAGCCTAACTAGTTGATTTTTTTTGTTGGAAAAAAAGGGGGGAAAAATAAAAGTAGTTGGTTTTTCATCTTTTTTCCAGATATCTTTTTCAGATATTCGTACAAGTTAACGTTGTCATGTTATGCAAACAAATTTCGTACTCTTAAGTATTAAAAATCTTTATTGGATTAGTCACTTGTGGAGTTTTGTCTTGGATGGAACATGAATTGACGAGCCACTTTTGTTTTTTTTTTTTTTCATTCATTTACTCCTTTTAATTTTATCATAATTATATTTATCATTTATAATTTATAATTTTTAAATGAAAAAATTTACATGAATTTCGAATATCATTTTTTATAAATATAAAAATAATTGTAATTAAGATTGAAGGTGTTTAAATGATTCTTTTTTTTTTTTCCCTTTTCGGTGTGAATAGAAATTAAACGTTCCTTAAAGCATCTTCTTCGATATCATTTTTATACTAAAACAAAAAAAAAGGGCAAAATTATTTGATTTGGATTTTAAAATAACCCCAAAAAAAAATCATTTTATAGGAAACAATAATTAAATCGGGGAAAAAATTTATTTTTAGGAGATAAAAATTTAAAGACGTAAAACATTAAATTGAGAAAAATAAATTTTAAAGAGAGACGAAATTTTGCATAGCAAAATGGGGAAAAAAAATCAAAAATTTAACTTGGGAAAAATTTCACAAAAAAAATAAAATAAAATCAAAACAATAAATTGGAAAAAAAGTTGATTTGGTTATTTTAAAATACAAAATCGATCATTTTTGTCACTTATCATTTTTTTAATGGAAGAAGAACTATGTAGAATAAGGTGGCCCAAAAACCACTTTTTTTTTGTTTTTTTTCTCTAATTGAAATCTTAATTGATGAGTAATTTTTTGAATGATTATAATCACATTATAAAAATTACTCTTAATAAAAGATCAAAACTATCCTTAAAATTTTAAACAAAATAAAAACCTAATTTTTCATACACTAGATTTTATATTAGAAAAAACTTGGTGGGACAGTGGCATATGTTCACATTGTGCAACTGTCCAACCATAAAATGCCGCGTATATTAATTAAATATTAAAAAAATGTTATTTTTCTTTGTCTTCTCCACTTTCTTTACTGTAAACCCTAACCATATAGCCATCGACGAAACATCATCAAAACTTCCCTCATTTGTGGTACAATTTATTTGTTTTTCTTTCCTATTTCTCACATCTATTATTCTTAGATCCAAAGAAGATTATTTAGTTGTTGATCTTCACTACACTTTAATTTGGTTTCAGATTTTTAAGACTACATCCGTAAAATTTAGTCAAGAAGCAAAAAATACATTGCAGTAGGATCCATGGATTGAAACCTCTTCATTTTTTTTGCCTTCATGGGGATGATAACGATGTAATGGAGTCTTAAGGTAAGCACCTTCAAGTTTCCCAAATCTCACTGGTGAATTGGTTTGCAATACCTGTAATTGTTGTAACCCCTTTGATTGACATTGTATTGGTTGTGTTCTCTTCCAAAATTATCGACAAAGAACGATCAGGTCTATCCAATGACTAGCAAACATCCACAAAATATCAAATATCCTTTTTTTTTTTTTTTTTGTGTGAATATTCATTGAAGATGGCTAGGTATGGGGTGTTTATAAATTTGGAAATATTTTGTTTAGTAGTAAATTAGCAGTTTTTTTGGGAAATTAAAAATATAGTGTCTTTTGAGTTTGTTTTATTTTATTAAAGATAAAACAGATATATTTTTGTAATATAAGAAATAAAAATCAAATTTTATATAGACATGTACAAAATGTAGTGTAGCTAATAATTTATACAGTGTGAATAAAATAATCCAATTTTTTTAAATAAAAAGATACCACTTTACTTTTTCATGCACAGTTGGCGAAAGTAGGGAAAGTTTTTTATAGCGGCGCATTGCTGCTGCATTTAGCTAGTTTGGCAAATACATATCAATGTCCTATTGCCTTAGATTGTGAATTTACACTTTGGAAAAAATCACTTTTCTAACGCATTTTAGACATTTGAACATAAATTTTAAAGTAACTTCAACAGTAATTGTAAGAAATTTGTCCAATTATGACTACTAATTAAGAAAATGTGATTAATTCTCGATTTTCAGCTGACATTGATTTGATGTAGCTAGGTATGACATATTTACTGAAACTTTTTCAATGATTTATTTACCAATTAGTTTCTTCTGTTGTTGAACTCTATGTTTTTTTTTTTTTAAAAATTTAATTTTGAAAATTTCTCATTCTAAGATTACGATTTTTTTTATATATTCAAAGTTTAAAATTTTGATATCAATGGAAATATCGAAGGTTCAAAGTATAAAAATTTCTATGAAAATATCAGAAAGTATTGAATATTAATAAAAATTTATAAAATATGATGTAAATTTATTTTAAAAAATAAAATTTTTTGTTGAAACTTTAGCATTAGCTTATTTAAACAATTAATTATCAAATTGATTATAAAAATTACAAAAATATTGAATAGATATTATATTTCTCTTAATTAATTTAATTTATAATAAGTGGTAATGAATATAAATAAACTATTATCGATGAAAATATGCAAAAAAAGATTATTAATTAACATAAAATAATAATTACAATTACATTATTTAATAAATATTATTTTAATACTCATAGAACTCTTAAATAATTGAAAATTATTGGCATCTTTCTCCTTCTCATTTTGAGATGTGAAATATGAAAAATAATTATTAAAATATGTATCTCTTTAATAATTTTTCATGTAATTATTAATATGTCAACCATAAGGATCTTGTATTAAATATAGTTATCCTTAATATTTAGTACAATATATTCTATCATCTTTTTATTTTTATTTGCTTAATGTTATTAATTTAAATGCTGTCAATATCAATTCTACATAATATTGTATTTTCATGTTATTATTTTATGTTATTATTTTTCATTCTTATATAATCAATTATTAACTTATAATTTAAATTCTAATGAATTCATCTTATACAAAATGTATAGTAAGTATGTATATATTTTATCAGTGAATAGAATTTATTAAAATTATTCAATTCAATTTATTTCGTTTTATTTATATTATTAAATACTTAAAAAACAATTAAAAGGTTAAAAAAACTATCACCAAAGTTAATTTGGTAAAATAATTTACTAAACATTAATAATATTTTTGAAGTTTTTATAAAAAAAATTTAAAAATTTCATAGATATTTTTAAAATTTCTATGAAAATTTTGAAAATTCATATGAAAATTTATGAAATTTCGATGGAAATTATGAATTTTTTAACTAAATTGTTAAGAATTTAATGTAGATATTTTGACAGAAATTTTGATGAAAATTTGACAAAATTTTTGAAATTTTGATAGATATTATGGAAATTTTATCAATTTCCATTTGAAACCTAAATTTTATTTTAACCCCTTAAAAATAAAAATTTTGAAAAATTTTTAGATATTTAAAACTTTGTACATATCTACATATAATAATACAAATTACCTATATATTTGATTTTTCTTGAGACGTTAATCACATATATATATATATATATATATATATATATATATATATATATTTGATTATTGAAAACAATTATTCAAGGGCATTTTAGTCCTTCCATGCCTTCAATTTATATTTTCATGCAATTGGGTTCTATTTGATTTTTGATGGACTAATAGGCATCCCATGTCACTTGAACGTAACTCGGGTTTAAAAAATCACTATCAACAGATAATAATGAAAGTTTAAAATATGAAAATATCTATGAAAATATCGAAAATTATCAAATATTAATAAAAATTTATAAAAAAATATGGAAATTAATTTTAAAAAATATAATTTTTATTGAAACTTTAAAATTAGCTTATTTAATCAATTATTAAATTTACTTAAAAAATATGAAAATAATATTATCAATAAAAAATGCAAAAAAAAAAAATACATACTTGATAAAAATATTGGTTAGTTAAGATATATAAAATAATTATTATAATTATATTATATTTTATAGAATGTCAACTCAATACTACATAGAATTTCTGGTTGGTTAAAAATTGTTTATCTCTTCTTTATCCTTATTTTGAGTTGTGAAATATAGAAAGTAATTATTAAAAGTTATATATTCTTAATAATTTTGCATATAATTATTAAAATGTAATCATATGGATTTTATATTAAATGTGGTTGTTCTAGTTGATAATCATTATATGATATTAATTGACTGTATACAAAATTATTATCTTCTGATAATTGAATTTGAAACGATATCCATGAATTATTATTATGACATTCCATAAACATTCATCAAAATTCCATTAATTCATTTGGCTATATATGTATAGAATAAATTTCATGTACATATTTATAATATACATGTAAATTTCATGTACATATTTATAATATTCATGTATTTTATAATATTTATCATTTATTTCATATATATATATATATTTGTATTTTTTTGTATATTATAATTTATATATACTTTAGAATATTTATAGAAATATTAAATTTATTATGATAAAAAAAATAATGGATAAGTAGAAAGTTAAACATCAATAATATTTATTAATTTTTGATAAAAATATTTAAAAATTAAATTTAATAAAAATTTCTATAGAAATTTCGAAAATTTCATAAAAATTATGAATTTTTGATAAAATTGTAAAGCAATTGATGTGGATATTTGATAAAGATTTCAATGAAAATTTTGTGGAAATATTAGCAATTTAGATGGAAATTTTGAAAATTTTATCCAATTTCATTTGGTATTTAAATTTTCTATCCTCTTCAAAAAAAACCAAAATATCCATGAACTATTGTGAAAATGTTTGATTTTTGAAACCTTGCACGTAACTATTAAGGTGCATTTGTTCCAACGGTGAGGGCAAAACTCTTAAACTTGTCCGTACTAAAATATATTATATATTAAATAAGATACAATAAAATGTAGGCACTCAACTTAACATATTATTAGTCAGGATTTTTGTGGGCTTAAATTAAATATAAACTAGATATATATGATCTATACATATATATATATATATATATATATATATATATATATATATATGTATGTACACATATAATCCACTGTGGATGATAGTTTAACATAAAAAAATTCCTCAGCTTTTACAGCTGCAAATAAAAAAATATGTTCGAAAATTAATAAGCCTCATTATTGTCATTGGTTCAGATGATGCCGTGCTGAAATACCATGTGACACAGGATTACAAAAAACATCGTTTTTTACCAGGAAAAAAAAAAAAAAAAAACTAGATATAAAAATATTACCCTAAAAAAAAAAAAACGAAAAGGACAAAGCTAGATATAATAAAATATGATATCTATGAAAAGGTGACGTTTGAGGTGACGAAGAGTTTTTTGTTTCTGTCTACAGTATTGGATGTACACTGATAGGACTTGTCTATTTCTTGCCTTGACAGTTACTTTTGGGGCATGCCCCTGGACACCTTCTTCTTATTATTATTATTATTATTATTATTTTTTTTTTTTTTTGGGTTGGAAATTTAGATGGATTATGAAATTTCCCTTTTACTTATTTTGGAGGTAAAATAGATATTTGCTTTCTGTGGCTCACAAAATGATCTAGTCCTGCATTTAAATTGACACATGTACATTGCAATAACAATAAAATTAGCCAAGATTTAAAAAATTAAAATATATAAAAAAAAAGAGAGGGGAAAATATAAGGAATTTAGTGAAAGAAAAAAAATGTTATTATCTTGCACAGCGTGGTTTCAATTTATTATTATTTAAACTATTAATTAATAAAAGAGTCCTGAATTTTACTTATTATATATTACCAGATATTTAATTTTTGGACGAATATCATTTTACCTGTAAATTACAACTTTTTTTTTTTTTAACTATGTCCCTTAAATTATAAAGATTTTTGTATATTATCCTCCAAATTATTATGTTTTCTGGTTAGTTTACAGCATGTTTCAAAGGTTAAACTTGATTAATATTTTAACTATATATATATATATATGTAAATATATATTAGAGGTATAGAAATTCAAATGGGGTATCGCTGAAACATAATGTTCACTAGGGATAGTCATGCATTAATAATTTATATATATTTACAAGTAATTAACTTCACATATGCATGTTATATGAAATGAAATTTTAAGAATACTTCTTTTATATGATTTTTTTTGTGTGCTCTTTTATATGATTGTTAAATAATCTGTCATAGTATGCATATATGTAGTCATGTTTCACGATTCATCCTAAAATTAAAAATTAAAAATTAAATTTTATTTAAATTTAATCGATTATTTGGATTGTTAGTGGGCACTAAATTTGATTTTTTATTGGTCAATAATTTTGGTATGACAGCACATCGATATGAATTTATAGATTAACTGTATGTTTAATTTTAAGTTACAATTAAAAAATTATGGTTCTAAAAAGTTTTTCAATAACAAAATTTTTTTAGCTATATCCAAACCAGCATAGATTTTTGTATTTTAGTATATCCAATGTTTGTATATACTTTGAGAACCATATTCTTATTAATCAAATTAAAATATACCCAAAAAGTCCCAAAAATCCTCACCAAATCCATGGAACCGAACCGGGTCAAGGTAAGTTTAGATTCTTATTCTCCGTTTTGCAAGCTTTCCATTGATATAAAATTTATAAATTTTATATGTCATTTGATAATTTTTCCATATTTGGATCAATTAGTTTAATACTAAATAAAATTTGGACTATGTTTGAATATAATTGAACAAATTGAAAAAAATTGAAGTTGGATTAATGTAAATAGGTGTTAGTGGAACTCACCAGAATATTTAATTTTAACAAATTGACCTTCGTGTGAAGAATTTTGGGTATTAGATATTTAGGGCTTACGGTATTCAATTTAAATATTCGTGTGATGTGAAATCAATGTTTTTGGAGTTATTAAATATTCGTGTGAAGAACTATTCGGTGTTCAATTTAAATATTTTTAGAGTTATTAAAGTTATTTTAAGTCATTGATGTGAAATCAATGTTTTTGGTTTAATTTTTGAAGTCTATGAAATATTCTATTATTATTTTATACACTCAGACTACGATGGGAGGAGATTCGGTAAAGGAGCTTATTTAAGCTGTTATCTATAAGTAAATTTTATTTTCTGATATGGTTTTGAGAATTATATATTTGATTAAATGTGATATATAAATTATTTTATTATTATCATTTTTAGAATTATTTGAATTATATGCTTTATCACATGTTATGAAATAATTATTTAATTTATCATATAATAATAGTATATATATATATATATATAAAGGAATAGTTTGACTTAAATAAATTCTAGTTTATGGTTATACAAGTATATATATATATATACATATGTGTGTGTGTGTGTGTTTATGTTGGTGTATGTGAAAATATTTTAATATGATGACTATGAGTATTATTTAAATAGTTATATAAATATACTAGGTTGTGGATTATATGTACTATACTGTACCATGGATATGGGTTGGTTGAACTATGGTTATGCTCACTTATTTGACCATCCCCTTCTTGATAATGTGATTTTTGAGGTTGGATGGAATGTCCCAATTTGCAATGGCTTTGAGACATAGAAGGTTGTATTGACAATTTCTCTCTCTCTAGTAGTCGATGACACACTGGGATGCTAGTATGGTCGGGTTACAGTTTATGATAATGGATATGGTATACAAAGTTATTGTTGTTACTCTACGATTAAAATATATGCTTATTTATATTTTTAATTATCGATAGTTATAATTCATTACTCGTAAAAATATTACTTTATTATAAAGTGGAGTTATTATTTGATTTTAATTTCCAAATCCTACAATTTATGAAATTGTTATGTTAGGAATAATTATGGGTTTTATAAAAACTGTTTGTCAAAATATGGAAAATTTCAAAAGAGTGAAACTGAGATCTTGAGAGAAATAATTTTTTAAGAATAACATTTATTTTCATAGTACCATAATTGTTCACTCATTGATTTGTTTTTTTTAATACTGTTTTCTTTAAGCCTTGGTTGATAGTTGGTGTGTATAACATCTAAGCACCATTTCATCATTAGCATCTTCATATATTTCATTATTATCACATTTTCACATTTAACACTTTTTCGCTGCTGATATTGTCTCTTTTCTGCTTTCTTATAAACTATTATATATTTTATTTTATTTGTCTTCGCAATTTACTTTTTTTTTTTAATATGCTCCAGTGGATTGATCTAATATATATGCTTATTTCTATTTTTCGTTCTCTTGAATTGGAACCCATGATGGATATGACTATGATTCCAGAATTTCCATTAAAAACAACTATTTTTCTCCTTTATACTATTGGGTTCTATATCCAATTTAAAAGAAGGTCCCACCGAACTCTTGGTACCAGTTCAGTGGGGTTTTCTTAGGCGGGACCATATTGGGTACTTGGAAAAGGATCTTGGAACAGTCCTGTTAACTTGGTATTAGAGCATTAGGTTTTCTTAATTCTTATGGACCCACACTCTTGTGTGTATTGTAGCCTTCTGACATTGTTCGTACTTCATAGGCACTGTCTCATTCCTTTATTTGATTTTGGTTGAGTATCATTTTGAGTTGAATTTGTCTTTTATATTTAGATTTAAAGATGCCTTCAAAACATGGTAACCTAGATGCTAGTAGGAGTCGGTAGAAGGTGTGGCCTCAAAGTTGAGCATATAAAGCGTTTGACTGAGACTATCGTAAAGGGTATGCATACTAACCTTTTGAAGCCCCATAATGAAGCAGGATAAAGATTCAGGTGCAATGATATTTGAGGGTACCATTGATCCATTAGTAGCATTAGCTTGATTAGCTGCAATTTAGAAGATTTTGAAGAAGGACATGCAGTGTATCGATGAGAACAAGGTTAAGATCAATAGTTTCTTGGGTGAGTTCGTGAGCGAGCAGTGTGAGATCACACATGGGAGCAATTCAAGGAAGCCTCTGATGCTGGGTTTTGTCTTCCAACCTATAGGGAGTCTAAAAGGTTAAAGTTTGAGAGATTAACTAAATGGATCATGTTTGTTACGAAGTATGAGAAGAAGTTTAGGGATCTATCATAGTTTGGACTTTTCATGATTCTTGATGACATCGTAAAGAAGAAAATATTCTTGAAGGGGTTAAGTGAGCATATTACTATAATTATCTCAAGAGCTCAACATCCTACTTATCAGGCTTTGCGAGGGCAGCCTTACAGTTTGAGGCTTAGATGGAGATACGTAAGCCTCAAACATAACCTTTGGAGGGTAAATCTTCAGGCGCTCCTAGTTAGGGATCGTCCAAAGTAAGTAGTTTCAATTCTAGAATAGCTGGCAGAGATGGTTTTAAAGGCGGTAGATCTAGTGCTAATGGTGGTGGATTCCATAGGGGTGCTCATAGTCATAGTCCTAGTCAGCTGTCCGTTGTCAGTGACAGTGGATTTTGCCATTCTAGGCAGGATAGTGGTCATCAGAGAGGTTGATCTAATGGGTCACCTCCTATACTTTGTAATGTTTGTGGTAGATTTCACACAATAGTGTGCTAGAGTAATGAAATGTATTTCTATTATGGACATCATTGCCATTTTAAGAAGGAGTGAGTGGTGAAGGGTTTTTCTATTATGGACATCATTGCCATTTTAAAAAGGAGTGCCTTCTTTGATTTGGAGGTGATATGAAAGTTTATGGGTCCAGCTATCCGTATCTACAGACTAGGGCTTATTACCAAACTGGATCTAGTTACTCACAGTAGCAGGCTAGTAGTATTAACAGGGAGGGTGTTTAGGCAAGACAAGTTGGCGTTATTTCTTTTGGTAATGGAATACTAACAACACCTAGGGCTTCAAACAGTGGTCAGCGAATGATACGAACCTAGGACGACCTGCTCCTAAACCCGTATTATATTAGCCCGGATCTTAATTAAGTTCAAGTTCTAATGGAATGGACCTCAACCCCTAACCAACCTGTGGTTAGAAACCTTGGTATAATGTAGACGCCACAATAGGAGATGGAAAACCTATTGATAAGTCAAGCTAAAACAACCAATTCTCTAATGGTGTTTTAGGGGTTCTCAAAGAACAAAGAGATAATTAATCTCACAAATATTTTCTTAATCAAATCAAAGTTTAAAGTTATATTATTAATGAAAAATAAGCCTTTAAATAGGCTTTGAAAGAAATAAAATAAACCCTAAAAACCCTAGGAAAAACCGGCCACACAATGAAGAAGTCTACCTTGGCCGAAACTTTCCTTTTCCTAATCTAATTTGGATTAATTAATTCCTTTATTTTGAATTAGGAATTAATTAATTTACAATGAAAATAATAAAATAATAACTTTCCTAATCTTATTTGTCCAGAAAATAAATAAATAGAAACTAAAAATAATGGTAGTTTCCTAAAACAAAAAGTAGAATAAAATTAGGAAACTAAAATACTAGCTTTTTTGATCAAGTTGACTTTGATCAATCTTTGACCTCTTTAAGCTTCAAATCAGCTTCTAGATGCTTTGTAGGATGCCAAATAAGCTGAATATGAAGTCCCACACGTTGCCCATGCTTGGAAAAATAAGAAAAGGCTAAAACAGTAAAATACAGTAAAGCCAGCAAGCAATACAGTAAATTCGGCCAAATTGTTGAGGCTGTCCGTACAAGCCCTTTTTGATTGCATTTGAGGCTGCTTTAACTTGATTCCATGACCTCTTAGGCATATGTATTGAACCCATAAAGCATTGGAACCATTTCATGCTTCCCGGACTCCAAAAATGTATCAAAACCGTCACCCGGGTCCGTATCGGCTTCCACCACTTGGATGCTTCGAATAGGCTTTGTATCTTCAAGTATGAACAAGCTCTGTTGAGATTGATTAACCTCTGTATAAATACTCCCAGGTTGCCCTTAAATCTCTTAATTTGAGCTCTTTTGATTGGCCTAGTCTTCATCCGTGTCGAGTCAGCACCCCAGCGGGTTATCGGTTGAGCGGCCTCGGGCGGAATCACATCAGCGAATTACAGGTATGATATTGATTCTTGGGGTTGATGTCTGCATTCTTATTGATGCTAGAACTATCCATTCCTTTATATAATGTAGCCTAGTAGCATGGGTGGGTAGAGATACTGTTCCTTTAAATTTGACCATAGAGGTTTTCACACCCACGAAAGAGTCATTATGGCCAACTCAGATGTGGAAGGGGTGTATGACCACCATTAGTGACTAGGAAATAGAGGCAAACTTGATTTTGTTGGAGCTCCATAGATTAGAATTATTTTGGGATGGATTGCTTTACAGCCAATCATGCTTTTATAGATTATTTTAGTAAGAAGGTCGCCTTTAGGCGACTGAGGTTACCTAAGGTTGTATTTCATGGGGAGCATATGATTCCTCCTTCAAGTTTAATTTTTACTATGGCGGCGTATCTCATGTTTTGGAAATGTGTAAGAGATTTTTAACACACATCATTGATATTCAAGCCAGTAAGGTGTAGCTTGAAGATATTCTAGAAGTGCAGGGCCTCTTAGATGTATTTCTTAATGATCTTCCTGGGTTACTTCCAAAAAGAAAGATAGACTTTGCTATTTATATTGTTCCTAGTGCTGGTGATAACTCATTACTGCCATACTAGATGACATAAGTGGAGTTGAAGGAGTTAAAGACTCAGTTGCAGGAGTTAGTGGATAAAGGGTTAGTGAGACCGAGCATATCTCTATGAGGAGCATTAGTTTTGTTTGTGAATAAGAGGAATGGCACTATGTAATTATGTATTAATTATAGGTAGCTAAACAAGAATACCATGTGGAACCAGTAACTCTTGCCATGCATTAATGATTTGTTTGATCAGCTTCAGGATGCCAAGGTATTTTTCAAGATTGACTTGAAGCTAGGATAACACCTATTGAAGATTAAAAAATATGATATTCCCAAAACCACTTTCAAGACTCGTTACAGACATTATGAGTTCTTGGTGATGTCTTTTGGTTTGACCATTACTCTTGTAGTCTTAATGGATTTTATGAACAAAGTTTTTTTCCTATTCTTGGATTGTTTCATCATAATTTTTATTAATGACATCTTGGTGTACTCTCAGAGTAAAGAGAAGCATGAAGAGCATCTGAGGTTGGTGTTACAAATTTTAAGGGAGCATTAGTTGCATGCTAAGTTTAGTAAGTGCAAATTTTGCAAATTTTGCTAGGATAACACCTATTGAAGATTAAAAAATATGATATTCCCAAAACCACTTTCAAGACTCGTTACAGACATTATGAGTTCTTGGTGATGTCTTTTGGTTTGACCAATACTCTTGTAGTCTTAATGGATTTTATGACCAAAGTTTTTTGCCTATTCTTGGATCGATTCATCATAATTTTTATTAATGACATCTTGGTGTACTCTCAGAGTAATGAGAAGCATGAAAAGCATCTGAGGTTGGTGTTACAAATTTTAAGGGAGCATTAGTTGCATGCTAAGTTTAGTAAGTGCAAATTTTGGTTGGACAAAGTGGGTTTCCTCGGGCATGTCATTTCTATTTATGGCATTTATGTGGATCCTTAGAAAATAGAAGTGATATTGAATTGGGAACAGCCTACTATAGTAACTGAGGTATGGAGTTTTCTGGGTTTATAAGGTACTGCAGGTTCATTGAGGGGTTCTTAAGACATCAGGACCACTTCACTATCTAACCAAGAAAGGAGTTAAGTTTATATGAAAGGACAAATGTGAGCAGAGTTTCTAGAATTGAAGAAGAATTTAACTTCGATGCTTGTTCTAACTTTACCAAAATGAAATAAAATGTTTGAGGTTTACAGTGATGCTTCTCACCAAGGCTTAAGATGTGTATTGATGTAGTATAAAAGGACAGTCTCTTATGCTTTTAAGCAATTGAAGAAGCATGAGTTGAACTATCCTACTAATGACTTGGAGTTTGTAGCAGTGATCTTTACTTGTAGACTTGGAGACATTATTTGTATAGAGCTACATATTGGATCTACACCAATCAGAAAATTAAACAAACATTTGTGAAATGTTTTTGATCTTAAGGCAATATAGAAACCGACACTAAAGCTCACTCATAATATTTAATCACTCCAATAAATTGTATAACCTACTACTACTACTAAGTTTCCTCCGTTCCAATCATTGCCTTCACCTTTCGCCAATCAAGCAAGAACCCAAGCTAAACCAAAAAAAAAAAAAAGAAAAAAAATTAAAAATACACAGATCCTTACCTTAAATGTAATTTTTCCTCAGTTTTTCATATGTTTGCAAAAGGAGAGGTAAGGGATGCAGGGAGATGGAGCAGTGATTTTTTTTTTTTTTTTATATATTAATGAGATTGTTTGTGGGTTTTCTAGGAGATGAAGAAAAATAAGAAAGCAGAGGTGGAGGAACTAAAGATTGTGGTTTCTCGGAATGAAGAAAGGAAAGTTAAGTAATTTTTTACTTTCATTGGGGGTAAAATAGGAAGCAGAGGGCAAATAAAAAAAATCTATGAAACGAAGGGTATATTTCATGAGAGGCCTTTGAAGAAGGGTATTGGACGAAATTCCCCCTTCTCCAAAGCCAACGAAAAGGATGCAATTTACAAAAAGTAACACGGTTTGGGTTCAATGAAATGGATTTTGTTTGGAAATAATGTGGGCTAGAAATAATGTGGGTGGAATGGATAAATAATATTGGTTGGAACCAATATAGGTATACATAGAAGATTGTTCTGTTTCGGGTCTTGCATCCGTGTCTGAATTGGGTAATAAAGTTGCTCCGGGATCACTCAAGCAGTTGAGAATCAGAAGTTTCCTTTAACAAAACTTTTTCCTGTGATTTGACCAATATTCCCGTGAACTTAAACCAAAATCCCAACTACCAATTTAATTCCCTTTAATCTTTCTTTCACCACCAAAAGTGCCGACAAATATAAATCTTATCACTCCCTCTAGAAAAGACAGGCACAAAGGAAAAAAATGATATGAATTCTTTTGGAATTTTCAAAACCTTTTACTTAAACAAATCCACTTTCTACAAAACACATAAAGGACAAAACACAAACACTATACGGACAGTAAATAGATGACACAAACCCAAATAAAAAAAAAAAGTCTAAAAATTGAACAGGAGGCAAAAGAAATTCATAAAATTCCATAAATTGTTGATTTCCTAACAAAACCCAAAAATAATCTATGTTTATGAGAGAAAGAAGTATTGGAACCAAAATAAAAACACAGTTTCATTCATTTCCTTTAAGGGATTGCAATACATTGGCAGAAAAAACGAAAAATAACAATGCATTGAGATGTGATGTCACGTTCTGTGCAATAGGGTGGAATCCTTCAGGCTACACTCTTTATGAATGAAGATTCAAAAGAAGTCCGGAAGATTGTAAGAGATTCAAGAGAAACCTAGATTAATGTAGATAGGAATCTATCTAGAATAATCCTTATAAATATCTGGTAGATAATTTAGAATCTCATCTAGATCTAGGCCATGTATATATATCTAGAACCTTATATTTTTATGATATGTGCTAAACTAATTTAGAATCTCATCTAGATTTAGGTCATGTATATATATCTAGAACCTTATAATTTTATGATATGTGCTAAACCATCTATATAAATGGTTGAAGTAATATAAGTAACTATGATATAATAAAAAAATAAAAAAATAAAAAAATAAAAAATGAAAAATTAAACTCGCCATCGATTCTATATTTCTTCTCCTCAGTTTTCTTTTTTAGTATTTTTAGAACCCAATCTTTTATATGAAATACGCAACCCAACGAAATCATGGGAGAGGAAGAATAGAGCGAGAAATTGCCGGAACGAAGATTGTGTGTTTTGAAAGATATGAGACTTTTTTATTTTAAAATAAAATTCTTATTAACTTGAAGTCAATAAATTATAGTTTGTTTGCCTGTACTAAACTTATGGGTAGATGCCTAGCGTAAAATTGCATAGTTCATAGTTCGTTATTTCAAGTTGTTGTTTATAGCTTGAAATTGGCGGGCTTTTCTAAATTAATTTTTAATAGTTAGTTAGAATTTTTTTTGGGCAAATTTTGAATGTTAGTAAGGATGAATTGTTAGTTTGGGGGAATTGAATTGAAAGGAAGAAAAAAGTAAAAATAAAAAATAAAAACAAAAATAAAAAAGGGTAGAAGAAGAAGAAAAATAAATAAATAAATAAATATACTAGAAAAAAAATTGCCTGCCCTAGATACAGATCCTTGCACCAATTGCGGCCGGATATTGATTGAAAGGGCAGCCTAGCTAGCTCGGCCCAGGGCCTCCTTCCTTCTCCCTTTCCCCTCCCCCCTTAGATGCTAGCTCGGCCCAGGGCCTCCTTCCTTACCCCTTTCCCCTCCCCCCGTAGATGCCTACTTACGGAGGTCAAGAGTGTGGTTCGACGGAAAAATGGAAGTCCGTATTTCAGATCTGGGATCTATTGTAAGAAAGCTCCCTCCCTCATGCCTTAAATTCTCCATACCTGATTCTTGATTCTATTATAGGAAACTATTGTAAAAAAGCCCCCTCCTTTCTTTCTTTTTTCTTAAAGGAGGTGTGCCCTAAACTCGCCATAACCGATTCTATTGAATTTAAGGCAAAAGAGATATATGTAGCTACATAATAATTATCATTGCACCATTACTACCATCTTGGTGGGGCAAATGTGGCAGCTAATGCATTGAGTAGAAATACTACAGGTTTTTTGGCATACGTGCAGATAATGCAGTTTCCTCTGATGGTAGAGTTATGGAAGTTAGAAATGGTGTTGAGGATGAACCCAGAAGAGGCTTTTTTAGCAAGTTTTCGAGTTTGGTCTCTACTTATTGATCACATTCGTGATGTCCAATTTCATGATTCCTTTTTTATGAAGTTAAGAGATATGGCTACGGCCACAACTTTCACAGTGAGTGATCATAAAGCTTTGGTTATGGGTACCAGATTTTGCGTTTCTGTAGATGGAGGACTTAAGAGGGAGATTCTTGATAAAGCTTACAGCTTAGTATATGTTAAGCATCTTGCTGGCACCAAAATGTATCACGCTTTATGAAAGCATTATTGGTGGCTAAGGATGAAAAATTAGGTATTAATTATGTGTCCAAATGTTTGGTATGTCAGCAGGTGAAGGCGGAGAGGCAAAAACCTTCAGGACTTTTGCAACCTTGACCTATTCTTGTATGAAAGTCGGAGTATATCACCATAGATTTCTTGTTAAAGCTTTCTTATACTCAATAAGGTCGCGATTATATTTGGGTGATTATTAACCAAGTCATGACGTTCTCTCACTTCTTGCTGATTCGTGAAACTTATACATTGTAGAATTTGGTCAAACTTTATGTGAAGAAGATTGTGAGTTTTCATGGAGTTCCTGTGTCTATTACCTCAGATAGGGACACAGGATTCGCATTTAGATTTTTGGACAGTTTGTAGGCAATTTTGGATACTAAGTTGCATTTTAGTACTACTTTTCACTCACAAACAGATGAATAGTTGGAGAGGACTATACAGACTTTGAAAAATACATTGTGATTTTGTATACAACAGTTTAAGGGGATTTAGAAGTTTCACCTACCTTTGGCAGAAGTCACCTACAACAATAGTTATCATTTGAGCATTGTGTCACGGGCCTAACTCTACGCAGTGCATGACAATTGGCTACCTTTGGCATAGTTTACCTGTAATAATAGTTATCATTCGAGTATTGGCTACCTTTGGTATAGTTAACCTACAATAATAGTTATCATTCGAGATTAGTGTGGCACTTTGTAAGGCTTTGTATAAGAGGGATCATAGGACTCTTATATGTTAGAATGGGGTTAGAGATTAACAGCCCAGAGGTTTTGACTATGTGCAGTTGGTAGGTGATAAAGTTAGGATCATTCATGACAAACTGAAGACAACTCAAGACAGGTAGAAGAGTTATGCAGATGTTAAAAGAAATGACTTTGAGTTTAGGATTGAAGATAAAGTGTTCTTAAAGTTACCATCTTGGAAAGGGATATTTTGTTTTGGGAAGCGACGGAAATTGAGTTTAAGGTACATTAGGCCATATGAGATCATTGAGAAAATTGGGTATGTTTCCTTTCGACTTACTTTACTGATTAAGCTCTCCTGAATTCATAAAGTTTTTCATATGTATAAATTTTGCAAATATAGACTGGACCCCTCATACGTGTTAGAGACTTTCAGATTCAGTTGAGGGAGGACTTATCTTATGAGGAGTAACCGATACTTTAATATGTTAGAGTGGGGTTGGAGATTAGCAGCCCAAAGGTTTTGACTATGTAGAGTTGGTAGTCGATAAAGTTAAGATCATTCATGACAAGCTGAAGACAGCTCAAGACAGGCAAAGGAGTTATGCAGATGTTAGAAGAAATGACCTTAAGCTCAAGGTTGAAGATAAAGTGTTCTTGAAGTTATCATCTTGGAAAAGGATATATATTTTTTTTGGAAGCAACGAAAATTGAGTTTAAGGTACATTAGGACATACGTGATCACTGGAAAATTGGGCCTGTTGCCTTTTGACTTGCTTTATTGATTAAGCTCTCCCAAATTCATAAAGTTTTTCATGTGTCTATACTTTGCAAATATAGATTGGACCCCTCATATGTGTTAGTTGAGGGAGGACTTATCTTATAAGGAGCAGTCGATATATATTCTTGACATTAGATCAGAAGCTTCATACCAAGATCATACCCTTGGTGATAGTCTTATAGAGGAACCACATGCTAGGAGCTAGAGGACCAGATGCATATCAGCATCCTCACATTTTCTAGCACTAAAGTATGAATTTCGTGGATGAAAATTTTTTAAGGGGTTAGGTTGTGACGATCGATCTCAAAATTAGAAATTAGAATTTAAATTTTATATGGTTTGATTGGGATTGATTAGTTGACCAATAGAGCTTAAGTTTGACTTTCATTGGTCAATAATTTTAGTTTGACCAATACATAGTTGTGTAGAGCTCATCGATATAAGTTTGTAAGCTGGCGGCACACCTAATTTTGAATTTTGGTCTGAAGGTCATGGCTCTAGGAATTTTTTAAGTATCAGTATTTATCTATATCCAAATCAATCCACATTTTTGTCTTTTAGTGGATCTAAAGTTTATATACCTCGAGAATCATATTCTCATTAAACAAATTGAAAAATATTCAAAAAAGTCCCAAAACCCTCCCTAGACTTGTGGAACCTAAACCAAATCAATCCAACTCGTTTTATCACCAAACTGGATCACCATTTTTTGCCGCTTTCCGACCACCATTATTCATACGTGCTAGCCACCATGACAGAGTACTAAACAATGACCAAAACTACCAAATTTCATATCCTAACTCTACTGGATGCACCTGGATCAGGTCGACGAATTCGCAGCAGCCCCATATTGGGTTGTTGGCAGGCTAGCAAGATTTTTAGCCATTTTAGCTTGATCCATACCCTTTATCCACCATTTTTGGACCTTTTGAACTCATTTCTAGCCTCCTTTGGCCTAGATTCCTCACCATTTGATAGATTCATTATTATCAAATTTGATCAAGTTTTCTGAATGTGTTTTTCGACCATCAACGACTTTTTTGGATAAAGGTAAACTTAGATTTTTGTTAACCATTCCACAATATTTCCATTGGTATAAAGTATGTAAATTTTGGATATCATTTAATAATTTTTCCATTTTTAAGTCAATTAGTTTAATAATGGATAAATGTTGATTGTGTTTGGACATAAATTGGACAAATTGAAAAAATTAAATTTGGATTAGTGTAATTAGGTGTTAGTGAATTTTAATAAATTGGCCTCCGGATGAAAAATCCCAATGTTGAGTATCAGGTATTTAGGACTCACGGTATAATTGAACTGTTCGGTATTTAATTTTAGGAATTTTAAAGTTATTAAAATTATTTTGGAATATTGTTATGAATCTAATGTTTTTGGTTTAATTTTTGAAGCCTAAAGAATATTTTATTATTATTTTAGGCACCCAAACTGATATTGGAGGCAATTCGAAGGAGCTGATTTAAGGGTGAACTTTATTTTCTAAAATGGTCTTGCGAGATATGTGTTTGATTATATGTGATACATAAATTACTCTATTATTATTATTTCTAGAATTATTTAAATTATATATTTTGTCACATGCCATGAAATAATTATTTAATTTATCATATTATAGTATATTAAAAAAGAGAAGTGGTTGACTTAAATAAATTCTAATTTATGGTTATACAAGTACATATATATATATATATATATATTTATATTAGTATATATGTGAACATTTTAATATGATGATTATGGATATTATTTAAATAGTTATATAAATAAATTGGACTGTGGATTATTGTGTACTATATTGTACTATGGATATAGATTTACTATACTATGGTTACACGCACTTAATTAACTATCCCTTACTTAATCATGTAATTCTTGAGGTTGGATGGGAAGTTCCAATGAGTGACACCAAGTGTCACATTGACTATTTCCCCCTGTTTTGGTAGTCAACAATACATTGGGATGCTAGTATAATTAAGTAACAAATTATAGTAATGAACATGGTATATAGGGCTATTGTTGCTACATTATGATTAGATTTTATGGTTATTTATATTTTTGTTACAAATAGTTATAGTTCATGATGTAATAATATTATTCTATTTTTAGATGGAGGATATGATTTAGTTTTAATTTTTTTTTATCCCACGATTATAAAATTGTTATGTTTGGGATAATTAATAGTTTTGTGAAAATTATTTATTAAAATAGAAAAATTTTCAAAAAGTGAAAGTGAGGCATTAAGGGAAATGATTTTTTAAGGATAATATTTATTTTTATAATACCATAGTTGTTCACTTACTGAGTTTATCTCATAATTTGATATTTTTTGAAATTGTCTCCCCAGGTTTCGGATAATAGTTGGTATATATTATGTCCAGACACCATTTTATCATCATCACCTTCAAATATTCGTCATTATCGCATCTTCGCATTTGATATTTTTTCATTGCTGATGTATTGTCTCTTTCATTCTTTCTTTTGAGACTATTATATATTTTGTTTTATTTGTCTTTGGACTCATTTACTTTCTTTTAATATGTTTTGATGGATTGACCTAAAATGCATATATTTATTTTTGTTTTTATTTATTATAAGTTGAAATCCTTGATATGTATGAATATGTTTCCAAACTTCCCACTTAAAATATGAATTTTTTTTTTCTTTTATACTATTGGGTTATATTCAATTTATAGAGAGATCCCTCTGAATTTTTGATACCGATTCAATGGATTTTTCTAGACGAGGCAATCTTAACTGCCCGAAAACGGTCTTGTTATCAGATAGCAATATTTAGGATTTACCACATAAAAATCCATGATTAATAAAAATAGAAATTTTTTACTAGTTAATTTTTGTATATATAGAACAATTAATATGACAATGTTGTAATCTTTTTTTGGCTGATCCAAGGCTCCCACCACACTTCATAATCATTCCATTCTAAAGCTATGCTTACCAGGTTTGGTAAAACTCTACCAAATTTTACTTGGCTAAAAAGTGAAATACACGTATAACCTGAAGTTCAATATATATGATGCCCAAGCGCAACGTAATCCTTGCATCATGCAAATTTAATATTTTAATGGATTTTTGTGCTTAGAATTGATGAGGAATGTAAATGGCCACATTTGATTCATCCCTTCCCTAATGAAAGAGAACCATTGGAGCCTATTTTGACTGCAAACTAGACCATTTGAAGTATGATCCAATCATTATTTTTTACTTATTATATGTTACCAAATATTTAATTTTGGTTGAATATCATTCTACTTGTAAATTAGGACTTTTTTTTTTATAAAAAAAAATTTCCCTGAAATTATAAAGAGTTTCATATATTATCCTCCAAATTATTATGTTTTCTAGTTAGTTGACTGCATATTTGAAAGGTTAAACTTGATTAACATTATAATTATTATTATTTATATATATTAGAGGTATAGAAATTAAACTGGGTATCGATGAAACATAATACTCACTAGGGATAGTCTATATTTGCAAGTAATTACCTTCACACATGCATGTTATATGAAATGAAATTTTAGGGATACTTCTTTTATATATATGATTTTTTTTTCTTTTTTCTTTTTTTCGGTGAATATATGATTTTTTTTTTCTTGTTTGCTCTTTTATATGGCAGTTAAATAATTTATCAGAGCATATATATATATATATATATATAGTCAGGTGGCAATTTTTGGTATTCGTCGCCTAAAAATTCATGATTTAATAAAATTAGAAATTTTAATAATTAATAATTTGACAATGTTGTCATCTTTGATTGGTTCATCCAAGGCTCCCACCACACTACATAATCATTCTATTCTAAAGCTATGCTTCCCAGGTTTGGTAAAACTCTACCCAAATTTTGCTTGGTTAAAGAGTGAAATAACACGCATAACCCTTGAAGGTCGATATATAAGATGCCCAAGTGCAACATAATCCTTGCATCAAGCAGGTCATGCATATTTACCATTTTAATAGATTATGGTGCTTAGAATTGATGAGGTATGAAAATGGCCACATTTGGTTTATCCCTACCCTAATGAAAGCGAACCACTACAGCCCATTTTGACTACAAAGTGGACCATTTGACGTATGATCCAATTATTATTTTTTTGGTTAATATGATCCATTCAAATTTGGTTGAATATAAATACTCCAATTTGATTGCATCGGATTTGAAAGAATTATAATCTATTCAGATTCAAGTCCGAGGTTCAAACGTGAACATGAGTAAAACTCTACCCTTTCTCAAATTGTAGAAAGAAAAAAAAAAAAAAAAAATTATCCAAATCAATGCTTACATGCATTTTTGACATAATAATAATATAATACTAAGTAGATCCCCTTAAATTGGCAGTGGTCAAGTCATATTACTTTAAAAGAAGAGTTTTATGGTAAATAATAATAATAATACTAATGATAAATAAAACTTTTAAGAAGAAGAACATTGCAATATGTATTGAAAAGAAAAACAAATTAACCATTACGATACCTGTTGTTTTCCGTGATACGGTTTAATGGATTAATCCACTTTTCTAAAAGATTAAATATTGGTTTCAAATCTGAAACTACAATTGCTAATTAATCTACAAAATGACCTTTCTCCTGATCTATCTCATCCAAAAACGCCTTAAAATTCTTATCAAAAGTTCCACCAGCCTTCAAAGCATCTCTACCCAAATCCTTCCATTTCTTGGTATTCCTTCCAATGTCATCATCTCCCATTACCAATTCCAAGCACCTCTTAATTTCATCTCTTTCAACAATCCCTTCCTTGTTTGCCTTCACTCTCAATCCTGTCTTCCAAACATCCTCGATAAGCTTCGCATTGGTTCCTTGGTCTAACCACCTAGGAAAAGCCACCATTGGAACCCCACAAACCAAGCTCTCCAATGTGGAATTCCACCCACAATGGGTCACAAAACAACCCAATGAAGTGTTTGACAAAACGTCTAGCTGAGAACACCATGAAACTATCCTCCCAAGCTTCTCCAATTCCTCTCTGCAGCTTAGCTCATCTTCTTCTTTTTTTCTCTCTTCGGATTGCCTTTCTGTAATAACCCACAAGAAAGGACGGCCATAATCCAATAGCCCACCCGCAATTTCCTCCATTTGTGGCTTTGGTAACACGCAGAAGCTTCCAAACGACACATAAATGACTGACCTTACCGGTTTCGAGCTCATCCATTCCATATAATTATCTTTTGTGTTAATTTGATAAAGATCACCTCTAAATGAAGTCTCGGATTGATCTTCATGATCTTCTTCACCCGAGAAAGTGGACTGAATCAACGGTCCGATCCCGAATAGTTTAACCTGATCATCACTGATTGATATAAAAGCTTCAGGCTCTAAAGCATCAAAGCTGTTCACAAGCACCCTTGGAATTTTGGTTTCTTTGTCGAGCACATCGAACTGCTCTCTAAACATGTTGAGTTGGAAGGTCTCATTGTTTTCAGACTTTGTAGCATCCATGAACGTGGGAAGGTCACGACCAGTGAGCTTCAGTGGCAGTCCAGGTAATTCTATCGAATATGAAGGATCATTCATATTGTTCTTGATTTCATCTTCATAGCCATGGAAGAAATAGTAGTAGATGCCGAACACGGTAGCCGGTTCGATCCAAAGCAACGCCGATGGAACGTGGAGTTCACGGGTGGTCTCTGCAATCCATTGGACGCATAAGGAGTAGAATACACAAGTGAAGGGACAGCCATGTTTGGCACCGGAGTTTACGAGATCGGAGACAGCTTGTTTACTGCCACGGCGGAGCTCCGACAGGTAACGGTGTGGGTCACCACGGGGCTTGAAACCGTCGTCGAAGCCGTCGGAATAGAGGAAGAAAGATAGGCCGTCCGGGGTGGAAGTGGAAGTTTTGTTCTTCATGATGCGCCTGTGGACTGAGATGGAGGTGACGAAGACGACCTCAGCACCGGTTCCGATGAGGCGCTTTGAGAACTGTAGGCAGGGGTTTATATGACCTTGTGCTGGAAATGGAACGATGATGTACCGCCGTTGTTTCATTGCTGTAATGGTGGCGAATGGTGGCGCGTGAGTTTGGTGTTGCTGGTTGATTGGTTTTTTTTTATATGGAAGTCTGAAGTGAAGTGTTAAAGAGTCCATCGGACTCTATTGGTCATAGTCATATATATAGAAACTGGAATTATATAGAAAATGGAAATTATCGCGGCGGAGATGTGGGGCCCACACATTGGAATTGTCACAAAAGAAGTGGAGCCCACACATGCGACCTTCCCTTTTTCGTCTTTTTGTGAGAGGAAAACACCTGAAATTTTTTTTTAATTGTTACACATAATGCATGGAATTACATGTCATATTTCAAAAAAAAAAATAAAAAATACACTTATGCAAGCTGGATACGAAGTACAAAAATAGTAATCTTTTTAAAGAAATTTTTTTTTTCATGTGTCAAAAAAAAAAAAAAGAGTAATATTATTTATCGAGTGTGTGGCTCATGCACTACATGTCTATAATTATAATTTAGAAAAAAATAATTGTATGTTTGGGTTTGTGATGCATCCAATCCATTATAATTTTATTGTTATAAAATGGTTGGGTCATCAAAATATTTTTTTTTTAATCATGAATCTACATTTTTTTTTTTTGGTCAACTATTAATCTCTTATCACATTATTTGGCCGACCAAATTTTGGTCACGCAAGTATTGTTTATTGTCATGCATTTTCACTCATTTTTAACAAATTTTTTTTTATGTTTTTATATGTAAGTTGGATGTATAAATATGTATTCAAAATGTTAGCGGTAGTATTCTAGTTAGTTTTGTTAATGTAACATTTACACGTTAAAAGTTTTAATAAATTATATACAAAATGAATTAATTGGAGATAAAAATAAAATTTTAAAACAAGTTTCTATAATTTTCAAAAATACAAATATATCATATCTATAAAAGAATAATGTAAAATGAAAGGGAATTTTAGTATTAATTTTCCCCATAATTTTTAATTTTTTAATAAAAACAATTTAATATTTTATCAAATGGGACTGTATTATACTATCATTATTCATATGACGTTTGAGGTGACGAATTTGGAAGACAAGTTGATTTATTTCTTTCTTTGTATTCGGTTGAGATTAATTAGCCTGCCTTACGATTGACTAGGTAGAATAAGACATATATATAAAGGACAAATGCAGAAAATTCTATATGATTTGTATCTGCTGTGGCTAAAATTTTCCGATTCTTCCATGTAACATTTCCCATGCGTATGTACTCATATTGTCACGATCACATATATAATAAAATTAATTTCTTACACAATTTACTGTCCCATATTAACTCCGAATTTTCAACAGCTCCATAGGGAGACGACAAAAAAAAAAAAAAAAAAAGATAGGAAAAGATTAGAGGGAAAGGGAGACAGGAGCCTGTAGCGGGCTTACTTTAATTTTGTCAAATTATTAAATCAACTTTGGAACATAATAGCGTTTTAGACTTTTAAGATGAATTATCATTTTTTAAAAGAACTTAAATAGAGGAGAGGCGGGTTGTTTTATATATATATATATATATAATACTCTTCGAGAGAAAAAAAAATATAATTGAAGAAAAAGAACAGCTATCAATTGGGAACCGAAAGTGAAGGTATTGGGCCAAATTATCCAATCCAAGTTTGAGGAAAAAACATAAAAAATAAAACTAGCAACAGCTATTTGTTGATGTGCACGGTTGAAGATTTGTGATTTACAAAAGAAAAAAAAAATGCTATTTGTTGTATTTACCATTTTAGCATAGATTTAATTAGTTATCATCATTAATATAATTGGAAATAACAAATTTTTTTACAAAACCTCATTATGTTTTTTTTTTTAATTTTTTTTCTTCTTTTCTTTTGAAACTAAGAACTTGATGTTTTCGATATTTACTTTTTATAAAACTTATTGAACTTAATGATGTTGTTAATTCTTGTATTCTCAATTTGTTTATGTTTGCCGCTAAAAAAATGCATCTCTTCTAATTTGATATATATCTAGCAGAGAGAGAGAGAGAGAGAGAGAGAGAGAGAGAGAGAGAGAGAGAGAGAGAGAGAGAGAGAGAGAGAGAGAGAGAGAGAGAGAGAGAGAGAGAGAGAGAATCAATGCTAGTTTTCTGTCCAGTTTATCTTGTTTTAATTCACTTAAAAAATATTCTTATTTTATTTTATTTTATTGGTTTATAAGAATTTAAATCACTTTAACTTAGTCAGCAGAAAAAAAAAAAAAAGTCACATTAATTAACTTCATTATGAGTGGCCCAAACAGACTTTTTTTTTTTGTCCCTAGCATTAGAAATGGAGGATTTGAACTTATTAGTGTCCAGGATACAATAGCTTTTACCACCGGTCTCTCTTGTGAAACTTAAAAAGATGCGTGAACTAAGTTCATGGATCCAGTTTGTTACTACAGTATATCAATATGTTTGTTGTCCTCTTCCAATTATCATTATTATTTTTTAATTCAATCACCCTTTCTAATTTTTCAGTGTAAAATATACAAATAGATTTAAAGTTACAAGTGAAAAAAAAAAAAAATACAAGGATTTAACTTTGGCTAAAAATCAATTTTGGGTCCCAAGCATGAGAATTCCCCTTCATAGTTAGCTGAGAGATCATACTATTATCATAGAAAAACTTATCAGCAATGTGAATGCGATACCGCATCCAACAAATCAACAAGGAAAGTGAGTTTCTCCTTAGTGAGATGGATCTAACCATGTGTTAGCGAGTCACTCACGGAGGCTTCAAAAAGGTTTCCGACGTAGTGAGGTGGAAAGGGCTGGCAATTTGTTCGGGGTTAAGAAAGAGATCTGCTTTTGATCTGGGGGTTTCCATGGAGGCAGACAAAGATAGAGGAGGAGTACAGGGCTCAATACCAATTCTAGAACTCACGGTGGACATCACCGAAGCTCAACAAAAGTCGAACCTAATGCTGGTGGGAAAATCAATTACAGAGAAGTTGATAAAGAAAAACACTGTACAGATGATAATCAAGAGAATTTGGTTCACTAATGAGTTTGTTGGTGTAGAACAACTAAGCAACAATACCTTCCTATTTACTTTCAAGAAGGAATCAGACCGCGAAAGGATTTGGAATAGGCGACCGTGGACAATCAATGGCGCACATCTACTACTCAAAGAATGGAGGCCTGATATGTCTCTCAGCGATCTGGAGTTCTCTAAGTTTGCCTTCTGGGTGCAGGTGCATGGGTTACTTCTACAATTCATGAATAAAGATAGTGCCTGCAAAATAGGAAGCCTATTCAACAAATTGCTCAAGTGTGAAGACACTTCCAGAAAGAACACGTTGGGAATGAAATATATGAGACTACAAGTAGAAATTGACATAACCAAACCCATACCCACTGGCTTCTTCCAAAAATTTGAAAAAGGAAAAAGCTGAATCCGATCATGCTATGAGAAACTACGAGATATGTGCTATAATTGTGGTGTTCTAGGGCATCTTAAGCACTTCTGCAAATCGCCAAATTCTTCAACAGAGGAAAAAGGTGAGGAGTATGGTGTATGGTTGAGAGCGGAAGAAGGCACGTACTTGGTGGTGAGGGAGGGAAGTTTTTTGCGGAGGGTTGAAAATCCTAGAAAGGATTTCTTTGACTTCTTCTCCAACGACGAACTAGAACTAGACCAGGAAGGATAAGTCAACGACGGTGCTGGAAAAAAAGACCAGACAACAAATTCCGGGGATAGATTGACTAAGGCGGCCGTTGAGAGCAAAGACAGAGAACATGATTGTAACACCCCGTCCCAAACCATGTCGGAATTTTCGCACATTGACAGAGGTTGACTGTTGACCGTTGACCGAAGGGGTCAAAAGTTGACTTTTTGACCCGATTGGAATTCTAGGTTGACTGAGGTACCGTTATGAAGTACACGTTGGCACGAGTTCGTAGACTAGTAGCACGTTGAAAACGGAGCTACGGTTTGAAAGTTATGAGCAAAACAAGTTGAGGTCCAAACTGTCCAAGGGGTGCCGGAGTTGACTTTTTATTCATGCAAGGTTGAGCTTTGACTCATGCATGGTTGTGAAGTGCTCGTCGATACGAGCCCGTAGACTAGTGGCACGTCCGATTTGGACATGTGGTTTGAAAGTTATGGACCTGTAGAGTTTTTCAAACATCGTATTATTTTAATATTATTTTTGAACGCGTAACGGTGTGCCACGTGTGACTTAATGAAGGTGACCATGTGTCACCATGTTGAGAAGCCACATGTCAACCATGTGTAAAATCATATTATTTTATTATTATTTTAAATAATAATATTATTATTAATATTATTTAATTATTTTTAATTTATTCTTTTTTTATTTTATTTTCTTTTTCTTTTTCTTTTCTTTTCCCCCACGTGGGAAAAAAGGGCCAGGGGGCCCGATCCTCCTTCTTCTTCTTCTTCTTCTTCTTCTTTCTTTCTTTCTTTCTTTCTTCCCACCGCCCGTCTCTCTCTCTCTCCCTGCTGCACATTTTCCGGCCACCGGAACCACTCACGCGCCGGCCAGTGATGAGCGGAGGGAGGAGACGAGCTTGGCCGCCAATTTTCACGGTCACCGGCCGCTGGACGCGGGCCGATCGGGCCGGAGAAGCCGCCGGCCGGAAAAATTTCTCTCTCCTCTTTTCTTGTGTTTTTCGGCCAACCTAGTCCGAATTAAACCTCTTTTCCCCTTATTTTGGGTCCTCTGAGTTCAAATATGGCCTCCAATCTCAAAAATTCGAAGCGGTTTGCGAGATACGAGGAATTGAAAACCGGCCGAAGCTTTCCGGCCTAATTCCGGCCACCTCTGGCAGAATTGGGGTCGATGGAGACCAGATTTGTAATCCTCGTCGCTCAAGCTTCGATTCGGTATATTATTCGACTATTTTGGATAACGTTTGTGTTTGACCCTTCGGGTACCGGGTATTATTTACCCGATTAAAATATTAATTTATTTGACTGTGTGTGAATTTTGTTCTAGAAGCACGGGTGAGTCATGGAATTGATCCTATGGTGGATCATGGTTTAATTGTGTGCTCCAGGTGAGTGACCCACCTTTAAAAATATTTTGGGCAATTTATTATATTTACTGGGTATTTATTTGATATCTGTAATTTGTGCTCATGTGGCGTATTTTAAATACAATCGGGAAAAATATTATTTTATATATATATTTACCTATTGGTGCTAAATGGAATTTTTGGGTTATCAAGAAATCCCCGATTTTTATTATTGTGGTTAAATGGTATTTATTACATATGAGCGAGTATTTTCAGTAATTCGTAGTGTTTGGATTTTATATTATTTTTCGGGCATAATTGGGTTAAATATTTTATGAAAATATTTGTTTAAGTTGGTGGTTTAATTTTATAAATTATGCTCACGGTATTTCAATTGTTGAATCTCGTATTACGAGAAAAGGTATGGTTTTATTTGTTATCGATGTTTTCGTACCGGTTTGTTAAATAAAAATATGTGGGATGGTAAGTGTGAAAATTTGGTATATTTCCCACGGTAATTTTGGAAAACGGTACAGTTGGTTTAATAATTATTTTAGACGCATTCACACAGTATTTGTGTTCTGGTATATGTATATGTGGTTCAGCGCGCAAGTATTATTATTTCACCCGTGAGTTGCCATTGGACCGTGGGCAGGCAAGTTTGATATTGCACATAGCCACCCCCCTCCTTGGCCGGGATGATGGTTTCAGCAGCGGTACCGTTGGGACACCGAAGTGCCGTTTGCAAGTTTCTCTCTTTAATCTCCCCGCCAGTCGGTGCTCAGGACGCTGGGTATCGAAGGGCATCACTGGTATATGGTGTGGTGCGTCAAGTGTAATTTTCAAATAAAGTTTCAAACCCCAAAGAGTACAAAATTATTTATTATAAATTATTACAGTTTATTTATATTTGGGGTATTTATTTATTTATTTGTTGTTTATTAAATTATTTGGTCCCTTGGTTTTCGGGAAGTACGAATATCGGGTTTTGTGAAAATGTTTTAAAAGGGGAACATTTCCAACGGAGTGAATAGTGAGGGTTTTGAGAGAAATTATTATTTCAATTGTCTATTTATTTATTTATGTAATTGTTCGGTATTGATTAATTAAATCCTTTTATTTGGTATATTATTATATTAAAGGTGTATAGTAGATAGGGTCGCTCACTGAGATGCTTAGCATCTCACGCTCTTAAATTCCGTTCCCCTAGGTCCAGGTTGGAGACGTTGATTGTCCGGGGCGAGCCCAACGTCTCAGTTCGTTGCCGAAAGTTCAATGAGTATTTCTTCCCTTTTTCCTCTCCATCTTGTATTGCTTCTTTATCTGTCATTTTATAAATTCCACATGTATCTGTATAATGCTCTGTATACTGTATTGGACGTATAGTTGTTTTTATGCACTGAGTTGCTATTTTTTTTTGAAGTGCTGAAAGTTGTGGAATCAATTTGTAGTATTGTGGGAGGAATAAGGGGATGAACATAGAAGTGTGTTTTCAGTGCAGGTAATTTTTGGTTAGTCCTACCCTTAGGGGAGGTGATGCCGGATTTTCCGTTGGAAGGTTCGGTGGTATTTCCCTGGGATCAGGGCTTGTCTAGGGTTCCGGGGAGGAATTCTGGACGGGTCCTGACATGATTCCCAAGGAGAGGCTGCTGCAACACGAGGAGGAGCGGACTCTATGACCAACCCGAACACTAAGGGTAAGGGGATAAGGCTATCAGATAAATCTGACAAACAGGATTGCTCAAACACCTCCCACTCCCCTAGGAAGAAAGATGGAGTTATAATGACCTCTTAGGATGATTTTCAAAAAAACCTTCAAACAGCTAACTTTTCGGGTGTGGGAACTGATTAGACTTCAATGGCTCAAAACCCTATCATGACAGAAACAAAAAGCAATCACAGCGGAGTGGAAAGTAGGAAAAACCCAGAAACAGGAGACGACAAGATAGATAGGAAGAAGGAAAGGGTAGCAGGCTTGAAAAGGAAACCTGACAGGGATGGGCCAAGGAACCCTATGAAAGGCCCAAAGAGAAGTCATGAGGATACAATTTGTATTCAGGCCCAAGTTATGGGCCCAGGGCCAAGGAACCCTATGAAAGGCCCAAAGAGAAGTCATGAGGATACAATTTGTATTCAGGCCCAAGTTATGGGCCCAGGCAGGGAAACTGAAGTTCAATCAGGAGGCAAGGATGAGATGGATTTTAAAAGAGGGATTAGTCAAGCCCAGATAGCAGATGGACCTAATTTACCAGGGGCAACTTGGGCCCCCCATGTTATCCATGAGGAGCTGTTAAACAGGGAAATAAAACTAGATGAGACACTACATGGATCGACCAACCGCAACTCGACTCCTTCATCTTGCATAAACATGAAACGCTGTGCTCACGGTCAAAGAAGAGGGGATAGTTCAGATAACATAGATTCAATTAAGGGGGTGGGAGGCATCAATTATGAACTTCCTAAGGCCGATGAGGCGGGCCAAACCATGCCCCATCCCCTACCCCACCCCCCCGCCCCTAATGAGTCTTATAGCTTGGAACTGCTGTGGATTGGGGAGATCCTCGGCAGTTCGAGGCCTTCGTGGCCTAGTGAGGAAATACTCCCCGTTTGGATTGTTTTTGTGTGAGACTAAATCATGCAAGGACAAGATGGTTAAAATTTGGAAAAGCCTGAAGTTTGATAATTTGTTTGTTGTCGAGGCGGAAAATAGCAAAGGGAGAATGGCTGTGTTCTGGAGCAGTTGCTAGAATTGGACAATAGTATCGTCTTCTAGTTGGATCGTAGGAGTTCTTATGGCAGATGAACGAGGAGGGAATTGGGTATGCTGGTTTTGTCACTGTCCAGCAGAAAGATCACGGAGCAAAGAATTTTGGGAAGACTTAGCTACGAAAGTGAAAAATGGCCCTAAGACATGGGTATGCATTGGGGACTTCAATGACGTAATCAACCAGGAAGAAAAATCCGAGGGGAGGATTGTCACGGAAAAATCCAATTTTTTTCTGTAGGATTTTATTTTTGAGGTGGGAGCTGTGGACATTGGATTTTATGGCAATATTTTTACTTGGTGTAATAAAAGAGGACGTGCGGCAAACATAAGAGAAAGACTCGATAGAGCGCTAGCTAGTGCTGAATGGAGAACAATGTATGATCTTGCCGGGGTGGTCCACCTCTCTAATGCATTGTCCAACCACATACCAATTCAATTAAGCTTTAACCTGGATCACCATCCAAGGGCCAAACCATTCTGGTTTCTTGAAATTTGGACACGGGACCCCAGGTGTATGGAAGTGGTTAGGGAAGCTTGGAGGAGTGCAGATTCTCATGGACATACTGCCTCTATTAGATACAAACTCCATAGTACCACCTTAGCGCTGAGATATTGGAACAAGCACGGTTCGGATATTATTAAACGAAAGTAAATGAGCTTGAAGAAAAGATAAAGTGGATCCAAGGCCAATTACCCTCGGAAGACTTAATGATTGAAGAAAAGGCAGTTCAATGGGAGCTCAACGAATGGAGGAAGAGGATGCAAATCCTGTGGAGGCAAAAATCTAGAGAAATTTGGCTAAAGATAGGGGACAGAAATACAAAATTCTTTCATGTTGCTACGGTAGCTAATAGAAGGAAAATTTTTATTCCTGCCTTAAAAGATGATAAGGGGGAGTGGAATGTGTCGAGAGGGGAGGTAGGGAAATTGTTAATTAATGAGTTCTCCAAGTTGTTTAAAACAGAGGACATTCAAAGAAGTGACAGATTGCGGGACTTTATTCTTTGGAGTGTCTCAAACGAAGACAATGTGAGTTTAGAGGCTATCCTAACGGCAACCAAAGTTTGGAGTACGGTGAAGTCTGTGAACCCATCCAATGCCCTAGGTCCAAGTGGGATGACGACGTTATTTTTTCAAAAAATACTGACACATAGTGGGTATCGATGTTACCAAAATGATACAGAATATTTTTTGGTCGGGGATCCTACCGAGAGATATTAACAGATCTTTCATTGTCCTAATTCCTAAACTACATGGAGCCTTTGAATTTAAACACTTCCGACCAATTAGCCTCTACAATACCACCTACAAAATCCTTTCAAAGATTTTAGCAGACTATATCAAACCCCTCATTTCGAAGCTGGTTGCCTCTAATCAATCTGCCTTAGTGCCTGGGTGGTGGATTGGGGAGAATGCCATCATGGCAAATGAAGTCGTTCTTCGATGGAACGTAAAAAAAGATTCCGAGGACTATTGGGCATCAAAGTGGACATGCTTAAAGCATACGATAGAGTTGATTGGATGGCTTTTACTAGAATCCTAACTCTTTTTGGATTCTCGGACAAAATAGTTAAACTAATCTTGAATTGCATTTCTTATGTCAACATGGAACTTCTGCTTAATGGAGAGATTGCTGGCAAAATCCCTATGGAGCAAGGACTCCGACAAGGGGATCCCATGTCTCCATTTTTGTTCATCTTGTTTTCAGAGCTCCTTTCTCATATGCTATACAAATGGGAACAAGAAGGGAAGATTCATGGGGTCAAGCTAGGCCGTACTGCACCAGCCATATCTCATCTTATGTTCACAGATGATCTTTTACTTTTCTATAGAGCAGACTTGGAAGAAGTGAGAAACATCAGAAAATGTCTCAAACTCTATTGTAGATGGACATGACAAGCGATTAATTTGGATAATTCAGGGTGCTTCTTTTCGCACAATGTTCAAGGAAGGAACAAAGCTTTGATTAAAAAAAGCCTGGAGATGAAAGAGGTGGATAGGAAGGTTAAGTATCTAGGACTGCCCCTTTTCATCTGGAGAAACAAGAAAATTGCCTTTGAAGAAATAAGCAAAAAGGTGGAGTCGAGAATTCAAGGGTGGAAGGCAAAATTACTTTCTCAAGCAGGGCGATCCACGTTGGTGAAGCATATGCTTTCCACCATTCCTATTTACTCCATGTCGAATTTCCTTCTCCCTAAAGGGTAGTGTGATCGAATCGAAAAGAGGGCCAGGGCCTTTTTATGGAGAAATGAGGAGAATACAACAGGAGGTTTTGTGTCGGTAGCTTGGAAAACTCTTTGCCAACCAAAAAGTTGTGGAGGGCTTGGGTTGAAACACCTGTGGACTTTTAACAAAGCTTTGGTGGCTAAGTTAGGGTGGAGCCTTGCAGCAGAGGAGAACAAGCCATGGGTTAGTGCTTTGAAAGCTAAATATTTCCCCACTTCTTCCTTTATGAAACGCAAGAAGAAAGCAGGATGCTCTTGGCAATGGAGTGGAGTTCTTAAAGTACGACCTTTATTGACTAAAGGCATATGTTATAGAGTGGGTCTTGGAGATTCTATCAATATATGGGAAGACCCTTAAGTGCCTAATATCCTAGGTTTTATTCCTAAGCCAAAGTTTCCTCCTCCGACCTTCATGGGGATGGTAAGCTCTTTGAAAAAGAGTAATGGGGACTGGAATTGGGAACACATTTCAAGTATTTTTGATCAGGAATCAGCGGATAGCATTAGAGGCATGTTCTGGGCTAAAAATTGGCAGCGGGATAAGCTAATTTGGATGGGAACAAAAACTGGAAACTTTAGCGTAAAGTCTACATACAAGTTAGAAAGAGCTTCAATAGAGAGAAATGAGCATTGGTGGAAATCCCTGTGGAACAGCAACATGCACGAAAGAATAAAGTTTTTCTTATGGAAACTTGCAAGCAGAGGGCTGCTTGTGCTCTCTGTTTTAGAGAACAGAAGGATAGAAGTGAATGACAATAGATGTGTTCATGGCTGTAATTGTAGGGAAACCAAGATTCATGTGATGCGAATCCACCCGAGACTGTTCGACCGACAACGCGCTGGGGTGCTGACCCAATACAAATGAAGGTGGGACCGATCACTAGGGCCCAAGCCAAGAAGTTCAAGGACAATCTTGCTATCTTCATACAAGGAATAAGTCATAGTCAAGAGGGGTTGGCCATATCTAAAGAACCAAGGCCTGTTTTACTCATACAAGCAATAGAAGCCGATGCGGACCCGGATGACGGTTTTGGTACATTTTTGGAGTCCGGGAAGCATGAAATGGTTCCAATGATTTATGGGTTCAATACATATTCCTAATAGGTCATGGAATCAAGTTAAAGCAGCCTCAAATGCAATCAAAAAGGGCTTGTACGGACAGCATCAACAATTTGGCCAAATTTGCTGTATTGCTTGCTGGCTTTACTGTATTTTACTGTATTAGCCTTTTCTTATTTTTCCAAGCATGGGCAACGTGTGGGACTTCATATTCAGCTTATTTGGCATCCTACAAAGCATCTAGAAGCTGATTTGGAGCTCAAAGAGGTCAAAGATTGGTCAAAGTCAAATTAGTCAAAAAAGCTAGTATTATAGTTTCCTAATTTTATTCTACTTTTTGTTTTAGGAAACTACCATTACTTTTTAGTTTTTATTTAATTATTTTCTGGACAAATAAGTTTAGGAAAGTTATTATTTTATTATTTTCATTGTAAATTAATTAATTCCTACTTCAGAATAAAGGAATTAATTAATCAAATTTAGTTTAGGAACTTAGTTTAGGACATATTAGAATTCGGTCAAGTTTCCTAATTCCTATAGGAGTCCGGTTTTGAATTATTTTTTTAGGGTTTATTTTGTTTCTTTCAAGCCTATTTAAAGGCTTATTTTTCAATAATAATACAACTTTGATTTGATTAAAAAAATACTTGTGAGATTAATTATCTCTTTGTTCTTTGAGAACACCTAAAACACCATTAGAGAATTGGTTGTTTTAGCTTGACTTATCAATAGGTTTTCCATCCCCTATTATGGCGTCTACATTATACTAAGGTTTCTAACCATAGGTTGGTTAGGGGTTGAGGTCCATTCCATTAGAACTTGAACTTAATTAAGATCCGGACTAATATAATACGGGTTTAGGAGCAGGTCATCCTAGGTTCGTATCATCATGTCTTTTTCCTCTGTGAAGTAGCTAAGAGATGTTGGTTTGCAAGCCCCTAAAGTTTAAGATGGGAAGTTATTGGATGCTCTGATTTGGAATCCTACTTGAATTGTTTGGCTAATCTGGTGGGAAATCTCCTAGTGCATCCTGAAGACAAGGGAAGTTTTTTCACTTTTAGCGCCATTTTGTTGGAGAATCTATGGTGGGCTCGAAACCAGGTACTACATAAAGAAAATAACATGGAAGCTCTCTTCTCGATGGATGATGTCATGTCGAAATACAAGGAGACAGTGGAGGCCAACAAGACGATAGAAAAGGGGAACAATGAGATACGGATGGGCTAAAATAGTTGCAACTAGACTAGGCCTTCGGCGGGAGTGGTCAAAATAAATACAGATGCAACTATGAAAAAGAATGGGAGCACGCTGGCCATGGTGGCCCGAAATGACTAAGGGAATATTCTACATATTCATGCTTTCACTTTTGAAGTGTCTATTCCTGAGGTGGATGAATTGGAACTGATTTTCAAAGCTATGTAGGTTGCTGAAACGGTGGGATGGAAAAATGTATGCTTGGAATCAAACGCATTATCAGTTATTCAAGCAATCAATAAGAAAAGCAGGAATTGCATGCACTGGGCCGCTGAGGCTCTTTTGACTACCACATTGGACCTTACCTATGCTTTTGATAGTACCTCATTTATGTGGACATCTAGAAGTTCAAACTTGTTAGCCCACTCTGTGGGTCAATGGGCGGGTAAATAAGGGGCCTGTGGGCAACTAGATTTTAACTGTTTACCACTTTTTTTTGTTCATCAAGCGATTCAAGAGAGTAGTTTAGTCGCTTCTCCCTGAGTCCTGTGCTTATAATTGTACAATGCTCGCTCTTTTGGTTTCAATGGAATCCCAGTTTTAGTATTTAAAAAAAGAAAAAAAAAAGCCTAAGTTATCCAATCTTGCAAACACCAATGCCTTCTTCCATGTAACTTTTTTTTTTATACATACACATGCTTGTCACTATCATAAAGTAAATTAATTTCATACCTAATTTTTTTTTGTCTATAATTGGGTGAAGATAGCCACAAAGTCACAATGTGGGACAACAAGAACTCCAATGAATTTTCAAAAGCTTAAAATGGAGATGGTGAAAACTAAAAGGGGAGAGGAAAAGAAATAAACTTAAAAGGATTACAGCATTTTAGACTCTTCAACAATTTAAAATGTATAAAAATAAAATATTGAAGAAAAAGGACACAGATCAATTGAGGACACAAATTTAAACGTATATTATTGTGATAAATAATCCAATACATGATCTTGGTTTAGGTCCCCCCCAAAAAAAAAAAAAAAAAAAAAAAAAAAACAAACAAACAAACAAAATACTAGTAACATCATATATACATATGAATATATAGGTCAGGATGCGGACAGGGTTATGATTATTGATATCTTAATTAAATAGATAATGAAAATAATTAATTAATTATATTGATTTGGTTGAATATTAATGATTTACAAATTAAAATTTGAGGTTTATGCTAAAAAAATCCATCTCTTATAATTTGATAGAAAAGGAGAAAAAAAAAGAATTATATTTCATATCTCGTATTTATTTAAATCACTTAGGCTCTGTTTGGAGTTAGGAATATGAAAAAAAAAAAAAAAAAAAGGAGAAGGAAAAAGAAGGGGGAAAAAGTGGAAGGATACAAAAATAAATGTTTTCTTATGTTTGGTTAGATAAGGAATAAGAGTTTTCCTTACTATTTTTTTCTCTTTTTTCTCCCTTATTTTCAAATTTTTTTTTTGGTACCTTTTTATTTACTTTTATTTTCAATTTTTTTTCATAACTTTTTTCTGCAATGATAAAATTGAAATTTTATTTTATTTTTCATAACTAAGGAAATTTTATTTTATTTTTCATAACTAAGTATAATAATAAAATTTGTGTAATTAACAAAAATACAGTACAGTACTCTCTGTAAATATTTTTACTGCAAAAAAAAAAAAAAAATATTGATGATATCTGCAAGTCCAATATCCAATTCTATGGAAGAAATTAAAATTGAAAGCGAATCCATTCCACCCCTACTAGACATAAACGATGACGTTTTGTACCAGGTTCTTCCGTTGGTTTTCCAGTTTCTTATGCAACTCGTTAAGCGCAGAGAGAGAGAGAGAGAGAGAACGAATGAGCCAGACATGGCAATGGAAGCCAATAAAATATATATATATATATATATGTATATATATTTATTTATTTTTATTTTTAATTTGTGAAAATGTAAACCACTGAAGTAACTTGGTTAGCAGGAAGGAGGGGGGGGGGGGGGGGGGGGGGGGAAATGTCACTTCAACAGTTCAACCTCATTCTTGAACTAGTTTTTAACTTTTTAAAATTTTCTTGATCGAAAAGTTTATAGATCCCGATTAGCTACATTAGCTTATCATACGTTTTTGTTGTACTGCTCAATTTATTATTATTTTTAATTCAATTATATTTTCCATTGATATAAACTACACACACTGATCTAAAGTTACAAGTGAAACAAAAAACAATACACAATTTTGCAAACACCAATAATGCCGTGGAAACTTTAATTATTTTCTTTTCAATCAATCAGTTAAATGGTGCAATTTATTAGTTGGAGTTTTTCGGCGAGTAATAATAAATGTATATACACAATGAAAATAATTGAAACGGTAAAAAAAAATCATAAATATTTTAATAATCAATACTTCTAATTACATACTTTCAACATATATTAATTGTAATTTTTTTTAGAAATATTTATTACATACGCCAATATAAATAAGTTTGAACATTCATAAATATATTAGTTATATCATCAAAACACTACAAATATAATACGATTTTCCATAATAGCTCAATTACAATGATCAATTGTAAGATCAGCATAATAATCAGAATTATATGGGTCATCAAAGTATTGATTAACAAATTGATCATCATAATGATATAGATCATCATAATGATATATATCATTACACCATTGATCCATAATGGTACCATCATAGTGATATAGTTGATCCATAAGAATGGGATGACCATAGTTGTATGGATCAATATTAGGATGATATGGATCATAATGGCATTCCATAATAGGATCATCAATATTATAACGATCATCATAATGGTAACCGCCCTTCTTCAACGACATACCGAGCTCAAAAGAAACGTATGCATCAATGGACGCGTACTCAACCTGTTCATGGGACAGCTTCTTCGCATCCCACTCACTCAAAGTAACATGAATTGGCTTTTGCATGCACTTGCCGATCAACTCCATGGCCAATTTCTTCAACCCTTTTCGTTTATAGTCACTAACTCCATACTTATCTGCCGCTGCATGGGCTAAATCCACAGTATTTCCCACTCTCAGACGCCAATCTTGAAGTAGTTTATCCGCATCTTCTTTAACTCCAACCCCAACAAATGTAAACTCTGGATTAGCAAGAAACTCGCTCATGGATTTAGGAATGGAGCTGGCGTGTAGAAGCTGGAATATCAAACACCTATGGCCGACACATATTTGGATAATGGCAACTGGGTTTCGCTTTCCGGGTTTAAAAAATGGATGCCATTCAATATCCAAACCAAGAATTAGATTTGACATCCGTTGGCGATGGATGTCATAGATTCTTGATATCCATTTATTAACTTCTTCAGCTGAAGAAGTTACAGTGGTCAAAATTTTCGTACCACAGAAATCTATGCTATGAAATTCCATCAAATTTTAAGTTTGTGAAAGTTTTGAAACTATTACTAATGATGAAGACGATGGAGAAATAACAGAGGTCGTAAGAAAGAATGCTTGGACAAGGGAAAATCAAGGAAATCAGAGAAACTTTGTTTTAGTTTGTGTTTCAGTTCCGCCTTGTATACATATATATATATATAGGTCTTAGAATTTTAGTGCCACTAGTAATAGAATTTCGCTAGCACTGGTACTCCCAATTAACAGGGTATACATGTCCTACACCAACTCTAAATGCGAATACAAACAAACTTCTAAGAAAACAAATTAATGGCTAGCCAACACCTAAAACTAGAATGAAAATTTTAATAATGATGTTTGCGTTTCGGTCATACTTGACGTCCAAGTCTGTTCCAGATAGTAATGAACAACAATATTAGATTTTTAATCCATTACCAAAAAAATAATAACAATAATAATAATACTTTCAATCACCTAATTTTTTTCTATTTTCTACTTCTAACAAAAAATAATAATAATAATATAATTAATCGTGATCGATATTGACAGAAAAAAGATATACAATTTTTTTTTTAACGTACATCACAAATTTTAAACCCTCAATAAAAAAAAAATGAGCATTACTCACGGATTTTTTAAACCTACATGACCAAAAAAATTAATATTAAACCTCCTGTATCCTAGCCACACATAGAGGAGGTACAACCAAACCACTCCACCAATATGAAACCGCAGCCTCTCTTTCACTTCTTTCCACTTTTCTTCAAGATTAAATATTGGTTTCAAATCTGAAACTACAATTGTTTTTCATGATCAACAAAAGCCACTCCTAGCTAATTAATCTAAAAAATGACCTTTCTCCTGATCTATCTCATCCAAAAACGCCTTGAAATTCTCATCAAAAGTTCCACCAGCCTTCAAAGCATCTCTATCCAAATCCTTCCATTTCTTGGCATTCCTTCCAATTTCATCATCTCCCATTACCAATTCCAAGCACCTCTTAATCTCATCTCTTTCAACTATCCCTTCCTTATTTGCCTTCACTCTCAACCCTGTCTTCCAAACATCCTCGATAAGCTTAGCATTGGTTCCTTGGTCTAACCACCTCGGAAAAGCCACCATTGGAACCCCACAAACCAAGCTCTCCAATGTGGAATTCCACCCACAATGGGTCACAAAACAACCCAATGAAGTGTTTGACAAAACGTCCAGCTGAGAACACCATGAAACTATCCTCCCAAGCTTCTCCAATTCCTCTCTGCAACTTAGCTCATCTTCTTCTTTCTTTCCTTCTTCGCGTTGCCTTTCTGTAATAACCCACAAGAAAGGACGGCCATAATCCAATAATCCACCTGCAATTTCCTCCATTTGTGGCTTTGGCAACACGTAGAAGCTCCCAAACGACACATAAATGACTGACCTCTCCGGTTTCGAGCTCATCCATTCTATATAATTATCGTTTGAGTCAATTTGGTAAAGATCACCTCTAAACGAAGTCTTGGATTGATCTTCATGATCTTTTTCACCCGAGAAACTGGACTGAATTAACGGTCCGATCCCGAATAGTTTAACCTGATTATCACCGATTGATACAAAAGCTTCAGGCTCTAAAGCACCAAAGCTGTTCACAAGCACTCTTGGAGTTTTGGTTTCTTTGTCAAGCACTTCGAACTGCTCTCTAAACATGTTGATTTGGACCCAATTATTTTCAGACTTTGTATCCTCCATGAGAGAGGGAAGGTCACGACCAGTGAGCTTCAATGGAAGTCCAGGTAATTCTAAGGAATATGAAGGATCGTTGATATTGTTCTTGATTTCATCTTCATAGCCATGGAAGAAATAGTAGTAGATGCAGAACAAGGTAGCCGGTTCGACCCAAACCAACGCCGATGGAACGTGGAGTTCACGGGCTGTCTCTGCAATCCACTGGACGCATAAGGAGTAGAATACACAAGTGACGGGACGGCCATGTTTGGCACTGGAGTTTATGAGATCGGAGACAGCTTGTTTACTGCCACGGCGGAGGTCGGACAGGTAACGGTGCAGGTCATCACCGGGCTTGAAACCGTCGTCGAAGCTGTCGGAATAGAGGAAGAAAGATAGGCCGTCCGGGGTGGAAGTGGAAGTTTTGTTCTTCATGATGCGCCTATGGACTGAGATGGGGATGACGAAGACGACCTCCGCACCGGTTCCGATGAGGCGCTTCGAGAACTGTAGGCTGGGGTTTATATGACCTTGTGCTGGAAATGGAACGATGATGTACCGCCGTTGTTTCATTGCTGTAATGGTGGCGAGTGGTGGCGCGTGAGTTGGTGTTTGCTGGTTGACGGGTTTTTATATGGAAGTCTGAAGTGAAGTGTTAGGAGTCTATCGGAGTCTATCGGTCATAGTCATATATAGCAATGGGAAATTATTGCGGCAGAGAGGTGGGGCCCACACATAGGATTTGTCACAAAAGAAGTGGAGCCCACACTTGTAAACTTTACTTTTTCCTTCTGTTATTTTTGTGAGAGAGAAAACACCTGAACTTTTTTTAATTATTTCAAATAATGCATGGAATTACATGTCATATTTAAAAAAAAAAAAAAATACACATATACAAGCTGGATATGAAGTACAAAAATAATAATCTTTTTAAAGAAAATTTATTATTTTCATATGTCAAAAAAAAAAAAAAGAATAATAAAAACAATTTAATATTTTATCAAATGGGACTGTATAATAACTATCATTATTCATATGACGTTTGAGGTGACGAATTAAGAGGACAAGTTGAATTATTGGAGTCCCTGTCTTGTCCTACATATTCCAGTGGCAGATTTCCGGCCGTATGAAACATTTACATCGTATATTTAAGGGACACTAAATTACCATTTTACAAAAATATTAACACATTATTTTACCTTTGCTTTTACATTTTCATTTGATGCATAAAACTAACATAAAGTTGAAAAAGTTAATTATTTAGGAAGATGAAAACCAACAAAACCTTTATCTTTCGTCCTCTTTTCTTTTCTTTTTTCGTCCAAAAGTTGAGTAATATTTTATTACAAAATTTGACTTATGGAAGAAAAATATAATATGAAAAGGTAAAAGAAAATATATTTGTTTCTTTAATCTTTTCTCTCAAAATGATCATGTAAACGAAATTTTAAATTAAAAAGAACATGCAGATATATTTAATTTGTGTCTTAGGTTGAACATCTACTGTCGCAGTGAATGTTATAAGGCCCTACTGTCGACCACCGCACCCGATCTTGATTTTCAACAAAACTTATCCTAATATAGTTTACATAAATGCGGAAAGATATTTACTAGGAAAAAGTCATATTAGACAGCTTGAATTTGTATCCTCCAACATCAAATCCATGTGGACTTATTATTGGGACTAAAACAATCACACTCAGCATTTCTTTCTTTCTATTCGGTTGAGAACTGGGTAGAATAAGACAAATATATATAAAGGACATATATAGAAAATTCTATATAATTGGTGTCTGCTAGGGCCTAATTTTCCGATTCTTCCATGTAATTTTTCCTATATATGTACCCTATGTTTTCAGTCATATATTATAATGAAATTAATTTCTTACACGATTTACTGTCCCATATGAAGTCCAAATTTTCGAGAGCTCTATAGGGAGACGACAAAAAATGATAGGAAAAGATAGGAGGGAAAAGAAACAGGAGGAAGTAGCGAGCCTACTTTAATTTTGTCAAATTATTAAACCAACTTTGGAACATAATAGCGTTTCGGACTTCTATGTTGAATTACTACTTTTTCAAAAAACTTAAAGCAGATGATGAAAGATGGATTATTTTTTCTTTATATATATATATATATATATATATATATATAATTTAACACTTTTCAAGAGAAAAAATAATAATAATAATAATTGAAGAAAAAAGGCTACTATCAATTGTGGACCAAAGTGAATGCATCGCGCCAAATTATCCAATCCAAGTTGGGGGCAAAAAAAAAAAAAAAAAGTAGCATGAGCTGTTTGTTGATGTGCATGATTGAAGGATCGTGATTTACCAAAAATAAAAAAATAAAAAAAAAACTATTTGTTAGTATTTATCATTTCAACATTGTTTTAATGGGTTCTCATCACTAATATAGAGTTAGAAATAAGAAAACGTTTTTCAAAATGAATTATGTTTCTTTTTTCTAATTTTTTTTTCTTCTTTTCTTTTGAGGCTAAGAACTTTCATTGTGAAGAACCAATACACAAAAAGCCTCCAAATAAAGGAGGAATTACAAAAGAGCACTGCAGCAAAGCATATTAGAGGCTGGGATGTCTAACAAATCACCTGGAAGGGAATCTAAACAACATCCAATGTCAAACAACAAACTTTCATGCAAGGCTTTTTTCGCCAACAAGTCTGCCAAATTATTAGAAAACCTAGAGTTCTAGGAGATAAGCCAATTAAAACTAAAAAACAAGAGATATAAGAAATAGCATATAATATCTGGTTGTCCAAGAAGAGGGTTCTTCCTGGTTGATAACTCCATTAACCACCAAAGATAAGTCTGATGACCAACAAATTTGATCCCACCTCAAAGCCGCTGCCACACTTGCAGCCCAAACCAGAGCCTTAAGTTCAGCTTCCTCAGGAGAAACACAACAAACCAACTTTGAAGCAAGCTGGAGAATATTCCCTTTGTTGTCCCTAGCAATGAAAACTAAGCCTGCCCTGCCGTTGATAAAAGCTGCATCAATATTGATTTTCCACCACCCATTTGGAGGAGTTGTCCAACACTCCTTAAGCTTAGTAGAATGGCCCTTGCCTGCCTCCTCAATAGATATGAGCTCTTCCACGAGGCAGTTAACTCGAAGGACCACATCCATACTAGGAGAAACATTGGAAAAGAGTTTCTCATTCCTGCAATTTCAGGCAACATACATAAGAGTGGAGAGAAAAACAAAAAAAGTTCCTCCTTCCATGTTTTGGAAACAGATTCCTGGCCTTGGATTGATACAAATCTTTAGTAGCTCCTCAATATTTGAAACCTCCAAGCTGTTAAGTTTGCAACCCCAATTGCTTGCGAAAGCAATCCTTCTAATACAATGGCACTCTTTAAAAATGTGAAAAGCAGATTTTGCCTCAGCATCACACAAAATACAATATTTATCTCCCTTCCCTAACTTATTAAAAAGAACCTCCTTGGTGGGAATGACATTAGCTAAAACTCTCAAAAGAAATATTTTTAGTCGTTCATGAACTTCGAGTATCCAAATCTTTCTCCACTTCTCATAATCGACTCTCTGCTAGTCTTCTTCAAACATGATGCAATAACAACTCTCAACCAAAAACTTCCCTTCCTCATTACCCTACGAAATAAGCTTGTCCTCACAAGGGGATTGAGGTAATTCAAGATAAAGGATAGCTTATGTTGATTCCACATTGCAAATGTTGCGGATTAAACTTTCATACCATAAGCATAAACTCTCATCCTATATTTTGTAGACCCTTCTTCAACTTGAAATACTTATGTTCTCCTTTGTTGCAGGGATTTTGTTTGGGAAACCAGGGAGCCAAGGATCTAACCAAATATTAATAGAAGATTCATCTCCAAATCGAAAGCAAAAGTGTTTGTGGAGGATCTTCTTAGTTTTAACAATCCCTTGCCAAACACTAGAGGTCCCTTTCTTCGGGGTATACCTGAAAAAAGTTGAATTATGAAGGTATTTTGCCATTAGCAATCTTGTCCATAATCAGTCTTCACCGTAAGCCAATTTCCAGCTCTGGCAATAAGAGCTAGATTCATATCTTTGAATCTTCTGAAACCCATCCCTCCCAACACCTTTGGTTTGTAAATGTCCTTCCATGCTTCAAGAGCAAGATAACCCCAGGCTTTAGGATTAGACTCCCACCAAAATTTATGCACCAAGCCATCCAAATCCTTGCAAATTCCTGAAGGTAAGAGATTGGTAGACATGGTATATAAGGGAATGGCCTGAACAACAGACTTTATAAGAATGGCTTTGCCCGTCTTGGATAGAAAATGTATGTTCTAGCCTTTTAGCCTACTCCTAACTTTCTCTTTGAGTTTAAAAAACTCCTTTGACTTGTTCCTTTCCAAAACTAAAGAGTTGCCTAAGTAGATGGCATTGTTTCCCATATCCGTGAACCCCAGGATGTGTTTAATCGCTTTCCTATCTTGCCTAGGAGTACGATTGGAGAAGAGGATATTGGATTTTTCAACATTAACCTTCTGCCCCGTCTAGCTGAAAAATTTGTTCAAACATTCGTTGAGAATGAGGGCTTTTTGAGGATCGGCACGGTACATAAGTAGGAGGTCATCCGCATACATTAAGTGTGATATGAATGAGGCATTACGAGCAATTTTAATACTGTGGAGCCTTCCTTGGTCCTCCTCTTTGGCAGGCAACCTTGATAAGAACTCAGAGTTCAGAATGAAAAGTAAAGGTGAAAGAGGGTCACCTTGTCCGAGGCCTCTCTTAGGCTTAAATGACCCACATATACTTCTATTCAATAGTAAGGAGAATTTGACCGAGCTTAAGCAGCTCTTGATCAACCATCGGAAATCCAGAGAAAAATCCCACACCTTTATAGCCTTGTCAATAAAACTCCACTTTAACCTGTCGTACACTTTCTTTAAATCAATTTTGATAATCATTAGACCCTTCTTGCCTTTGTGGGTTCGGATTTTATGCATAACTTCTTGAGCAATAATAGTATTTTTAGCAATCCATCTACCTTTGACGAATGCTCCTTGGTTGGGAGAAATGATGTTATCAATCAAGATGCTAAGTCTTTTAGCCAAACTTTTTGCCACAATCTTATAAACTAAATTGCATAAACTGATCGGTCTGAAGTGACTAAAGTTGTGAAGTCCTACATCGGTTGGAAAAGGAAACAAAACATTCCATATAAGTGGGTGTGGATACCTTTCCCTTGCGAGGCCTTCCCATGAGGGAACGTAAAACCGTACAGGCTGGACTCAAAGCAGACAATATCTTGATTGGAACCGGAAGCCCGTGCCAGTGGGATTGGTAGGTAGGGGTTGAAAGAGGATTCCCCCTAACCATTGTGAGGTCTTTTAAAACCTTGAGGGTTGGGTTGTAAGAGGATTTTCCAGGCCCAAAGAGAACAATATCGCATGCGGATAGTCTGGGCTGTCACAGATGGTATTAGTGCCGGACTTAGATCGGTGTGCCAGCGAGGACGCTGGGCCCCAAGAGAGGAGGATTGTGAAGACCCATATTGGTTGAAAAGGGGAACGAAACACTCCATATAAGTGGGTGTGGATACCTTTCCCTTGTAAAGCCTTCCCATGAGAGAACGTAAAACCATGAGCGCTGGGCCCAAAGCGGACAATATCGTGATTGGGCCTGGAAGCTCCTGCCAATGGGACTGGTAGGTAGGGGTTGGAAGAGGATTCCCCCTAACCATTGCGAGGCCTTTTAAAACCTTGATGGCTAGGTTATAAGAGAATTTTCCAGGCCCAAAGAGAACAATATCGCATGCAGGTGGTCTGGGTTGTCACAAAAGTTATGAGATTGATCGGTTTTAGGAATAAGGATAATGAAGGTTTCATTGGCCAATTGAGGGATTCTATTAATTCCAAAGCATTCCTATGTAAAGCTCACAACTTTGTTCTGCACTGTTCTCCAATAACTCCTGAAAAAAATGCCCCAAAAACTGTCCGAACCAGGGCTCTTAAGAGGCTGAAGGCTTCAAATAACATCCTTAATTTCCTCAACTGTGAGGATTTTAATAAGCTCCAGGTTGTCCTCTCGGGAAATATAATTCCAACCCAATTCTTTAAACCCTTCTAAGATTAAAGGGAAATCTGACTTATAAATATCTTTAAAATGCTTTAGGAAATATTGGCCTATCTGGTCAAGGTCATAAATCCAATCCTGCTCCTCCTTAATGGCATTGATGCTATTCTTTCTCCTTTTAATTAACAGAGTAGAATGAAAAAACTTTGAATTTCTATCCCCTTCCTTAAGCCAAACTTTTCTCGATTTTTGACCAGGGATTGATTCCCATCTCTCTTGTTGAACCCGCAACTGGTCTAGGATAATAGACTTCTTGGCAAAATCTCTTGTGTCTTTCTGCTGAAGCTTCTTCAATTCTGCTTCCAAATCAAGAATCTTCCCATTAGTAAAATCGAAAATCTCCTTATTCCAAATTCTTAAGGCTTTTAGAGGTCTCTAACGGCTTCTTTTAAGTTTATGACAATCCATCCTTGGCTGACAGTCCGAATTCCAAGCTTTCTCCACAACATAAAAACTTCACTTATTAGTAGTCCAAGCCTCGAAGAATCTAAAAAGCCAAAATAAATGATTTTAGCCCTTATAAAAAGAAAACTGATTCTTGAACCCCTTTCATGCTCATGTCACATCGAGGTTCTGCAGAAGAAAAAACTGCAAAATCCGATCCAATTTTTCCTTTTTTACGCCCCCACGTCGCCACACGGGAGGGACATGGGGACCTAAAAAAGGGGATCCTATCAACTTGTTCCGACCTAGGATAATAAGCTCATGAGCTTAGTCTTACTTCACCGTCGAGAAACCGGGCACTCAACTAACATTAAGAACTTTTCATACTGGTGGGGTATTCACAGGGGGTACTGCAGAACATGTACGAGCCCCTTCAAATGGAAAAATAAAATTCAATATATTTCTCAAAACAAATGAAAAGGAAACGAAAGACGAAACATAAATCATGGATCAACTAAGCCCTCTCGGGAACTTGTTTAAGAATAAGAAAGAGGAATCTCATGTAAATACCAAGGAATAAGGTTTGATCCTATTCATGGGGATTCCGTAAAAATTCCATTTCAAAAAGTTTGAACTAGTATTTTGGTGTTTCTGTTTGAGCTGTACGAGATGAAATTCTTATATACGGTTCTCGGGGGGGGGGGGGGGGTCCGCTCCGTTTACCTATCCCAATAAAATCTATGATTGGTTCGAAGAACGTCTTGAGATTCAGGCAATTGCAGATGATATAACTAATAAATATGTTCCTCCTCATGTCAACATTTACATACATAAGAGGCGTTTAAAATACCTTTCTTTGATTCCAGCACACAAGACAAGATCACTTTCTATTTTATTATATATATTTCATAATTTATAAGTATCTATTTTGGATATTTCGATATAGATAGAATACATATTTGTTTATATTGCTCTTATACAAATAAACCTCTCTTGGTTTCTCCTCACTTCAGATAATCTGATTAGATTATCTCTAAATCTAACTAAATCCAAGCCTCGAAGAATCTAAATGGCCTCTTCTTTTTCTTTTCTACTCCTTCCGTTTGAATTAAAATGAGATAATGATATGATTCTTCAAAATGAAGGTGTTCCATAGTAGCCATTGGGTTTTCGACAAGCCATTCTCTACTCACAATAGCTCTATCAAGCTTTTTTCTCGATGAGTGCCTGTCCACACTGACAATTATCCCATGTAAACCTTCCTCAAATAAAGCCTAGATTAATGCCGGCCACTTCCTAAGCAAAATTTTTCAAGAAAAGTTTCATTTTCCATATCTTTTGGCCCACAAATGTTTTAAAACTATCCATATTCTCATTAAGTTCACCAACCATCATCCAAGGTCTGTTCAAATCAATGACTATTTCCTTCATAAGCGTCCAAAAGCTTTCCTTTTCTCCCTATAAGGGGGTTCATGGCACTCAAGAAAACTCCAAATATGCTTTTCATTTGAATTAACCACATCCCCACAAATAACTCTCTCATTGCTCTAACTAACCTTTAAGTTGATTTCGTCTGACCATATAGGATAGAGTCCCCTAGCATTTCTTTTAGCTTTAATTATTTCAGCATTGTGATATTCCAGTAATCAGTAGACCTTCTCTAATCGTCCCCTGCCTCCTTTAGTTTCACGAAGAAAAATACATGAAAGGATGGTCCTCCTGACATGATTTTTGGGGTGCTCAAACCCCTACAGTTCCATGAAAGGATCTTCATGGATGTGGGAGAGGAATGTATAGGCCAGCCTTCTCGGCCTAATGAAAATCCAAAAACCTTTTAGAAGAGGAGCTTGAAGCCCTTGACCTATCACGGTTTGGTTCTTGTGGATTCCTTACCCTTCTTTTTGCTTCTAGTTTCCATGACCATGAGCATCCACCTCTTCCTTGACTTGGGTTGTTTATCCTGATCATTGGAGTTTCATGGTTGTCTCTGACTTCTTCATTTTGGGTATTAACTGCTAACTCATCAACTAAGGAAGCTGAATCTTCTTCTCTTGGCTTTGAAATCTCTTTGTAAATTGTTCCTTTTTTTGATTGAGATGTAGGATCACCTTCGAGCAGGGAAACTATATTCACCATAAGTTCCTGGGTTCCTTCTTGATCCTAGCTATCTTTTGTAGCTTCGTTGCTTTTGGGTTCCTCAGTTCTCGAACAGTTCCTAGGGAGTTGGGCGTTTACAAGCATTATGATGATCTCCTTCTTTTCCATGATTTATTCAGAATCCAGATGCTATTGTAATTGGGAGAGGGCCTAATCCATTTCCCTCAAGGAAAGCCAAAATACCTAGGTGTATGTTTCTTCTTTCCTCTGCTTTATGAGAAGCTAAGACTTGTAAAATGTTAACGGCCTAATTACTTAGGCCCAAAACATTGAAATTGGGGCTTTTAAACTTTCTTGCCACTGCTTCTTGTAATTTTTTCTCACTGTCAAAATCAAGATTTCTTAAGGTAAGATTTAAGGCTTCTAATTCGGGGCACATTGCCTTGACATTATCAAATTCCTCCTTCTCCAAAAAATGGCTTTCTCTGCTACCGCTTTTGCCAATCTCCTCGAGTTCTGCAAGATTTTGGTGAACCATGCCTCTAACCAAAAATTGTTGGGAACCACCAAACCGTTTGATTCAAGAGATCTCACTTTATTACTTAGTTGGCACTACTCTTTGACATCTGCCTGTTGATTGATGAAAAGTATGCCTCCCAGCATTTCCGATCTCAACCAGGGACTGTAGAGCTGAGCCTACACACTTGTTCCTATAGTGATAATCGCTGGATTAGTAGATGAACACTTTCTAATGACATGGGTGAGTCTTCCACATCTGTAGCAAAAATGTCCTAGTCTTTCAAACTTGAACTGAATCCATAGCTCTTCACCTTCTGAACTTTCCAAAAAGAAACCTATTGGAATTGGGTTTTCCACATCCAAATCTCTAAACTGAAGATATCTTGGGCCACTATACTCTTCCTATTTATTGATTCTTTTAAAAACCTTTTCTATCCTTTCTCCTATCAGCAGAGTCGTATCTTCGTGAAGGTAAATAGGAGGAAGACCATGAATTTGAGCTGTGAATGTAGAAAATCGAAAGGAGATTTCCGAGAAAGACAAAGCCTTGGCCATTCCTTAAGAATAAGATGGGCTCCATTGAAGGACCAAGGTCTGTTCTTGAAAATCTTCTTGTTGTCTTCCTTAGAATTGAAAGAGAGTTTGAAAATATTTTCCTCTAACTTTTCGATGTGAACCTTACCTTTTAGTTTCCATGTTTTCAAAACAATTTCAATGATTATGAATCGACGGAAGCTTCTTGTAGTCAATGCTTTCCCCATGTAACACCCCGTACCAAAAAATATACATGATTAAACAAGTTTGACCAAATTGACCAAGTTTGACCAAGTGAATAATATATGGGTTCAAGTTGACTTTTTCAATAGCCAATATTTTTGGTTTGACTAAGGTACCATTGTGTAGATCTTATCGATACGAGCTCATACACTGGTGGCACGCCAAATTCTAAGTTACGAATAAAAAGTTATGGTTCTGAGAAATTTTAAACATAAGTTTTAACTCAGTGTCCAAGCTAGTCCCCAGTTTTTGTCTGTTAGTGACCCAAGGCTTTAAATAACCCTAGGTAAGCGTGTCAAATAGGAAACAAAGCCCAAAATACCCATTTCTTCCCCAAAACCCAAGAAATTCTCTCCTCAGACCCGTGGGTCCAAACTGGGTTGTTTCGACCTATTTACAGTCAAACTGAGTCACTGCCGTTTTGTCCATTTCTGGCCAACCACCATTTACATGCGCCAGCCACCTAGGAAGGTCACCTGAAGGTGAGCTCATCCATGAAATTTCACGATAAGAAGCTGCCAGACGCGCCCAGATCGGGCCGACGAAGTTCGCAGCGGCCGGCGAGGTGGGTTGTCGGATTTTCTCATTTTTTGGCCGTTTCAGGCCAACCCATACACCTTTTCCACTATTTTTGACCCCTCTGAGCTCATTTTCATGGTTATTTTGTCCAGATTCCTCGCCATTTGAAAGATTCTACAACGAGAAGTTCGGCCGATGCTTCAACAGTGTTTTTCGACCACTGGAGGAAACTTTGGACCAAGGTGAGCATATTGATGAGTTCCTTGTCTCTTGGGCTTTTCTTCAATATAATGTTTGTGAATTTTGGAAGTCGTTTGATAATTTTTTCATTTTTGGATCAATTAGTTAATTTTCGGATAAGTTGGGGACTATGTTTGGACAAAATTAGTCAAATTAGTTAAAATTGGAGTTGAATTAGTGAAATTGGATATTATTAGGACCCATTAGGTGGTTCGATTTTGAAATATTAGGCTTCGAGTAAAAATCCCCAATTTTGGGTATCGGATCCTAAGGACACGCGATATAATTGGACTGTCCGGTGTCCAATTTATGAAATTTTGTAGTACTGTAAATCATTTTGACACATTTGGGTTATACAAGTGTCTCCGGTTTAGTTTTTTGGAGCCTGAGGAATATTTTATTATATTACAGGCATTCGAGTTGAGCTTGGAGGCAATCCTGTAGAGGAGCAGGCATGAGCATCTATAGTACTGTGAGTGGTTATATCATTTTTAAATGATTTGGGTGTATAGTATAGTATATATGTGGTTTAAATATTTTACGTATATAGCATTTGATTGAAATGTTGTTTTATGCATATATAAATATTTGCTTTCACATATATGTGTTATCATTTTATATGACTTTCGATAATATTTTAAGTGATTTTTAATTTTAGTGGGTCCATAAATGGACTTGTGGTATTTAAATATCTTGGTAATTAAATTGAGATTTTAAATCATTTTGGAAACTATTTGGTTTGAGAAACCAGATTGAAAATCATATAATTTTAAGCATGACCAAATATTTTATAATTTTATGTGCTTAAAATTGGTTTATGGTGAATATATTTCACTGTAGTATTTCTGGTTTTCGTATGAAATAATGTTTTGAGATTTTTGCAGTATTTAATTAAGCGATGGAAGTTTAAATGTTAAATTATGATTTATGATACAGTATCATTTGTAAAAGTATATACATAATCTTACAAGATTGTTTCATGTATATTGTATTGGTTATTTTTAAATTGATGTACCATGTAATGCCAATACCTTGGATCAGTATTATATTATATTATATTATATTACCGTGCGTTGGATTTACCACGGTGCCGTGAGGTTGGTTTCATCCAACGGTTATCTATTATTACCACGGATTATGAGGTCGGATATATTCGACGGTTTATTATTATTACTACGGTGCCTTGAGGTTGGTATCATCCAATGGTTTATTATTGCCACAGACCGTGAGGTTGGGTACGTCCCGACGGTTATTTATTATTTCCACGACACCGTTCATATATTGAGGGTCGTGAGGTGGGTGTATCCCACGGTTTGTATATTGGTACATCGTATGTTACATTGTATATGTTTGTATATATTGTTGATTCACAAATATTGTGGTGATTTCTGCATTTTCATATTTATTTAGTGGAACTGTATTTATTATAGTTTATGCTCAAATGTTTATATCTGGACTTGAGACATTTCATAATATTACAATGATCGTTTATTCATATTTTTGAGCATCGGTTTTTATGATATTAATTGGGGTACAAGTTTGGGTTTTGTGAAATGATTTTTAAATGGGAAACTTTTCAACGAGTGGAATAAGAGGTCTTGAGAGAAAGATTTTTTAGAAATAAATCATTATTTTTCTATTATACTATACCACTCACTGAGATTTCTTTATCTCACATTTTATTGTTTTAAATTCGTTCCCCTAGGCCCAGGCAGCTAGTAGCAGTCTGCCTCGCTCATAGCTTATCGCTTGTTTCCTTCCACTACAGCAGCCGTATTTATCCTTTCTTCACCTATTGTTATCTTCTGGACTTATTTATTATTTATTGGTACTCATAGACTTTGTTGACACTCTTAGAATGCTCTGATTTTAATTATGGGACTCAGTAGAGACCATGGTACTCATGTGTGTAGTTATGGCCTATAGTACAGTAGGCCGGTTGTGGACTTATTTATATATATATATATATATATATATATTGAGGTATTAATGTTAATGCTGGTGTTTGATTATCTACGTTTTAAGGTGAGGTTCCATTGGATATTTTCTAGGGATTTGTCCAGTGGGACTTCACTAGGCGGGATCACTTGGGAGGTCCTGGGAGGGTCTTCGGGGTGGGTCTTGTCACCCCATCAGCACATTTTTATTAACCTGTTCTCCTGGATTTGATTTTGGTTGTAGTGAAAGAGATCGAAGAGATTCATGAAGTGGGACTATGCAGTTTTGATTTTGATCCATCGATGAAGCAAAAAACAGAACTCACAAGCTAGGGCGAAAAAACAGACAAAAGAGGAAACCAGCCACAAAAGGGAACCAGCACATTCCTGGAAGAGAAGGATGACAAATCTACACAGATCGTCACAGATTCTAGCTTAAACAAACTTTTAACAGCATAGTAGTCGATTTGTGACATGACCCTTATGTCTTTTTTCTTTGGAGAATAATCTTGCCCCACTAATATACACTCATCTATTTCATTTTTCAGCCTTTGAATGATTATTTGATCGATTTATTGAATGAGAATGCTGGTTCTCAACATTTGCAGATCTATCAAATGTGAATGTTTTGGCGTGTATTTCAGGGGAACACTAACACTATACATTGACCTCTAAGTGTAATTATTCTTACTATAGGAGATGTTGTTGGTACTTGCTTTTTACAAAACTTTAATGATGTTGTTGGTAATTTCAACCAATATGTTAATTTTTGTATTCTCAATTTGTTCATGTTTGCGGCTGAAAAATGCATCTCATCTAATTTGATATATATCTAGAAAAGAGAGAGAAAGAGAGAGATTAAAAAAAAAATCAATGCTAGTTTCCTATACAGTTTATTTTGTTTAATTCACTTAAGTTTTTTTTCTTATTTTATTTTATTTTACTGGTTTGTGAGAATTTAAATTGCTTTAACTTGGTTAGCAGAAGGAAAAAAAAAAAGTCACTTTAATTAACTTCATTATGAGTGGCCCAAAAACTTTTTTTCCCCCTAACATTAGAAATGGAGGATTTGAACTTATTATCTAGAATACAATAGCTTTTACCACTAATTTCTCTTGTAGAACTTAAAAAGATGCTTGAACTAAGTTCATGGATCCAGTTTGTTACTTCAGCATATCAATATGTTTTTGTTGTTCTTTGCCAATTATCATTATTATCTTTTAATTCAATCACTCTTTCAAATTTTCTAGTATAAAATATACAAATTGATTTAAAGTTACAAGTGAAACCAAAAAAAAAAAAAAAAAAAAAAAAGGAAAAAAAAAACAGTACTAAGATACACAATCACAAACACCAATGCCTGTGAACTTTAATTATTATTATATTTTTTCAATCTATCAATTAAATGGTGCAATTTATTAGTTAGTATTGTTTTGATTTTTTTGTAAAATTTCATTCTGTGTGTTTGTAAAATATATATATATATATATATAAATTGGAAAGAAGGGTTTTGATGGTAGGGGATTTGAATTCAAAATTTGAAAGTTATCATAAGTGGTCATTATCAACTAGATTTGTTAGCAAAATTATATAAAAATATTACCATACATAATAACAAAGATGAGGAGCATAAGAATAATATATAATATACAGAAAGCTTAGAAACAGAGAATAAAATAAATTGCAATAATATTGATAAGCTTAATTTAAAATAGCTTGTAAAAGATATTAAAAAGAAAGTTTAAAAATAAAATAGTCTAGACAAATAAAATAATAAACGAAATATTAATATAAAAACCTGGTAAAATGAAATTGGGATGTAGGATTTGAACATTGCCTCTGAGGCTTGTGTTCCACACAGTATATTTAAGATAGATTCACCATTTTAGATGCAATTTAATTTAAGTACATCTATTTTCCAGAATACAACAGACTAATAAAAGCTTTTAATGTTGATCTTTGAGCTTATCTTTGTGAACTTGAAATTATTTGAATTCCACCACAATGACAACCCTTAGAAACCTCTAGGAAAATATTAGAATGATATGAGAAGAAAGCTACAGATTTTCTTTCAATGTTCTCCTTCTATTTTGTCTGAATTCTTTTTTTCACAAGAAAAGGGATTAGGCAATTTATAGGCCTCAACAAAAATAGGAGATTTAATATGGTTTTTAAAATATTTAATAACATTCATCATTAAATTCTCATAATTTGATTGGCTGTTACAAATGTTTGTTGTTAAATTCTCATAGTTAAATAGTCGTTACAAATTCATTTCAAAGTAGTAACCCTCAAATTAAAAACCAATTGTCAAGTTATTAAAATGGATGTTACTATCACTAAAATGTTTTTTAACACCAAATTGTCCAACAGTCCCTCACATGAATAAATCTTACATAATGCCTCAAAAAGAAGTTTGAAACCGAAAAATAAAACTAAAATAATTTTGGTGGTAAAGTTCTATGGTTGAAACCTGCATAACACAAATAAGCGTTACCTTTTGAACCTTTCATAATAAGAATATATTTATTTTATTGACTAAATAATAGATGTAATGTCCTTGAACTATTCTCCTGTTTGTGTAAACGATAATATATATTTGACATGTGAATCCTTCCTAACAAATTTTAGTTTTCATTGTTATCTTTGTTTTGGCTAAACTTCTCCCTAATTCTATGAGAGTTTTTTTGAAGAATTGAGCCTTTTATAATTCTCTTTTGAAGTGGCCCCACTTCTCCCCATTTTCCTCCCAAAATGGACTATCATAATTTTTAAAATAAGACATAATCTGTCTTATGGTTCCATTATTCTCAAAATAATCCCTGCTATTGTAGGTGCTTGCTTCCCCAACCATGGACCTTTGAAGTGCTTGTGCCCATTTGTCGCACTCCTAAATTTCGAATGAATTCACAATGCCGCAGTTTGATATACTCCTCTAGGTATTTATCATTCTTCCACCAACTCGATTTCACACGTGAAATTATAAAGCTATTCACCTGTCTTGAGTTAACATTCTCAATAGCATCGTTTAAAAGAGCATCATATTCATATAGTAGGAAATCAATAAAATGTTGAATTGCTAGCCCAAAGTCAATGGATCATAATTTTTAAAATAAGGCATAATCTGTCTTATGGTTCCATTATTCTCAAAATAATCCCTGCTATTGTAGGTGCTTGCTTCCCCAACCATGGACCTTTGAAGTGCTTGTGCCCATTTGTCGCACTCCTAAAATTCAAATGAATTCATAATGCCGCAGTTTGATATACTTCTCTAGGTATTTATCATTCTTCCACCAACTCGATTTCACACATGAAATTATAAAGCTATTCACCTGTCTTGAGTTAACATTCTCAATAGCATCGTTTAAAAGAACATCATATTCATATAGTAGGAAATCAATAAAATGTTGAATTGCTAGCCCAAAGTCAATGGATCATGAATCAAAATTTAAAAATACATGCTTGTTATAATTTTAACTTGTGTACGCATGTTATGCCAAAGTTTCTTCTTATAACTCATGGAATAGTCATGGGAAAACAATTCAAGAAAAAATGGATGGCCCATTTATCTTTCCATGTGTAAGAAAAAGAAAAAAAAAATACACAATCAATGTTTAAAAATTGTTGTTAAATCAAGTATTGCAACAAAAATAAAAGGACAGTGATAAAAATAATAACAAAAAAAAAAAAGCCAAAATCTTATTCTTTTCTTTTTAAAAAAACAATTCCTCTATGATGATGTCATCGTCAACGGCAACTCGCTAACGTCACCTCATAGTTGACAAGGCAAACATCAGCGTCCTCCTAACCAAATAGACATGCGAATTGGTTGACTTGCTCCTAAACAGTGTGGTTTTGGACCATTTTCTACCTCCATGTAGGTCACAGGTCAACTGTGTTTCCTGCAAACAGGTTGCGGACCTAATCACTGACTCGACTGGGAACCAAGGTACCTTTGTTAATGGTAGGCAAAATAAAGATAACATTTTTATAGGCCAAGAAGTTGTTCACCTTCTCAAGCGGAAAAGATCAAGGAAGAAGTGTGAATTGGTTTTTAAGACTAAAATATGTAAACTAACCACTATTAAACAATTTAACAAAATAATATATAATTAGACATACCATGCTTTTAAAAATCGACGTCCACATTGATCAATAATATCAGCATTGATCCAGTGGTAACCCTTTCTGATTTGGTAGCTTCACTCAAATTTTAATGTTTGATGTATACAATACATTTTTATCCAAGCTATACGTTGCACAATTCTATGAGTCTAACTAGACAAGCGGTGTCGAAAACAAAGACTAGATACTTGTTGTTAGCAATAGACTTTATAGCCTTTTCCATAACCACTCAGGTACCAAATGATATAAACCCATATGTTTATAAATTAAAAAAAAGAAAGAACTTAGAAATTTAAAAAAATATAGAAGATAGTATAGATTTTTTGAGATAGTCCAACATTTTAACTGGAATAATACACGCCTCTTTCATTCATTTCATGATTGCCATTAAGTAAAGAATAATACACCAAACTATTCTTTATAACTAAGCATAAACTACATCATAACAACTAATTACCTATAAAATAGCCTTAATCATTCATTTCATGACTGCCTTTAAGTAGAGAGCAATAAACCAAACTATTCCTAATAACTAGGCATAAACTACATTTTAATAATTAATGACCTACAAAATGGCCTTATTGAATGGTTAAAAAAAAAAGAAAGCATAATGTTAAAAAAATAGGAATGCTTAAACTAATCACTACTAAATAGTTTAACAGAATAATATATAATTAAATAATAAATATCTATAAATACTGCGATCATAACAAAATCTTTCTGATGAACATGTTGAATATGCTACCATTGATGCTATGTGTCTTCTGCACTTGGGTTGTCCTTGTTGAAGGGATCCAAACGAGTCAGCCCTGTCCCATCCCCAGTCCATCACCATTCTTGCAATGTCAGCTATGGGCCTCCTCCACCTCAGCTTTCTTTCTTCTCTACCACCACAAATTGTTTAGAACAAATGATTGAAAAATTTTGTAGTGATACATATTTTTGTATTAAAATAGAGGACGAAATAAAAGAAAAACATGTGATTATTAGTTTATTACAGTATCTTTGTATATCGACAGTTAATTTCCAATATATCAGCATTATCGATATGGTGCCTCATGGCAGAGTATGGGTCCCATTTTGCCACGTGATACAGTACATGCTGGCCTGGTTGTATACTTTGTCGCAGCAGAGCAGCTTCTCTGTTTCGCTATCTCGTTCTATTTCTTGAAATTGACTTGCCTATGTACACACGAAGGTAGACGTGAGTGTCCTTTGCATGTAATATTACTGGGCAAATTTTATTTAAATTTTGTTTAATTTTGTAATAATTATATTCATGATTTTTAATTAAAAGATTGATAGATAAATTTTGCATATAATTTTTTTTTTTAAAATATAGATCTAATTAACTGTACTTAAAAAGAAAATTAAAATAGTTTAAATGAAAATTTTCTTATATCAATTGGTTAGATGTAAATGTAATTATGATGACTTATTTGAAATTATATCTAAATAGATATCCTATAGAAACCTTCTATGTTCTCAACATTTTCATTTGCTCATCTTTATCAGAAGTGCACATTTCTCATTAACCTTGTCTAAGCTACTCCTCTAATGAATTTCTCCTCTTGCTCAAAAATGATATATGCTTAGCTCCTCCTTAAATTATTTCAATATCACTTGCTAAAGGCTGACTATATGGTTGGCTTGACCACGTACTCGGCTTCATAAATAAGCTGATCATGTGCTTAGCTCACCAACATGCTTAGCTAGCCAATATATTTATGCTCGACTCATCAACGTCCTCACCTTCTCTCCAAATTATTCCCACGCCAAAATGCTTTGAGATTTAAGACTGTACTGCTCAAAGCTTTTTGTTTAGACATGGACTAATATAGTTTCTATATTCTGTTATTCTTGTCTGAAAAATAATAAATCTTTCAAGAAATGCTGCTTTTATAACAAAAAAACAGTTTTTTGTATACTACACGGTCAAATAAGCTCCAAGTATTCTATCGTTTATTTTAGAGGAGGCTCGGAATACTTCATGATTTGTTTGGTTTTAATGATGGGTTTGGAGATTTTGTTTCCAAATGGAAATCTTGGTGGAATTGAATTTGGAGTGAAAAATGATGATAGTGTTAGAACCTCCCCCCACAAACAAAAAAAAGAAAAGAAAAATGTTAGCAAGGTTTTCAAGTAAAGCCTATGAAATTGATCAAATTCAAACAAAACATGCCCCAGCAAAACGGAAAATGCAAAAGAATACATTTTGATTTTCTTTCTTTCTTTTTATTTATTTATTTATTTATTCTATTAAGAATACATTTTGATGTACACATGAATTGTGATTGGAAATTGAATTATGAATATTGCCACTTTACACTATTGACAATGTTTGCTTACAAGTATAAGAAAATCAAGAAGTCATTCTAAGCATTTAAATAGGTCCAAATTTTTTTTTTTTTGGGGGACCATTTTTGTTCACTATCCATATGATATCATGTGGTTTAAAAATATTAACAATTTTTAAAAAAATAATAATAATAAAATACACTTTTTTAAAATAAAAATTCTATCATTTATTCAACAAGAAAAAGAATAGAAAAATAAAAAGTTGCATGCCATTTTAAGAAGTTTGATTTAACCTTAAAGATAAGGTTTAACTAACAGAAGATGGTGTTAATGAAAAAAAAAAGAAAAGATAAATTGAAATTAGTGAATTGAAGCTTTAATTTTCTAAAAAAGTTACATTATTAATAATAATAATAATAATAATAATAAACCAGGGTTGTTCCTATAATTTTGTATTAAGTAAAGTTATATTTTTGAAAGGGTAAATTTTAATATTAGTCCGGGTCATCCATTTTCTTTCTTTTCAAGTTTCGACCCATGCCCAATTCACCCAAAAAAAAAAAAAAAAAAACACAAAAACAAAAAAAAAAAAAGTTAGGAGCCACGCCCTCTTTAGGGTATGTACAATATTCGTAGAAACGAAAGAGCTACATTCATTCCTGCCACTTGGAAGATTGTGGGTCCCATTATGCCAGATGGCACAATGTGGCTTCCACTATTCTAGAAAATCTTTTAAAAAATAAATCTCAATTAAAAAAAAAAAAAAGAAAAAAAACGCGTTGAAAAAGCGTGTTATTTTTTTTTCTATAAAACATGGATAACGCAAGCTCAAAGTTTCGCTTATTTTAATGTTTTTTTTGAATTTTCGCAAACCCTAAAAGCTCGCTGCCGATTTCTTTTTGTGTTTCTCCAAGATCACTCTCTGTTTACTCTATTTTCTTCAAATCGTGATGGAGGGTTGTTATCGCATACACTATTCCGGTACTACTATTCAGACCACGGTTACTTCATCGGCTAGCGTGGTTGACGGATGGATATCAACAACCGTTGAAATTCATCGCCATCGACTTTCCAATCTCATTCTCGGCCTCGACATAGAATGGCGACCCTACTTTCAACCCCAAGAGCGAAATCCAGTTGCAATCCTTCAGATTTGTGACGGCCATCGATGCTTGATCTTTCAGCTACTCCACGCCGACTCAATTCCCATATCACTGCACCAATTTCTGGCTTTCCCATACTTCACTTTTGTGGGTGTTGGGGTTCAAGAAGACGCTGAAAAACTGTTTCAGGAACTGCATCTTAGAGTTGTTAGTACTATGGATTTGGCCCAACTTGCCGCTGATAGATATGGAGTCGAAGATTTTAGAAGAAGGGGCTTGAAGAGATTGGCCATGGAGCTGATTGGCAAGTACATGGAAAAGCCCAAACATGTAACTCTGAGTCAATGGGATGCCAAGAATCTTTCTGATGAACAAGTTGAATATGCTACGATTGATGCTTATGTATCTTTTGCACTTGGGTTGTCCTTGTTGAACGGATTCAGGAGAGTCAGCCCTGTCCCATTCCCTCTCCATCAACATTCTTGCAATGCCAGCTATTGGCGTCCTCCACCTCAGCCTTCTTTCTTTGTGGTGTACACTCTACCACCACCACAATTTGTTTGAAAATTTTTGTTGTGAGACATAATTTTGTATTAAAATGTTGGACGAAATTAGAAAAAAAAAAAAAAAAAAAACGATTACTATATCTTGAACATTGACAGTTGTAATTTTAAATGATTAGCATTATTGATTCGTTTTTTTTTTTTTCTTTTTTTCCAGATACTTTATTACCGTTGTGTAAAATTCCCAATTAAATGTAAACAGTTGTGTTTTAGATATCTTATTCCTAATTGTTACAAATTCTTATAGATTGCAAGTCTTATACCATTGATGTGTCATATTCTTTCTTTCCAAAATTTCCTTCTTTACTAAAAAATAGATAAATCTCATCCAATATTAATTTGTAAAATTAAAGACCATTCATCAAATAATAATAATAACATAAATTTTTCAATAAATGTATACATTTAAAATTTTCAATATCACCCCAACCACTCCCTATCTTCCCACCGTTGATCTACGTTCCAAAACAAACCAACCTATTTTTTTTTCTTTTTCGATCTCTATTGTAAAACAATGCTATTTTCTTTCCTCACTATTGCAATGACTATTCTTCTATAGTTATGGCCATCTTCATCTCTTTTTACTTCTTCCTAAATTTCTTCTTAAGCAGCGCACAAAATTGGATCAGATAAATAACTTCAAAGCAAACACTGAAAAACATACCCCACCCAAACAAGTTAATTGCTATGTACAAAATAAAATCAAACATTTATGATCGAAAAAGAGAAATTATGAAATAATTAAATTTATACCTTTTCAAGTTCTAAAACTCTAAATCAAACAAAGACATTAAAAAAAAAAAGGAAAAAAATAAACACAAAAGTATAGTTTTTGGAATCGAAACTATCAATTCTAAAAAATATAGAAAATATAGATTAGACCGTGGTAGCAGTAAAAACATAGCTTTATCATTATATATGCATGCATACTTTCTAACCTTTTACATTAGATTTTGCTTGCATATGCATATTGCTTTATTTATAAGTTTTTTTTTTTTCTTCCGTATTTCAATTTTTATACGTTTCGAGATATAACCTTTTTGGTGCAAGAGTTATTTGTTTATTGTCCATTATGTTACCTGATGCTAAAGACGTTTTGACGTTGTTTCAATTTGTTTTGAATTGCTATTTTTTCTATTGCTTTATTTATTTCTGTGAATTTGGCTGCACTGCTGAAAAACGTATTCAATAATTTTTGCCTTCCAATATTCGGTAATATTTCATAATATAGTATATAATCCCCTTTGGTGTTGTCTTTGAGGAAAATTCAGCTAAAAAAAAGCTCCATCAGCAACTTCAATGAAGTTTAGTAGGATTAGATATTCTTTTTCAAAGCTCTCACTTTCTTATGCCTTTCAAAAGATGGTTGCATCTTTTGTGCATTCCTGAACTAGAGGTTTTTGACTTTCAATTTTTTGCATCCAATGAAAGTTACAGCCTTTTAAAAGACATAATTAAATTCATCAAAATAAACCAAAGCAATGAAAGCGAAAAATCAAAATTTAATAAACAAATATAGAAGAAAACATCCTCAACTTAACCTACTTATGGAAGGCTTGTGAAAGGCCGTGACACATCAATTGGAAGAAAAAGGCACCAAAATAACAAGACAAAAGAAGAAAAACTGGTTTTTAGTTGTATGCATACAAAAATTAATTAAGTAATTAGAATTTCATATAGATTATCAACTTCAAACAGAAATAGCTCCAACAACAGTGAAAATGCAAAAGAATACATTTTAATCTACATATAGATTGTGATTGGAAATTAAATTATGGATGGAACTATTTTATACCAATGACTATGATTGGAGATTGTCATTTTAAGCATTTTAAGGGGTCTAATATTATGTTCCTATTTTTTTTTTCTTTTTTTTCAAATTTTATCCATCACTGATATGATGCCATATCATTTTAAAATATCAACAAGAAATAACACAAATTAAGTGAAATAAAATACATCTAAAATTAGGAAAGAATATCCAATCCCATTTTAATAGGGTGAAACTTAACCTTAAAAACAAGGTTTGACTAACAAAAGGTAGTGCTAATGAAAAAAACAAATAAAAGAAAAGATAAATTGAAATTTTACACGTTGAAGTAGCAATTATCTAAAAGAGTTAGAATTATCAAAGGGTGTTACTGTAATTTTGTATGAAACAAAAATTAAATTGTTTAAAAGAGAAAATTTTATATATTGATCCTTGTCATCCATTTTCATTTGTTTAGCTCATTAATTAATAAGCGAGCAATATTATGCAGTTTTATTTTATGTTTTTCTATAATTACAATTTTACCTTTATAATATTCTTATTAAATTTAAAAATTAATTTTATATATTAGGATAAAGTATTTATACATACGGTCCTAATTATGCCATTCAAAAGCATAGCTAAAATCCTAATGTCTGTTCAAACACATCGACTACTGCATCCTCCACCAGAGACCATCTTCTTTTGTTTATTAAGACGAAATGAATAAACAAATAATATTATATGGAAAGCTCATAAGCATGGGACCAAATATTTTCTTTAGCTTTTAAGCACTTAAGCAAGGAATTGAGATATTTTTATATTATTTAAATTGACATTGGATAAAATTTATAAATAATCAAAAAGTAATAACAGATTTTATCAAGATGAAACTTGAAACAAATGTATACTTGTACATATTGAAGGGGGAAAGAGTAAAAAAGAAAGACTGAAGAAAAAATAAGGGAACAATTCATTGAACAACAAAACCAATACCGGCAAGTATGATGATCAATTTATTATGAGTTTGCATCCATCCTTCATATCTAATAATTAATTTTATAATTTCAATTCGTTTGCCTTCTATTTTGTAATAATTATATTTATAATTTTAAATTGAAAAAAATTAACATATTAATTTTAAATTTTTCATAAGACTAGGTCTAATTGCAAATAAAAATAAAATTAAAAAGGACTAAATAAAATTTTCCCTATATTATTTCATTACATATAATTAGGATGTATGATTTGTGTTTATGTCTGATTGAATGTCCCATAGAAACCTTCCATGTTCTCAACATTTTCATTTGCTCATATTTATCACATGTGCACAGTTCTTGTTAACCTTGTCTAAGCTACTCCTCTAATGAATTTCTCCTCTTGCTCAAAAATGATGTATGCTCAGCTCCTCCTTAAATTATTTCAATATCACTTGCTTAAGGCTGACTATATACTTGGCTTGACCACGTACTCAGCTTGACAAATAAGCTGATCATATGTTTTAGCTTACCAGCATGCTTAACTTGCCAATTTATATGTGCTCGACTCATCAGTGTGCTCAGCTTCTCTCCAAATTATCCCCACGACAAAATGCTTTGAGATTTGAGACTATAGTGCTTAAAGCTTTTTGTTTAGACATGGACTAATAAGAAACTATATTCTATTATTCTTGTTTGACAAATAATAAATCTTTTAAGAAATGCTACTTTTATAACCAAAAAATAGTTTTTTGTATCTTCGTGGTCAAATAAGTTCCAAGTATTCGATCGTTTGTTTTGGAGGAGGCTTGGAGGACTACATGATTCATTTGGTTTTAATGATAGAATTGGATATTTTGTTTTCAAATGGTGATCTTGATAGAATTGAATTTGAAGTGAAAAATGATGATAGTAATAGAACCCCAAAAATATATATATATATATATATATATATTAGCAAGGTTTTCTAGTATTTACTACAAAATTGAGTTCCAAACTCAAATCATATATATTGATCAAATTCAAACAAAACTTGCTCCAACAAAAACGAAAATTCAAAAGAATACATTTAGATTTTCTTTTTTATTAATAAGAATACATTTTGATGTACATATAGATTGTGAATAGAAATTAAATTATGGAGCTACTTTACACCATTGACCATGGTTGATTGCAAGTATAAGAAAATCAACAAGTCATTTTAAGCATTTAAATAGGTCCAAATTATATATATATATATATATACACACATTATGTCCGTTTTTGTTCACCATCTATTCGATGTCATGTCGTTTAAATATATTAATAAAAATTTAAGAAGATAAATCAAAATGAAAAATACCTTTCTAAAATAAAATAAAATTCTATCCAACATGAATAAAAACAGAAAAATGAAAGAACACCGAATTCTGTTTTAAGAGACTTGACTTAACATTAAAAATAAAATTTGATTAACGAAAGATGGTGTTAAAAAGAAATTAGTGGATTGAAACTTTAATTTTCTAAAAAAATTACCGTTATTATAATAATAATAATAATAATAATAATAGTGAAAATAAACGAAGGGTATTACCATAATTTTGTATTAAATAAAGTTATATCTTTAAAAGAGTAAATTTTAATTTTAGTCTACAAGTCATCAATCTTCTTTCTTTTCAAGTTTCAACCCATGCCCTCTTTTTTATGGTATGTACAAATATTTAGAAACGAAAGAGCTACATCCAGATGCTGCCACATGGAAGATTGTGGGTCCCATTAAGCCAGATGGCACAATGCTAGTACCGCTATGCTAAAAAAAATTTTAAAACATAAATCTTAAAAAAATAAAAAAAAACGCGTTGGAAAAGCGTGTTATGCCTTTTTTTTTCTATAAAACAGGGATAACCCAAGTTCAAAGTTTCGCATATTTTATTTTATTTTAATGTTTTTTTGAATTTTCGCAAACCCTAAAAGCTCGCTGCTGATTTCTTTTTGTGTTTCTTCGAGATCACTCTCTGTTTACTCTGTTTTCTTCAAATCGTGATGGAGGGTTGTTATCGCATACACTATTCCGGTACTACAATTCAGACCACGGTTACTTCTTCTGCTACCGTGGTTGACGGATGGATATCAACAACCATTGAAATTCATCGTCACAGACTTTCCAATCTCATTCTCGGCCTCGACATCGAATGGCGTCCCTACTTTCAACCCCAAGATCGAAACCCAGTTGCAGTCCTTCAGATTTGCGACGGCCATCGATGCTTGATCTTTCAGCTACTCCACGCCGACTCAATTCCCATATCACTGCACCAATTTCTGGCTTTCCCATACTTCACTTTTGTGGGTGTTGGGGTTCAAGAAGACGCGGAAAAACTCTTTCAGGAACTGCAACTGAGAGTTGTTAGTACTATGGATTTGGCCCAACTTGCCGCTGATAGATATGGAGTCGAAGATTTTAGAAGAAGGGGCTTGAAGAGGTTGGCCATAGAGCTGATTGGCAAGTACATGGAAAAGCCCAAACATGTTACTCTGAGTCAATGGGATGCCAAGAATCTTTCTGATGAACAAGTTGAATATGCTACCATTGATGCTTATGTGTCTTTTGCACTTGGGTTGTCCTTGTTGAAGGGATTCAGAAGAGTCAGCCCGGTCCCATACCCGCTCCATCAGCATTCTTGCAATGTCAGCTATTGGCGTCCTCCACCTCAGCCTTCTTTCTTTGTGGTGTACACTCAACCACCACCACAATTTGTTTAAAAAAAAAAAAAATTGAAAAATTTTGTTGTGATACATATTATTGTATTAAAGTATAGGATGAAATTAAAGAAAAAACATGGGATAATTACAATATCTTGTACATTGACAGTTAATTTTCAATAATTAGCATTATTGATTTTTTAATTTTCTTTTTTTCAGATAGTTTGTTACCATTATGTTTATTTTCCAATTAAGCGTAGCTTCGATGTTGAGTGTAGAAGGTCCAACTCGAATGAAGGGACAGTAAGATTTTGGTTATTAGAAATGGGTAGTTAGAAGCCCTGTTGTGGCTATAAACCTCGACTCTAAACAATATCGATGATATGAAAAACTAATTACTATTCAATTAGTCTGTTCTAACTATATAATATGTGAATCATTAATGTCCTATGCTGTTTGAAAAATGTTGTATGTCAAAACTATCACTTATCAACTTAATAAATATGATGCATGAATAATCTCTGTAAGTCCAAGATATTTGACTACTGAATCTACAAATCGAAGTCATTTGGCAATGACAGAAATGTAATGATTTTAGAAAGCCTTTTCTGGTCACAAATGGCTTTAAGAAGTCATTTTATATACATGCTTAAGTTTATTTAATTACTACTAGATGCCCTTAATTATTTATTACACCAGCAGAATAAAGATGGAGATGAACAATGAATAATTCATGTTTTGTTTTGGGAAGTAGAATGATTCATGCTCTTTGAAAATCAATTTAGTGAATTTTAAATTGATTGTCAATTCACTTGAAAGACAAAAAATAAAAAAAGACCAAAGCCACCTATATATGGCTGTGCTTAATTTTGACAGCAAAATTAAGTGTAAATAATGGAGTATTGACCCTGTTTTGGATGGATTAGGATTTATTAGCCCAACCTTAAAAGAGAGAGATTGGGGAGAGGAGAGGGAGAGAGAGAGAGAGAGAGAGAGAGAGTAATAAAAAATAAAAACCACTTAACTTTTTTACAAGAACTAAGCCACTTATGACATGATCGAGTCAAATACTGCCTACCATTTCCCAAGGCCAGATCAACTTGAAAAATTGCAACCAGAAAACGCAATTTTAGGAATTTGGCTTTTCACAACATCTATAATTCGAATTTTTGAAGCTCTTTATTACTCTTGAACTGGCCTTTTTCCAAAGAATGAACGCCCATTATTGATTGCAACTAAAGAAGGAAGCAAATTTGGATGTAAAACCTGGATTTTGCTGATCATAAATGGAACTCTGAAAAAATAAAATTAACAAGGGAAAAAAAAAAAAAAGAAAGAAAAGGAACTTTGTCTCTCCTAAAAGAAAAATTACTTATTTTTTTCTTTTTTTTTTTTTGGTCTTTTTGCAGCAAAATTACTTGGTGATAAAGATATCACACTTCAACTATTGGAGCTGTCACTTAATTAAAGATTTTATATATGTATATATATATATATAATACCTTTTGATTTATCAAACCAAGTTGATTGATTTCTTCCATTTAATTTGTTATTTTTTAAGTGGTAGTTGCATAGAGTTTAAGCTTGAAGCATGTTACAAATTGGTAGAGAACGAAAACGACAGGACAAAAAGTGGAACCTTTATAAATGTCAACCTCTCAAATTTTTGTACAGTTTATTCTCATCGATATAAACATAGTATAATGTAAAATAGTGAAAAGTCAAATTTACATATAGTAGTTATATATAGTATAAATCTGTGTTCCAGCTAAGTTATTTGAATTATTTCCTTTGTTTATATAGCAATATATATATATATATATATATATATATATAAAACACATAGTCATGTCACTTTACAAGGCTTCCCTAATTGATATTACTTTTTCTAGAGCGCTTTCTCGCTTGCTTGCTCTGCTTCCGATAACATTCCACAATGTACTATTTTCCAGCAAACTTTGTGAAAATTGCAGTCACCTTTTTGCTTCTCATGGCCGATTTTCCTGCATCTTATGCATTTTCTCTTTACGGTAATTAATAATAATAATAATTATTATTATTATAATAATGTTTTCCATTCACATATATGCTAAAAAATAAGTACTGATCATTGAATAAAATTTATATTTCGAATTTTACATCTCATTTTATAAATTCATATGCTTCTTTTTTAGAGTTTTGATATGCCTTAATGTGGCATAAGAGCTTTCAAATCCTAAGTTTAAATTAAAAATAAATAAATTTAGTTTTCAATAAGATTCTTGTGTAATGAATCATTAATTTTGCTTCTTGTTTTTTTTTTTCTTTGTTAATTTCTTATGTATGTAGCTAGTGATGATGTGATTGGATCCACAAGAAGAGAAGGTTGCCAGGGATGTGAGAGATTAATGGAGGAAATAATGAAGGACCACCATATCCAACCCTTCCGGAATCTGAGATCAAGAGAGGGTAGACGGTCTCCACCACCACCACCAATCAAAAGTAGACAAAAAGCCATGAAAGCGCCTCCTCACCGTCTTGCAACTCCTCCTCCTCCTCCGCTGATTGTCTGATTAAATTATTTATCTTTACGTTAATTTCCTTGTATTACTTTCTTTAAAAAACCAAAAAACAAAAAACAAAAAAAAATTCTTCGTTTTATGCATTCATGCCATTAATCTCTTGGTTTGGTTTGTAAACCATACTCTACTTGCTATTTTATTTTTTTCTTTTAATATGCTTATTAAATATAATTTTTTTGGAGACCAGAATAAATAATCATCTATTCTTCTTCTTCATTTTTTTTTTTTTTTTTTGGGTCTCCTAAACTATCATTCGCCTGATTCAAATTAAGGAACACTTTATTAGGAATTCTTTGGTCTCACACTTAGAAGGAAAATTTCTCCCAAAAAAAAAATTATAATAATAAAATAAAATAAAACTTGGAAGGAAAATTGGAATCAATATTGAGGTATACATATTGGGCTTACTTTTAGATCATTGGGCTTTAATTCCCGTCCAACTTGAGATCCGCATTTTTTGTGCAGTAGAGCGAGTAACGGTCAGGACGACAGTAATTTAAGACAGATAACTACGAATCACAGTAAAATAGAATTGATATAGTTTCCTTATAAATTTATATTTTTAATTTTAATTTTATTTAAAATTATTATTAATTAAATATTTTTTGTACTTAGAAGAATAGAATTAAATATTTTAAATATGTTTACAAATATATAATTAAATATTTTAAATATATTTAAAAGTATGTTCACATATATATATAACTAAATATCTTAAATATATTTAAAAATATATAGTATATATAATATTTCAGATGTGTATAGAAATATACGATTAAATATTTTGAATGATTTAGAAGTATATGATTTAATGTTTTTTAAGATAAATATGTAACACCCCGTCCCAAATCGCACCGGAATCCGTGCACGTTGACCGAGGTTGACCGAAGGGAGTCAAAAGTTGACTTTTTGACCCGGTGAGAATTTTGAGTTGACTAGGGTACCGTGGCGAAGTGCACGATGCCACGAGTTCGTAGACTGGTAGCACGTCGAAAATGGAGCTACGGTTTGAAAGTTATGGACGAAACAAGTTGCGGTCCAAACTGTCCAAGGGGTGCCGGAGTTGACTTTTTGTTTATGGGGAATTGAGCTTTGACTCATGCATGGTTGTGAAGTGCTCGTCGATACGAGTTCACAGACTAGCGGCACGCTCAAAACGGACATCCGGTTAAAAAGTTATGGACGTTTGAAGTTTACCGGATACCGTATTATTTTAATGTTTTTGGGTCGGTGAACAGTGAAATGCCACGTGTCAACTTCTGATTGGTCCACGTGGCATGAACAGTATCATTCAGGGTTTTTATTTGTTAAAACACTCGGGGAAGAGAGAGAAAGACAGAGAAGAGAGAGAAAGAGAGAGAGGAGAGAGAAAGAGAGAGGAGAGAGAGAGAGAGTCACCGGCCGCCGGCCATTTTCACGTTTTCCGGCCTAGTTACTGTACACGTGCCAGCCAGCCAGATTGCCCACCTCATTTCCGGCAAAACCTCCAAATTTCACGGCGAACGGCAGCCGGACGCGCCCGGATCGGACGTCCGAAGTTTGGCGGCGATTTTTCCCCCTCCACCGCCGGCCACCGCGAATCGGCACTATTCCGGCCGATATACAGTACACGCGCCATACACCCATCATCCTCTCCTCAAGTCCGGCCTACCCACCAAAATACTGTTCCGGTGACCGTTGCCGGTGACCGTGGCGGCCCGCCGGAAAATACTGTTCCGGCGAGTACCCATAAATTCCGGCCAGCTCCAGTCCGCAGTGTTCGACCTCCTGAACCCAAATCCGACTTCTGTTTCCGCCAATTCGCGACGGTTTGGGAGAATTGCGGAGCCGAAACCCGGAAAGCTTCCCGACGAAATTCAAACTCCGTCGGGTACGATCATCGAAAATTAAGACCGGATCTGTGATTAGCATCACTCGAGCTTCGATTCGGTATATAACTCGTAAATTCTAGATATCGTTTGTGTTTTGACCCCCCGGGTACCGGGTATTATTTACCCGAATAAAATATTAATTTATTTGACTGTCTGTGAATTTTGTTCTAGGAGCACCGGTGAGTCGTAGAATTGATCCCGTAGTGGATCATGGGTTAATTGCGTGCTCCAGGTGAGTGACCCACCTTCAATTTAATTTTGGGAAATTTAATTGGTGAATATATTATGTGTGATTTAAATATTTGGAATTTAATTCCTATGTGCCAAATATTTATTGGATTTATTTTGGAATTATTTATGAATTTACTGGATTTAAGAAAATGTGCATTATATAAATTTATGCCATGTGGAATTATTTTATGGTTTTGAGGATTTTGAAATTGGTGTGGTTTTAATGGTAAATTGGGCACGATTTGAATTTCAAATATTTCAAGGAAAATATTTGGTTATGTTGGTGATTTCAATTTTTATAAAATATGCCCATGAAATATTATGAGATTTGATTATGATATTTTGAGCATTATTTATGCTATTGGGAAAATGTGGATATTTGAATTGATGGATTTGAAAGTTGGTGGATTTGAAAATCATGGAATTTATGGCATTGATTACAAAGAAATTGTGGGAAAATTCCCGGTTCAAGCGGATGGATTATGCCCGCTATGCTTATGAAAAATGTGAAATTTGTTTTATGATTTAAATTTATGGATTTTATAATTTTTAGATGCACCGTGCACGTACTGGTGTTCTGATTATGTGATATGGTATATGTGATATGGTTAGTGTGCACACGGTTGTGATTAGCGCGCAGGTGGGTGTGAGTAGCGCGCGGTTGATATTATGAGGGTGTCCTGTGGATGCCATCGGAAAGGGCGGCCACCCCCCTTTGGCCGGGACACCAGGTTAGCAGCGGCGCTGTGGGACGCCAAGCGACCGTATGCCGGTTTCTCTCTATAACCTCCTGTCTGGCGGTACCTTGGGACGCTGGGTACTGTTGGCGCCACTGGTATATAGTGGGTGCATCAAATGATTTTCAGAACTGTGTTTTAAAAATAAAATGTTTGGAAACTGAATTGGAATTAAAAATATAATTGTTACCGCTTCTGGTATTTAATTGATCTCTTGGTTTTCGGGGAATATGGATAAAGGGTTTTGTGAAATTGTTTTAAAAGGGGAACCTTTCCAACTGAGAGAATTGTAAGGGTTTTGAGAAAAAATATTATTTCCAAATAATTATTATTTATACTTATTACTGTGATATTATATGGTATAGTAGTAGGGTCGCTCACTGAGATGATTAGCATCTCACACTCTTAAATTCCGTTCCTCTAGGTACCAGGTTGTCGGTGTTCACTCGGAGCGGACTTGATCTTCCTCGCTGTTTTAGTTCGGCAGTACCCTGTTATTCTTTTATTGCAGTTGTAATATTTCTTTCACTCTTGTTGTATTTATTTTGCACTGGATTACTGTATTTATTTTTTTAAGTGCTGCAATTTGTGGAATCGATTTGTAGTTTGTGGGAGGAATAAGGGGATATTTTTGAAGTGTGTTTTCAGTGCAGGTAAATTTGTAGTAAGTAAATCCCTTAGGGGAGGTGCTGCCGGATTTTCCGTTGGAAGGTTCGGTGGTATTTCCCTGGGATCAGGGCTGTCTAGGGTTCCGGAGGAGGAATTCTGGACGGGTCCTGACAAATATTTTAAATATATTTAAAAGTATGCGATTAAATATCTAAAATGTATTTAGAAATATACAATTAAATATTTTTATAGACGTTCATAATTTTTAGATCCAATATTCTAACAAATATAATTTTTTATTGTATAAAAGTGTTTTAAGTGGAAATAAAATTTTGTAAAATTTCTATAACTTTCAATTTCATCTAAAAACGTAGTGAAGAGTTTTTATAAAATAATATTTAATTTGTAAACTATTTGTGGATAATAAAAGAAAAAATTTTTTTAGCTTAGTTAAGACTATAAATTATAGATATTTTCGATATTAGAAATATTATATAAAATTATTTTATATTTTTTATACATATTTAAATAATAATATACAAAAAACAATACCATATAAAATCCATTTAAAATTGTGAAAAGAACTTCTCCAATACAAACTAAAATCATTCATTCTTACCCCTTTTTATCTGTTTCTTACTTCAGTCATGTAGAATGTTGTAATCTCTTTCAGTCTTAAATTTGCTTTCTTTCTCTTTCAATTCTGTTTCTTATTTCAAAGAAAAACCCAGCAGATGCATGCTTTGATTCCTAAGACCCATCTACTTGGACCATTCTATGCATCTAGAATTGTAAGGTTTCATGCCATTAATGGGGATCTGATATTGATTTTTTCTTTTTTCTTTTTTTAAGATAGTTTATTACCATTGTGTATAATTTCCAATTAAGTGTAGCTTCTATGTCGAGCATAGGAGGTCCAAGTCCAATGAAAAAGACAGTAAATTTTTGGTTAAATGAAATGGGTTGTTAGAAAAGCCCCATTGTGGGTACAAAGCTTGACTCGATCGAAACAGTATGGATGATACGGAAAACTAATTAGTATTCAATTAGTCTTACCAACAATTTTTACCCAAAAACAAAAAAAGAAGGGAAAAAGGTCTGTACTAAGTATTTAACATGTGAATCATTAATTGTCCTTTGCTAATTGGAAAATGTTGTATGTCAAAACTATCACCTATCAATTTAATATATATATATATATATGATGCATGCATAGTCTCTTTAAGTCCAGCTGGGTAAAGATGCTTGACTACTGACTATACAAATTGAAATCACTTTGCAATGACAGAAGTGTAATGATATTAGAAAGCCTTTTCTGGTCACAAATGGCTTTAGAAAAGTCTTTTTATAAATTCTTAAGTTTATTTAATTACTACCAGATGCGTTAGTTATTCATTATACCAGCATAATACAGATGGAGATGATCAATGAATAATTCATGTTCTTGTCTTGGGAAGTTGAATAATTCATGCTCTTTGAAAATCAATTTGGTGAACCTTAAGTTGATTGTCAACTGGACAGGAAACTAAATAAATAAATAAATAAAATAAAAAATAAAAAATCAAGGCCACTTATATATATATGGCTGAGCTTAATTTTGACAGTATAATTAGGTGTAAATGGAGTGCTAACCCTGTGTTGGATGGAGTAGGATTATTAGCCCAAGCTTTATATATATATATATATATATATATATATATATAGAGAGAGAGAGAGAGAGAGAGAGAGTGAGAGGGAGAACAAACAAACCACTTAATTTTCATACAAGAATTAAACCACTTATAACATGATTGAGTCAAATACTTCCTACATTTCCCAAAGGCCAGATCAACTTGAAAAATCGCGACCAGAAAAGGTATCACATTTAGCAAATTTAGGGAATTTGGCTTTTCACAACTTATACAATTCCAAATTTTTGAAGCTAGTTATTACTCTTGAGCTCATCTTTTCCCTAAGACTGAACGCCGATTATTGATTGCAACCAAAAATGGAAGCAAACTTGGATGTAAAATCTGAATTTTTGCTGCCCCTAGAAGGAACTCTAAAAATAGTAAAATTAAAAAAAAAAAAAGAAAAAAGAAGAAGAAACGCTATCTCTCCTAAAAGAAACACAGCAAGCAAAATTATTATTATTATTATTATCATCATTTTAAATTTTTGTAGCAAAATTACTTAGTGAGAAAGATATCACACTTCAACTATGGGAGCTGTCACTTAATTAAAGATTATATATTTATATATATATATATAATGCCTTTTGATTTAGCAAACCAAGTTAATGATGATTAATTTCTTCCATTTAATTTCCCTTTTTTTAGAGGTAGTTACTTAAGAGTTTAAACTTGAAGCATGTTACAAATTGGTAGAAAGTCAAACATTTATAAATGTCAACTCTCAAATTTTTACATAGTTTACTCTCATCCATACATAAAAACATAGTATAACGTCAAATATTGAAATGTAAGTCAAATTTACATATAGTAGTTATATATAGTATAAATCTAAGTTCCAACTAAGTTATTTGAATTATTTCATTTTTTTTATATGGCTATATAAATATATACAAATATAAAGTGACACCAGTTTACAAGGCTTCTCTAATGGATATTAATTTTTTAGAGCGCTTTTATCGGTTGCTTGCTCTGCTTCCGATATCATTCCACAATGTATTGTTTTCCAACAAAGTTTTTGAAAATTGCAGTCACTCTCCTGCTTCTCATGGCGGATTTCCCTGCATCTTATGCACTTTCTCTTTACGGTAATTAATAATAATAATAATAATAACTATAATATAAATAAAATATTTTTGATTAATATATATGCTAACTATTAAGTATGATTACTGTATAAAATTCATAGTCTGAGTTTTACATTTTATTTTATAAATTCATATGCTTCTTTTTTAGAGTTGTGATATCTTTAATGTGGCATAAGAATTTTCAATTCTTAAGTTTAAATTATAAATATATATATATATATATATTTATATATATTAAATAAGATTCTTGTGTAATGAATTATTAATTTGAATTTTCTGTTTTTCCTTTTTAATTTCTTACGTATGTAGCTAGTGATGATGATGGTATTAGTGTGATTGGGTCCACAAGAAGAGAAAGTTGCCAGGAATGTGAGAGATTAGCGGAGGAAATAATTAAGAACCACCATATTCAACCCTCCCGGAGTCAGAGATCAAAAGGAGGTAGACCGTCAACATCACCACCACCAATAAAAAGTAGAGAAAAAGCCACCAAAGCGCTTCCTCGCCGTCTTGCACCACCACCACCTCCTTCTCAGCTGATAATCTGATTAAATTATTTTTCTTTTAAGTTAATTTCCTTGTTTTACTGTCACCAAAAAGAAAAAATAATAAAAAAAAAAATTCCTTGTTTCGTTCATTCATGCCATTAATTTTGCTTTATTTTGTAAACCATACCCCACTTGCTATTTATTTTTTCTTTTAATGTCTTTATTAAATGTTAGAGACCAGAATAAATTACCATTCTATTCTCTTTTTTTTTTTTTTTTTTCTTTCCAGCCCCTCCCTAAACCATCGTTAACCTGATTCAAATTAAGGAACACTTTATTAGGAATTCGTTGGTCTCAGACTTAGAAGGAAAAATTTCCCTAAAAAAACATAGAAGCAAATTGGAAGCAATATTGAGGCCTAACGTCTAGGTCTGGGCTATAATATTGAGCTCATTGTGTGATTATTGGGCTTTAATTTGGGTCTAACTTGAGATCCGGAGATGGCCTAATTGACCCAATTTCGTGTACAATGGAGCGGGTAACTATCTCAATGGCAGCCATTTTGTAAAACATAGCAACAGCAGTTGACAAACTGAAATCATTCATTCACCAATATACATGAACAAGTTTGAACATTTCTTATAACCCAACTTAAACCAAAGAAAAAAAAAAAAATTATCAATCAAAACAAGACCTACAAAGTAAGAGGTTCCACAATAGCATCATGATAATGATCTATAACGGGATCGCGATAATAGTCCATAATTAAGTCACCATAATTATATGGACCATCGAAGTATTGATCAATAATAGAAGCATCATAATTGTATCGATCATTAATAAGATCAACATATGGATTACCCAACATAGCATCTCCATAATGATATAGATCATCATACCATTGATAATTATCATCGTACCGTTGATCTAGATTACCATAATTATATGGATCATCATAGGATTGGTCAAAAATATCATCATAATCATATTGATAACCATATTTATCATATGGATCAAAATGATGTTGCATAGTAGGACCATCATTATCCATAATAGGATCATTAACAGTAGAATCATTATGTTCATTCTTCAACAACATCCCGAGCTTAAAAGAAACATATGCTTCAGTGCATGCATACTCAACCTGCTGAAGAGAAAGCTTCTTGGCATCCCATTCACTCAAAGTAACATGAACTGGCTTTTGCATACGCTTGCCCATCAACTCCATAGCCAATTTCTTCAACCCTTTTCTTTTATAATCACTAACTCCATACTTCTCTGCAGCTGCATGGGCTAAATCCATAGTATTTCCGACTTTCAGACCCCAATCGTCAAACAGTTTATCTGTATATTCTTTAATTCCCACCGCAACAAAAGTGAACTCAGGAGTTGCTAAAAACATGAGCAAAGATTCAGGAATGGAGTCGCCGTAGAGAATCTGGAAGATCAAACACCTATGGCCGACGCATATTTGGATAATGGCAACCGGGTTTGGCTCGTTGGGTTTAAAGCATGGAAGCCATTTGATGTCCAGACCAAGGATGAGATTGGACATCCTCTCACGATGGATGTCAGAGATTGTTGATATCCATTCATCAACCGCTTTAGCAGAACAAGTCACGGTCGTCAGGATTTTCGTACCGCAAAAATCTATCTTATGAAATTCTTCCATGATCACCACTTTCAAAGCCGCAAGAACATCAAACAAAAAAGTATTGGGATTGATGATGAATTTGACAGGAGAGACAAGGGAGAGAATGCTTGGATAGTGGAAAAATAAGGTAATTTTGCTTTCGTTTGTGTTTCAGCCTTGTATATATTTATAATATTATGGATAATAGAATTTCACTAGCATTTGTATTCGTATTCCTACTAGTCATATACATATATTTACTTAATTATTTATTCTTAATTAATATATTTATAGTACAAGCCAATCCAAAATTAACATAATAAAATAAATTTTAATGAAATAATAATTAAGATAATAGGAGTTGTTTTGAATCAAAACTCTTAAAAGACCTAGTTTAAAAAATATAGTGTTTATAACCAATTGTCATCGTCTAAAAAAAAAATAAGAAGAAGAACGAAGCAATTGCGATTGATATATAGTACCTGTACTGCTCTGCATGTATTGCATTTCCCTTTTTATCCCTCTTACTTTAAATAAATTAAAAAATCAATTTTTTTTTTTAATTTTGATAAATCAGTGCGGAGAAAAAATAAATTACTAATTAAACAGTTACTTTTTCCACTAAGTAAGAAAATATTACATAAGAACTTACATGTACCGTAGCAATTAACCTTTACTTGAGCAAGAAAATTATATTTGGATTTTAAGACACTGCCACTCACTGCCCTCTGAATCTCATTTCAAATAATAGTTAAATTGATTTGGGATGTACATTTGATGATTATACTCCAATGTCCAGTAGCAGTCTATTGAGGGATGGAATTAGGATTGTATTAATTGGTGGGCGTTATACAAAAAGTTTCATATAAAAAGAATCATATTTAAAATTAAATTATTATTAAAAATTATAGTATTCAATTTTTATATACAACAAAAAAAAATATATTCATAACTCTATCATAGTGTTCCAACTCAATTATTGTATAAAAATAAAAAATACAAAATCAGAATATAATTCTATGTTCTTCCAAATCTCAAAGATCCATATCCAAAACCGTATTTCTTATACTTGTCATAATGCAAATAATCAAATTAATCTATAAGTTGAACTCTACAAATTTTAAAGTATAAACAAGATATATCATATGATTAGGAATATGAATCAAAACTTTTATACAAGTAAAAACAAAAAAAAACAAAAAAAACAAAAAAAAAAACAAAAAAAAAAAACAAAAAAAAAAAATCTTACTTGATCTCTTTGTACACAATTGAAAAGTAAAACTCCATTGAGAAAACCGACTTCATTTTGTTTTTGTTTCTTGTAATTGCACATGGCAGAGAAAAAAGTTTTAAATTGGTTAGGTTAGGTTAAAGAGATAATATGTGATATATAGAAATTTTAATTCATAAGGCCAAAAAATCAATAACTAACTGTAATTTGTATTAGATATTTAAGAATTTATAAACTCTGGCCCAAAAAAAAAAAAAAAATCAAAAACTCTACTATGGTAAACAAATTTGACCAATTAGTTTTAATTAAATTTTTTTTTTTTAAAGTAGCTTCAATGAGATAAGTTTAAAAGGAAAGGAAAGGAATTTTTTTGTTTTTTTTTTTTTTTTCTTGTTGGTGGTTGGTGTGGGGAATTTAGGTGGGGCAGTGGGTGCAAATTTATAATATTATGTTAAATTTAATATGATATATAAAGCTGTTTTCAAAAAAAAAAAAAAACAAAAAGAAAGAAAGAAAAAAAGAAAAAAGAAAAATAAGAGGTTTGATGGCCATGGCCCCCACAGTCTTAATGTCGTTCCATCCTACGTGGGACAATAATTTAATAGTAAAAATTATTATTTTTTGGATAATAATCCGAATTTTAATTTTTTATCTTTACCATTTTTTCCCCAAAAAAAAATATTAAATAGGATGTAAAATTAGGAATTTGTCCAAATTAAATCATTTTATACTTGGGAAAAATCTACAAACTATATATTTAATATTCCCACACACACAAACATTTTAATCCACAGGTATTATTGAACATATGCTTGTAGAACCTACATATGGGGTCAATTTCTTTTCTGTTCTTTTCTTTTTTTTTTTTTTTTTTTTTGGAACCTTTTTTTGCTATCCCCTAGCCCACACACACCCCACGCCCGCCCCTCTCCTTCTCTCTCTCCTGGAAGCAAAATTGAAAACGTAAGTGACGTCACTATTGAGGTCATTCATGACGCATTCATTAATCATCAGCTAAGACGAAAGAGAAGTATGAAAACTTTTTGTGGACTAGGGAAAAAAAGTGCAGGACTTTTTACTATAAGATATACAAATTAATTTCATAAACTTACATTAACTAAACGTAGGCTGAAAGTTTTACCATTGTGTTTTTTTCTTTTTACACTTATATATATATATATATATATATATAAAATGTGTTTTTTTCTTTTTACACTTGCATATATATATATATATATATATATATATGTATATAGAGTGATTCTATAGTATGAATTGTTTGTATGTGCATTGTATTAAAAAGGTATTAGCTTTGCTGTATATAATATGTACACATATATAGCAAAGCTAATATTTTCAAAAAGCACTTTGGTATCGATTCACATGCAGACAGCCTGTATCATGTGATATCCCTATATATATACATATATATTATTTTATGTGACTTGTGCAAAATAAATATGTATGCATACGTGTAAACATTTAACGATATACATCAGAACAAATTATTAAGTCAAGCCAAGCAAATGCTGTAACAGCCCAGCTTAGACCATCCGCGTGCAGATATTGTCCTTTTTGGACTTGGAGAATCCTCTTATAACCCAGCCCAGCCCTCAAGATTTTAAAAGGCCTCTGTAAGAGAAAGGTATCCACACGCTTATAAGTCATGCTTCATTCCCCTTTCCAACCGATATGGGACTTGACAATCCTCCCCCTTTGAGATCCAGCATGCTCGCTGGCACACCGATCCGGGTGTACTAGCTCTGATACCATCAGTAACAGCCCAGCCCAGACCACCCGCATGCAGATATTGTCCTTTTTGGGCTACCCGCATGCAGATATTGTCCTTTTTGGGCTTGGGGAATCCTTTTAAAACTCAGCCCTCAAGATTTTAAAAGGCCTCTGTAAGGGAAAGGTATCCACACGCTTATAAGCTATGCTTCGTTCCCCTTTCCAATCGATGTGGGACTTGACAAATGCAATCATTATTAGTCCATCGACACATTCAAGCAATATATGGACTCCAAGACTCCAACTCACAAATTCACCTACTCCGCTTCTCTATTAATATTCCCCATCACCACAAGTTCAATGCACCTCCGATGAAAAAAGACAAAAACAAACACTTCATCGCTCAAGCTCACTAAATTCACAATATACTTACTCTCAAAATCATGGTGAACCCCCCTCGCTTTCTCATCGTCTGCTACCAAGAACAAGGTCACCTAAACCCTACCCTTCAATTAGCAAAGCGCCTCACCTCCATTGGAGTACATGTCACCTTTTTAACCTCCCTTTCAGCCTACCTACGCATGGCCAAAGCTTCCAATTCCAACCTCAATACCATTGATGGCTTGTCATTTTCCCACTTCTCTGATGGCTACGACGAAGGTTATAAGCCTGATGTTGACGGTGATCACTATTTCTCGGAGATAAGGCGTTGTGGTTCGCAAGCTCTCTCCGATCTCATCATCTCTGGCGCAAATGAAGGCCGTCCTTTCAGTTGTGTGGTGTGTAACATTATGCTCCCTTGGGCGGCACAAGTGGCAGACGAGTTTAATATTCCCTCCGTTCTGCTTTGGATTCAGGCAGCTACCATCTTTGATATCTACTACTATTACTTCCATGGTTATGGAGATATGATCAGTGAGATTATTAGTAGTAGTAATACTACTGATGATCCTTTAAATTTACTAGAATTACCAGGATTGCCATTGAAGCTTACTGGCCGTGATCTTCCTTCCTTCATAGGCTCTACAAACGCTTACAGTTTTGTCACCACTGTATTGAAAGAGCTGTTTGAGAAATTGCTTGTGAAAGAAGGCAAATCAATAGTGTTGGTGAACACCTTCGATGCGATAGAGCACGAGGCCTTGAAAGCAATTGAAAAGGTCGATTTGGTAGGAATTGGACCGTTGGTTCCATCTGCTTTCTTGGATAGAAAAGATCCATCAGATACTTCATTTGGAGTTGATCTTTACAAAGGTTCAAGGGATTATAATGAATGGTTGAACTCGAAGCATAAAGAATCTGTAATTTACATTTCGTTTGGAAGCTTGATTGTGCTATTGAAGCTGCAAATGGAGGAAATTGAAAGCGCTTTGTTGGGTTGTGGCCGTCCTTTCTTGTGGGTGATAACAGAGAAACAAAACCCAGAAGAGAAGAAAGAAGAAAATGGAGGATTGAGTTACAAAGAGGAATTGGAGAAGCTTGGGAAGATAGTTCCATGGTGTTCTCAGGTGGAGGTTTTATCAAATCCTTCATTGGGTTGCTTTGTGACTCATTATGGATGGAATTCGACATTGGAGAGCTTGGTTTGTGGGGTTCCACTGGTGGCATTTCCTCAGTGGACAGACCAGGGAACCAACGCAAAGTTGATAGAGGATTCATGGAAAAATGGTTTGAGAGTTAGGACAAATAAGGAAGGGATTGTTGAAAGTCATGAGATTAAAAAGTGCTTGGAATTGGTATTGGGAGATGAAGAAATAAGAATGAATACTAAGAAATTGAAGGATTTGAGTATTCAAAGCTGCCATGGAAGGTGGGTCTTCTGATAAGAATCTCAAGGCATTTTTGGAAGATATAATTCAGGACAAAACTACTTCATAATTAATATATTATCCTTTCTGCATTTCATTTTTCTGTTCTCGTTACTTGTCATCGGTAATAAAAATTTTCTTTTGATTAAATCAGTTACTTCCTTTTCACTTTTAGTTTATTTTATTTTTTTAACATTCTTTTAGCAAGGTAGCATCATATCACTGGTAAGATGTAAAAAAGTGATAGAAAAACTTTGACTGTCTCTCTCTTCTCATTTTTTTTTTTAAAAAAAAAAAAAAAAAAACAAAAAAACCCTAAGAATGTTATATAATTGTATTAAATTTGCCATCTACAAGTTTACACATAAACTTGCAATTGGTCTCTAGCTACTTCATCATCACCGGACGAGTGGCGGCTATAGCTACCTGTAAAACGGACCTATTGCATTTGGTATTATTTAGTTCGAAAAGTTTTGCACTTTTGACTATCTGTTTTTACTAATAGTTTGACTGATTGTTTGTGATTTCTATCATTGACTTGATATAAAGTACCCCCATTTGGATATATATCATCGATAGATAGCCCCATTGGTGGTATATATTTTCCATCCTATCTCTTTCACTATAAAAAAAAAATAATAACAATAAACATTATCTCCATTATATGTCCTTCAAGAAGAAAAAAATGTTTAATAGGATGTGATATGTGGAAACTTCGTCCAAATTAAATCAATCTATACTTGGAAAAAAATCTAGTATTCCCACACTCACAAACATTATTAATCTAAAAGTATGCTTGTAGAACTTACAAATGCGGTCAATTTCATTGTAAATGCAGAGCGTATGTGATTCCAAAGTATATATTGTGGATTTTAGCTATTATTAATATATGTATCTCTTTAGGTCATTCATGAGACATTCATTAATCATGAGCTAAGACGAAAGAGAAGCCAGAAAACTTTGTGCACAAAAGAAAACTTAAGGACATTTTAGTATAATATATACAAATAATTTCATAAACTTACATTAATTAATTGTAGGCTGAAAAGATTTACTATTGTTTTTTATTTTTTAATATTTCAGATTTCCTTTCCTTTTATAATTTATTTGAAATTGTGATAATTTTTAACATAAAATAAAAGTAGTTGCATATTTTAGTATCCTGGTACTTTGATAAGTTTGGATATTAGGACTTCAAGTTTAAAACGTTTCATATTAGACCTTCAATTTATAATTTATTTTACATTATATTTTCAATTTCCGATTTTACTAGTGTAAAATTTAAAAAGTAACAAAATTGGCTAGTTTTTTCAATTTATAAAGAAAACAAGCAAAATAATAACAAATAATAATAAAATAATCAATTCATTGATGAGAAAACTAGTTAATTTTCTCAATTTTAAACTTTGTCCTAGTAATTTGGGAATGGAAAGCCTTATGTAAAATGTTTTAAACTTGAGGATCCTTATCAAAGTATAAGCTACCACAATGCAATTAATTTTAAAACAAATAATTTAATTCCAAATTAATTAACAACTCAAGAGATTAATTAAAAAAAAAAAAAAAACATTCACCTTCATGGCAAATCGGTCAGTTAAAAAATTTTCATTTTCCAAACACCCCCACACGTTAAAATCAACTTTCTAGAATTTCTATCCTCCCAGCCCTTCCTTTTATTATTAGTGAGAGATGGGAACTCCGACTATATACTTATACATGAGGCTGGAGACATATATACCATGTAAGTAGGTAGCTAAGCAAAATATGTGAAAGGTTTTTATTTTTTATTTTTTATTTTATTATTATTAATATTATTTTTGGTATAGAACAGTTCAGCCCCATTAAGATGCATGTCATATATGCACCATAATGTGTGTGCTTAACATCGGGCAGTATGTTGCTTGACTTTATCATGGAAAAATTATGAAACAGTTAAGCCAAAAAACAAAAAGAGTATATATGTATATTTGTGAAAATCTGATGAAAGCTTTGTTAAAATTAACCAAATCCAAAGAAAAATATTATTTGTATCAATATTATTGGTGGTTACTACCATTAGCCTAGCTCATGTACAAACATAACAATTTAATAGAGCATCTCCAATGGTTCTATCCATTAAAGCTTATATGGTAAGAGATTTGGAAGATGTTGAAATTTGAATAGCATAGTATCTATTAATAAATAATATTTATTTAATTTTTTTCTCCAATATATCATATACAATGGCAAATCCTCAAATGGTGCAATGAGGACCTCCATGCTAGCAAAGCCTTCTGTACAAGGGGTACAAAGAGAATATGATATTGCCCCCATATGGTGTAATGGAGACTTCCACGCTCCCATGCTAAGGGTAAAATGGAGGAGGCCATTCCAGAAAAGCACTTCTCCATGCAAGGGGCATATGAAGGATGATGCTGCCCTCCATGCAAGGGGTATATGGAGGATGATGCGCGATGAGCCACAAAGTTGTTAATTTGAGGGGATGTCAACCAAGGAAAAAAAATAAAAAATAAAAAATAAAACTTTTAGAATGGAACCAAACCTAACAACAAATAAATAAGATTGCATATGAAACTTTGTTTTGGTGTATATTGCGTACGAAACTTTCATTTTGACTTATAATCCTGATTAAGCTAAAAGTTGGATTCTCCCATGCACTGCCAAACATGGTGATGCCAAACTTATATATTGAGTTGAAATGACAGAAATTAATATAAATTTGTCTATACTCCAATGTCTGAAAGCATGAAGTGTCTAAACCTTGTCCAAAATTTTTTCATGACTAACTATCTTTTTAATTTATTTATTTTTATATGCAAAAATTGCAAACCACGTGTAAACTCACCCGTTGAGGTCATTCATGATCTAAGACGAAAGAGAAACATAAAACAATTTTGTACTCTTTGAGGTCATTCATTCGCTAAGATAAAGGAAAACATGAAACATTTTTTGTGGAGGAAAAATTCAAGACTATCATAAGATATAGGATATATAATAATTAATTACATAAACTTATGTTTCTCTATGCATGCTGTACTTGTAAGTTGAAAGTTTTTCATAATTAATTATAAATATTTTTTTTTTCACATAAGTTTCCCTTGATGCTTCCCTTTGACCTTGGTTACAAAACTCAAATCAGTTATTTTTAACATAAAATTAATAATCTGATTCTAAATTAATTCGTGAAAATTGGCTAAGAACATCAATCTAGTTGATAAATATATCTTTTGCTTTTAAAAAAATTCATTTACAAGATTAAAAACCCTGTTGGCAAACACTCACAATTAATATCATACATCAATTATGTCCTATATATTAAAAATCTATAGCAATTAAGAAACCCAACTTCAATTTCCTGAATTTTTATCTTCTCTGTTCTTCCTCTTGTCGAGATTATGATTGGAGCTTGCACAAACAACAGATAGAGATGGAAATTAATTACTCCGGCCCGTCATATATTTTATACATGAGGCTGAAGACATATAGTATAAGTATGTAATCGATGAGTGCCTCCCCTATAGCGTTGCATTTGGCTCAAAATACGTGTAACTTAATATCATAATGGAGGAGGAGGAAGAATGGTAACAATAATAAAATTCGCAATGATCATTTAATATCGACAAGAAGTATAGTATAATTTTTTTTAGCCAAAAAAAAAAAAAAAGAAGTATAGTAAATTTTTAGTGTGAAAATCCAATGAGGACATGGTCAACAAAATTAACTAAATCCAAAGTCTCTCTAACAATTAACCATTGTGAGTGGGTAAGAAAAAACAAAATTATCAATGTTTGTGACCGTTAGAGTTAGTGATCCGAATTTTTGTTGACCCGACCTAAAAAGCTTGTGGTGTAACCCATTTGGTGAATTTATTTTGAGAGAAAAAATGGGACTTTGTGGTGGTAGCAGAGGTCGAGGGCCGATAGGCCAATTTATTCTGTTTGTACAATATATATATATATATTTTTTTTCAGAGGTTTTTTTTTTTTTTTCGGATGTAGTAGTTTTTGCAGCTCTATTTGTTCACCTTTTGTACCAATCTTCATCAATAAAAATTTGCCTCTCTTTTCCCGTGGTTTTTTCCCATCAAGGATTTTTCACGTAAATCTGTGTGTGCTTTGTTTTATTTTATTGCTATTGTTTTTGTTCTACTTTTCCTACCAAGGGTATCAGAGCTAGGCTCGATTTCGACAATGGCATCCATGAAGTATGATATTCCGTTATTGGATCACGACACAAGATTTGCGTTATGTCAGGTTAAGATACGGGCTGTTCTTGCGCAGATGGATTTGGAAGATGCGCTATTAGGGTTTGATAAAATGCCCTCATCTTGGACCGTGGAGGAGAAACAACGCAAGGATAGTAAAGCCCTAACTCAAATTCAACTTCATCTCTCTAATCAGATTCTGCAGGATATTTTGAAGGAGAAAACTGTCGCTGCATTATGGCTGAAATTGGAGCAATTATGCATGACGAAAAGTTTGACTAGCAAATTGCATCTGAAGCAGCGATTGTATTCTCATCGTATGTCTGAAGGTAAGTCCTTGGCTGATCATTTAGCAGTCTTTAAGGAAATTGTTGCTGATTTAGAAGCTATGGAGGTTAAGTATGAAGATGAGGATTTAGGGTTAATTTTGCTATGTTCGCTGCCTTCTTCATATTCAACTTTTAGAGATATGATTTTGTATAGTCGTGATACTCTTTGTCAGGACCCATCCAAGATCTCTTCCCGAAACCTCAGCAAGTCCTGATCCCAGGGAGATCGTACCAGACCATTCTATGGAAAATCCGGCAGCACCTCTCCTAAGGGTAGGATATGCCCTAAAATTTACCTACACGGATACATACTTCTAAATCCTTCCCTCCTTATTACAAATAAATTCCACAAATTATACCACTTTGATGACAGATCGCATAAAACATACACATATATGCAATAGGAATAATTTACCAAATAAACAACCAAACTATACCTTTAAACATTTATGTCCACCCACACCATCCACTTAGTACTGCAAATTCAAATAAATTTCAAATGTCGTTTTACAAATATACCAATGTATAATATAAAAAGAGGTGTACAAACCAATCACCACACCAACAATAATAATAGTAAATATTTTAATGATAATGATAACTATATTAATACAATTCTTCTGAGGGCTACGTATAACCATACATATTCAAAGGTTATCACATAACCTCACCTGCACGATGGCTATCACATAATCACACTTGCCAAGGGCTATCACATAACCACACATGCCCAATGGCTATCATATAACCACACCTACCAAGGGCTATCACATAACCACACCTGCCCGATGGCTATCTTTCTCACCCGTAGGTTGTAATACTTGTCCAAAATTACCGTATGATAATAACAATGATAAAATTTATTAATAATAATAAGAATATATAATAAAATCAATAGTAAGAAATCAGATCACGAATAGACAAGGTAGCATAAGATAAAATATTATCTTAAAATCCATAACACATAATAAAATATGCACAATTGTAACGTAGATATATACGATACCATCTAACATACTATGCGATCCATGATTCTAGCTGTCGCCGATACTTTGCTACCCATACAGTCCATGATGGTTGTCTAAATTGGTCGTCCGATCCCGTGGATTCGTAGGCAACATATATACGAGGCTAGCTCTACATGGATCACATCGGATCGTTGCCCCGTACGGTGTGGCATATAAAGCATAATATAGCATGACATAAATATGTATATATATACACACTTAAAAAAATTTTGATGCACATACTATATACCAGTGGTGCCCGAAGATGCCCAGTGTCATAAGACACCGACTGACGGGGAGGTTACAGAGAGAAAACCGGCATCCAGGCCGCCCTGGTATCCCAGCAACGCCGATGCTATAAACTTAATCCTGGTCACGGAGGGGGGCGGCTATGGCCAATCTCAAACTTGCCTGTCTTCCTCCAATGGCAACCATGGGAGAGTATAAACCTACGTGCTCATCACACTACACCTATACGCTAATCACATCCACAACTACAGAACACCGGTACGTATATGGTGCATCAAAAATTGAAAAAATTTTATAATATCATATTTTTATAGTAATATAATATAATATTATAAAATTTGAATATATAACAATATACATTTAAATTTATGCATTTTTATCAAATCCATAAAAATCCATGCATAAATAAATTATTAGACTCATAAATATAGTTTTGATCACAATAATTCAATATAATCAATTCCTTAAACCTTCAAGTTAATTCATACCAAAAATCAATAGAACCACATATAATTAAGTATATATAAAAAAAAATACATTTTATTAGATACCATAACCTCACAGTAACTTCACAGTAAAATTAACAATAATTTAATAGTACTTTCAAAATTAACAGCTTTCCAATTTCAGAAATATTAATCCGACCCATATTTATGCAATTCAACACAATTTAACATCTCCAATATAAATAACAATTATTTAAATATTAAACAATACATCTTTCAGACTACCATATTAAAATAATAATATTTTATCCAAAAATGCCATCTTTCAAAATACTCAATCATCATTCACAAATAAAGTACCAAATCAAAGCTTATGATGAGGACGTCAGGAATATACCTTCAATTTGTCCCATTGTCGCCGGAGATGGTTGGAATTTGACCGGAAAGTTTCGGCCGAGCTTCAATTTAATGTATCTCTCAAACGAATCAGAATCTGAACAAATGGGGGCCATATTTGAAACCAGGAGGTCCAAAATAGGCGGAAAGGGTATGAAATCGGACTGGGCCGAAAAACGGAAAAATCGCCGGAAAACTAAAATGGGCTGCCGCCGGCTTTGCAGGCCGTTCTGGGCATGTCACCGGCCAACAGGTAGCCAAATTTCATGGTTGAGCTCACCAACTGATGGGCTACACTAGAGGTCGGTGCGTGTGAGCTAATGACGGTCAAAAATCTTCCGATCGGTGGGAACCCTAAATGAGAGAGAGAGCAAGAAGAAGAAAAGTCGCTCCGCCCTCCCTTTTTCATGTGGGGGAAGAAAAAATAAAGGAAAAAGAAAAAGAAAAGAAAAGAAAAGAAGAGAAAATTAATAAAATAATAAAATAATATTTTATGATAAAATAATATGATATTTTATTGAGATAACATGTGGCACTTTATAAATGTGGCATGTGGTATAACCTACTAGTGACACATGGCTCAAATCAAAGACTTTTTGAATATTTTATTACCCGATAATATCAGTCTTATGAAAAATAGATATAATTTTACAGACCCGTAACTTTTCAACTGTAGGTCCAAATTAGGCGTGCCATCAGTCTACGGAGTCGTATTGATGCGCACTTCCATATGATCCATGGGTCAACACCGAATTCTATGCAAATAAAAAGTCAACTTCAGATCCGTTGACCAATTCGGATCGTATCTTGCTTCGCTCATAACTTTCAAACCGTAGCTCCGTTTTCAACGTGCTACTAGTCTACGGACTCGGGTTGATGTGTACTCCATAATGGTACCTTGTTCAGTGCAAAATTCCCTTTGAAGCAAAAAGTCAACATTTTGACCCATTTGGTCAACGGTCAAACTTGGTCAACCCTTGGTCAACGTGAAAATTTCTGATGTATTTCGGGACGGGGTGTTACATTCTTACTTTGGAAGAGATTTATGACACTTTGTTCTCTAAGGAAAAGATGTAGCAGCTTGTAATAGGATCTAAGACTCAGGCAGAAGGTCTTGTTGTTCAAGGCAGAACATAAGAGAGGAATTCTGGTGGTGATTGGAGGGGGAGATCAAAATCTAGCAATAAGGAAAAGGTGTGTAGGTACTGCAAGAAGAAGAGGCACATTAAATCAGAGTATTATAAATTGCAGAATAAGAATAAGAGGGCTGCTGCTAATCAAAAGGGAAAACAATTGGACAATTCTGATCAGGCCAGTGTTACAAAAGACAATTACAGTGATGGAGAGCTCCTTGTCATTTCTGACAATAACTCGAAACCGTGTGATGAGTGGATTCTACATTCTGGCTGTACATTTCATATGTATCCTAATGGGATTGGTTTATAACATATGAAACTGTATCTAAGGGTGCTGTGTTGATGGGAAATAATGCATCTTGTAAGATCACAGGTGTTGGAACAGTCAGAATTAGGATGTTTGATGGAGCTGTCAGGACACTGGGGGGTGTGAAACACATCCCAGATTTGAAAATGAATCTCATGTCATTGAGTACCCTTGATTCAAATGGGTATAAGTATACTGGTGAAGGTGGAGTTCTGAAGGTTAGTAAAGGTGCTCTTGTTGTGATGAAAGTGCAGAGAAAATCTGCCATGTTATATGTTTTGCAGGGCTCTACTGTTATTGGAGATGCAGCTGTTGCTACACTTTCTTTATCAAATTCTGATGTCACTAGACTTTGGCATATGCATCTTGGTCACATAAGTGAAAACAGTATGACTGAGTTGAGTAAAAGAGGACTTCTTAGAGGTCAAAGTATTAGCAAATTGGAGTTTTATGAGCACTGTGTCTTTGGGAAGCAGAAGAAAGTCAGATTCATAAAAGGCATTCGCAACACCAACGATATACTTGATTATATACATTCTGACCTATGGGGACCATCCAGAGTGTTTTCTAAAGGAGGCGCTAGTTATATGTTGAAAATTATTGATGATTTCTCTCGGAGACTTTAGGTGATCTTTTTGAAACAGAAAAGTGAAGTTTTTGCTATGTTTAGAGATTGGAAGACCATGATAGAGAATCAAACGGGGAAGCAGATAAAACATTTGCGCACTGACAATGGCTTAGAGTTTTGTTCTGACGAGTTTAATGTCGTATGCAAGTCAGAAGGAATTATGAGACACCATATAGTTCGTTAAACTCCACAACAAAACAGTATAGCAGAGTGGATGAATAGGACTATAATGGAGAAAGTACGATGCATGCTTTCTAATGCTGGTTTACCAAAGTCGTTTTAGGCTAAAGCGGCTTCTACAGCTTGTTCTCTCATTAATCGGTCTTCTTCAACTGCTATTGACAAAAAGACTCCTCTAGAGGTATGGTCTGGTACTGCTGTTGATTATTCTAATTTGAAGATTTTTGAATGTCCTGCATATGCTCATGTTGATAATGGAAAATTGGAACCTAGATTTGTTAAGTGTGTTTTTCTGGATTATAAGTCTGGTGTGAAAGGATATAAATTGTGGTGTTCTGAAACTAGTAAGATCATAATTAGCAGAAATGTTGTTTTTTTAATGAAAATGTTATGCTATGAGACTTGCCTTCTAGTGATTATTATGATACAAGTCAGCAGAAATCGAGTACATAGGTTGAGTTTCAGATTGGGTCAGGATTTGCATCAGAGTTGACACCTCAACCTTGTTCAGAGACACATGGTGGTGCTGTCTCTACACCAACACCTCCAGTACCACATTATTTGATCGCTAAGGATAGGCCTAGAAGAGATGTTAGACTTCTACAGAGATATGCTAAGGCTGATTTGGTTGCCGATGCCTTGAATGTAGCAGAGAGTATTGATTCAAATGAAGAACCTTCTGCTTATTCAGAGGCAGTTAGTTGTGATGATTCTGGCAGGTGGATGACTTCTATGCAGGAGGAGATAAAGTCTCTACATAAGGATTACACATGGGAGTTGGTAAGATTGTCGAAGGGTAAGAAAGCTGTTCATTGCAAATGGGTATTCAAAAGAAAGGAACGGATACCTGGAGTTGAAGAAGCCAAATATAAGGCAAGACTAGTTGCAAAAGGTTATAGACAAGTTCCAAGTGTTGACTTTCAGATGTATTTTCACCAGTTATAAAAGCATAGTTCAATTAGAGCTTTGCTTGGTATTGTGGCTTTGCATGATTTTGAGCTAGAGTAGTTAGATATGAAGACAGCATTCTTACATGGTGAACTTGATGAGGACATCTACATGTAACAACCAGAGGGCTTTGTAGTTTCAGGCAAAGAGGACTATGTGTGCTTGTTGAAAAAGTCCCTTTATGCTCTGAAACAGTCTCCTAAGCAATGGTACAAGAGGTTTGATTCATTTATGATCTCTAATGGTTTTAAGAGATGCAGTTATGATAGTTGTGTTTATTTTAAGAGGAATGATGATGGGTCACTTGTTTACTTACTCTTGTATGTGGATGACATGCTGATAGCAGCAAAGGATAAGAGAGAGATAAGAAAGGTTAAAGCCCAACTTAGTAGAGAGTTTGAGATCAAAGATTTGGGAGCGATGAAGATTCTAGGAATAGAGATTCTTAGAGATAGACAGGCAGGCAGATTATACCTAAGTCAGAAAGGCTATATTGAGAAAATTCTTAGTAGATTCAATATGCAGAATGCCAAACCTGTTAGTACACCATTAGCGGCTCACTTCAAGCTTTCGTCTGCTTTATCTCCACAATCAGATGATGATGTTGACTATATGTCTTGAGTTCCATATTCTAATGCAGTGGGATCTCTCATGTATGCTATGGTTTGTTCACGTCCAGATTTGGGATATGCAGTTAGTGCAGTTAGTAGATACATGGCGAACCCTGGTAAAAAACATTGGAAAGCAGTTCAGTGGATTTTTAGATACTTGTGTGGCTCTTCTGATGTTTGTTTGCAGTTTGGGAGGACTAGAGATGGAGTTATTGGGTATGTAGATTCTGATTTTGATGGAGATTTGGATAAAAGAAGATCTCTCACTGGGTATGTGTTTACTGTTAGTGCCTATGCTATTAGTTGGAATGCCACTTTGCAGAATACAGTTGCATTGCCAACTACTGAGGCAGAGTACATGGCTATTACTGAGGCTTGTAAGGAAGCTATTTAGTTGAAAGGATTATTCGGTGAGCTTAGTGATGATTTGCAGATTACCACAGTTTTTTATGACAGTCAAAATGCAATCTTTCTCATGAAAGATCAGATGTTTCATGAGAGGAAAAAGCATATAGATGTTCGGTATAATTTTGTACGTGATGTTATTGCTTGTGGTGATATTGTTGTCAGCAAGGTAAGTACTCATGATAATCCTACTGACATGATGACGAAGAGACTTCCAGTAGCCAAGTTTGAGCATTGCTTAGACTTGGTTGGTGTTCGTTGCTAAGCTTTGGCTTTTGTGGAAAAGGATGGCAACTTTTATCGAAGATTGGAGTTTTGTATTTTTCATTCCTTGTATGGTATTCGTGTCAAGGTGAAGATTGTTAGAGTTGGTGATCTGAATTCTTTTTGATCCGCCCCAAAAAACTCGTGGTGCGACCCATTTGTAAATTTATTTTGAGAGAAAAAATGGGGTTCTGTGATGGTAACGAAGGTTGAGGGCCGATAGGCTCGAGACTGTAGTTTTTTCAGAACAATTTTTAAGTTTATTCCGTCCGTACAATATATATATTTTCGGGATTTTTTTTTTTTCAGATGTAGTAGTTTTTGCAGCTCTATTTGCTCACCTTTTGTACTAATTTTCATCAATAAAAGTTTGCCTCTCTTTGCCCGTGATTTTTTCCCGTCAAGGGTTTTCCACGTAAATTTGTGTGTGCTTTGTTTTATTTTATTGCTATTGTTTTTGTTCTACCTTTCGTACCAATGACGGATAGCAATATTATGTCCAGAACAAACATATCAACTATATATATATATAAAGATTTTATGGTGTGGACATCCGCAAAGATGATCATTTTTTAAGAAACCATTATCAATATTTGTGTGTGTGTTATAGTATTGATGACGATTCCTTAAAAAACCATCATCTTTATGACATCAGCATAATAAAAACGTTTGGACATCCACACCGTAGACGGACGATATATATATATATATATATGTATTTTTTTGTTTAAATACATATATATTAATTTTGTAACTTCTTTGGAAAGAATTAAATTATATGCATTCACACGTGTAAATCTTTAACTTCCATTCCATCAGCGAAATACAAATGTCAGAGAGACAAGGAAATGTAATCGATATTTCTCTTGACATTTGAGACAATAAACTCCAACTCACAATTGATGACATGCTCCACTTATTCATTGTATTCTCCATCACCATAAACACACCAAACCTTTTTCTTTCAATCCCCTTTCCTTAAAAGCAAGCCCTGTCCATCTCCTCCATACATTTTCAACAATTTCAATTCTTCATGCAATTCTAAGTAAATATATTTAGGAAAAACAAATAATTATATGAAGAAAAAAGTCACGGTAAACCCTCCTCGATTCCTCATCGTCATCTACCAAGCACAAGGTCACATAAACCCTGCCCTTCAAATTTGCAAAGCACTTAACCGCCATAGGTGCCTATGTCACTTTCTTCACTTCCCTTTCAGCCTACAGCCGCATGGCCAAAGCTTCTTCTTCTTCTAACCTCAACACCATTGTCGATAGCTTGTCATTTTCCCATTTCTCCGATGGCTATAACGATGGCTTCAAGTCAGGTGATGATGTCAACCACTATTTCTCTGAGATAAGGCATCGCGGTTCACAAGCTTTATGGGATCTCATCATCTCCAGCGCAAACGAAGGCCATCCTTTCAATAGCTTAGTCTACACTTTCATGCTTCCTTAGGAGGCTAAGGTGGCAGATGAACTTGGTCTTCCATCGGCGTTGCTTTGGATTCAGCCGACTACCGTCAGCTAATCCCTCACCGGAACCCTAAACAAGCATTGATCCCAGTGAAACCCGACCGGACCCTCCAATGGAAAATCCGGTAGAACCTCCCCTAAGGGTTGGACTTACCACAATTCCCTGCACTGAAAACACACTTCTATATATATACCGAATTGTTTCTCCACCTTACTACAATTTAATTCCACAATAATAAGCACTTCCATAAATTAAACAGGGAACTAATGCAGTATTTAATAAAATATATCAAATACAGTATACAGAGCATCATAGGGTACAATTAAGTATAAAAGTTATACAACAAAGGATGGAAAGAAATATTAAAATAGAAATAAATGAAAAAAAAAATAGAACTCCTTGAAATATGACAGCAACGAAGGTCAACGTCACTCCGGACGAACGTCTACCAATCCTTGTACCTAGGGGAACGGATTGAAGAAATATGAGATGCTAATCATCTCAGTGAGTAACCCTATCTGCTATACAATTATAATAGCAACGATAGTCATAGTACACTTGAATAATTAAGAATAAATAAGTAAACAATTAATAATTAATTGAAAATAATATTTTCTCTCAAAATCCTCAGCATTCACTCCGTTGGAAAACTTTCTCTTTTAAAATATTTTCACAAAACCTAATCTTTTATGCCCCAAAAATCAAGGAATAATTAATTTAATAAAAATCTGAATAATTCAAATACGAATAAAATATAATAAAATAAATTTAGAATACTTGCATTAAAGAAATATAACATAAAAGTGAAATTCAATTTATAATTCGTAAAATTTGATTTAATAAACTAAAATAAACAGTGTCAAAAATATAATTTAAATAATTACAAACAATCATGTAAAATAAGTGGTAAAAATATTATAATATTCATTTTGAAATATTCAACCAATCTATATAATAAAAATATGGTAAGATGCATTTTAAAAACATTGTTTTAAAATAAGTGACATAAAATATGAATAAATACATTTTAGAAAAATACTAATTGAAAATAGGTGATAAAACAATCTAAATACATTTAATTTAAATACGATTTTAAAACTATATACCAATGATGCTCTACGATATCCAGCGTCTCAAGCACCGTCCGACGGTAGGTTAAAGAGAGAAACTTGCATATGGTCGCTTCAGCGTCCCAACAGCGCCGCTACTTAAATCGTCAATCCAACCATGGAGGAGGGCGGCTTATGGCCAATATCAAACTTACCTGCCCTCAGTCCGATGGCAACTCACGGGAGACATTATAACTTGCACGCTAATCCACATACACAGTACAGAACATCAATACTGTATGAGTGCGTCTAAAACAAATAACCATATTATTTTAAAAAATAATAATTTTTCCAAAACTCACCGTGGGAATCATACCATTTTTCAAATTCATAATCCCACATTTTTTCTTTAATATCTCCAGCCTAAATCCATCAATAATAATATACAAATAACTTTTCCCAAATCATAAAATCAATCAAATAATATTTCAAGGGCATAATTATATAATTTCAAAGTGCAAAACTTAAACCAATATTTTTCTTGAAATATTTAAAATCGAATCATGCCCAAAAATAATATTAAAATCCAAATACAATTAATTAAATGAAAACACCTTGCTCATGCGTAATAAATTCAATTAAATCACAATAATAATAATCAAGAATTGCTTAATAAACCAAACTTTCATTTAGCATCAATAACCATATATATATATATATATATATAAGAAATCACCAAAATTGATAATACAATTTACCACAATTATAAATAAATTCCACCACATGAGCATATTTTTTAAATATTAAATTAATACAAAATAAATATAATTAATCACCCCAAAATAGTTTTAAAGGTGGGTGACTCACCTCAAGCATGTGTATCAATTGAGATCATCTGTAGGATCAACTCCACTACCCACATGTGCACCTAAAATATCCACAATGCACAAAACTAATTATTTTAATATTTTAATCAGGTAACTCCTAAATGGGTACCTAGGGAACGAACACAAACGACAACCAAAATTTACGAGTGATATACTGAATCGAAACTTATGAAACGAGGATTACGAATCTGGTCTCACTTTCCTGAGATCGAACCCGAGGTGGCCAGAATCTCGCCGGAAAGGTGTCGGGTTTTGGATCCTCGGATCTCACAAACTGCAGCAAGTTGGAGGAAACCGACCTCAGATCTGGGTTCAGCAGGTCAGAACTAGTGGAAAAAGATGGGCAGTGCAACTGGGAACTCGCCAGAAAATCGATTTCCGATGAGCCGTTGTGGTCATCGGAACCCGTCACTACCGGCAGCACGTTCGGTGGCCACTGGTTGTGCTTTTGGAGGAAATGTAGATCGGAGGATGGGCAAACGAATGAGACCGACGGTGAGGGAACTGGAGGCTGAATCGAGGAGAAATCTAAGTGGGAAGTTTTTGACACCGCTGCCTGAAAATGCCTCGATCTGGGCACGTCGGTGGTCGGGTGGCTGCGAGATTTGGCAGGCTGACCGGAAATGGAAGGAGCAAGGTGGTGGTCGGGTGCGTGGAAGGGTGAAAGGGGCGGAGGACGGTGAACGGAAGGTGGCCGTGGGTGGTGGCTTCTCTCTCTCTCTCCTCCCCGCTCTCTCTTTCTCTCTCTCTCTCTCTCTCTCTCTCTCTCTCTCTTCGGTCACACGGGTTTGAGCCAATAAGAAGCCATCTTGTAGGTGCCACTGTGCACTCATGGGATAGGCTGAGGGCTTGACACATGGTGCGCATTTTTCACAATAACACCATTTAATTAAAAATAGTATAAAACAATATTGTATCTGAAAAACTTTGCGAGTCTATAACTTTTTAACCTAGTGTCCAAATTAGGCGTGCCGCTAGTCTATAGACTCATATCGATGAGTACTTTACAACCATACAAGAGTCAAATCGAAATTCTACATAAATAAAAAGCCAAACTTGGCACCTTTAGATAGCTTAGACCGCAACTTGCCTTGCGTATACCTTTCAAACGGTAGCTCCGATTTCGACGTGTTACTAGTCTACGAACTTGGGACGATACATACGTTGAAATGGTGCATCGATCAATGCAAAATTCTATTCCAAACAAAAAGTCAAAATTTTGACTTTCTTGGTCAACGGTCAACCTCGATCAACGTGCAAAAATTCCGACGTACTTTGGGACGGGATGTTACAGCTACTGTGTTGGACATCTATTATTATTATTTCCATGGCTATGAAGATCTGTTCAACAATAACGATGATCCTTCATGTGCGATAAAATTACCAGGATTGCCATTGAAGCTCACCAGTCGTGATCTACCTTCCTTTGTGGATTCTGCAAATACATACAGTTTCATCCTCCCTATATTGAAAGAGCTGGTTGAGGTATTGCTTGAGAAAGAAGACAAATCAAAATCGGTGCTTGTAAACACCTTCGATGCTTTAGAGCCCGAGGCTTTAAAATCAATCATAAAGTTCGATATGATTGCTGTCGGACCATTGATTCCGTCTGCTTTCTTGGATGGGAAAGATCCATCTAATACTTCGTTTGGAGGTGGTCTTTACAAAGGTTCAAGGGATTATAATGAATGGTTGAACTCGAAGCCTAAAGCATCTGTAATTTGGAGGAAATTGGAAGAGGTTTGTTGGGTTTTGGATGTCCATTCTTGTGGGTGATAACAGAGAGGCAAAACCCAGAAGAGAAGAAAGAAGAAAATGGATTGAGTCATAGAGAGGAATTGGAGAAGGTTGGGAAGATAGGTCAATGGTGTTCACAAATGGAGGTTTTGTCAAATCCTTCATTGGGTTGCTTTGTGATGCATTGTGGGTGGAATTCTACATTGGAGAGCTTGGTTTGTGGGGTTCCAATGGTGGGATTTCCTCAGTGGTCAAATCAAGGGACAAATGCGAAACTGATTGAGGATTCATGGAAGGTTGGGGTGAGAGCGAGAGCAAATAAGTAGGGGATTGTTGAAGGTGATGAGATTAAGAGGTGCTTGGAATTGGTGATGGGTGATGGAGAAAAAGGTGAAGAAATTAGATGGAATGCTAAGAAATGGAAGGATTTTAGCAGAGAAGCTGCCATGGAAGGTGGCTCTTCTTATAAGAATCTCATAGCTTTCTTGGATGCGACAGTTCAAGACTAGGACTCCTTCAGGTATCAATTAATCTTGGTTTTCTTTTCATAAAAAAACTAATACTAAGACTAATAATTATATTATTATTAATAAGTGATTTGGAAAATAAGTTAGAACATCTGGGTTTCTTCTTCATCTTATCATTCTAGTACTGTCTCTGCAGCACTGTTAAATTAATAAAATGTGTGTGTGTTCATGATCAAGAGATAATGTGTTATTACTCTATTTTAGTTACTTCTAAATAATTAATTAACATTTGTTACACAATCAGTGATCATAAATTATGCTGAAATTTTTTTTTTCTTAATTAACAATATATACATATTCTTGGTCAAAATTAATAATTAGTTGATATCAGTAGATATATATAAGACATGATTAAGTCTCCGACAATTGCATCCTATTGGTTTTGGCAGACATGGTGCGAAAAAGACTTGAAATGGGATTTATACACATCAATTAAGAAAATGAAAGTTTATTACATTATTGGATTTTTTCCCTTATCCTTTAAAGCTTTACCCCCAAACTGGAAAAACCCTTATATTACCTCCCTAAACAATTATTATTATTATTATTTTATCACTTTAGTTTAGTTGTACAATTTTTCTCAATAAATTTAACAAAATTAATTGTGCTTATTGTTAGAAATGTAATATAAAATAGAATAAAACAGTTTATGAATTAGAATTAAATGAGTTGTTGTTAACAAATTAAATGCATGTTAATTAGACTTAATTGACATGAAAGTGACAGGTTAGGGCCTCTGTAATGGCTTTTGTAGTATAGACAGTAAAGAACAAAAAGTTTATATTTTTCATTTATTTGTAGAAAAAAAAAAAGTTGCTTAGTAAAGGGGGTATTCTCTTTTCTTTTTCTCTTATATTTTTTAATTTTTTAATTAATGATATTGATCTAAAATTTAATTTCAATATAAGACAATAAATAATAAACAACGAAGAGAAATGGGCTGACGGAAACTTTATATGTGCAGGTAGACTGGGAGATCTATTGTTCATAATTTGATATAAATTGTCAATTATAAAAACAAAAAACAAATGGAAGATTTCTAAAATATAAAAGAAAACTTTGAAAATTTATTTTTATAAAATTTCTAAAATATAAGTGTAAAAATATATATATAATCAATAAAAAAAAACATATTTTATAAAAAGAAATTTTCATGTTTTCTTTTATATTTTAGAAACACTTAATCACTTTCTTTTATAAGTCTTTTTTTTTTTTTAATCTCTATATTATGCATAAAGTATTATTTTTATTTTTTGAAAAGTTATTGGTAAACTTTATGAATCTCAAGGCTGATTTTGGATAAGATAATCTTTCAGAACCTCTTAACTTAATCAAATCGATTAGTCTTGGCATTTATTCATGGAAAAGCTTCGTAATTCACCAATTAAGGAAATGCAGTTTTTTTTGTTTTTTTTTTCATACAATTTTTTTTGGGCTAGTACTTGGTCAATAATTGAGTTTTTTTTTTTTTTTTTTTTTTTAACTGGTCAATGATTGAGTTAGATAATGCATAAACGAGCAAAGCTAAATTGCTAAATGCAATACGATTTTTTTCCCAATTTGTATACTATAATATGAGAATTTTATTGTCTTACATATATTGTTTTTTTTCCCTCTTTATTTTCATTTTTTAAGGGTTTATTGTGTTTTAATTTTTTTAATATATTTTTATCGTTATACAATTTAATTATCAACTTTTAAAAATCACAATTTAAATTATCAATTTACATTTTACAATTTGTTGCTTATTTAATAATATTTAATTTTTAATTAATAGTATTTAAAAGCAAATTTAAACATTGATTATATGATTAATATTAAACAATGAAAATGGTGCAATTTATTAGTTGGAGTTTTTCGGCGAGTAATAATAAATGTATATAAACAATGAAAATAATTGAAACGGTAAAAAAAATATTTTAATAATCAATACTTCTAATTACATACTTTCAACATATATCAATTGCAATTTTTTTCAGAAATATTTATTACATACGCCAATATGAATAAGTTTGAACATTCGTAAATATATTAGTTATATCATCAAAACACTACAAATGTAATGTGATTTTCCATAATAGCTCCATTACAATGATCAATTGTAAGATCAGCATAATGACCAGAATTATATGGGCCATCAAAGTATTGATTAACAAATTGATCATCATAATGATATAGATCATCATAATGATATATATCATTACACCATTGATCCATAATGGTACCATCATAGTGATATAGTTGATCCATAAGAATGGGATGACCATAGTTGTATGGATCAATATTAGGATGATATGGATCATTATGGCATTCCATAATAGGATCATCAATATTATAACGATCATCATAATGGTAACCGCCCTTCATCAACGACATACCGAGCTCAAAAGAAACGTATGCATCCATGGACGCATACTCAACCTGTTCATGGGACAGTTTCTTCGCATCCCACTCACTCAAAGTAACATGAATTGGCTTTTGCATGCACTTGCCGATCAACTCCATGGCCAATTTCTTCAACCCTTTTCGTTTATAGTCACTAACTCCATACTTTTCTGCCGCTGCATGGGCTAAATCCACAGTATTTCCCACTCCCAGACGCCAATCTTGAAGTAGTTTATCCGCATCTTCTTTAACTCCAACCCCAACAAATGTAAACTCTGGATTAGCAAGAAACTCGCTCAGGGATTTAGGAATGGAGCTGGCGTGTAGCAGCTGGAATATCAAACACCTATGGCCGACACATATTTGGATAATGGCAACTGGGTTTCGCCTTCCGGGTTTAAAAAATGGATGCCATTCAATATCCAAACCAAGAATGAGATTTGACATCCGTTGGCGATGGATGGCATAGATTCTTGATATCCATTTATTAACTTCTTCAGCTGAAGAAGTTACAGTGGTCAAAATTTTCGTACCACAGAAATCTATGCTATGAAATTCCATCAATTTTAAGTTTGTGAAAGTTTTGGGACTATTACTAATGATGAAGACGATGGAGAAATAACAGATGTCGTAAGAAAGAATGCTTGGACAAGGGAAAATCAAGGAAATCGGAGAAACTTTGTTTTAGTTTGTGTTTCAGTTCCGCCTTGTACACAAATATATGGGTCTTAGAATTTTAGTACCACTAGTAATAGAATTTCACTAGCACTGGTACTCCCAATTAACAGGGTATACATGTCCTACACCAACTCTAAATGCGAATACAAACAAACTTCTAAGAAAACAAATTAATGGCTAGCCAACACCAAAAACTAGAAAGAAAATTTTAATAATGATGTTTGCGTTTCGGTCATACTTGACGTCCAAGTCTGCTCCAGATAGTAATGAACAACAATATTAGATTTTTAATCCATTACCAAAAAAAAAATAATAATAATAATAATACTTTCAATCACCTAATTTTTCTATTTTCTACTTCTAACAAAAAATAATAATAATAATATAATTAATCGTGATCGATATTGACAGAAAAAAGATATACAAATTTTTTTTTTTAACGTACATCACAAATTTTAAACCCTCAATAAAAAAAAAAGAGCATTACTCACGGATTTTTTAACCTGCTTAAACCTACATGACCAAAAAAATTAATATTAAACCTCCTGTATCCTAGCCACACATAGAGGAGGTGCAACCAAACCACTCCACCAATATGAAACCGCAGCCTCTCTTTCACTTCTTTCCACTTTTCTTAAAGATTAAATATTGGTTTCAAATCTGAAACTACAATTGTTTTTCATGATCAACAAAAGCCACTCCTAGCTAATTAATCTAAAAAATGACCTTTCTCCTGATCTATCTCATCCAAAAACGCCTTGAAATTCTTATCAAAAGTTCCACCAGCCTTCAAAGCATCTCTATCCAAATCCTTCAATTTCTTGGCATTCCTTCCAATTTCATCATCTCCCATTACCAATTCCAAGCACCTCTTAATCTCATCTCTTTCAACAATCCCTTCCTTATTTGCCTTCACTCTCAGCCCTGTCTTCCAAACATCCTCGATAAGCTTAGCATTGGTTCCTTGGTCTAACCACCTCGGAAAAGCCACCATTGGAACCCCACAAACCAAGCTCTCCAATGTGGAATTCCACCCACAATGGGTCACAAAACAACCCAATGAAGTGTTTGACAAAACGTCCAGCTGAGAACACCATGAAACTATCCTCCCAAGCTTCTCCAATTCCTCTCTGCAACTTAGCTCATCTTCTTCTTTCTTTCCTTCTTCGCGTTGCCTTTCTGTAATAACCCACAAGAAAGGACGGCCATAATCCAATAATCCACCTGCAATTTCCTCCATTTGTGGCTTTGGCAACACGTAGAAGCTCCCAAACGACACATAAATGACTGACCTCTCCGGTTTCGAGCTCATCCATTCTATATAATTATCGTTTGAGTCAATTTGGTAAAGATCACCTCTAAAAGAAGTCTTGGATTGATCTTCATGATCTTTTTCACCCGAGAAACTGGACTGAATCAACGGTCCGATCCCAAATAGTTTAACCTGATTATCACCGATTGATACAAAAGCTTCAGGCTCTAAAGCACCAAAGCTGTTCACAAGCACTCTTGGAGTTTTGGTTTCTTTGTCAAGCACTTCGAACTGCTCTCTAAACATGTTGATTTGGACCCAATTATTTTCAGACTTTGTATCCTCCATGAGAGAGGGAAGGTCACGACCAGTGAGCTTCAATGGAAGTCCAGGTAATTCTAAGGAATATGAAGGATCGTTGATATTGTTCTTGATTTCATCTTCATAGCCATGGAAGAAATAGTAGTAGATGCAGAACAAGGTAGCCGGTTCGACCCAAAGCAACGCCGATGGAACGTGGAGTTCACGGGCTGTCTCTGCAATCCACAGGACGCATAAGGAGTAGAATACACAAGTGACGGGACGGCCATGTTTGGCACTGGAGTTTATGAGATCGGAGACAGCTTGTTTACTGCCACGGCGGAGCTCGGACAGGTAACGGTGCAGGTCATCACCGGGCTTGAAACCGTCGTCGAAGCTGTCGGAATAGAGGAAGAAAGATAGGCCGTCCGGGGTGGAAGTGGAAGTTTTGTTCTTCATGATGCGCCTATGGACTGAGATGGGGATGACGAAGACGACCTCCGCACCGGTTCCGATGAGGCGCTTCGAGAACTGTAGGCTGGGGTTTATATAACCTTGTGCTGGAAATGGAACGATGATGTACCGCCGTTGTTTCATTGCTGTAATGGTGGCGAGTGGTGGCGCGTGAGTTCGTGTTTCCTGGTTGACGGGTTTTTATATGGAAGTCTGAAGTCAAGTGTTAGGAGTCTATCGGAGTCTATCGGTCATAGTCATATATAGCAATGGGAAATTATTGCGGCAGAGAGGTGGGGCCCACACATAGAGTTGTCACAAAATAAGTGGAGCCCACACTTGTAAACTTCACTTTTTCCTTCTGTTATTTTTGTGAGAGAGAAAACACCTGAACTTTTTTTAATTATTACAAATAATGCATGGAAATACATGTCATATTTAAAAAAAATAAAAAAAATACACATATACAAGCTGGATATGAAGTAAAAAAATAATAATCTTTTTAAAGAAAAATTATTATTTTCATATGTCAAAAAAAAAAAGAATAATAAAAACAATTTAATATTTTATCAAATGGGACTGTATAATAACTATTATTATTCATATGACGTTTGAGGTGACGAATTAGGAAGACTAGTTGAATTATTGGAGTCACTGTCTTGTCCTACATATTCCAGTGGCAGATTTCCGGCCGTATGAAATATTTACATTGTATATTTAAGGGACACTAAATTACCATTTTACAAAAATATTAACACATTATTTTACCTTTGCTTTTACATTTTCATTTGATGCATAAAACTAACATAAAGTTGAAAAAGTTAATTATTTAGGAAGATGAAAACCAACAAAACCTTTATCTTTCGTCCTCTTTTCTTTTCTTTTTTCGTCCAAAAGTTGAGTAATATTTTATTACAAAATTTGACTTATGGAAGAAAAATATAATATGAAAAGGTAAAAGAAAATATATTTGTTTCTTTAATCTTTTCTCTCAAAATGATCATGTAAACGAAATTTTAAATTAAAAAGAACATACAGATATATTTAATTTGTGTCGTAGGTTGAAAATCTACTGTCGCAGTGAATGTTATAAGGCCCTACTGTTGTCCACCGCACCAGATCTTGATTTTCAACAAAACTTATCCTAATATAATTTACATAAATGCGGAAAGATATTTACTGGGAAAAAGTCATATTAGACAGCTTGAATTTGTATCCTCCAACATCAAATCCTTGCGGACTTATTATTGGGACTAAAACAATCACACTCAGGGCGTGTTTGTTTCACCGGATTGGACAGGATTGTGTCCCAATCCGGTGTTTGGAAGGAACAAATGAAGGAGCGGATAAGTTAGCCGCTACAGTAAAATAATCTCCCGAGAGGGGGATTAAGCTAACCCGTCCTTCCCCCTGGGTCAAATTTCTGTCCGGAGCTCATCGAAGGCGTTGGTGGTGTCTCTCGCGTGCCTCTGCCCAGATCAAGCTCTGTGTTCTTCTTCTTGAATCTGTGAGTTTTCCTTCTTCTTTCTCTTCTCATTGTTTGTCTGCTTCTTCTTCTTCATGTTTCAGTTTATTTCTTTTTTATTAGATCTGCATATTCCTCTTTTCTGATCTGCCAGAAAAGACTTTTTATTTTTCTTTTTCTTCTTCTCTGTTCTCGTTCTTCTTCTTCTTCATGACTTGTAACGATTTTGAACAGGAGCAGTTGCGCAGACGGATGCTACTTTACAGTACTACCATGATGTAAATGCAGATTCCGGATTGCAGGATTCTGCAGTAAACATGGTTCAGACCAAGTCGAACACGGGAATTGCCTCAAATTGGTCTAGCACAAAATCAATCCTAGCAAAGGTGAGAGCTATCTGGTGTCCACTTGTTAGTGGCTTCCTTAATCAAGGACTAACAGATTGCATAAGCCAATATGATTGAATAATATCTACTCGGTCTTTTGCTGATATCCATTTCTTCCTTTGACAGGAAGAGCATGACCAGAGAAAAGAAAGGAGAAAGCAGTCTAATAGGGAGTCAGCTAAAAGATCAAGATGCCGTAGACAGGTTAAAAAAAAAAAAAACATGTTAAACTTTGTAGGAAGTTTTCTTTCCTGGCGAAGAGAGAATATTCTATTCAAATTGGACATTATTTACTTTATAAATTTGGCAAGGACTGTTTCTCTTTGGCTGATTAACCTTTGATTTCTAACTTGAGTGATGGAATTTCTTAGAAATTTTCCTTCTTTTCCTTCTGTTACTTGGTTAGATTTTGGTCTTTTGATATGGATCATGGATTACTTCCAGGAAGAATGTAGGAAACTACAAGCCAAGGCAGAGGATCTTGCAAAAGAGACTTCCAACCTTAGAGCTGGAATAATGAGGGTTTCTAAGGAATGTAGGAAACTCAAAAAAGAAAATAAATCTATAATTGTTAGCCATCTAAATCTTACTGATATGTGTTTTGTGGTCGTGGGAAAATATCTGAATTCATAAATTTGACTTGCCTATGTAACAGAAAGGACTAGAAAAGATGTATGGGCCAGATGCAGTTGGGGATCTAAAAGCTGAAGAACCTGGTTCTGTTACTGGTGATGGTGAAAGCAGTAGCGATGAAAGTGGAAATGAGACTTTGCATGGGCCATATTTATGGGCCATATTTTGCATGTATATATAAATATATAAATATATAAATGTACAACTTTAATTAGATGTAATATTTTTTTTTAATATAAATTTAACTTTTAAAATTTTTATTTTTTTAAATTAAAAATATAATTATAAAATAGTCCTATCCAGTTCGATTTGGCACCAAACATGGTACAATTAGTCCATCATTCAGTCTGGAACTATGCCAAACATAGTACTGCACTAATTATCCTGTCCGATCCTATCCGATCCTGTCCGATCCTGTCCGATCCGGATCTATCCGGCGTACCAAACGCCCTCTCAGCATTTCTTTCTTTCTATTCGGTTGAGATTAATTAGCCTGCCGTGTGTTTTGACTGGGTAGAATAAGACAAATATATATTAAGGACATTTATAGAAAATTCTATATCATTGGTGTCTGCTAGGGCCTGATTTTCCGATTCTTTCCATGTAACTTTTCCTATATATGCACTTTATGTTTTCACAGTGATATATTATAATGAAATTAATTTCTTACACGATATACTGTCCCATGTGAACTCCAAGTTTTCAAGAGCTCCAGAGGGAGACGAAAAAAAAAAGGATAGGAAAAGAGACAGGAAAGAGTAGCGGGCTTACTTTAATTTTGTCAAATTATTAAACCAACTTTGGAACATAATAGCGTTTTGGATTTTTAAGTTGAATTACTACTTTTTTAAAAAAACTTAAAGCAGATGATGAAAGATGGATTATTTTTTCTTTTATATATATATATATATATTTTTTTTTTAACACTCTTCAAGAGAAAGAAAAATAATAATTGAAGAAAAAGAACTACTATCAATTGAGGACCAAAGTGAAGGCATTGGGCCAAATTATCCAATTCAAGTTAAGGGAAAAAAAAAAAAAAAAAAGAGTAGCAACAGCTGTTTATTAATGTGCATGATTGAAGATTCGTGATTTACGGGAAAAAAAAAAAACTATTTGTTAGTATTTATCATTTCAACATTGTTTTAATTGGTTCTCATCACTAATATATAAAGTTAGAAATAATAAAACGTTTTTCAAAACGAATTATTATTATTATTATTTTCTTCTTCTTTTCTTTTGAAGCTAAGAACATGATGATGTCGTTGGTACTTGCTTTTTACAAATCTTCAATGATGTTGGTGGTAATTTCAACCAATATGTTAATTTTTGTATTCCCAATTTGTTCATGTTTGCGGCTAAAAAATGCATCTCTTCTAATTTGATATATATCTAGAGGAGAGAGAGAGAGAGATTAATAAAAAAAAAAAAAAATCAAAGCTCGTTTCCTATACAGTTTATTTTGTTTAAATTCACTTTAAGTTTTTTTTTTTCTTATTTTATTTTATTTTACTGGTTTGTGAGAATTTAAATTGCTTTAACTTGGTTAGCAGAAGGGTAAAAAAAAAAAAAAAAAAGTCACTTTAATTAACTTCATTATGAGTGGCCCAAAAACATTTTTTTCCCCCCTAACATTAGAAATGGAGGATTTGAACTTATTATCTAGAATACAATAGCTTTTACCACTAATTTCTCTTGTAAAACTTAAAAAGGTGCTTGAACTAAGTTCATAGATCCAGTTTGTTACTTCAGCATATCAGTACGTTTTTGTTGTCCTCTGCCAATTATCATTATTATTTTTTAATTCAATCACCCTTTCTAATTTTTTTGTATAAAATATACAAATTGGTTTAAAGTTACAATTGAAACCAAAAAAAAAAAAAAAAAACTATTTCTTAGTATTTATCATTTCAACATTGTTTTAATTGGTTCTCATCACCAATATATAAAGTTAGAAATAATAAAACGTTTTTCAAAACGAATTATTAAAGTTACAATTGAAACAAAAAAAAAAAAAAAAGTTAAAAAAAAAGTACTAAGATACGCAATCTCAAAAACCAATGCCTATTAACTTTAATTATTATTATTGTTTTTCAATCTATCAATCAAACGGCGCAATTTATTAGTTTATATTTTTTTCCCTTTTTTTTTGGTGAAATTTGATTATGTGTCTTTGTAAAATATATATATATATATATATATATTTCATAAATTGGAAAGAAGGATTTTATTGTAAGAGCATTTTTAATGGTTTTTTTTATTGGAATCTATGTGGTATTGATTTTGGAAAGTGTTCATATTTATATGATATTTTTTCTATTTAATAGATAATGTTTTGGACAATTTCTTTTCAATGGATTTTTTTTAAAATGTCATAAAATGCTAATGTATAATTTTTTATTTTAAAATTATATCGAATTAAAAAAATCAAAAACCCATACAGAAGTTATTTTTCTTTTAACAAAAGTCAATAAAAATAAATAAAATGCTAATTTAGCCTGTCTAACAAAACTTCTATAAGTATACAGTATCCTTTACAGTTTTTATTTCCTTTGTTGCCACATCACCTTGACAGAACTAATGCACACAACCATTGGAGATGATTTTTTTAAAAACCCTATCTATTTATCTGATGTGGTAAAAAATTTTTAAATAGACAGAATTAATGTACAGAGCCATTGGAGATACTTTAAGAAAATTTGAATTCAGAATTTGAAAGTTATCATAAATGGTTATTATCAACTAGATTTGTTAGAAAAATTATATACAAAATATTACCATACAGAATAGCAAAGTTGAGGAGCATAAGATTAATATATAATACATAGAAAGCTTAGAAACAAAGAATAAAATAAATTGCAAAAATATTGATAAGCTTAATTTAAAACAGCTCGTAAAAGATATTAAAAAGAAAGCTTAAAAATAAAATACTCTAGACAAGTAAAATAATAAATGAAACATTAATATAAAAACTTGATAAAATGAAATTGGGATGTAGCATTTGAACATTGCCTTTGAGGCTTGTGTTCCACACAGTATATTAAAGGTAGATTCGCCATTTTAGATGCTAGTGAATTTAAGTACATCTATTTTCCAAGATATAACAAACTAATAAAAGCTTCTAATGTTGCATCTTTGAGCTTCTCTTTGTGAACTTGAAATTATTAGAATTCCACCACAGTGATGACCCTTAGAAACCTCTAAGAAAATATTAGAATGATATGAGAAGAAAGCCATATAATTTCTTGAAAGCTATATAATTTCTTTTCATGTTCTCCTTTTATTTTGTCTAAATTCCTTTTTTCACAAGAAAAAGGATTAGACAATTTATAGGCCTCAACAAAAGCAGGAGATTTAATATGGTTTTTAAAATGTTTAATAACATTTGCCATTAAATTCTTTTAATTTAATTGACTATTACAATTGTTTGTTGTTAAATTCTCATAATTAAATAGTCGTTACAAATTCATTCAAAAGTAGTAACCCTCAAATTAAAAACCAATTGTCAAGTTATTAAAATGGATGTTACTATCATTAAAACATTTTTTAACACCAAATTCTTCAACAATCCTCCACATGAATGAATGACATAATGACTCAAAAAGAAGTTTAAGACCCAAAAATAAAACAAAAAAGACATTGGTGATAGAGTTCTACGGTCGAAACCTGCATAAGATAGATAAACGTTACCTTTTGAACCTTTCATAATAAGAATATGTTTACTCTATTGATTAAATGGTAGATGCAATGTCTTTGAACTATTCTGCCATTTGTGTAAGCGATAATATATACTTGACATGTGAATCCTTCCTAACAAATTTTAATTTTCATTGTTATATCCATTTTGGCTATAAGCTTCTTCCTAATTTCACGAGAGTTTTCTAAAGAACTGAGCCTTTTACAATTCTCTTTTGAAGCAGTCCTACTTCTCCCCATTTTCCTCCTAAAATAGACTATCATAATTTTTAAAATAAGGCATAATATGTCTTATGGTCCATTATTCTCAAAATAATCCCGACTATTGTAAGTGATTCCTTCTCCAACCATGGACCTTTGAAGTGCTTGGTGCCCATTTGTCACACTCCTCAAATTCGAATGAAAATGATCAATGCTGTTGTTTGATATACTCCTCTAAATATGCGTCATTCTTCCACCAACTCGATTTCACACGTGAAGTTAGTAAGGCTATTCGCCTATCCTGAGTTAACATTCTAAATAACATTGTTTAAAAGGTCATCATATTCATATGGTAGGAAATCAATAAAATGTTGAATTGCTTGCTCAAAGTCAATGGATCATGAATCAAAAGTTAAAAATACATGCTTGTCATAATTTTAATTTGTGTGCGTATGTTATGCTAAAGTTTCTTCTTATAACCCATGGAATAGTCATGGGACAACAGTTCAAGAAAAATGGATGGCCTATTCATCTTTCAATGTGTTAGAAAAAATACACAACCAATGTTTAATAATTGTTGCTAAGTCAAGTATTGCAACAAAAATAAAAAGCCAAAGATAAAAATAATAACCAAAAAAAAAAAAAAAAACCAAAATTTTATTCTCTTTCTTTTTTTAAAAAATTCCTCTATGATGATGTCATCATCGACGGCAACTTGCTATCGTCACCTCATAGTTGACAAGGCAAACATCAGCGTCCTCCTAACCAGATCGACATGCGAACTTGGTTGACTTGCTCCTAAACAATGTAGTTTTGGACCATTTTCTACCTCCATGTAGGTCACAAGTCAACTGAGTTTCCTGCAAACAGGTTGCAGATCTGACTCACCGACTCGACTGGAAAACAAGGTACCTTTGTGAATGGTAGGCAAAATCAAGACAACATTTTTATAGGCCAAGAAGTTGTTCACCTTCTCAAGCGGAAAGGATCAAGGAAGAAGTCTGAATTGGTTTTCAAGACTAAAATACGTAAACTAACCATTATTAAACAATTTAACAAAATAATACATAATTAAACATACCTTGCTTTTAAAAATCGATGTTCACATTGATCAACAATATCAGCACTAATCCAATGGTAACCCTTTTTGATTTGGTATCTTCACTCAACTTTTAATATTTGATATAAGCCTATACATTGCACAATTCTATAAGTCTAACTAGACAGCGATGTCAGAAACAAATACTAGATACTTGTTGTTAGCAATAGACTTTATAGGCTTTTCCATAACCACTCAGATACCAAATGATATAAACTCATATGTTTATAAATTGAAAAAAAAAAAAAAAAAAAAAAAAAACTTAGAAATAAAAAAGAAGAAGAAGATAGTATAGATTTTTTGAGAGATTCCAACGACCAAATAGGAGTTTTGAAGAAACCCAATCTCCCAAGATCAAAATAATGATCCAAACATTTTAACAGGAATAATACACGCCTCTTTCATTCATTTTATGATTGCCATTAAGTAAAGAATAATACACCAAATTATTCCTTATAACTAAGCGTAAATTACATCATAACAATTAATTACCTATAAAATAGCCTTAATCATTCATTTCATGACTGCCTTTAAGTAAAGAATAATAAACCAAACTATCCCTAATCACTAGGCATAAACTACATTTTAATAATTAATGACCTACAAAATGGCCTTAATGAATGGTAAAAAATAAAAAAATAAAAAAAAGCATAATGTTAAAAAATAGGAAAGCATAAACTAACCACTACTAAATAGTTTAACAGAATAATTTATAATTAAATAATAAATATCTACAAATACTGCGATCATAACAAAATCTTTCTGATGAACAAGTTGAATATGCTACCATTGATGCTATGTGTCTTCTGCACTTGAGTTGTCCTTGTTGAAGGGATCCAGAAGAGTCAGCCCTGTCCCATTCCCAATCCATCACCATTCTTGCAATGTCAGCTATGGGCCTCCTCCACCTCAGCTTTCTTTCTTCTCTACCACCACAAATTGTTTAGAAGAAAAAGATTGAAAAATTTTGCTGTGATACATATTTTTGTATTAAAATAGAGGATGAAATAAAAGAAAAACATGTGATTTTTAATTTATTACATTATCTTTGTATATGGACAGTTAATTTCCAATTATATCAGCATTATCGATATGGTGCCTCATGGCAGAGTATGGGTCCCATTTTGCCATATGAGACAGTAAATGCTGGCCTGATTGTATACTTTGTCGCAGCAGAGCAGCTTCTCTGTTTCGCTATCTCGTTCTATTTCTTGAAATTGACTTGCCTATGTACACACCAAGGTAGACGTGAGTGTCCTTTGCATGTAATATTATTAGGCAAATTTTATTTAAATTTTGTTTAATTTTGTAATAATTGTATTCATGATTTTTAATTAAAAGATTGATCGATAAATTTTGAATATATTTTTTTGAAAAAAATATAGATCTAACTGAAGTTAAAAAGAAAATTAAAAAAGCTTAAGTGAAAATTTTCTTATATCAATTTGTTTGATGTAAATGTAATTATGATGACTTATTTGTAATTATATCTAAGTAAATGTCCTATAGAAACCTTCCATATTCTCAACATTTTCATTTGCTCATCTTTATCAGATGTGCACATTTCTCATTAACCTTGTCTAAGCTACTCCTCTAATGAATTTCTCCTCTTGCTCAAAAATTATATATGCTCGGCTCCTCCTTAAATTATTTCAATATCACTTGCTAAGGGCTGACTGTATGCTTGGCTTGACCACGTACTCGGCTTAACAAATAAGCTGATCATGTGCTTAGCTCACCAACATGCTTAGCTAGCCAATATATTTATGCTCGACTCATCAACGTGCTCAGCTTCTCTCCAAATTATTCGCACGACTAAATGCTTTGAGATTTGAGACTATAGTGCTTAAAGCTTTTTGTTTAGACATGGACTAACAAGAAACTATGTTCTGTTATTCTTGTATGAAAAATAATAAATCTTTCAAGGAATGCTGTTTTTATAACAAAAAATAGTTTTTTGTATACTAAATGGTCAAATAAGCTCCAAGTATTCTATCGTTTATTTTGGAGGAGGCTCGGAGTACTTCATGATTTGTTTGGTTTTAATGATGGGTTTGGAGATTTTGTTTCCAAATGGAAATGTTGGCGGAATTGAATTTGGAGTGAAAAATGATGATAGTTTTAGAACCCCCCAAAAAACAAAAAATGTTAGCAAGGTTTTCAAGTAAAGCCTATGAAATTAAGTTCCTAACTCAAATCATATAAATTGATCAAATTCAAACAAAACATGCCCCAGCAAAACGGAAAATGCGAAAGAATACATTTTGATTTTCTTTTTTTTTTTTTCTTTTTTTTTTGTTTTAATAAGAATACATTTTGATGTAGACATGGATTGTGATTGGAAATTGAATTATGAATATTGCTACTTTACACTATTGACAATGTTTGCTTACAAGTATAAGAAAATCAAGAAGTCATTCTAAGCATTTAAATAGGTCCAAATTTTCTTTTTTTTTCTTTTTGGACCATTTTTGTTCACTATCCATATGATATCGTGTGGTTCAAAAATATTAACAATTTTTAAAAAAATAAAATAAACTTTTTTAAAATAAAAATTCTATCTTTTATTCAACAAGAATAAGAATAAAAAAAAATAAAAGGTTGCATGCCATTTTATGAAGGTTGACTTAACCCTAAAGATAAGGTTTGACTAACAGAAGATGGTGTCAATGAAAAAAAAAAATGGCAAAAAAAGAAAGATAAATTGAGATTAGTCAATTGAAGCTTTAATTTTCTGAAAAAGTTACAAAATAATAATAATAATAATAAATCAGGGTGTTATTATAATTTTGTATTGAATAAAGTTATATTTTTGAAAGGGTAAATTTTAATGTTAGTCCAAGTCAACCATTTTCTTTCTTTTCAAGTTTCGACCCATGCCCAATTCACCCAAAAAAAACAAAAAAGAAAAAAGGTTAGGACCCACCGCCCTCTTTAGATATATTAATTATTTGTAGAAACGAAAGAGCTAGATTGTGGGTCCCATTATGCCAGATGGCACAATGTGGTTCCACTATGCTAAAAAATCTTTTAAAAAATAAATCTTAAAAAGAATAAAAATAAAAAAAACGCGTTGAAAAAGCGCGTTATTTTTTTCTATAAAACAGGGATAACCCAGGCTTATTTTATTTTATTTTAATGTTTTTTAAATTTTCTCAAAGCCCTAAAAGCTCGCTGCCGATCTCTTTTTGTGTTTCTCAGAGATCACTCTCTGTTTACTCTGTTTTCTTCAAATCGTGATGGAGGGTTGTTATCGCATGCACTATTCCGGTACTACAATTCAGACCACGGTTACTTCTTCTGCTACCGTGGTTGACCGATGGATATCAACAACCATTGAAATTCATCGTCACAGACTTTCCAATCTCATTCTCGGCCTCGACATCGAATGGCGTCCCTACTTTCAATCCCAAGATCGAAACCCAGTTGCAATCCTTCAGATTTGCGAAGGCCATCGATGCTTGATCTTTCAGCTACTCCACGCCGACTCAATTCCCATGTCACTGCGCCAATTTCTGGCTTTCCCATACTTCACTTTTGTGGGTGTTGGGGTTCAAGAAGACGCGGAAAAACTCTTTCAGGAACTGCAACTGAGAGTTGTTAGTACTATGGATTTGGCCCAACTTGCGGCTGATAGATATGGAGTCGAAGATTTTAGAAGAAAGGGCTTGAAGAGGTTGGCCATGGAGCTGATTGGCAAGTACATGGAAAAGCCCAAACATGTTACTCTGAGTCAATGGGATGCCAAGAATCTTTCTGATGAACAAGTTGAATATGCTACCATTGATGCCTATGTATCTTTTGCACTTGGGTTGTCCTTGTTGAAGGGATTCAGAAGAGTCAGCCCGGTCCCATACCCACTGCATCAGCATTCTTGCAATGTCAGCTCTTGGCGTCCTCCACCTCAGCCTTCTTTCTTTGTGGTGTACACTCAACCACCACCACAATTTGTTTAAAAAAAAAAAAAAATGAAAAATTTTGTTGTGATACATATTATTGTATTAAAGTATAGGATGAAATTAAAGAAAAACATGGGATAATTACAATATCTTGTATATTGACAGTTAATTTTCAATAATTAGCATTATTGATTTTTTGATTTTTTTTTTCAGATATTTTATTATCATTATGTTTATTTTCCAATTAAGTGTAGCTTCGATGTTTAGTGTAGAAGGTCCAACTCGAATGAAGAGACAGTAAGATTTTGGTTATTAGAAATGGGTAGTTAGAAGCCCTATTGTGGTTACAAATCTCGACTCTAAACAATATCGATGATATGAAAAACTAACTAGTATTCAATTAGTCTGTTCTGACTATATAATATGTGAATCATTAATGTCCTTTAGTGTTAGAAAACTCTTGTATGTCAAAACTATCACCTATCAACTTAATAAATATGATGCATGAATAGTCTCTGTAAGTCCAAGATATTTGACTACTGAATCTACAAATTGAAGTCACTTTGCAATGACAGAAATGTAATGATGTTAGAAAGCCTTTTCTGATCACAAACAACTGTAAGAAATTTTATATACATGCTTAAGTTTATTTATTTACTACTAGATGTCCTTATTTATTTGTTACACCTGCAGAATACAGATGGAGATGAACAATGAATAATTCATGTTTTGTTTTGGGAAGTAGAATGATTCAGGCTCTTTGAAAATAAATTTAATGAATTTTAAACTGATTGTCAATTCACTTGACAGACAAAAAATAAAAAAAGACCAAAGCCACATATATATGGCTGTGCTTAATTTTGACAGCAAAATTAAGTGTAAATAATGGAGTGTTGACCCTGTTTTGGATGGATTAGGATTTATTAGCCCAAGCTTAAAAGAGAGAGATGGGGGGGGGGGGGTGTTTAGAGGAGGAGAGAGAGAGAGAGAGTAATAAAAAATAAAAACCACTTAACTTTTTTACAAGAACTAAGCCACTTATGACATGATCGAGTCAAATACTGCCTACCATTTCCCAAGGCCAGATCAACTTGAAAAATTGCAACCAGAAAAGGTAATTTTAGGAATTTGGCTCCATCTATAATTTGAATTTTTTAAGCTAGTTATTACACTTGAACTGGCCTTTTTCCAAAGAATGAACGCCCATTATTGATTGCAACTAAAGAAGGAAGCAAATTTGGATATAAAACCTGGATTTTGCTGATCATAAATGGAACTCTGAAAAAATAAAATTAACAGAGGGGGGGGGGGGGGGGGGGGGGGGGGAAGAAAGAAAGAAAAGGAACTTAGTCTCTCCTAAAAGAAAAATTACTTTTTTTTTATTTTTTGTCTTTTTACAGCAAAATTACTTGGTGAAAAAGATATCACACTTCAACTATTGGAGCTGTCACTTAATTAAAGATTCTATATATGTATATATATATATATATAATGCCTTTTGATTTAGCAAACCAAGTTGATTGATTTCTTCCATTTAATTTGTTATTTTTTAAGTGGTAGTTGCTTAGAGTTTAAGCTTGAAGCATGTTACAAATTGGAAGAGAATGAAAACGACAGGACAAAAAGTCGAACCTTTATAAATGTCAACCTCTCAAATTTTTGTACAGTTTATTCTCATCGATATAAACATAGTATAATGTAAAATAGTGAAAAGTCAAATTTACATATACTAGTTATATATAGTATAAATCTGTGTTCCAGCTAAGTTATTTGAATTAATTCATTTGTTTATATAGCAATATATATATATATATATATATAACACATAGTCATGTCACTTTACAAGGCTTCCCTAATTGATATTACTTTTTTCTAGAGCGCTTTCTCGCTTGTTTGCTCTGCTTCTGATAACATTCCACAATGTACTATTTTCCAGCAAACTTTGTGAAAATTGCAGTCACCTTTTTGCTTCTCATGGCGGATTTTCCTGCATCTTATGCATTTTCTCTTTACGGTAATTAATAATAATAATAATTATTATTATTATAATGTTTTCCATTCATATATATGCTAAAAAATAAATACCGATAATTGAATAAAATCCATATTCTGAATTTTACATCTCATTTTATAAATTCATATGCTTCTTTTTTAGAATTTTGGTATGCTTTAATGTGGCATAAGAGCTTTCAAATCCTAAGTTTAAATTAAAAATAAATAAATTTAGTTTTCAATAAGATTCTTGTGTAATGAATCATTAATTTTGTTTTTTTGTTTTTTTTTTCTTTGTTAATTTCTTATGTATGTAGCTAGTGATGATGTGATTGGATCCACAAGAAGAGAAGGTTGCCAGGGATGTGAGAGATTAATGGAGGAAATAATGAAGGACCACCATATCCAACCCTTCCGGAATCTGAGATCAAGAGAGGGTAGACGGTCTCCACCACCACCACCAATCAAAAGTAGACAAAAAGCCACGAAAGCGCCTCCTCAACGTCTTGCAACTCCTCCTCCTCCTCAGCTGATTGTCTGATTAAATTATTTATCTTTACGTTAATTTCCTTTGTATTACTTTCTTTAAAAATAAATAAATAAAAAAATTTCTTCGTTTTATGCATTCATGCCATTAATCTCTTGGTTTGGTTTGTAAACCATACTCTACTTGCTATTTTATTTTTTTCTTTTAATATGCTTATTAAATATAATTTTTTTGGAGACCAGAATAAATAATCATCTATTCTTCTTCTTCATTTTTTTTTTTTTTTTTTTTGGGTCTCCTAAACCATCATTCGCCTGATTCAAATTAAGGAACACTTTATTAGGAATTCTTTGGTCTCAGACTTAGAAGGAAAATTTCTCCAAAAAATAAAAAATAAAACTTAGAAGGAAAATTGGAATCAATATTGAGGCCTAACGTCTTGGCTTGGGCTATACATATTGGGCTTCCTTTTAGATCATTGGGCTTTAATTCGGGTCCAACTTGAGATCCACATTTTTTGTGCAGTACAGCGAGTAACGGTCAGGACGGCAGTAATTTAACACAGCATCACTACGAATCACAGTAAAATAGAATTGATATACTTTCGTTATAAATTTATATTTTTAATTTTAATTTTATTTAAAATTATTATTAATTAAATATTTGTTTGTATTTATAAGTATAGAATTAAATATTTTAAAAATGTTCACAAATATATAATTAAATATTTTAAATATATTTAAAAATATGTTCACATATATATAACTAAATATCTTAAATATATTTAAAAGTATATAGTATACATGAATATTTCAGATGTGTATAGAAATAACGACTAAATATTTCGAATGATTTAGAAATATATGATTGAATATTTTTAGAGATAAATATCTTAAATATATTTAAAAGTATGCGATTAAATATCTAAAATGTATTTAGAAGTATACAATTAAATATATTTATAGATGTTCATAATTTTTAGATCCAATATTCTAACAAATATAATTTTTTATTGTATAAAAGTGTTTTAAATGGAAATAAAATTTTGTAAAATTTCTATAACTTTCAATTTCATCTAAAAACGTTGTGAAGAATTTTTATAAAATAATATTTAATTTGTAAACTATTTGTGGACAATAAAAAAAAAATTTAGGTTAGTTAAGTCTATAAATTATAGATATTTTCGATATTAGAAATATTATATAAAATTATTTTATATTTTTTATACATATTTAAATAATAATATACAAAAAACAATACCATATAAAATCCATTTAAAATTGTGAAAAGAACTTCTCCAATACAAACTAAAATCATTCATTCTTACCCGTTTTTATCTGTTTCTTGCTTCAGTCATGTAGAATGTTGTAATCTCTTTCAGTCTTAAATTTGCTTTCTTTCTCTTTCAATTCTGTTTCTTATTTCAAAGAAAAACCCAGCAGATGCATGCTTTGATTCCTAAGACCCATCTACTTGGCCCATTCTATGCATCTAGAATTGTAAGGTTTCATGCCACTAATGGGGATCTGATATTGATTTTTTCTTTTTCTTTTTTTAAGATAGTTTATTACCATTGTGTATAATTTCCAATTAAGTGTAGCTTCTATGTCGAGCATAGGAGGTCCAAGTCCAATGAAAAAGACAGTAAGTTTTTGGTTAAATGAAATGGGTTGTTAGAAAAGCCCCATTGTGGGTACAAACCTTGACTCGATCGAAACAGTATGGATGATACGGAAAACTAATTAGTGTTCAATTAGTCTGTACCAACAAATTTTACCCAAAAACAAAAAAAGAAGGGAAAAAGGTCTACACTAACTATTTAACATGCGAATCATTAATTGTCCTTCGCTAATTGGAAAATGTTGTATGTCAAAACTATCACCTGTCAATTTAATATATATATGATGCATGAATAGTCTCTTTAAGTCCAGCTGGGTAAAGATACTTGACTACTGAATATACAAATTGAAATCACTTTGCAATGACAGAAATGTAATGATGTTCGAAAGCCTTTTCTGGTCACAAATGGCTTTAGAAAAGTCTTTTATAATTGCTTAAGTTTGTTTGATTACTACTAGATGTGTTAATTATTCATTATACCAGCATAATACAGATGGAGATGATCAGTGAATAATTCATGTTCTTGTGTTGGGAAGTAGAATAATTCATGCTCTTTGAAAATCAATTTGGTGAACCTTAAGTTGATTGTCAACTGGACAGGAAACCCAAAAAAAAAAAAAAAAAAAAAAAAAAAAGAAGAAAAATCAAGGCCACTTATATATATATGGCTGAGCTTAATTTTGACAGTATAATTAGGTGTAAATGGAGTGCTAACCCTGTGTTGGATGGAGTAGGATTATTAGCCCAAGATTTATAGAGAGAGAGTGAGTGAGAGGGAGAACAAACAAACCACTTCATTTTCATACAAGAATTAAAGCACTTATAACATGATTGAGTCAAATACTTCCTACATTTCCCAAAGGCCAGATCAACTTGAAAAATGGCAACCAGAAAAGGTATCACATTTAGCAAATTTAAGGAATTTGGCTTTTCACAACTTATACAATTCCAAAATATTGAAGCTAGTTATTACTCTTGAGCTCATCTTTTCCCTAAGACTGAACGCCGATTATTGATTGCAACCAAAAATGGAAGCAAATTTGGATGTAAAATCTGAATTTTTGCTGCCCCTAGAAGGAACTCTAAAAATAGTAAAATTAAAAAAGAAGAAGAAGAAGAAGAAGAAGAAGAAGAAGAAGAAGAAGAAGAAGAAGAGAAGAAACGCTATCTCTCCTAAAAGAAACACAGCAAGCAAAATTATTATTATTATTATTATTATCATCATCATTTTAAATTTTTGTAGCAAAATTACTTGGTGAGAAAGATATCACACTTCAACTATGGGAGCTGTCACTTAATTAAAGATTATATATATATATATATATATATATATAATGCCTTTTGATTTAGCAAACCAAGTTAATGATGATTGATTTCTTCCATTTAATTTCCCTTTTTTTAGAGGTAGTTACTTAAGAGTTTAAACTTGAAGCATGTTACAAATTGGTAGAAAGTCAAACATTTATATATGTCAACTCTCAAATTTTTACATAGTTTACTCTCATCCATACATAAAAACATAGTATAACGTCAAATATTGAAATGTAAGTCAAATTTACATATAGTAGTTATATATAGTATAAATCTAAGTTCCAGCTAAGTTATTTGAATTATTTCATTTTTTTTATATGACTATATAAATATATACATATATAACGGGACACCAGTTTACAAGGCTTCCCTAATGGATATTAATTTTTTAGGACGCTTTTATCGCTTGCTTGCTCTGCTTCCGATATCATTCCACAATGTATTGTTTTCCAACAAAGTTTTTGAAAATTGCAGTCACTCTCCTGCTTCTCATGGCGGATTTCCCTACATCTTATGCACTTTCTCTTTACGGTAATTAATAATAATAATAATAATAATTATAATATAAATATAATGTTTTTGATTAATATATATGCTAACAATTAAGTACTGATCACTGTATAATATTCACAGTCTGAGTTTTACATTTCATTTTATAAATTCATATGTTTTTTTTTTAGAGTTGTGATATGCTTTAATGTGGCATAAGGGCTTTCAATTCCTAAATTTAAATTATAAATATATATATATATATATATATTAAATAAGATTCTTGTGTAATGAATTATTAATTTGAATTTTTTTTTCTTTTTTAATTTCTTATGTATGTAGCTAGTGATGATGATGGTATTACTGTGATTGGGTCCACAAGAAGAGAAAGTTGCCAGGAATGCGAGAGATTAATGGAGGAAATAATTAAGAACCACCATATTCAACCCTCCCGGAGTCTGAGATCAAAAGGAGGTAGACCGTCAACATCACCACCACCAATAAAAACTAGAGAGAAAGCCACCAAAGCGCTTCCTCACCGTCTTGCACCACCACCACCACCACCTCCTCCTTCTCAGCTGATAATCTGATTAAATTATTTTTCTTTTAAGTTAATTTCCTTGTTTTACTGTCACAAAAAAAAAAAAAATTTTCCTTGTTTCATTCATTCATGCCATTAATTTTGCTTTATTTTGTAAACCCTATCCTACTTGCTATTTATTTTTTCTTTTAATGTCTTTATTAAATGTTAGAGACCAGAATAAATTACCATTCTTAACCTGATTCAAATTAAGGAACACTTTATTGGGAATTCGTTGGTCTCAGACTTAGAAGGAAAAATTTCTCAAAAAAAAAAAAAGGGGAATTTGGCCCAATACCCTCGTAGGACCGAGGTTAATGATTTTTTCCCCCTCACTTGATATATTTTTTGTTCTACCCCTTCAATCTTTTATAATCCCAAAATACCCTTATGCTTTTTTTTTTTATATGTTTTTTCTTTCCTTTCTTCATCCGACTTTTCTCCTCCATCTCTTTATCCATAACCAGACCATTAGGAGCCCTCTGTTTCCTTTCGCATCGGCCGGATTGTAAGCGTGGAGATTGTGCATTTTGAAGGAGATGGTGAAGAGGCGACTCAGAGAGAAAACTGCAGGGTTTTAGAGAGCCCTAGGAGTAGAAGTAGAAGCAATAGGTAGGCAACAGCGAAGTAGGAAAGCATGAGGCTCATTCGATCAATCACTGGTAATCTTCTCCTCTCCATTTTCAAATTCTTAAGCTTTTCCCCAGATATTTTCTTACTTGTTTCGCTAATAATGAAATAGTTTTTTTTTTTAAAATAAATAATATATTTTAGATTGTTATTGGGACGGAGGAACTACGCAAGCAGTGTCTCTAATTTTGATTTTCTTTTAGTGGTTTTGGGATTTTTTTTTTTTTGGGAGAAATTGTGAAAGTTGTGTTCTTTTTTTTTTTTTTTTTTTTTTTTTTTTTTTTTTTTAATAACGGTGGTGGTAGGCATTTCTTGCTGAGAGATATGTATGATGATATGATGCTGGATGGAGTACAGCCAACTAGGGATACATTCCATTCTGTTATTGTTGGAACCATGAAAAGTTCTTGCTTGCAGGACGCTTTCTACTTTTCTGACCAAATGAAATCCATGGGTTTGGTCCCTGATGTATGTATTTGTATATATATGCTTCTTCTTCTTTTTTTCGTTTTTGTTTTTTTTTCACATGGATCTGCATTAATTCTTATCTGCTGAATATTAGATTCTTTCAAGATTGAAAATTTTGTATAAAGTTACTTTGTGTTTTCTTTTTCTTTTTTTTTTCCCTAGCTATTACAATGTATTGCTTTATGTTATAGGTTACTTTATACAACAGTTTAGTTTCTTGATGTAGTGCAGATGAACTCTGTCACTGTTGACTCGAGGCCAAAGTGCTTGGTTGGCATTATTTTTTATGGTTACCCTTCTTATTCTAGAATGTATGTAGAAGAAACAAGTTGATGAAATAGATGGAGCTCTTGGTGATGGCAAAGGTGCTGTGGAGGTTATTCTAAAGATGGTAATTGTGTGTTTTATATTATTATTATTTTTTTGGGTCTTGTGTGTTTTCCATTATTGAATGCTGCTTATTTATTAAATGTAATTGTCTGCACGCTTATTCGTGTTTTAATATAATTGTAGTTATAGTTATTTTATTACTATAATTGCTGTTGGTGATTAAATATAACTGCTTTCGTTGTTATCAGTTATTGTTGTCATGTATAATTCTTGTTTTCCTTAATGTTTAATGCAAACTGTCAGTTATTGCATTTACTTCATTATCAACATGAGAATCATAAGGGAAATTTACTGTTTAAACTCCATGGTTGCATATTAGATACATTAACAGAAACCTCCATTTCTACCGAGGGTAATATATTCAGCTATGGTGGTTTTTATTTCCCAGTGCTCATTATATTTATCACTTTTATTTTATGTTGTTCATATAGGTTTCTACAGATAAGAAGTTTGATACAGGGAAGGAGAATTTTCCAAATGAAGAAAATCATGAAAGTACATAGAAAGTTTATCATTCATATGGAGTTTCCTTTTCATGATTCCCTGGAAAATGGTACTTAGAAAGTTTATCATTCATATGGAGTTTCCTTTTCATGATTCATTTCATGTAAACTAGATAGTATTTTTTGCTTATTGACAGCTACTTGCTCTCTGCAGGGTTCATATATTTGTTCAACCAACAGTTAATCGTGCTGCTGTCAGCAGCTTGACTACCATGGTTGATGTTTAATTGCTGTGACAATTTCAAGCCTTTCCATTTATGATTTCATCTGTTTTATAGACATTTTAGATACTTTGTTGCTTTCATGATTTCTGAAATTTCGTTAGAATTTCTGATATGAAGTCAGTGAATGGAAATAGGATATTTAGATGGAAGACTTAATTATTTTGATTATCCAATTCAATCTTTGGGACAACATATCCACTTGCATACTTACTACTTACAAGACAGTTTGATAATGACTCGCTTTGTGATATTTTTCTTCCTTTGTTGATGTCTAGACCAATAATTCTATTCTTCACAATTTGCATATAGCATTTATCGCATATGAGGACAACTAAGGTCTTCAGTTCTCATTATATTTATTTAAAATTTTTTTGAGGGAATCCCTTATTTTATTAAATCAGAGATGCTTTTTTGTCAAGTATTAAAAAAAGTTAGTCATTTTTTTTTTAGGTTGAGATTTAAAACAAAATGCTTTAGTAATTTTCCTTAATTATTTACAATAATTATTTTCTTTGAAACTTGTATGCTAAATATTGTAACTAACTGCAGATGTTTCGTTTGATTTCATCCAGGTATCAAATCTGTCTCCGTTTTAGTGGAGGTGCCCCATATGCTTTTAATGGTGTCACTAAAGTTTGGCATTATACCAATTGTGGTGCCAGTTGGTGTTCGAGATTTTGACATTGATGGGGAACATTGGGTCAATTCAGGATTGATACCAACAGAGGCTTTTGTAGGAGCTGTAATATTCTCTAGGAGGTGTAATATTCTCTTGTTTTTATTCATAAAACACTTGTACAATTTCCTCTTGCTAATTCAGATTTTATTTTTAGTTTTTGTACATGATTCTCGTGTCAATATGATGTGTAAGGATCCAATTTCATTATTAAATTCTCCATATTATTTGATATGTGGAGAAGCAATAAATAAGAAGGATGATAATTTAAATGTATGGTATCAATCACTTTTACATGAACGGCTCCATGGTAGTATGTCCAAATGAGACTTGTTAGGAGGGAATTAATTGTCTGGCTTTTGTAAACTATTTAAATACATGGATATGAAAGTGTAAAATAAAAATAACAATTTTCCATTTCTCCTCTACCCTCATTTCTCATTGACTGTCTCGAATACAGGTGAAAATATTAAAACAATTTTTTTGACCATCTCTCATTTCTATCTACCCTCATTAACTTCTGTCCCTCTCTCTTACTGTCCCTGCTACCACATTAAATGTATACTGTGTCTTCCTCTCTCTTTCTCTTTTGTTGGTTAGGTACCTTTCAGCCTTTCTTTGCATTGATGAACATTGCAAAAAATCCCAAAATCTCTTCAGTTCAGTTCACTCTCCCTGCATCATCTGAAAATCTTCATTGTGGAGCCCATACACTTCAAAAGGATGTAACTAAATTGTACGTTTCTGCAGATCGGAGTTAACGATTACCTGGTATGTGGATATATATACATAATTTGGCTTTATGCTACTTCTTTACATAATTTTTTTTTATCATTTATAATAATTCTTTTCCATTTAATGTTTTGAAATCATGAACTCCCATTAGTAAACATAAATGGCTTAATAACTAAGCCAAAAAATAAATACAATATACTCCATATTAATTTTGTTATTTGATTTTACGAAAAAAATTTCCTAAAATATACTTTACGTATAGGTGATAGATAAAGTCAAAATCAAATAATGACTTAGCCTTAGCACAATACTAGCAGTGAGGAAAAAGTATGAATTGGTACGAACAAAGGACGCGTTATAAACTATAAACAAAAAATTAAATATAATATTATAAAAATGAATCAAAAATGTTTTGTTTGAATTCACAGAAAGATGATATCGAGGTCAAATTTAGAGCATTAGACCTTTCAATGGATCGATTTAATTAATAAATATATATATATATATATATATATTAGCCTAAGAATAAGAATTTAATTAGTCAATATTGTATTAAAAAAATAACATTTACATGGTCAGAAAGGGAAAACATTGACCAACTATGAAAACTCGTTTGTTTTCTGTATCCAGCAGCTAGTACCTTCTATCAGCTTTCACAGGGTGTGTTATAAATATAAATATGTGTACATATATGGCAAAATTTTCCCCTTAAACAGCATTTGTACTCATTTACATAAAATGCATTTGTATTTTATCTTTACTCATTTACTGAAAATCCATTTGTATTTGTATTTAAAATGCTATTCCACTAGGTGTTAATAACATAATTGTTTGGCTTATTTTCTGTACTCATTTACTAAAAATGTATTTGTATTTTTTTATTACTTTTGCTTCAGGATTATAGTTAAACCTTCCAGCAAAGATTCTACGATTGCAGAAGTAGATACTTAGTATGTTTTGAATTGGTAAACTCTTTGTGCTCAATGTCACAAATTTCAGTTTTACTGTTCTACGATGGAACATGGAGTGTATGTTCTGAAGGTACCTGGAGATACCAACGTCAAAGAACGAAGATTATACGTATTAAAAGGAATTGTACGTTGGCCGAACTTGAAGATGTTGTCTACAACGCTCTCAACTTAGATTCTACACAACATCAATTAATCTTCAAGTTCATATACCATGTGTGTTTGTCATGTGAGCCGTACGTTGTGGAAAATGATGAAGACTTACAAAGTTTTATAGAAGAGTATAGTTCACACAGACCTCAAGACAGATCTCCACTTATTGTTGATGTGTTATCCAGGGTTCCAAAGAGTATTAATACTACTGGATGTGTTGTGAATAGGATACCTACAAGTTCAGGATTTATAACTACTGCCTCACTATCTGCAGTTCCCGAGACAGCTACTTGTACCTCTGATGCCGACATGCAGTCCCCAGCGAACGAACTTCATGTGCCGGAAACTCAACCTGTATTCTCTGGAAATCAAATTTGTGAAAACAATGTGCAATCTGTGGAACATGATCATGATAATGAGCGCTTCGACATTAATGATATGAATGAATATCGTGGACATGATTATGATCAAGATGAACAATTTGAGGTTGAGGTCAACACTGATCATAGTGAAGATGGGTTACGAGACATTTGTTGGACCCAACATTAGGGACTTTCAGCTGGTGATAGTCGACATGGTGAGTCTCCTTATGGTAGTAGTCCAATTGATAATGTGAATGATGATGTGCTTGCCTCTCCTTGTACAGAAAACCATTTGGACATTCGACAGGATTCTACCGCAACCATGGCTGAACTTAGGGTTAACCATCGCTTCTCATCCGTCAATGCCCATGAAATCATTCGAATAAACCAAATCTTTGCGAGTAAGAATGCGCTACAAAAGAAGATTAGTCTTTATGTACTAAGGAGAAATTTTGAATTCAAGGTCAAGAAGTCGGATAGAGTCCGATATGAGGTTGTATGTGCAAACGACAATTGCATGTGGCTAATGCGTGCTACCAAACTACATGGTGATAATACAGAGGCCTTCATGATTAGGGCCTTCAAGGATGAGCATATTTGCTCTTTAAATATCATGAAAAGGGATCATCGTCAAGCAACAAGTTCAGTTATTGGAGACATCATCCAGCCAATGTTTGATGGGATTTCAAGGCAATACAAACCTCGAGATATCGTGCATGACATTCGCTCTAATTATGGAGTAAACATAAGCTACAACAAAGCATGGGCCGCTAAGGAAGTTGCACTATCAGGTTTGTGGGGCACGCCAGAAGATTCATATGTAAAACTTCCTTTATGGAGTCACGTTTTGAAGAGCAAAAATTCGGGCACGTTTACTCGAATTGAAATTGATGATCAAAACAGATTTTTATATTTTTTCATGGCACTTGGAGCTAGCATTAGAGGGTTCCAGCATATGCGGAGAGTCGTAGCTGTCGATGGAACTACACTGAAGAATAGATATAGAGGTTTGTTATATATTGCATCATGTTTGGATGGGAACAATCAAATTTATCCACTTGCTTATGGAATAGGCCCTGGCGAGACGGATGCGGCTTACATGTGGTTTTTTTAGAGCTTTAAAGAAGCGTTTGGGGATGATTCAAATATAGCTTTTATATCGGATAGACACAAGAGCATTGCAAAAGCAATACGTACAATTTTCCCTAATAATCACCATGGCCACTGCACATATCATCTTGGTACAAATTTACGTGCTAAGAAGTTTAAAGGTAGCTAGAGCATATATTGTTGAGGATTTTGATAAGGCCATGCATGTTTTAGAAGGGGTTAGTATTGAAGCTGTACAATATCTCAAGGATGCAAGTCCTTTAAAATGGGCTAGATCACATTTTCCAGGCAATAGATACAACATAATGACAACTAACATTGCAGAGAGCATGAACTCTGTGCTTATTGATGCTAGGGATAAACCTGTTTTGCCATTACTAGATCACATTCGTGATGTCTTGCAAAGGTGGTGGTATGAACGTCGAACTAACGCTGCTGCAATGCAAACTGCTGTTACTAATTGGTTGGAAAAAATCATGCAGGACCGCTCAAATAATGGCAGAGGCTTACGTGTTATGCCAATGAACTTATATGAGTTTCAAGTTGTTGGCCATGGCATGTTCGTTGGAGTTGTTAACTTAGAAAATAAGACGTGCTCATGCAAGGAATTTGACATTGATGGATTTCCTTGTGTCCATGCAATTGCAGCATGTAAACATCGACATATTTCTCCATATTTCCTTTGCTCGGCGCATTACTCAGTTGACTCACTCCGTGATGCATATTCGGAAACCATATATCCACTTGGAGATAAATGTCAGTGGCATGCTCCAGATGATGTCATAAACCAGGTTGTACTTCCACCTCAAATTGGCAAACAGTCAGGAAGACCGAGAAAGAAGAGGATTCAATCTCAAGGAGAGGAGCGTCATCAATATAGATGCGGGAGGTGCAAACAGGTTGGTCACAGCAGCCGATCATGCTCTGCCACCGTACCTCTTGATAGCACTAACAACCAACAGCACCACTGAAACGAACGCCCATCAATCGCATGATGCTATATTCAGACAATGGGGCCATGTTATGTGGTATGCGTATGTATGAAATGTAGTCAGGAATGCAATTAGTTGCTCAACCGCGTAACATGTGTTTTGGCGTAATAGACGTTGGCTTTATGTGTTCTTTTATTGTCAAATTCATCTGTCGTATTGTTTTGATAACATATCATTCCGTCTTCAGTTTTTGGTTCAGTTGTTTTTATGTTTCTTACTATTGTATGGATGATATTATTGCCCAATGGTAATGACCAATGCATCATCGGTAATTGACATTTGTACACCATCGTAAAAGACTCACGACAATTCCATCCAGCAACTTCAATCATGTGTGTTCCAACCAATAACATGCTAAATGTAGCATTATTAATTATAAATTCTGACAAAATAAGTGATCAAACGGCATTAAAAAATAACAACGATCAATTTGTTTTTGATTTAAATATTACCGAAGGTTTCGTCGGTAATTACCGAAACCCTATGGCAATCACATTTTACCAATTTTTTGGGCTCCACAAGTCCCCTAATGTGTGTTGAATGCAAAAAAAATGAAAAATATGGATTCTAAAATTATCCTAAGGAGAGAAAATCCCAAAATTGCTTAAAAAGTTCTCAAATTTTCTAAAAAAATATGAGGACTGTACACGATCGGTAATTCCCAAGGAAACCGTCGGTAACCAACAAATACCTTCTGGAAAAATTACCGACGATTTCATCGGTAATTACCGAAAGTGCAGAGTCAATCACATTTTACCAATTTTTTGGGCCCCACAAGTCCCATAATGTGTGTTGAATGCAAAAACAAGCAAAATATGGATTCTAAAATTATACTAAGGAGAGAAAATCCAAAAATTTCATAAAAGTGTCTCAAATTTTGCAAAAAAATTGGATGTTTGTTCACCCTCAGTAATTCCTGAGGAACTCGTCGCTAACCAACACATACCCTTTGGAAAAATTACCGACGGTTTCATCGGTAATTACCAAAAGAATACAGTCAATCACATTTTACCAATTTTTTGGGCCCCATAAGTCCCATAAAGTGTGTTGAATGCAAAAACATGCAAAATATGGATTCTAAAATTATACTAAGGAGACAAAATCCCAAAATTTCATAAAAGTGTCTCAAATTTTACAAAACAATTGGATGACTGTACACCCTCGGTAAGTCCCGAGGAAACCGTCGGTAACCAACAAATTCACCCTGGAAAAATTACCGACGGTTTCACCGGTAATTACCGAACGTGTCCATTCAATCACATTTTACCAATTTTTTGGGCCCCACAAGTCCCATAATGTGTGTTGAATACAAAAACATGCAAAATATGGATTCTAAAATTATACTAAGGAGAGAAAATCCCAAAATTTCATAAAAGTGTCTCAAATTTTGCAAAAACATTGGATGACTGTTCACCCTCGGTAATTCCCGAGGAACTCGTTGGTAACCAACATATACCCTCTGGAAAACTTATCGACGGTTTCCTCGGTAATTACTGAGGGCGTACAGTCATCCAATTTTTTTGCAAGATTTAACACACTTTTATGAAATTTTGGGATTTTCTCTCCTTAGTATAATTTTAGAATCCCTACTTTGCATGTTTTTGCACTCAACACACATTATGGGACTTGTGGGGCCTAAAAAATTGGTAAAATGTGATTGACTGTACACCCTCGGTAATTATCGACAACACCGTCGGTAATTTTTCCAGAGGGTATGTGCTGGTTACCAACGGTTTCCTCCGATATTATCGAGGGGGGTGCAGTCATCCTATTCTTTTGCAAAATTTGAGACATTTTTATGAAATTTTGGGATTTTATCTCCTTAGTATAATTTTAGAATCCCTATTTTGCATGTTTTTGCATTCAACACACGTTATGGGACTTGTGGGGCCCAAAAAATTGGTAAAATGTGATTGACTGTATACTTTTTGTAATTACCGATGAAACCGTCGGTAATTTTTCTAGAGGGTATTTGTTGGTTACCGACGAGTTCCTCGGGAATTACCGAGGGTGAACAAACATCGAATTTTTTTGAAAAATTTGAGACACTTTTATGAAATTTTGGGATTTTTTCTCCTTAGTATAATTTGAGAATCCGTATTTTGCACGTTTTTGCATTCAACACACATTATGGGACATGTGGGGCCCAAAAAATTGGTAAAATGTGATTGACTGTGCACTTTTGGTAATTACCGAGGAAACCATCGGTAATTTTTCCAGTGGGTATTTGTCGGTTACTGACGGTTTTCTCGGGAATTACTGATCATGTACAGTCATCGTATTTTTTTAGAAAATTTGAGCACTTTTTAAGCAATTTTGGGATTTTCTCTCCTTAGGATAATTTTAGAATCCCTATTTTGCGTGTTTTTGCATTCAACACACATTATGGGACTTGTGGGGGCCCAAAAAATTGGTAAAATGTGATTGACTGTACACCCTCGGTAATTACTGACGAAACTGTCGGTAATTTTTCTAGGGTGAATTTGTTGGTTACCAACGGTTTCCTCGGGAATTACCGAGGGTGTACAGTCATCCTATTGTTTTGCAAAATTTGAGACACTTTTATGAAATTTTGGGATTTTCTCTCTTTAGTATAATTTTAGAATCCATATTTTGCATGTTTTTACTTTCTACACACATTATGGGACTTGTGGGGCCCAAAAAATTGGTAAAATGTGATTGACTGGACACGTTCAATAATTGCCGATGAAACCATCGGTAATTTTTCCAGGGTTAATTTGTTGGTTACCGACGGTTTCCTCGGGACTTACCGAGGGTGTACAGTCATCCAATTTTTTTGTAAAATTTGAGACACTTTTATGAAATTTTGGGATTTTCTCTCCTTAGTATAATTTTAGAATCCATATTTTGCATGTTTTTGCATTCAACGCACATTATGGGACTTGTGGGGCCCAAAAAATTGGTAAAATGTGAATGATTGTACACCCTCGGTAATTACCGACGAAACCGTCGATAATTTTTCGAGAGGGTATGTGTTGGTTACCGACGGTTTCCTGGGGAATTACCGAGGGGGTACAGTCATCCTATTTATTTTTTAGAATTTGAGACATTTTTATGAAATTTTGGGATTTTCACTCCTTAGTATAATTTTAGAATCCATATTTTGCATGTTTTTGCATTCAACACACATTATGTGACTTGTGGGGCCCAAAAAAATGGTAAAATGTGATTGACTGTACACCCTCGGTAATTACCGACGAAAAAGTCGGTAATTTTTCCAGACGGTATGTGTTGGTTACTGACGGTTTCCTCGGGAATTACAGAGGGGGTACAGCCATCCTATTTTTTTGAAAAATTTGAGACATTTTTATGAAATTTTGGGATTTTAGCTCCTTAGTATAATTTTAGAATCCCTATTTTGCATGTTTTTGCATTCAACACACATTATGGGACTTGTGGGGCGCAAAAAATTGGTAAAATGTGATTGATTGTACACCCTCGGTAACTATCGATGAAACCATCGGTAATTTTTCCAGGGGGTATGTGTTGGTTACCGACGGTTTCCTGGGGAATTAACGAAGGGGTACAGTCATCCTATTTTTTTTGAGAATTTGAGGCATTTTTATGAAATTTTGGGATTTTATCTCCTTAGTATAATTTTAGAATCCCTATTTTGCATGTTTTTGCATTCAACACACGTTATGGGACTTATGGCGCCCAAAAAATTGGTAAAATGTGATTGACTGTACCCCCTCGTTAATTACCAACAAAACCGTCAGTAATTTTTCCAAAGGGTATGTCTTGGTTACCGATGGTTTCCTCAAGAATTACAGAGGGGGTACAGTCATCCTATTTTTTTGGAAAATTTGAGACATTTTTATGAAATTTTGGGATTTTATCTCCTTAGTATAATTTTAGAATCCCTATTTTGCATGTTTTTGCATTCAGCACACATTATGGGACTTGTGGGGCCCAAAAAATTGGTAAAATGTGATTGACTGTACAGCCTCGTAATTACCGACGAAACCGTCGGCAATTTTCCCAGAGGGTATGTGTTGGTTACCGACGGTTTCGTCGGGAATTACCGAGGGGGTACAGTCATCATTCTTTTTGGAAAATTTTAAGACATTTTTATGAAATTTTGGGATTTTATCTCCTTAGTATAATTTTAGAATCCCTATTTTGCATGTTTTTGCATTCAGCACACATTATGGGACTTGCGGGGCCTAAAAAATTGGTAAAATGTGATTGATTGTACACGTTCAGTAATTACCGGCGAAACCATCGGTAATATTTCCAGGGAGAATTTGTTGGTTACCGATGGTTTCCTCGGGAATTACCAATCGTGTACAGTCCTCGTATTTTTTTAGAAAATTTGAGAACTTTTTAAGCAATTTTGGGATTTTCTCTCCGTAGGATAATTTGAGGATCCCTATTTTGCATGTTTTTGCATTCAACACACATTATAGGAATTGTGGCGCCCAAAAAATTGGTAAAATATGATTGATTGTACACGTTCGGTAATTACCGGTGAAACCGTCGGTAATTTTTCCAGGGAGAATTTGTTGGTTACCGATGGTTTCCTCGGGAATTACCAATCGTGTACAGTCCTCGTATTTTTTTAGAAAATTTGAGAACTTTTTAAGCAATTTTGGGATTTTCTCTCCTTAGTATAATTTTAGAATCCCTATTTTGCATGTTTTTGCATTCAACACACATTATGGGACTTGTGGGGCCCAAAAAATTGGTAAAATGTGATTGATTGTACACGTTCGGTAATTACCGGCGAAACCGTCGGTAATTTTTCCAGGGTGAATTTGTTGGTTACCGATGGTTTCCTCGGGAATTACCGATCGTGTACAGTCCTCGTATTTTTTTAGAAAATTTGAGAACTTTTTAAGCAATTTTGGGATTTTCTCTCCTTAGGATAATTTTAGAATCCCTATTTTGCATGTTTTTGCATTCAACACACATTATGGGACATGTGGCGCCCAAAAAATTGGTAAAATGTGATTGATTGTACACATTCGGTATTTACCGACGAAACCGTCGGTAATTTTTCCAGGGTGAATTTGTTGGTTACCAATGGTTTCCTCGGGAATTACCGATCGTGTACAGTCCTCGTATTTTTTTAGAAACTTTGAGAACTTTTTAAGCAATTTTGGGATTTTTTCTACTTAGGATAATTTTAGGATCCCTATTTTGCATGTTTTTGCATTCAACACACATTATGGGACTTGTGGCGCCCAAAAAATTGGTAAAATGTGATTGATTTTACACGTTCGGTAATTACCGGCGAAACCGTCGGTAATTGTTCCAGGGTGAATTTGTTGGTTACCGATAGTTTCCTCGGGAATTACCGATCGTGTACAGTCCTCGTACTTTTTTAGAAAATTTGAGAACTTTTTAAACAATTTTGGGATTTTCTCTCCTTCGGATAATTTTAAAATCCCTATTTTGCATGTTTTTGCATTCAACACACTTTATGGGACTTGTAGGGCCTAAAAAATTGGTAAAATGTGATTGACTGTACACCCCCGGTAATTACTGACGAAACTGTCGGTAATTTTTCCAGAGGGTACATGTTGGTTACCGACGGTTTCCTCGGGAATTACAGAGGGGGTACAGTCATCTATTTTTTTGGAAAATTTGAGACATTTTTATGAAATTTTGGGATTTTATCTCCTTAGTATAATTTTAGAATACCTATTTTGCATGTTTTTGCATTCAACACACATTATGGGACTTGTGGGGCCCAAAAAATTGGTAAAATGTGATTGATTGTACACGTTCGGTAATTACCGGCGAAACCGTCGGTAATTTTTCCAGGGTGAATTTGTTGGTTACCGATGGTTTCCTTGGGAATTACCGATCGTGTACAGTCCTCGTATTTTTTTAGAAAATTTGAGAACTTTTTAAGCAATTTTGGGATTTTCTCTCCTTAGGATAATTTTAGAATCCCTATTTTGCATGTTTTTGCATTCAACACACATTATGGGACTTGTGGGGCCCAAAAAATTAGTAAAATGTGATTGCCTGTACACGTTCAGTAATTACCGGCGAAATCGTCGGTAATTTTTCCAGGGTGAATTTGTTGGTTACCGACGGTTTCCTCGGGAATTACAGAGGGGGTATAGTCATCCTATTTTTTTGGAAAATTTGAGACATTTTTATGAAATTTTTGGATTTTATCTCCTTAGTATAATTTTAGAATCCCTATTTTGCATGTTTTTGCATTCAACACACGTTATGGGACTTATGGCGCCCAAAAAATTGGTAAAATGTGATTGACTGTACCCCCTCGTTAATTACCAACAAAACCGTCAGTAATTTTTCCAAAGGGTATGTCTTGGTTACCGATGGTTTCCTCGGGAATTACCGAGGGGGTACAGTCATCCTATTTTTTTGGAAAATTTGAGACATTTTTATGAAATTTTGGGATTTTATCTCCTTAGTATAATTTTAGAATCCCTATTTTGCATGTTTTTGCATTCAGCACACATTATGGGACTTGTGGGGCCCAAAAAATTGGTAAAATGTGATTGACTGTACAGCCTCGTAATTACCGACGAAACCGTCGGCAATTTTCCCAGAGGGTATGTGTTGGTTACCGACGGTTTCGTCGGGAATTACCGAGGGGGTACAGTCATCATTCTTTTTGGAAAATTTTAAGACATTTTTATGAAATTTTGGGATTTTATCTCCTTAGTATAATTTTAGAATCCCTATTTTGCATGTTTTTGCATTCAGCACACATTATGGGACTTGTGGGGCCTAAAAAATTGGTAAAATGTGATTGATTGTACACGTTCAGTAATTACCGGCGAAACCATCGGTAATATTTCCAGGGAGAATTTGTTGGTTACCGATGGTTTCCTCGGGAATTACCAATCGTGTACAGTCCTCGTATTTTTTTAGAAACTTTGAGAACTTTTTAAGCAATTTTGGGATTTTCTCTACTTAGGATAATTTTAGGATCCCTATTTTGCATGTTTTTGCATTCAACACACATTATGGGACTTGTGGCGCCCAAAAAATTGGTAAAATGTGATTGATTGTACACGTTCGGTAATTACCGGCGAAACCGTCGGTAATTGTTCCAGGGTGAATTTGTTGGTTACCGATAGTTTCCTCGGGAATTACCGATCGTGTACAGTCCTCGTACTTTTTTAGAAAATTTGAGAACTTTTTAAGCAATTTTGGGATTTTCTCTCCTTAGGATAATTTTAAAATCCCTATTTTGCATGTTTTTGCATTCAACACACTTTATGGGACTTGTAGGGCCTAAAAAATTGGTAAAATGTGATTGACTGTACACCCCCGGTAATTACTGACGAAACTGTCGGTAATTTTTCCAGAGGGTACATGTTGGTTACCGACGGTTTCCTCGGGAATTACAGAGGGGGTACAGTCATCCTATTTTTTTGGAAAATTTGAGACATTTTTATGAAATTTTGGGATTTTATCTCCTTAGTATAATTTTAGAATACCTATTTTGCATGTTTTTGCATTCAACACACATTATGGGACTTGTGGGGCCCAAAAAATTGGTAAAATGTGATTGATTGTACACGTTCGGTAATTACCGGCGAAACCGTCGGTAATTTTTCCAGGGTGAATTTGTTGGTTACCGATGGTTTCCTTGGGAATTAATGATCGTGTACAATCCTCGTATTTTTTTAGAAAATTTGAGAACTTTTTAAGCAATTTTGGGATTTTCTCTCCGTAGGATAATTTTAGAATCCCTATTTTGCATGTTTTTGCATTCAACACACATTATGGGACTTGTGGGGCCCAAAAAATTAGTAAAATGTGATTGCCTGTACACGTTCAGTAATTACCGGCGAAATCGTCGGTAATTTTTCCAGGGTGAATTTGTTGGTTACCGACGGTTTCCTCGGGAATTACAGAGGGGGTACAGTCATCCTATTTTTTTGGAAAATTTGAGACATTTTTATGAAATTTTTGGATTTTATCTCCTTAGTATAATTTTAGAATCCCTATTTTGCATGTTTTTGCATTCAACACACGTTATGGGACTTATGGCGCCCAAAAAATTGGTAAAATGTGATTGACTGTACCCCCTCGTTAATTACCAACAAAACCGTCAGTAATTTTTCCAAAGGGTATGTCTTGGTTACCGATGGTTTCCTCGGGAATTACCGAGGGGGTACAGTCATCCTATTTTTTTGGAAAATTTGAGACATTTTTATGAAATTTTGGGATTTTATCTCCTTAGTATAATTTTAGAATCCCTATTTTGCATGTTTTTGCATTCAACACACATTATGGGACTTGTGGCGCCCAACAATTTTGTAAAATGTGATTGATTGTACACATTCGGTAATTACCGGCGAAACCGTCGGTAATTTTTCCAGGGTGAATTTGTTGGTTACCGATGGTTTCCTCGGGAATTACCGATCGTGTACAGTCCTCGTAGTTTTTTAGAAAATTTGAGAACTTTTTAAGCAATTTTGGGATTTTCTCTCCTTAGGATAACTTTAGAATCCCTATTTTGCATGTTTTTGCATTCAACACACATTATGGGACTTGTGGCGCCCAAAGAATTGGTAAAATGTGATTGATTGTGCACATTCGGTAATTACCGGCGAAACCGTCGGTAATTTTTCCAGGGTGAATTTGTTGGTTACCGATGGTTTCCTCGGGAATTACCGATCGTGTACAGTCCTAGTATTTTTTTAGAAAATTTGAGAACTTTTTACGCAATTTTGGAGTTTTCTCCCCTTAGGATAATTTTAGAATCCCTATTTTGCATGTTTTTGCATTCAACATACATTATGGGACTTGTGGGGCCTAAAAAATTGGTAAAATGTGATTGACTGTACACCCTCGGTAATTACTGACGAAACTGTCGGTAATTTTTCCAGAGGGTATGTGTTGGTTACCGACGGTTTCCTCGGGAATTACAGAGGGGGTACAGTCATCCTCTTTTTTTGGAAAATTTGATACATTTTTAGGAAATTTTGGGATTTTATCTCCTTAGTATAATTTTAGAATCCCTATTTTGCATGTTTTTGCATTCAACACACATTATGGGACTTGTGGGGCCCAAAAAATTGGTAAAATGTGATTGATTGTACACGTTCGTTAATTACCGGCGAAACCGTCGGTAATTTTTCCAGGGTGAATTTGTTGGTTACCGATGGTTTCCTCGGGAATTACCGATCGTGTACAGTCCTCGTACTTTTTTAGAAAATTTGAGAACTTTTTAAGCAATTTTGGGATTTTCTCTCCTTAGGATAATTTTAGAATCCCTATTTTGCATGTTTTTGCATTCAACACACATTATGGGACTTGTGGCGCACAAAAAATTGGTAAAATGTGATTGATTTTACACGTTCGGTAATTACTGGCGAAACCGTCGGTAATTTTTCCAGGGTGAATTTGTTGGTTACCGATGGTTTCCTCAGGAATTACCGATCGTGTACAGTCCTCGTACTTTTTTAGAAAATTTGAGAACTGTTTAAGCAATTTTGGGATTTTCTCTCCTTAGGATAATTTTAAAATCCCTATTTTGCATGTTTTTGCATTCAACACACATTATGGGACTTGTGGGGCCTAAAAAATTGGTAAAACGTGATTGACTGTACACCCTCGGTAATTACTGACGAAACTGTCGGTAATTGTTCCAAAGGGTACGTGTTGGTTACCGACGGTTTCCTCGGGAATTACAGAGGGGGTACAGTCATCCTATTTTTTTGGAAAATTTTAGACATTTTTATGAAATTTTGGGATTTTATCTCCTTAGTATAATTTTAGAATCCCTATTTTTCATGTTTTTGCATTCAACACACATTATGGGACTTGTGGGGCCCAAAAAATTGGTAAAATGTGATTGATTGTACACGTTCGGTAATTACCGGCGAAACCGTCGGTAATTTTTCCAGGGTGAATTTGTTGGTTACCGATGGTTTCCTCGGGAATTACCGATCGTGTACAGTCCTCGTATTTTTTTAGAAAATTTGAGAACTTTTTAAGCAATTTTGGGATTTTCTCTCCGTAGGATAATTTGAGGATCCCTATTTTGCATGTTTTTGCATTCAACACACATTATAGGACTTGTGGCGCCCAAAAAATTGGTAAAATATGATTGATTGTACACGTTCGGTAATTACCGGTGAAACCGTCGGTAATTTTTCCAGGGAGAATTTGTTGGTTACCGATGGTTTCCTCGGGAATTACCGATCGTGTACAGTCCTCGTATTTTTTTAGAAAATTTGATAACTTTTTAAGCAATTTTGGGATTTTCTCTCCTTAGGATAATTTTAGAATCCCTATTTTGCATGTTTTTGCATTCAACACACATTATGGGACATGTGGCGCCCAAAAAATTGGTAAAATGTGATTGATTGTACACGTTCGGTAATTACCGGCGAAACCGTCGGTAATTTTTCCAGGGTGAATTTGTTGGTTACCGATGGTTTCCTCGGGAATTACCGATCGTGTACAGTCCTCGTATTTTTTTAGAAAATTTGAGAACTTTTTAAGCAATTTTGGGATTTTCTCTCCTTAGGATAATTTTAGAATCCCTATTTTGCATGTTTTTGCATTCAACACACATTATGGGACATGTGGCGCCCAAAAAATTGGTAAAATGTGATTGATTGTACACATTCGGTATTTACCGACGAAACCGTCGGTAATTTTTCCAGGGTGAATTTGTTGGTTACCGATGGTTTCCTCGGGAATTACCGATCGTGTACAGTCCTCGTATTTTTTTAGAAACTTTGAGAACTTTTTAAGCAATTTTGGGATTTTCTCTACTTAGGATAATTTTAAGATCCCTATTTTGCATGTTTTTGCATTCAACACACATTATGGGACTTGTGGCGCCCAAAAAATTGGTAAAATGTGATTGATTGTACACGTTCGGTAATTACCGGCGAAACCGTCGGTAATTGTTCCAGGGTGAATTTGTTGGTTACCGATAGTTTCCTCGGGAATTACCGATCGTGTATAGTCCTCGTACTTTTTTAGAAAATTTGAGAACTTTTTAAACAATTTTGGGATTTTCTCTTCTTAGGATAATTTTAAAATCCCTATTTTGCATGTTTTTGCATTCAACACACATTATGGGACTTGTAGGGCCTAAAAAATTGGTAAAATGTGATTGACTGTACACCCCCGGTAATTACTGACGAAACTGTCGGTAATTTTTCCAGAGGGTACATGTTGGTTACCGACGGTTTCCTCGGGAATTACAGAGGGGGTACAGTCATCCTATTTTTTTGGAAAATTTGAGACATTTTTATGAAATTTTGGGATTTTATCTCCTTAGTATAATTTTAGAATACCTATTTTGCATGTTTTTGCATTCAACACACATTATGGGACTTGTGGGGCCCAAAAAATTGGTAAAATGTGATTGATTGTACACGTTCGGTAATTACCGGCGAAACCGTCGGTAATTTTTCCAGGGTGAATTTGTTGGTTACCGATGGTTTCCTCGGGAATTACTGATCGTGTACAGTCCTCGTATTTTTTTAGAAAATTTGAGAACTTTTTAAGCAATTTTGGGATTTTCTCTCCTTAGGATAATTTTAGAATCCCTATTTTGCATGTTTTTGCATTCAACACACATTATGGGACTTGTGGCGCCCAAAAAATTGGTAAAATGTGATTGATTTTACACGTTCGGTAATTACCGGCGAAACCGTCGGTAATTGTTCCAGGGTGAATTTGTTGGTTACCGATAGTTTCCTCGGGAATTACCGATCGTGTACAGTCCTCGTACTTTTTTAGAAACTTTGAGAACTTTTTACGCAATTTTGGGGTTTTCTCCCCTGAGGATAATTTTAGAATCCCTATTTTGCATGTTTTTGCATTCAACACACATTATGGGACATGTGGCGCCCAAAAAATTGGTAAAATGTGATTGATTGTACACATTCGGTAATTACCGACGAAACCGTCGGTAATATTTCCAAGGTGAATTTGTTGGTTACCGATGGTTTCCTCGGGAATTACCGATCGTGTACAGTCCTCGTATTTTTTTAGAAACTTTGAGAACTTTTTACGCAATTTTGGGGTTTTCTCCCCTGAGGATAATTTTAGAATCCCTATTTTGCATGTTTTTGCATTCAGCATACATTATGGGACTTGTGGGGCCTAAAAAATTGGTAAAATGTGATTGACTGTACACCCTCGGTAATTACCGACGAAACCGTCGGTAAGTTTTCCAGAGGGTATGTGTTGGTTACCGACGGTTTCCTCTGGAATTACAGAGGGGGTACAGTCATCCTATTTTTTTGGAAAATTTGAGACATTTTTATGAAATTTTGGGATTTTATCTCCTTAGTATAATTTTAGAATTCCTATTTTGCATGTTTTTGCATTCAACACACGTTATGGGACTTGTGGGGCGCAAAACATTGGTAAAATGTGATTGACTGTACACCCTCGGTAATTACCGACGAAACCGTCGGTATTTTTTCCAGGGGGTATGTGTTGGTTACCGACGGTTTCCTCAGGAACTACCGAGGGGGTACAGTCATCCTTTTTTTTGGAAAATTTTGGGACATTTTTATGAAATTTTGGGATTTTATCTCCTTAGTATAATTTTAGAATCCCTATTTTGCATGTTTTTGCATTCAACACACAATATGGGACTTGTGGGGCCCAAAAAATTGGTAAATTGTGATTGACTGTACACGTTCAGTAATTACCGGCGAAATCGTCGGTAATTTTTCCAGGGTGAATTTGTTGGTTACCGACGGTTTCCTCGGGAATTACAGAGTGGGTACAGTCATCCTATTTTTTTGGAAAATTTGAGACATTTTTATGAAATTTTGGGATTTTATCTCCTTAGTATAATTTTAGAATCCCTATTTTGCATGTTTTTGCATTCAACACACATTATGGGACTTGTGGCACGCAAAAAATTGGTAAAATGTGATTGATTGTACACATTCGGTAATTACCGGCGAAACCGTCGGTAATTTTTCCAGGGTGAATTTGTTTGTTACCGATGGTTTCCTCGGGAATTACCGATCGTGTACAGTCCTCATATTTTTTTAGAAAATTTGAGAACTTTTTAAGCAATTTTAGGGTTTTCTCTTCTTAGGATAATTTTAGAATCCCTATTTTGCATGTTTTTGCATTCAACACACATTATGGGACTTGTGGGGCCTAAAAAATTGGTAAAATGTGATTGACTGTACACCCTCGGTAATTATCGACGAAACCGTCGGTAATTGTTCCAGAGGGTATGTGTTGGTTACCGACGGTTTTCTCGGGAATTACAGAGGGGGTACAGTCATCCTATTTTTTTGGAAAATTTGAGACATTTTTATGAAATTTTGGGATTTTATCTCCTTAGTATAATTTTAGAATACCTATTTTGCATGTTTTTGCATTCAACACACATTATGGGACTTGTGGGGCCCAAAAAATTGGTAAAATGTGATTGATTGTACACGTTCGGTAATTACCGGCGAAACCGTCGGTAATTTTTCGAGGGTGAATTTGTTGGTTACCGATGGTTTCCTCGGGAATTACTGATCGTGTACAGTCCTCGTATTTTTTTAGAAAATTTGAGAACTTTTTAAGCAATTTTGGGATTTTCTCTCCTTAGGATAATTTTAGAATCCCTATTTTGCATGTTTTTGCATTCAACACACATTATGGGACTTGTGGCGCCCAAAAAATTGGTAAAATGTGATTGATTTTACACGTTCGGTAATTACCGGCGAAACCGTCGGTAATTGTTCCAGGGTGAATTTGTTGGTTACCGATAGTTTCCTCGGGAATTACCGATCGTGTACAGTCCTCGTACTTTTTTAGAAACTTTGAGAACTTTTTACGCAATTTTGGGGTTTTCTCCCCTGAGGATAATTTTAGAATCCCTATTTTGCATGTTTTTGCATTCAACACACATTATGGGACATGTGGCGCCCAAAAAATTGGTAAAATGTGATTGATTGTACACATTCGGTAATTACCGACGAAACCGTCGGTAATATTTCCAAGGTGAATTTGTTGGTTACCGATGGTTTCCTCGGGAATTACCGATCGTGTACAGTCCTCGTATTTTTTTAGAAACTTTGAGAACTTTTTACGCAATTTTGGGGTTTTCTCCCCTGAGGATAATTTTAGAATCCCTATTTTGCATGTTTTTGCATTCAGCATACATTATGGGACTTGTGGGGCCTAAAAAATTGGTAAAATGTGATTGACTGTACACCCTCGGTAATTACCGACGAAACCGTCGGTAAGTTTTCCAGAGGGTATGTGTTGGTTACCGACGGTTTCCTCTGGAATTACACAGGGGGTACAGTCATCCTATTTTTTTGGAAAATTTGAGACATTTTTATGAAATTTTGGGATTTTATCTCCTTAGTATAATTTTAGAATTCCTATTTTGCATGTTTTTGCATTCAACACACGTTATGGGACTTGTGGGGCGCAAAAAATTGGTAAAATGTGATTGACTGTACACCCTCGGTAATTACCGACGAAACCGTCGGTATTTTTTCCAGGGGGTATGTGTTGGTTACCGACGGTTTCCTCAGGAACTACCGAGGGGGTACAGTCATCCTTTTTTTTGGAAAATTTTGGGACATTTTTATGAAATTTTGGGATTTTATCTCCTTAGTATAATTTTAGAATCCCTATTTTGCATGTTTTTGCATTCAACACACAATATGGGACTTGTGGGGCCCAAAAAATTGGTAAATTGTGATTGACTGTACACGTTCAGTAATTACCGGCGAAATCGTCGGTAATTTTTCCAGGGTGAATTTGTTGGTTACCGACGGTTTCCTCGGGAATTACAGAGTGGGTACAGTCATCCTATTTTTTTGGAAAATTTGAGACATTTTTATGAAATTTTGGGATTTTATCTCCTTAGTATAATTTTAGAATCCCTATTTTGCATGTTTTTGCATTCAACACACATTATGGGACTTGTGGCACGCAAAAAATTGGTAAAATGTGATTGATTGTACACATTCGGTAATTACCGGCGAAACCGTCGGTAATTTTTCCAGGGTGAATTTGTTTGTTACCGATGGTTTCCTCGGGAATTACCGATCGTGTACAGTCCTCATATTTTTTTAGAAAATTTGAGAACTTTTTAAGCAATTTTAGGGTTTTCTCTTCTTAGGATAATTTTAGAATCCCTATTTTGCATGTTTTTGCATTCAACACACATTATGGGACTTGTGGGGCCTAAAAAATTGGTAAAATGTGATTGACTGTACACCCTCGGTAATTATCGACGAAACCGTCGGTAATTGTTCCAGAGGGTATGTGTTGGTTACCGACGGTTTTCTCGGGAATTACAGAGGGGGTACAGTCATCCTATTTTTTTGGAAAATTTGAGACATTTTTATGAAAGTTTGGGATTTTATCTCCTTAGTATAATTTTAGAATTCCTATTTTGCATGTTTTTGCATTCAGCACACATTATGGGACTTGTGGGGCCCAAAAAATTGGTAAAATGTGATTGACTGTACACCCTCGGTAATTACCGACGAAACCGTCGGTAATTTTTCCAGGGGGTATGTGTTGGTTACCGACGGTTTTCTCAAGAACTACCGAGGGGGTACAGTCATCCTTTTTTTTGGAAACTTTTGTGACATTTTTATGAAATTTTGGGATTTTATCTCCTTAGTATAATTTTAGAATCCCTATTTTGCATGTTTTTGCATTCAACACACATTATGGGACTTGTGGGGCCCAAAAAATTGGTAAATTGTGATTGACTGTACACGTTCAGTAATTACCGGTGAAATCGTCGGTAATTTTTCCAGGGTGAATTTGTTGGTTACCGACGGTTTCCTCGGGAATTACAGAGGGGGTATCGTCATCCTTTTTCTTGGAAAATGTTATGACATTTTTATGAAATTTTGGGATTTTATCTCCTTAGTATAATTTTAGAATCCCTATTTTGCATGTTTTTGCATTCAACACACATTATGGGACTTGTGGGGCCCAAAAAATTTGTAAAATGTGATTGACTGTACACATTCGGTAATTACCGGCGAAATCGTCGGTAATTTTTCCAGGGTGAATTTGTTGGTTACCGACGGTTTCCTCGAGAATTACAGAGTGGGTACAGTCATCCTATTTTTTTGGAAAATTTGAGACATTTTTATGAAATTTTGGGATTTTATCTGCTTAGTATAATTTTAGAATCCCTATTTTGCATGTTTTTGCATTCAACACACATTATGGGACTTGTGGGGCGCAAAAAATTGGTAAAATGTGATTGACTGTACACCCTCGGTAATTACCGACGAAACCGTCGGTAATTTTTCCAGTGGGTATGTGTTGGTTACCGACGGTTTCCTCAGGAATTACCGAGGGGGTACAGTCATCCTTTTTTTTGGAAAATTTTGTGACATTTTTATGAAATTTTGGGATTTTATCTCCTTAGTATAATTTTAGAATCCCTATTTTGCATGTTTTTGCATTCAACACACATTATGGGACTTGTGGGGCGTAAAAAATTGGTAAAATGTGATTGACTGTACACCCTCGGTAATTACCGACGAAACCGTCGGTAATTTTTCCAGGGGGTATGTGTTGGTTACCGACGGTTTCCTCAGGAATTACCGAGGGGGTACAGTCATCCTTTTTTTTGGAAAATTTTGTGACATTTTTATGAAATTTTGGGATTTTATCTCCTTAGTATAATTTTAGAATCCCTATTTTGCATGTTTTTGCATTCAACACACATTATGGGACTTGTGGGGCGCAAAAAATTGGTAAAATGTGATTGACTGTACACCCTCGGTAATTACCGACGAAACCGTCGGTAATTTTTCCAGGGGGTATGTGTTGGTTACCGACGGTTTCCTCAGGAATTACCGAGGGGGTACAGTCATCCTTTTTTTTGGAAAATTTTGTGACATTTTTATGAAATTTTGGGATTTTATCTCCTTAGTATAATTTTAGAATCCCTATTTTGCATGTTTTTGCATTCAACACACATTATGGGACTTGTGGGGCCCAAAAAATTGGTAAAATGTGATTGACTGTATACGTTCGGTAATTACCGGCGAAATCGTCTGTAATTTTTCCAGGGTGAATTTGTTGGTTACCGACGGTTTCCTCGGGAATTACCGAGGGGGTATAGTCATCCTATTTTTTTGGAAAATTTGAGACATTTTTATGAAATTTTGGGATTTTATCTCCTTAGTATAATTTTAGAATCCATATTTTTCATTTTTTTGCATTCAACACACATTATGGGACTTGTGGGGCCCAAAAAATTGGTAAAATGTGATTGACTGTGCACTTTCGGTAATTACCGACGAAACCGTCGGTAATTTTTCCAGAGGGTATTTGTTGGTTACCGACGGTTTCCTCGAGAATTACCGATTGTGTAGGTCATCGTATTTTTTTAGAAAATTTGGGAACTTTTTAAGCAATTTTGGGATTTTCTCTCCGTAGGATAATTTTAGAATCCATATTTTTCATTTTTTTTGCATTCAACACACATTAGGAGACTTATGGGGCCCAAAAAATTGGTAAAATGTGATTGACTGTACACCCTCGATAATTACCGACGAAACTGTCGATAATTTTTCCAGAGGGTATGTATTGGTTACCGACGGTTTCCTCAGGAATTACCGAGGGGGTACAATCATCCTATTTTTTTGGAAAATTTGAGACATTTTTATGAAATTTTGGGATTTTATCTCATTAGTAGAATTTTAGAATCCCTATTTTGCATGTTTTTGCGTTCAACACATGTTATAGGACTTGTGGGGCCCAAAAAATTGGGAAAATGTGATTGACTGTACACCCTCGGTAATTACCGACGAAACCGTCAAGTATTTTTCCAGAGGGTATGTGTTGGTTACCGACGAGTTCCTCGGGAATTACAAAGGGTGAACAGTCATCCAATTTTTTTGCAAAATTTGAGACACTTTTATGAAATTTTGGGATCTTCTCCCCTTAGTATAATTTTAGAATCCCTATTTTGCATGTTTTTGTATTCAACACATATTATGGGACTTGTGGGGCCCAAAAAATTGGTAAAATGTGATTACCATAGGATTTCGGTAATTACCTTCTAAACCTTCGGTAATTAAATATTTTTGCCAATAGTAGACCGTTTTCGGAACATTTGGGGGCATTGATGAATGTATAATTTGCATGTTATTGCCGGAAACACTCCATTAGCTGAGTATTTGGAGAAAAAAAAATGTTAATTCATATTACCAAAAGCGTTTCTGTAATTACCGATGGTGAATCGGGAATTATCGATGCACCATCGGTAATCATCTTTGCTTTAATTTTTACCACAACCGAGGGTTTTTTTTTTTTTTCCGACGGTTCTCATTAGTAAAAATAGGTTCAGCATATTACGATAACATTAGTATAGAGTGTCATAACATTAAACATACGATCTACGTTGAAAGTTTATTAAAGTACAAATCAACAGCATATTTTTTTCTAAAAAACATAATGTCTTGCGGACCAAATGAAGGATTCTCCTCACTACTCATGTATTCAAAAAATTTCAAAGCGTAGACGCCACAATCACCCCTGCAGAATAGCATTAATGATTAGCATTAATGAAAACCAACCACGTGTATTTTCACACATAACCACAATAAAACAGCAGCAATACAAGTTGTTTGAAATGACAACACATTCATACCCATAATCTTGGCCGGGTGCATCTTTGATCATGGTCATCGTGAATGGATCTAAAGTGGGAGGCACGTCCGGATTCTTCTCGTAATATCCCCCATCCCTCAATAGGTAAGGCAGCATATACGTAAGGCATTCCACATTCTTCAACTCTCTATTCTGGACATATTTATTTCCCATATTTGGATCGTATAAATCAACATGTCAGGCCTTCAAGTCCACACATGCTGCCAACCAATGCGCGCCTCCATTGTTGACAAGGATGTACACCTGCAAATTAGAACATAACCTCATTATCCACAAAATGGGAAACTTAGTGAGAATTTTTTTCAATATATGTAGGGACTTACATAATCACATATCCGCCACGACACGCTAGGTTTGGGTGACTTCCCACGCACATAGCTACAAAGGGTCGCATCACATGAATATGTGCTACAAGATGCCCTCCATATGGGATAACTCCCTTTGATGGATGACTGCCAAATAATGAAATATATACAATATAAAATATCATCAATATAACATTAAGCAACGCAGTAACATCCCATCATCTTACCCAAAATAACACGTCTAATATGGCACAGGTGTTGGTGAACATCTTCTCATTATCAAACCTCCTTTTTCGTATGAAATACAAAATAGTGTCAATATGCTGCAAAACCACATTAAAGGAAATAAGTAACAAGTGCGAGGTGATAGATAAAACATCATTCCAAACGTAGGAACACAATGATTTTACATGAACATAAAGCATATAACTTACATCGGAATTCAACCATCCTTCAGAGGTAAGTAGCTCAGCAAAAAATTTCTTTCCCACCGTCATATAAGATGTACACACGGTTGCTTCCTTCGGTGCCACCCTATACCACTCATCAAATGCCCTCTCCTTTGATGCATCAATAGGTCGATTAAGATTAAATTTGACCTTCTTTTTACACGGATCGGTGTAAGGAGAGATGATGTGATGTGACTGGTGGTAAACTCGACCGAATCGGCTTGTATCACTAACGTTATGCTTCCGATCTTCCACCTCAATCTCAGCTGATTGGTCATGATGTGGACTGTCAGCTGAAGCACCGATATCCCACCCGAAATGCAAAGGCCGATATGGCACCAAAGCCCAGGAATCCTCCACATAGGGTCCTCTAGGTATGATAGGCTCAAACGGTGTAGTACAATCATCATCCTCCTTCCTACCATTGGAACCGTCTATGGGTGCATCAAATTCTTCGGCTTGCTCTCCAAAAGACGGTGCCACAGGGGATGATGGTCTAACCGAAGATGACGGTGAATGGCTGTGCATATGATGCTCAGCCTGCAAAACACAATGGTTATTTTTGCAATTCCCAAACTCTAACAACAAATAATTGCTGAATTACAATATATAATTTAATAATGCTGAAGCACTAAAGTAAAGTATACTAAGTTGTCTAAATGATACCTGATGCTTTTGTTGGTCAATAATAGAACTAAGCATCTTCCTTAACACTGCCATCTCTTTATTTAATTCATCAAATTTTGCCTCCAAGCAAGCAAGCTAATCAATATCAATATCCAAAACATAAGTCAACATATATTAGTACAACATATGAAATACAAATTTGCATGCAAGTAACAATTGCATACCCTGAAATTAGCATCTGGAGGGCCACTAGAATGCTCCTCAGCTTTGGACACATCTTTAGCGCTAACATCTTTAGCGCCAACATCTTTAGCGCCAACTATTGGTGCTACAAGTGGAGGTGACGTGTAGCGAACTTCATGTATGTCAACTGCTATTGTTCGCCAGTAATCCATAGTCTTCTCCTCATCAGTAGCATCTAACCTCTAGTGCACAACCTACTACAGGAAATGAAAAAAGGAAAAAAAAAGTAAATTTGGAAACTGACTATGGTAATGTAACTTGAATGTAGTCGTACCATGTAGTCTAAAAAAAATTTGCCTTACATTGCTATTTGAGGCGAACCAATTATGGACAGCAAAATGGTTCGGTTGCCTTGGAGTATGCCATCCAAGGATCCTTGGACAATGGGTTTCCAACCGGTCGGCAAATTGGTTACCAAAATCAGGGATTGCTTCAAACCCCCACAGCTACAAAATATAAATTATAGGTTATTAAATATAATTTTTAAGTAAATGCTACATGTATTAAATATATTACCGTACCTGAAACACCAATGGAAAACCTTTTAGATCATAATACTGTGATTTATTCTTTACTACACGTCCTCGTCCTCGTTGCTGGAATGCATTGTGGAATGAGTTGATCGTCTCCTTGTAGCTCAGAATGCCCCAAGGGTAGGAATTAAATACGTCGAGATCAGCAACCAAATCAATGAATTTTTTATTTATTTGAACCTTCGGATCCATTCCGAGTACACCATGAACTAAGAAATATAGTAACGCAATTCTTACAGCATCCCAATCATCCACAAAAAGTGTATCCTTGAATAGTCGTTCCAATTCGGCCAGTTTCAAGTCACTCATGTCATCTAGCAACCTCGTGCACAGCTCATTTCCTTTGGAAATTTGCATATCATACATCGAAGGGTACCTACAAAAATTTAAGCCACTAATGAGTGCGAATTCCCACTTCGTAAACCACACTGCAGATCCGCCGAAGTTAAACTCCAGTACTTCTGGATTGTTCGACACAACTTGTCTGCAAAGCAGGTGATGCACTACCTGACCAGAGAACCGGAGGTTCTTCATGTCAAGTAAGTGTCCAAAACATGTTTGTCTATACTTTTCCAGCTGCTCACCTGTGAGGACACTTGTAATTACTTTGTTCGCTTCTATTGGATTCTGGAATGAATGTGCCCTAACTTTAATTATATCGGCATCCTGCAAGATCCATTCCTTTGGAGCATCGATGGGCTGCAAAATGAATTACATAAATGGAACTGACATCAACGATTTAATCATACCCTATTTTTCCACCCTAACTTGATAATAATAATTTCCAACTAAATCTTAAGACATATGGGTTCACATTTTGGCACAAGTGGTAATTATCGATGAAACCATCGGTAATCAACCTACAATGAATTAAAAAAAAGCCCGATGGCCTATCGAAAATTACCGATGGCCATCGGGTGAAGTTTTTCTTCAATTTTCACATTCATGAATAAATACTGACAGATGTCTTATCATTTACCGCACAAAACAACATAAATGAATATAAAACTTACCATATCAGATGGGGGAGAGGAAAGTGGAACGTGCCCTCGAAGTTTGGTGCTTTCCGTCTCAGCTTTGGATTTCTGCCTAGTAGTTCGTCGACGCTTAGAGTCGAGTGCTGCTGTGCTACCACTGCGTCTCTTACTTTCCACCTTCTTAACTCCCTTCTTCAGTTGACGTCGCAAGTTCCTCTTTGGTGCCATTATAAAGTACAACCTACAAATGTACATTGACAACATTAATAAACTTTTATCTACCTTTAACAACATTGTCAACTATGTATACATACATGTATAAATATCCGCAATCCCCAATTTCATACGCTCTCTTCCTAAGGATATTGTGTATGCCATCTACAAAACATTTACTGTATAGCAGTGTGTTTACTTCTAAATCTTTCTATCTTCTTCTTCTTTAATTTTTTATTTTTTTTCTTTTTTGGGGATAAAGTGTTTGCGTGTTTGCTTCTAGCTAACCATGTACCTAAAATTTTATGCACCGATCTTCTCTCTCTCTCTCTCTCTCTCTCTCTATATATATATATATATATATATATACCTTTAGAAAGTAATAACTCTGGAATTCTCAACTTCAATTCTAATTAATCATAAAGTATTTTTCTCTTATCTCCATGTACTGATTTTTAGTAATAAATTACCCTAGCAAAAAGGAAGAAGACAAAACTTAAAAGAAAAAAGAAGGTCTGAAAAGCAACTAAGATTTCTAATGCAGCTATAGTCTAAAGTGGGGTTTTAATAAAGCAACCCACAATTGTGGCCAATTATGATGCTACATGCAGAAGTAGATAAAGTGGAATATTGAAATGACTGGAGAGGAAGTAGTCAATTCACCCAAAATAGAAAAACAAGAAAGTGAAGTATAGAGGTGGAAGACTAGATAGAAGCGACGCAATAGACAGATTGTTATAAGCCAATCAAAAGCAGTCCTTAGACTGTATATATACATATCATATTCATGTTATATTTAATTATTTCTTACCATACAATATATGTCTAAAAAATGTGCACAGAAAGTTGCAGACTATAATCTGAACATATAGGTTAAGCTGGACTGCAACATGTCCACCGCTTCTATATGAGTATGTCAACTAATGTAGCTACATCTCTTCCCCATACTGCTTGTGTTTAACCTGATTTGGTTATAAAAGCTTAGACCTACCGACACCTATATATGCTATACAAATCATTCACTTCATATTTATTTTATCTGTATACAAATCCAAAAAGAAATATAATTAGTTTCCTAAGGGTCAAGTACGTTTTTAAAAAAATTCTTCTTTTCAACCCACAAAAGCAGTTTTCTAGACAGAGTTTGAGTATCATGCACTAGTGAGATAACACCTTTAGCTTAAGGATTTAAACTTCGATCAGGGTAAAAATCCTTATATCCCTAAGTTGTAACAAATACTTATATATACATATATTATGTTTTTTTTATTACAAACTAACATTATTCTTCATCAAATTCATTGATTTCCCTACCTTCATCCTTTATTTATTTTCCATGCTCAGGGATGTCTGTCGATGGAACCGAAAAAAAAAATTATAAAAAAATTTAAAAATATTAAAAACGACGTGTCGTCTGGGTGTCGTTCATCCTAGACGACATGTCGTTCAATCCATCTTCAACCATTGTCCGGGTCGACCCGAACCCGCTTAAACCAGTCCCGATCCGATTCTTGACCCGGTTATTTCTTCCACCTCCGGCCACCATTCAAGGCCAAACCGGTCCCATTTTTTTCCTCTCTTCATTTCCTCCTAATACCCAATATCAATCTATCCTAAAACCTAGGTTATAATCACTTCCATACGAAAACCTAAATCTTCAAAAATTCCACATTTTAAACCGATTCTCAAACACTAAACAGAAATCACAAGTTTCAATGTCTAATTGTACTAAATTTGTAAGCATTTAATGGTAAGGTAAGGCAACAAATAAACATAAAAAATAAAAATAAAAATGCACACTCCACGGCAATGAAAGAAATAAACACAAAGACATATCCACACAAAAACAACCCACACCGGTCCCACGGCAACAAATAAACAAAAATATTCAACCAATTACCTCGGACAGTGCTGAGATGAGATCCTAATGTTTGGCTTTTCCACGGCAACTTTGGTTTGGTTTTTTGTATTTGTGTGTATTCGTGTAAAGACGTTTAGAAAAAGTTGATTTTCATTTGGTTTAAAATATAATAGGATATGTAAGTAATTGTTTTTTGTTTGAAAGTTACAATAGATATTGAGGGGTAGAACAAAAAAGATATCAAGTGAGGGGGCAAAAATCATTAACCTCGGTCCTATGAGGGTATTGGGCCAAATTCCCCCAAAAAAAAACATAGAAGCAAATTGGAAGCAATATTGAGGCCCAATGTCTAGGTCTGGGCTATAATATTGAGCTCACTTTGTGATTATTGGGCTTTAATTGGGGTCTAACTTGAGATCCGGAGATGGCCTAATTGACCCAATTTCGTGTACAATGGAGCGGGTAACTATCTCAATGGCAGCCATTTTGGAAAACATAGCAACAGCAGTTGACAAACTGAAATCATTAATTCATTACCCCTTTTTTATATTTCTTGCTTCAATAATGTAGAATCTGGTAATCTCTTTCAACCTTGAATTTCCTTTCTTTCTCTTTCAATTCTGTTTCTCATCTCAAAAGAAAAATCTTCACCAGTACAGTTCCTTCATTTTGATAATCAATCTTTATCAAAAACCCAGCAGTTGCATGCTTTGATTCTTAGGACCCATCTCTCACTTGACCCATTTTATGCACATAGAGTTGTAAGATTTTATGCCATTAATGGGGATCTTTGTCCTGCCTGTGACCTGTTTGATACCCAAGTGTCTACCTCTGGAATACTGTAATTCAAGCTCATGCTCAAGTTCACAAGTTTCATGATGCGTTTTCTCTGTTCCGAAACACGTTAAGGAATGAAATCAGACCTGGTAGCTTCACTTATGCTCGTATAGTACGTTCATGCTTTGAGAGACTTGATTTAGATGGTCTGGTACTTACCCATGGAGCAGTATTAGTTTCTAGCTTATGACTGGACTCTATTTGTTGTAGTGCACTTGTGACTGCTTATTCAAAACTTGCCCTTGTTGATGAAGCCAGTAGGGTGTTTAATGGGACACCCAAAGGGGATTTTGTTATGTGGAATTCTATGATTTCTGCTTATGGGAATCGTGGATTTTGTTATGAAAGGCTAGAACTCTTTAGTAAGATGCAAAGCGTGGGGGCGAAGCCAGATGGTTATGCTCTTGTTGGTTTGCTTTCTGGTTTAGCAGAGTCCTGCCTGTTGAATATAGGCCAAGGGTTACATAATATTGTTAATTTGAAGAGTAATTTCAATTCTAATTCTCATGTTTGTAGTGTACTCGTGAGTTATTTGTGGTTTAGTCCAGCCTGATTTAATTACTTGGTCAGCTTTGATTATTGGATATTCTCAGTCTGGAGAGCTTGAAAAAGCATTTTCCTTCTTGCATGAAATTGAATTGGGAAGGTAAGAAGGCAGATTCTGTTTTGATCGCCAGTATTTGCTGCCGATGGTCAGATGGCAAATGTAGGGACTGGTAAGGAAATTCATGCATATTGTCTTTGACATGGACTTGAATCTGATGTCATGGTTTGCTCTGTTCTGATAGACATGTATTTGGAGTGTGATTTCGTGGGCTTGGGGAATTCTGTTTTTTCCATTATGTTAGAGAGGAATATTGTTTTGAACCATTCATTAATATTAGGTCTTGGGCTTCATGGACTTGCCTTTCAGGCGTTTGAAAAGTTCGAAGAGATACTAGAGAAAGGATTAATACCTGATGAATCCACATTCTCTGCTCTCCTATGCACATGCTGTCGTGCTGGCCTTGTCAAAGATGGAAAGAGCAGTTTCAAAAGAAATGACTAATGAGTTTCGCATCCAACCTATAGCTGATCATTATGCTCACATGGTCAAACTTCTTGGAATGGATGGAAAATTAGAAGAGGCTTACAATCTTTTCCTATCCTTGTCTGAACCAGTGGACTCCGGCATTTCGGTAGCCCTTTTATCATGCTGTGATGCTTGTGCAAATCCTGAGATGAGCACAAAGGCTCATAGGAAATAATCGCAACAGTTGTTCTTACAGAGTCATGCTTTCTAACATATAAGCTGGTTATGGCAGGTGGGATGATGTAAGGAAGTCAAGAGATATTGTAACAAATGGCAAACCGAGGAAGATGCCTGGGCTAAGCTGGATTGAAGGCATTATTACCCTCTAGGTCAAATTATATAAATGATCAAATTTTCTTCATATAACTCTCGGATACATTTATTCGCATCCTATGTTGTTAGCAAAGAGGACATGTTGAAAGGCAAATAATTGGAAACACATCATCATTATCATCATCACATTAAGAATTGATTATATTTTTCTTCTTTTTCTTGTTTTTTATTTTTTAAACAATATTTTGACAATTTTTTTTTTTTTTTAAACCTTACATTTGGGTCTTTATCGAATCTTTGTCGATGGAATCTTATGGGCAAAGCCATTTTGATGATGGGAAATTTTGTTTGGTCCTCTCGCCCCCCTTCTTAACTCATAAAGGACGTTAGGTTATATTTGAATCTGATTTTAACATACATAATAAATGCTAACAATTTCGGTATCGATCAAATTAGTGTATATCCGATCATTAGGGACCCCTTCTTTTCCAAATTAATTCTAATAATCTAAATATAATATACCTTCACTGTCCCCATAATTCATATGGTATGTACCTAGAAACCAAGCAGGCGTGCAAATATGGCAGCCGCTAGTTCCTAGAAACTAGAAAGTATAATATTTAAAAAAATTTTGGAATTAAAATACGAAACATGATGTGTGAATTATTCATAGGCATTTATCCACAGATTAGGATCGAAGTTTGGGAGGAAGGGGCTCTACGAAGATTGCAATAGGCAATTAATTTAAACCATACCAATGTAAACAATGAAAATAAAATTGTACAAGCATAATTAATACTATTTTGATCACATATCTCCTTTCAATTTATACCATACCAATATACATGAACAAGTTTGAACATTTCTTATAACCCAACTTAAACCCCCCAAAAATATATATATATATCAATCAAAACAAGACGTACAAAGTAAGAGGTTCCACAATAGCATCATGATAATGATCTATAACGGGATCGCCATAATAGTCCATAATTAAGTTACCATAATTATATGGACCATCGAAGTATTGATCAATAATAGAAGCATCATAATTGTATCGATCATTAATAAGATCAACATATGGATTACCCAACATAGCATCTCCATAATGATATAGATCATCATACCATTGATAATTATCATCGTACCGTTGATCTAGATTACCATAATTATATGGATCATCATAGGATTGGTCAAAAATATCATCATAATCATATTGATAACCATAGTTATCATATGGATCAAAATGATGTTGCATGGTAGGACCATTATTATCCATAATAGGATCATTAACAGTAGAATCATTATGTTCATTCTTCAACAACATCCCGAGCTTAAAAGAAACATATGCTTCAGTGCATGCATACTCAACCTGCTCAAGAGAAAGCTTCTTGGCATCCCATTCACTCGAAGTAACATGAACTGGCTTTTGCATACGCTTGCCCATCAACTCCATAGCCAATTTCTTCAACCCTTTTCTTTTATAATCACTAACTCCATACTTCTCTGCAGCTGCATGGGCTAAATCCATAGTATTTCCGACTTTCAGACCCCAATCGTCAAACACTTTATCTGTATATTCTTTAATTCCCACCCCAACAAAAGTGAACTCAGGAGTTGCTAAAAACATGAGCAAAGATTCAGGAATGGAGTCGGCGTAGAGAATCTGGAAGATCAAACACCTATGGCCGACGCATATTTGGATAATGGCAACCGGGTTTGGCTCGTTGGGTTTAAAGCATGGAAGCCATTTGATGTCCAGATCAAGGATGAGATTGGACATCCTCTCACGATGGATGTCAGAGATTGTTGATATCCATTCATCGACCGCTTTAGCGGAACAAGTCACGGTCGTCAGGATTTTCGTACCGCAAAAATCTATCTTATGAAATTCTTCCATGATCACCACTTTCAAAGCCGCAAGAACATCAACCAAAAAAGTATTGGGATTGATGATGAATTTGACAGGAGAGACAAGAGAGAGAATGCTTGGATGGTGGAAAAATAAGGTAATTTTGCTTTCGTTTGTGTTTCAGCCTTGTATATATTTATAATATTATGGATAATAGAATTTCACTAGCATTTGTATTCGTATTCCTACTAGTCATATACATATATTTACTTAATTATTTATTCTTAATTAATATATTTATAGTACAAGCCAATCCAAAATTAACATAATAAAATAAATTTTAATGAAATAATAATTAAGATAATAGGAGTTGTTTTGAATCAAAACTCTTAAAAGACCTAGTTTAAAAAATATAGTGTTTATAACCAATTGTCATCGTCTAAAAAAAAAATAAGAAGAAGAACGAAGCAATTGCGATTGATATATAGTACCTGTACTGCTCAGCATGTATTGCATTTCCCTTTTTATCCCTCTTACTTTAAATAAATTAAAAAATCAATTTTATTTTTTTTTTAATTTTGATAAATCAGTGAGGAGAAAAAATAAATTACTAATTAAACAGTTACTTTTTCCACTAAGTAAGAAAATATTACATAAGATCTTACATGTACCGTAGCAATTAACCTTTACTTGAGCAAGAAAATCATATTTGGATTTTAAGACATTGCCACTCATTGCCCTCTCAATCTCATTTCAAATAATATTTAAATTGATTTGGGATGTACATTTGATGATTATACTCCAATGTCCAGTAGCAGTCTATTGAGGGATGGAATTAGGATTGTATTAATTGGTGGGCGTCAAACTTTATACAAAAAGTTTCATCTAGAAAGAATCATATTTAAAATTAAATTATTATTAAAAATTATAGTATTCAAGTTTTATATACAACAAAAAAAATATATTCATAACTCTTAGTGCTCCAATTCAATTATTCTATAAAAATAAAAAATACAAAATCAGAATATAATTCTATGTTCTTCCAAATCTCAAAGATCCATGTCCAAAACCGTATTTCTTATACTTGTCATAATGCAAATAATCAAATTAATCTATAAGTTGAACTCTACAAATTTTAAAGTATAAACAAGACATATCATATGATTAGGAATATGAATCAAAACTTTTATACAAGTAAAAACAAAAAAATAAAAAAAATAAAAAAAATTCTTACTTGATCTCTTTGTACACAATTGAAAAGTAAAACTACATTGAGAAAACCGACTTCATTTTGTTTTTGTTTCTTGTAATTGCACATGGCAGAGAAAAAAGTTTTAAATTGGTTAGGTTAGGTTAAAGAGATAATATGTGATATATAGAAATTTTAATTCATAAGGCCAAAAAATCAATAACTAACTGTAATTTGTATTAGATATTTAAGAATTTATAAACTCTGGCCCAAAAAAAAAAATTCATAAACTCTACTATGGTAAACAAATTTGACCAATTAGTTTTAATTAATTTTTTTTTTTTAAGTAGCTTCAATGAGATAAGTTTAAAAGGAAAGGAAAGGAATTTTTTTGTTTTTTTTTTTTTCCTTGTTGGTGGTTGGTGTGGGGAATTTAGGTGGGGCAGTGGGTGCAAATTTATAATATTATGTTAAATTTAATATGATATATAAAGCTGTTTTCAAAAAAAAAAGAAAAAAAAGAAAAATAAGAGGTTTGATGGCCATGGCCCCCTCAGTCTTAATGTCGTTCCATCCTACGTGGGACAATAATTTAATAGTAAAAATTATTATTTTTTGGATAATAATCCGAATTTTAATTTTTTATCCTTACTATTTTTTTTTCAAAAACAAAAATATATTAAATAGGATGTAAAATTAGGAATTTGTCCAAATTAAATCATTTTATACTTGGGAAAAATCTACAAACTATATATTTAATATTCCCACACTTACAAACATTATTAATCCACAGGTATTATTGAACATATGCTCGTAGAACCTACATATGGGGTCAATTTCTTTTCTTTTCCTTTTTTTTTTTTTTTAACCTTTTTTTGCTAACCCCTACCCCACACCCCCCCGTCTCCTGGACCCCCCCCTCTCTCTCTCTCTCTCTCTCCTGGAAGCAAAATTGAATACGTAAGTGACGTCACTATTGAGGTCATTCATGACGCATTCATCAATCATCAGCTAAGACGAAAGAGAAGCATGAAAACTTTTTGTGGGCAAGGGAAAAGTGCAGGACTTTTTACTACAATATATACAAGTTAATTTCATAAACTTACATTAACTAAACGTAGGCTGAAAAGTTTTACCATTGTGTTTTTTTCTTCTTACACTTCTCTATCTATATATATATATATATATATATATATATATATAATGATTCTATAGGATAGATTATTTGTATTTGTATGTGTATTGTTTTAAAAAAATATCGATTTTATTACATATATATTTATATATATATATATATATATATAATAAAATTAATATTTTCAAAAAACATTGATTTTGGTATCTTCATACCATATCATATAATATCTATATATATATATATACATATATATTATTTTATATGACTTGTACACAATAAATACATATACATACGTGTAAACATTTAACGATGTCGATCAGAACAAATTATTAAGTCAAGCCAAGCAAATGCAATCATTATTAGTCCATCAACACATTCAAACAATATATGGACTCCAAGACTCCAACTCACAAATTCACCTACTCCGCTTCTCTATTAATATTCCCCATCACCACAAGTTCAATGCACCTCTGACGAAAAAAGAAAAAAACGACCACTTCATCGCTCAAGCTCACTAAACTCTATACTTACTCTCAAAATCATGGTGAACCCTCCTCGCTTTCTCATCGTCTGCTACCAAGAACAAGGTCACCTAAACCCTACCCTTCAATTAGCAAAGCGCCTCACCTCCATTGGAGTACATGTCACCTTTTTAACCTCCCTTTCAGCCTACCTACGCATGGCCAAAGCTTCTAATTCCAACCTCAATACCGTTGATGGCTTGTCATTTTCCCACTTCTCTGATGGCTACGACGACGGTTACAAGCCCGGTGTTGACGGTGATCACTATTTCTCGGAGATAAGACGTTGTGGTTCGCAAGCTCTCTCCGATCTCATCATCTCTGGCGCAAATGAAGGCCGTCCTTTCAGTTGTGTGGTGTGTAACATTATGCTCCCTTGGGCGGCACAAGTGGCAGACGAGTTTAATATTCCGTCCGTTCTGCTTTGGATTCAGGCGGCTACCGTCTTCGATATCTACTACTATTACTTCCATGGTTATGGAGATATGATCAGTGAGATTATTAGTAGTACTACTACCACTGATGATCCTTTAAATTTACTAGAATTACCAGGATTGCCATTGAAGCTCACTGGTCGTGATCTTCCTTCCTTCATAGGCTCTACAAACGCTTACAGTTTTGTCACCACTGTATTGAAAGAGCTGTTTGAGAAATTGCTTGTGAAAGAAGGCAAATCAATAGTGTTGGTGAACACCTTCGATGCGATAGAGCACGAGGCCTTGAAAGCAATTGAAAAGGTCGATTTGGTAGGAATTGGACCGTTGGTTCCATCTGCTTTCTTGGATAGAAAAGATCCATCAGATACTTCATTTGGAGTTGATCTTTACAAAGGTTCAAGGGATTATAATGAATGGTTGAACTCCAAGCCTAAAGAATCTGTAATTTACATTTCGTTTGGAAGCTTGATTGTGCTATCGAAGTTGCAAATGGAGGAAATTGAAAGCGCTTTGTTGGGTTGTGGCCGTCCTTTCTTGTGGGTGATAACACAGAAACAAAACCCAGAAGAGAAGAAAGAAGAAAATGGAGGATTGAGTTGCAAAGAGGAATTGGAGAAGCTTGGGAAGATAGTTCCATGGTGTTCTCAGGTTGAGGTTTTATCAAATCCTTCATTGGGTTGCTTTGTGACTCATTGTGGATGGAATTCGACATTGGAGAGCTTGGTTTGTGGGGTTCCACTGGTGGCATTTCCTCAGTGGACAGACCAGGGAACCAACGCAAAGTTGATAGAGGATTCATGGAAAAATGGTTTGAGAGTTAGGACAAATAAGGAAGGGATTGTTGAAAGTCATGAGATTAAAAAGTGCTTGGAATTGGTAATGGGAGATGAAGAAATAAGAATGAATACTAAGAAATGGAAGGATTTGAGTATTCAAGCTGCCATGGAAGGTGGGTCTTCTGATAAGAATCTCAAGGCATTTTTGGAAGATATAATTCAGGACAAAACTACTTCGTAATTAATATATTATCCTTTCTGCATTTCATTTTTCTGTTCTCGTTACTTATCATCGGTAATAAAAAATTTCTTTTGATTAAATCAGTTACTTGCTTTTCACTTTTAGTTTATTTTATTTTTTTAAAATTTTTTAGCAAGGTAGCATCATATCACTGGTAAGATGTAAAAAAGTGATAGAAAAACTTTGACTGTCCCTTTTTTTTAAAAAAAAAAAAAACAAAAAAACCCAAAGAATGTAATATAATTGTATTAAATTTGCCATCTATAAGTTTACACATAAACATTGCAATTGGTCTCTAGCTACTTCATCATCACCGGACGAGTGGCAGCTATAGCTACCTGTAAAACGGACCTATTACATTTGGTATTATTTAGTTCGAAAAGTTTTGCACTTTTGACTATCTGTTTTTACTAATAGTTTGACTGATTGTTTGTGATTTCTATCATTGATTTGATATAAAGTACCCCCATTTGGATATATATCATCAATAGATAGCCCCATTGGTGGTATATATTTTCCATCCTATCTCTTTCACTATAAAAAAAAATAATAACAATAAACATTATCAAATAAATACTTGAGCTTTACCAATTAAAAAAAAAAAAAAAGAATGACTGCTTACCAAACTTTTTTTTTTTTTTTTTTTTGGGGTCAATATTGCTTACGAAACTTGCATGTGACCTGTAGTTAACACTTTTCTAACTAAGAAAAAAAAAAAAAAACGTGGATTCTGTCATGCACTGCCAAATATGGTAATGCGAAATTTATATATTGTTTTAAATCAAAACTCTTAAAACCTATTATCCTTAATTTCTTGTGGTTGAAGTACTGCATTTCAAAAATATGGTGTTTATAACCAATTGCATCATCTTAAAAATATAATTATAAGAAAAAAGCAATTGCGATTGATATCTGTAATGTGGTCCAATAAATTATTATGCACGTCACAATTTTTATTTATTTATTTTAGAACTCTATAAATACGGGACAATTAAATGATATACAGTACCTGTACTGTCTGTTGTGCATGTACTGTATCTCCCTTTCTATCCCTTTTACTTTAAATAAAATAAAATAAAAATCCATTTTTTATTTTATTTTGATAAATCAGTGGGGAAAGTATTGTATTTTCCCTTTCTATCCCTTTAAATAAAATTTTGATAAATCAGTGAGGAGAGATAATAAATTAATAGTTGAATAGTTACACAGTTACTTTTCCAATATGTAAGAAAATATTATATACGATTTTCTTTTTTTTTCTTTTTTTAATGCATATCATATAAAAAACTTGCATCTACTGTAGCAATTAAACTTTTCCCAATTGAGCAAGAAAATTAACCTTTTCCCAACTGAGCAAGAAAACATATACTTGGATTTTAAGACACTGCCAATTATTGCCCCCTTAATCATATATCAAATGGTACATCAAATTAATTTGGGATGTACATTTGATTATACTCCAATTTCCAATAGCAGCCTATGTGGGGCAATTTAATAGTAAAAGTTACTTTTTTTGATTTTATAATAATTTCCTTCAAGAAGAATAAAATGTTTAATAGGATGTGATATGTGGAAACTTTGTCCAAATTAAATCAATCTATACTTGGAAAAAAAAAAAACTAGTATTCCCACACTCACAAACATTATTAATCTAAAAGTATGCTTGTAGAACTTACAAATGCGGTCAATTTCATTGTAAATGTAGAGCGTATGTAATTCCAAAGTATATATTGTGGATTTTAGCTATTATTAATATATGTACCTCTTTAGGTCATTCATGAGGCATTCATTAATCATGAGCTAAGACGAAAGAGAAGCCAGAAAACTTTTGTGCACAAAAGAAAACTGAAGGACTTTTTACTATAATATATACAAATAATTTCATAAACTTACATTAATTAATTGTAGGCTGAAAAGATTCACTATTGTATTTTTTTATTTTTTTTTAATATTTCAGATTTCCTTTCCTTTTATAGTTTATTTGAAATTGTGATAATTTTTAACATAAAATAAAGGTAGTTGTATATTTTAGTGTCCTGGTACTCTGAAAGTTTGCATATTAGGACTTCAAGTTTAAAACGTTTCATATTAGACCTTCAATTTATAATTTATTTTACGTTATATTGTCAATTTCCAATTTTACTAGCATAAAATTTAAAAATTAAAAAAATTGGCTAGTTTTTTCAATTTATAAAGAAAACAAGCAAAATAATAATAAATAATAATAAAATAATTAATTCATTGATGAGAAAACTAGTTAATTTTCTCAATTTTAAACTTTGTCCTAGTAATGGAAAGCCTAATGTAAAATGTTTTAAACTTGAGAATCCTTATCAAAGTATAAGCTACCACAATGCAATTAATTTTAAAACAAATAATTTAATTCCAAATTAATTAACAACTCAAGAGATTTAAAAAAAAAAAAAAAAAGACATTCACCTTCATGGCAAATCGGTCACTTAAAAAAATTTCATTTTCCCAAACACCCCCACACGTTAAAATCAACTTTCTAGAATTTCTATCCTCCCAGTCCTTCCTTTTATTATTAGTGAGAGATGGGAACTCCGACTATATACTTTTACATGAGGCTGGAGACATATATACCATGTTAGTAGGTAGCTGAGCAAATATGTGAAAGATTTTTATTTTTATTTTTAATTTATTATTGTTAATATTATTTTTGGTATAGAACAGTTCAGCTCCATTAAGATGCATGTCATATATGCACCACAATGTGTGTGCTTAACATCGGGCAATATGTTGCTTGACTTTATCATGGAAAAATTATGAAACAGTTAAGCCAACAAACAAAAAGAGTATATATATATATATATATATATATTTGTGAAAATCTGATGAAAGCTTTGTTAAAATTAACCAAATCCAAAGAAAAATATTATTTGTATCAATATTATTGGTGGTTACTACCATTAGCCTAGCTCATATACAGACATAACAATTTAATGGAGCATCTCCAATGATTTTATCCATTAAAGTTTATATGGTAAGAGATTTGGAAAATGTTGAAACTTGAATAGTATAGTATCTATTAATAAATAATATCTATTTAACTTTTTTTTCCAATAGATCATATACGATGGCAAATCCTCAAATGGTGCAATGAGGACCTCCATGCTAGGGATAACATGGAAAAGGCCATGCTAGGAAACCCTTCTGTACAAGGGGTACAAAGAGAATATGATATTGCCCCCAAATGGTGTCATGGAGACTTCCACGCTCCCATGCTAAGGGTAACATGGAGGAGGCCATGCCAGAAAGGCACTTCTCCATGAAAGGGGCATATGAAGGATGGTGTTGCCCTCCATGCAAGGGGTACATGGAGGATGATGTGCGATGAGCCACTGAGTTGTTAATTTGAGGGGATGTCAACCAAGGAAAAAAAATAAAAAATAAAAAATAATACTTTTAGGATGGAACCAAACCTAACAACAAATAAATAAGATTGCATATGAAACTTTGTTTTGGTGTATATTGCGTACGAAACTTTCATTTTGACTTATAATCCTGATTAAGCTAAAAAGTTGGATTCTCCCATGCACTGCCAAACATGGTGATGCCAAACTTATATATTGAGTTGAAATGACAGAAATTAATATGAATTTGTCTATACTCCAATGTCTGAAAGTATGAAGTGTCTAAACCTTGTCCAAAATTTCTTCATGACTAACTATCTTTTTAATTTATTTATTTTTATATGCAAAAATTGCAAACCACAGGTAAACTCACCCGTTGAGGTAATTCATGATCTAAGACGAAAGAGAAACATAAAACAATTTTGTACTCGTTGAGGTCATTCATTCGCTAAGAGAAAGGAAAACATGAAACATTTTTTGTGGAGGAAAAAATTCAAGACTATCATAAGATATAGGATATATAATAATTAATTATATAAACTTATGTTTCTCTATGCATGTTGTACTTGTAAGTTGAAAGTTTTTCATAACTAATTATATTTTTCTTTTTTTCACATATGTTTCCCTTGATGCTTCCCTTTGACCTTGGTTACAAAACTCAAATCAGTTATTTTTAACATAAAATTAATGATCTGATTCTAAATTAATTGGTGAAAATTAGATAAAAACATCAATCTAGTTGATAAATATATCTTTTACTTTTAAAAAATATTCATTTACAAGATTAAAAACCCTGTTGGCAAACACTCACAATTAGTATCATACATCAATTATGTCCTATATATTAAAAATCTATAGCAATTAAGAAACCCAACTTCAATTTCCCGAATTTCTATCTTCTCTGTTCTTCCTCTTGTCGAGATTATGATTGGAGCTTGCACAAACAACAGCTAGAGATGGAAATTAATTACTCCAGCCCATCATATATTTTATACATGAGGCTCAAGTCATATAGTATAAGTATGTAATGGATGAGTGCCTCCCCTATAGCGTTGCGTTTGGCTCAAAATACATGTAACTTAATATCGTAATGGTGGAGGAGGACGAATGGTAACAATAATAAAATTCGCAATGATCATTTAATATCGACAAGAAGTATAGTATATTTTTCTTTAGCCAAAAAAAAAAAAAAAAGTATAGTAAATTTTTAGCGTGAAAATCCAATGAGGACATTGTTAACAAAATTAACTAAATCCAAAGTCTCTCTAACAATTAACCATTGTGAGTGGGTAAGAAAAAAAAAATTATCAATGTTTGTGATTGTTAGAGTTGATGACCAGAATTCTTATTGACCCGATCTGAAAAGCTTGCGATGTGACCCATTTGGTGAATTTATTTTGAGAGAAAAAATAGAGCTCTGTGGGGGTAGCAGAGGTCGAGGGTCGATAGGCTAGTTTATTCCGTCTGTACAATATATATATATATATATATTCGGAGATTTTTTTTTTTCGGATGTAGTAGTTTTTGCAGCTCTATTTGCTCACCTTTTATGCCAATCTTCATCAATAAAAGTTTGCGTCTCTTTGCTTGTGGTTTTTTTTCCGTCAGGGATTTTCCACGTAAATCTGTGTGTGCTTTGTTTTATTTTATTACTATTGTTTTTGTTCTACTTTTCCTACCAAGTGGTATCAGAGCTAGGCTTGATTTTGACAATGGCATCCGTGAAGTATGATATTCCATTATTGGATCGAGACACCAGATTTGCGTTATGGCAAGTTTAGATACGGGCTGTTCTTGCACAGATGCATTTGGAAGATGCGCTATTGGGGTTTGATAAAATGCCCTCGTCTTTGACCGCGGAGGAGAAACAACGGAAGGATTGTAAAGCCCTAACTCAAATTCAACTTCATCCTTCTAATCAAATTCTGCAGGACGTTTTGAAGGAGAAAACTGTCGCTACATTATGGCTGAAATTGGAGCAATTGTGCATAACGAAAAGTTTGACTAGCAAATTACATTTGAAGCAGCGATTGTATTCTCATCGTATGTCTGAAGGTACGTCATTGGCTGAACACTTAGCTGTCTTTAAGGAAATTGTTGCTAATTTAAAGGCTATGGAGGTTAAGTATGAAGATGAGGATTTAGGATTAATTTTGCTATGTTCGCTGCCTTCTTCATATTCAACTTTTAGAGATACAATTTTGTATAGTCATGATACTCTTTACCAGGACCCATCCAAGATCCCTTTCTGGAACTCCAGACAAGCCCTGATCCCACGGAGACCCCTATCGAACCATCCTACGGAAAATCCAGCAGCACCTCCCCTAAAGGTAGGATATGCCCCAAAATTTACCTGCATGGAAATATACTTCTAAATCGTACCACTTTATCCCTCCCTCTTTATTACATATAAATTTCACAACTTGCAGCACTTCGATGACAGATCGCATAAAACATACACATATATGCAATAGGAATAATTTACCAAATAAACAACCAAAATATACCTTTAAACATTTATGTCCGCCCACACCACCCACTTAGTGCTGCAAATTCAAATACATTTCAAATGTCATTTTACAAATATACCAATGCATAATATAAAAAGAGGTGTACAAACCAATCACCACACCAACAATAATAATAGTAAATATTTTAATGATAATGATAACTATATTAATACAATTCATCTGAGGGCTACGTATAACCATACATATTCAAAGGTTATCACATAGCCTCACCTGCACGATGGCTATCACATAATCACACCTGCCAAGAGCTATCACATAACTGCACCTGCCTAATGGCTATCACATAGCCACACCTGCCAAGGGCTATCATATAACCACACCTGCCCAATGGCTATCTTTCTCACCCATAGGTTGTAATACTTGTTCAAAGTTACCGTATGATAATAACAATGATAAAATTTATTAATAATAATAAGAATATATAATAAAATCAACAGTAAGAAATCAAATCACAAACAGACAAGGTAGCATAAGATAAAATATTATCTTAAAATCCGTAACACATAATAAAATATGCACAATTGTAATGTAGATATATACGATACCATCTAACATACTGTGCGATCCATAATTCCAGCTGTCGCCGATACTCTACTACCCATACAGTCCGGCGTGCTTGCTTAAATTGGTCGTCTGATCCCCTGGATTTGTAGGCAACATATATACGAAGATAGCTCTACATAGACCACATCGGATCATCGTCCCGTACGGTGTGGTATATAAAACATAATATAGCTTGACATAAATATGCATATATATATATATATACACTTAAAAAATACTTGATGCACATACTATATACCAGTGGTGCCCGAAGATGCCTAGTGTCCCAAGGCATCGACTAACAGGGAGGTTATAGAGAGAAAACTGGCATCCAGGCTTGTAATACCCCGTACCAAAAAATATACATGATTAAACAAGTTTGACCAAATTGACTAAGTTTAACCAAGTTTGACCAAGTGAATAATATATGGGTTCAAGTTGACTTTTTCAATAGCCAATATTTTTTATTTGATTGAGGTACCATTGTGTAGATCTCGTTGATATGAGTTCACAGACTGGCGGCACGCCAAATTCTGAGTTACGGATAAAAAGTTATGGTTCTGAAAAGTTTTAAGCATAAGTTTTAAATCAGTGTCCAAGTCAATCCCCAATTTTTGTCTGTTAGTGATTTAGGCTCTATATAAGCCTCGGTAAGTGTGCCAAACAGGAAGAAAAGGCCAAAAATACCCATTTCCTCTCCAAAACCCGAGAAAAACACCCCAGACCCACGGGCCCGAACCGACCGTTTTTACCTCCAACCGGGTTTACGCCGTTTGACCCATCTCTGGCCACCACCTTGCTACATGCGCTGGCCAGAGAGGAGCGGGGGATGGAGGCGAGCTCGGCAGCAAAATTTCACGGCCACTAGTCACCGGACGCGCCCAGATAGGGTCGGAGAAGCCGGACGGCTGGAAATTTTCTCTCTCCTCTTTTCTTGTGTTTTCTGGCCAACCCAGCTCGACCCATATCTCTATTCCACCATTTTTGACCCCTCTGACTGCATTTTCGTGGTTAGATTGCCCAAAATCCCCACCATTTGAGAGATCTCCCAAGTTCAAGTTTGGCCGAACCTTTACGTCAATTTTTCGGTCACCGGAGGAGTCATCGGACCAAGGTAAGACCACTGGTGAACTTCTTGTCTCTTGGGCTTTCCGTTGACTTATAATTTGTGAATTTTGGAGGTCGTTTGATAATTTTTCCATTTTTGGATCAATTAGTTAATTTTCGGATAAGTTGGGGACTGTGTTTGGACAAAAATTTGTCAAATTAGTTAAAAATTGGAGTTGAATTAGTGAAATTGGATATTATTAGAACCAATTAGGTGGTTCAATTTTGAACTATTAGGCTTCGGGTTAAAATCCCCAATTTTGGGTACCGGATCCTAAGGACACACGGTATAATTAGACTGTCCGGTGTCCAGTTTATGCAATTTTGTAATACTGTAAATTATTTTGAGACATTTGGATTATACAAGTATCTCTGGTTTAGTTGTTTGGAGCCTGAGGAATATTTTATTATATTACAGGCATTCGAGTTGAGCTTGGAGGCAATCTTGTAGAGGAGCAGGCATGAGCATCTACGGTACTGTGAGTGGTTATATCATTTTTAAATATTTTGGATATATGGTATAATATATATGTGGTTTAAATATTTTACGTTTATACCATTTGACTGAAATGTTGTTTTATGCATGTATAAATATGTGCTTTCACATATATGTATGAACATTTTATATGACTTTTGATAATATTTTAAGTGATTTTCAATTTTAATGGGTCCATAAATGGACTTGTGGCATTTAAATATCTTGGTAATTAAATTGAGATTTTAAATCATTTTGGAAACTATTTGGTTTGAGAAACCAGATTGAAAATCATATGATTTTAAGCATGATCAAATATTTTATAAATTTTATGTGCTTAAAATTGGTTTATGGTGAATATATTTCACTGTGGTATTTCTAGCTTTCGTATGAAATGATGTTTTGAGATTTTTGAAGTATTTAATTAAGCGGTGGAAGTTTAAATGTTAAATTATGATTTATGATACAGTATTGTTTGAAAAAGTATATATATAATCTTACAAGATTGTTTCATGTATACTGTATTGGTTATTTTTAAATTGATGTACCATGTAATGCCAATACCTTGGATCAGTATTATATTTATATTACCACGCGCTGGGTTTACCACGATGCCGTGAGGTTGGTTGCATCCAACGGTTATCTATTATTACCACGGACTGTAAGGTCGGGTTTATCCGACGGTTTATTATTATTATCACGGTGCCGTTAGGTTGGTTGCATCCAACGGTTATTTATTATTACCACGGACTGTAAGGTCGGGTTTATCTGACGGTTTATTATTATTATCACGGTGCCGTGAGGTTGGTATCATCCAACGGTTTATTATTGCCACAGACCGTGAGGTTGGGTACGTCCCAACGGTTATTTATTATTTCCACGACATCGTTCATATATTGAGGGTCGTGAGGTGGGTGTATCCCACAGTTTACAGATTGGTACATCATATGATACATTATATATGTTTGTATATATTGTTGATTTATAAATATTGTGATGATCTCTGCATTTATTCATATTTATTTGGTGGAATTATATTTATTATATTTTGTGCTCAAATGTTTATATCATGATTTGAGACATTTCATAATATTACAATGATCGTTCATTCATACTTTTGAGCATCGGTTTTTATGGTATTAATTGGGGTACAAGTTTGGATTTTGTGAAATGATTTTTAAACGAGAAACTTTTCAAAAGAGTGGAACGAGAGGTCTTAAGAGGAAGATTTTTCAGAAGTAAATCATTATTTTTCTATTATACTACACCACTCACTGAGATTTCTTTATCTCACATTTTATTGTTTTAAATTCGTTCCCCTAGGCCCAGGTAGCTAGTAGCAGTCTACCTCGCACACAGCTTATCACTTGTTTCCTTCCACTACAGCAGCCGTATTTATCCTTTCTTCACCTATTGTTATCTTCAGGACTTATTTATTACTTATTTGTACTCATAGACTTTGTTGACACTCTTAAAATGCTCTAATTTTACTTATGGGACTTAGTAGAGACCATGGTATTCATGTGTGTAGTTATGGCCTGTAGTACAGTAGGCCGGTTGTGGACTTATTTATATATATATATATATATATATATTGAGGTATTAATGTTAATGCTGGTGTTTGATTATCTACGTTTTAAGGTGAGGTTCCATTGGATATTTTCTAGTGATTGTCCAGTGGGACTTCACTGGGCGGGATCACCCGAGAGGTCCTGGGAGGGTTCCTGGGGAGGGTCCTGTCAAGGCCGTCCTAGCGTCCCAGCAGCGCTGATGCTATAAGAAGAACCCGAAATGAGCTAATGACGATTGAAAATGTAACACCCCGTCCCAAATCGCACCTGAATCCGTGCACGTTGACCGAGGTTGATCGTTGACCGAGCGGGTCAAAAGTTGACTTTTTGTTCCAGTTGAAATTTCGAGTTGACCAGGGTACCGTGGTGAAGTGCATGATGCCCCGAGTTCGTAGACTAGTAGCACGTCGAAAACGGAGCTACGGTTTGAAAGTTATGAGCAAAACAAGTTGAGGTCCAAACTGTCCAAAGGGTGCCGAAGTTGACTTTTTATTTATGGGGAAGTGAGCTTTGACTCATGCATGGTTGTGAAGTGCTCGTCGATACGAGTTCACAGACTAGCGGCACGCTTAAAACGGACATCCGGTTGAAAAGTTATGGACGTTTGAAATTCGCCGGATACCGTATTATTTTATTATATCTGGCTTAAGAGCACAGTGACGCCATTTGTCAACTTCTGATTGGTCCACGTGGCATGAACAGTATCGCACTGTGGCTTTTATTTGATAAAAATCTCGAGGAAGAGAGAGAAAGAGAGAGAAAGTCCAACCGGCCACCGGAGATTTTCAAATTTTCCGGCCGATCTACTGTACACATGCCAGCCAGAAAGATTCCCCTCCCCATTTCCGGCAAAACCTCAAATTTTCACAGCCATCGGCCGCTGGACGCGCCCGGATCGAGGCGGCGAAGATCGGCGGCGAGTTTTTCCCTCCACCGCTGGCCACCTCCGATTGACCCATTTCCGGCCATTTTCCGGCCACACGCGCCAACTAGCCACCACCACCTCCTCAAGTCCTGCTGACCCACCAAATTTCACGGCCACCGGACCACCGACGCGCCGGGATCGGAGCTTTTTCCGGCGAAGGGCCGAAATTCTTCAAACCGTGATTTCTCCGCCGTCCGGCGTCCGTTTGCCTCACCGCCGGTCCCGTTGGATTGCTCTCCCCTTGATCTATAAATCTACAAAAAATCCCAACCAACAGCCATCGCACGCGCCGCCGCCGCCGACGGTTGCCGGTGACCGCGGCGGCTCGCCGGAAGTTACTGTTCCGGCGAGTACCCAGTCTCCCGGCCGGCTCCTGTCCACTGTGTTCGATCTCCTGAACCCAAATCTGGCATCCGTTTCCACCAATTCGTGACGGTTTGGGAGAATTGTGGAGCCGAAACCTAAAAAGCTTCCCGGCAAGATTTCGACCTCGTCGAGTCCGATCACCGGAAAGTAAGACCGAATCAGTGATCCTCATCACTCGAGCTTCGATTCGGTACATAACTTGTAACTTTTAGATATCGTTTGGTGTTCGCTCCCCGGGTACCCATTTGGGAATTACCCGAATAAAATATTAATATATATTTGGTTGGTATACTGTGGTTGTTTAGGTGCACGTGCGAGTAGTGGCGTTGATCCTGCGGAGGATCTTAGCTGATTTACCCGCTCAAGGTGAGTGACCCACCTTCAAAAATTATTTTGGGCAATTAATTATGTTTAATTGGTATTTAAATTCTGCTCATGTGGTACAATTTGATTATGGTTTTATTTTGGTTTAATTTATTATTTATGCATGAGCAAAGTATATTTCGGTAATAATCATACGTGGTTTTAATTGTTATTTTCCGAGCATAATTGGGTTAATTATTTTATGAAAATATTTGTTTAAGTTGGTGGTTTAATTGTATAAATTATGCTGCGATATTTTAATTGTTGTACCTCATGTTACGAGAAAATTTGTGGTTTATTGGTTATCGATGTTTCGTACCGGTTGTTAAATAAATATGTGGGATGGTATTTTGTGAAAAATTTGGTATATTTCCCACGGTAGTTTTGGAAAATGGTACAGTTGGTTTAATAATTGTTTTAGACGCATTCACACAGTATTGGTGTTCTGGTATATGTATATGTGGTTCAGCGCGCAAGTATTATTATTTCACCCGTGAGTTGCCATTGGACCGTGGGCAGGCAAGTCTTGTATAGTGCACATAGTTGCCCCCCTCCTTGGCCGGGATGATGATTTCAGCAGCGGTACTGTCGGGATGCCGAAGTGCCGTTTGCAAGTTTCTCTCTTTAACCCCCCCCCCCCCCCCCGCGCCAGTCGGTGCTCAGGACGCTGGGTATCAGAGGGCATCACTGGTATATGGTGTGGTGCGTCAAGTGTAATTGTCAGGTGTAATTTTCAAAAAATGTTTCAAACCCCAAGGGTGTTCAAAAATTATTTATTATAATTTATTACATTTTAATTATATATTAGGGTATGTATTTATTTATTTATTGTTTATCAAATGGTTTAATTCCTTGGTTTTCGGGAAGTACGTACATCTGGTTTTGTGAAATTGTTTTAAAAAGGGAACATTTCAAACGGAGCGATTGGTGAGAGTTTTGAGGGAACTTATTATTTCCAACAGTTGTTATTATTTATTTATTAATTGTTGGTATTTACTCAATTCCCTTAATTGTCATTATTATTATTTTATTATCATTAAAAGTGTTCAGTAGTTAGGGTCACTCATTGAGATGATTAGCATCTCACGTTTTTAAGTTCCGTTCCCTTAGGTGCAAGTGGTGGTAGGCGTTCTTCTGGAGCGAATCAATTTTTCCGCTGCTGTTGTGTTTCGAGAAGTACCTTTGTACTCTTTCATTTCAGTGTATTATTTCTTTCATCCTTGTTGTATTTCTGTTGATTAGCACTTCTTAAAGCTCTGTATACTATTGGAACACTTATGTTTTATGTATGCACTGGACTGTTGTTATTTTTGAGAAGTGCTGAAATTTGTGGAACAACTTGTAGTTTGTGGGAAGAATAAGGGGGTGATTATAGAAATGTATTTTTCAGTGCAGGTAATTTGGGGTAAGTCCATCCCTTAGGGGAGGTTCTGCTGGATTTTCCGTTGGAGGGTCCGGTAGGGTTTCCCTGAGATCAGGGCTTGTCTAGGGTTCCAGGGAGGAATTTTGGACGGGTCCTGACAGAAAATCTTCCGATCGTTGGGGACCCAAAATGAAGAGAGAAGGAGGGAGAGAAAGAGAGCAAGAAGAAGAACAGTCGCTCCCCCCTCCCTTTTTCACGTGGGGGAAGAAAAAATAAAGGAAAAAGAAAAAGAAAAGAAAAGAAAAGAAAAGAAAATTAATAAAATAATAAAATAATATTTTATGATAAAATAATATGATATTTTATTGAGATAACATGTGGCACTTTATAAATGTGGCATGTGGTATAACCCTACCGGTGACACATGGCTCAAATCAAAGACTTTTTAAATATTTTATTATCCGATAATATTAGTCTTGGGAAAAATAGATATAATTTTACAGACCCGTAACTTTTCAACTGTAGGTCCAAATTAGGCGTGTCACCAGTCTACAGAGTTGTATCGATGAGCACTTCCATATGATCCATGGGTCAACACCGAATTCTATGCAAATAAAAAGTCAACTCTAGACCCGTTGACCAATTCGGATCATATCTTGTTTCACTCATAACTTTCAAACCGTACCTCCGTTTTCAACGTGCTACTAGTCTATGAACTCGGGTTGATGCGTATGCCGCAATGGTACCTTGGTCAGTGCAAAATTCCATTTGAATTAAAAAGTCAACATTTTGACCCATTTGGTCAACGGTCAAACTTGGTCAACCCTTGGTCAACGTGAAAATTTCTGATGTATTTCGGGATGGGGTGTTACACTCTTACTTTGGAAGAGA